>NC_092125.1:70408177-71033177 GCF_043159975.1 Macaca nemestrina | reverse complement strand
AATATATAAGGATGAGATGATACGGCATCTGGGATTTGCTTTAAAATATTCCAGGAAAGGCTGGGCGTGGTGGCTCACGCCTGTAATCCCAGCACTTTCGGAGGCCAAGGCGGGCAGATCACCTGAGATCAAGTGTTTGAGACCAGCCTAGCCAACATGGTGAAACCCTATCTCTACTAAAAATATGAAAAATTAGCCAGGTGTGGTTACGGGCACCTGTAATCCCAGCTACTCGAGAGGCTGAGGCAGAATTGCTTGAACCTGGGAGGTGCAGGATACAATGAGCTGAGATCGCACCACTGCACTACAGTCTGGGCAACAAGAGTGAAACTCCATCTCAAAAAAATACATTCCAGGAAAAAAAGGGAGGAAATAGATGAAGCAAGAATGGCAAAATGTTGATAACTGTTGAAGCGGGGTGATGGCATACACAGGACATAGGTATATAGGAATTTATTAGATTAAATGTTCAACTTTGGTGATGAGTAATTTCTACTAAAAAAAAAAAGAACTAATCCTGGTAAAAATAGTTTAGGTCAGGACTTAATCTGCTATAACTTGTAAAACATTTATGTACCAGGGTTTGTATCCCCAAAAAATGTGAAACAGAGAATAGCAGTGAGTGATTTCTGGAGGCAAGTAAGACAGAAATAGGGAGTGCTGGTGTTCACGTAAATGGTGTTAACACAAGAAACAAAGAATGAACTGTCAGAAAACTCTGAAGAAAACCAAGTGTGTTGGTGTCTGTAGTCAAACGTACAGTGTCAGGATGAATACCTGTCAGCTATCCTGAAAGATCTGGAGAGAGAGAATTTTCTTAGATGTCAAAACGGGTTAAGGTGAGTTCCTTAATGTCTAGTTTTGACTGAGAAGTCAAAACAGATGCCAGCTTGCAGTGTCAAAGAAAGGTATTGCTGATAGCATTTCCCACATGCTTATACAAGTATAACTATAGTTCACAAATGGCCTAAAACACTCCATGAGAACTCACAAAAGAAGACTGAGTTTCTCTATTTGAGAACTACTTTTCTTTCTTTCTTTTTTTTTGAGATAGTCTCACTCTGTTGCCCAGGCTGGAGTGCAGTGGCGCAATCTTGGCTCACTGTAACCTCTGCCTTCTAGGTTCAAGCGATTCTCCTGCCTCAGCTACCCGAGTAGCTGGGATTACAGGTGTGTGCCATCACACCCAGATAATTTTTGTATTTTTAGTAGAGATGGGGTTTCACCGTGTTCACCAGGCTGGTCCCAAACTCCTGACATCAAGTGATCCACACACCTCAGCCAACCCAAGTGCTGGGATTACCAGCGTAAGCCATCATGCCTGGCCAAAAACTACTTTTTAAAAATTATTATTTTTAAAAACATGTAAGAAGATCCATCCTGGATTTTCTGCTTTTAGTTTAAAATTTAAATTCATGATTATGCTATAGAGTTAACAGGCCAATCTCATTGAAGTTCAAACCACTAGGTTAAATGAAAAGAATTCACAACGCTGAAAGGCTCACACAGACATTAAAGAAAGTACAAGAAAACCACTTACCATAAGTGATCAACAGAAGGACAAAAGGAATGTTTTTAAACAGGTTTCTTATTGATTTCTTATAGGAGTACTCTTCAGGGGGACTGTCTTGAAGAGCTGCTTGAGCCTGACTTGGTGGATACCGAGGTTTTTCTTTGAAGGCTGAGAATATATATAAAAAGATTATGTATATTTAATATATGTATGATATGTTGTTATATATTACAATAAGTAATTAATTATATGTATCTTCCTTAGTGAGCAGACAGAATACAGTCTAAGTTTAAAGAGGTAGTATAAGTCTTTTATGGTGAGGGTTTTCATTTTCACTGATTTCTAAGTGAAGTATAACACTGTCATCTCAGTTCTCTGAAACTGACTAAAACTCAGAGATATGGCCAATTTCACATAATGAACTGCAAAACCATCAATAACATGCCACAACCTTGCTGACTGATTATTCTATTTACCTAAGAAAGACTAATTTTTACTACATCAAATATTCAACAACTCTACTTTTAAATTCAGTTCAATTTGTAATTAGAGATAAACATGAAGGTGGGCACAGTGGCTCATGCTTGTAATCCCAGCTCTTTGGGAGGCTGAAGCGGGAAGAACCCTTGAGCCTGGGAAGTCAAGGCTGCAGTGAGCTGTGATTGCGCCATTGCACTCCAGCCTGGGCAACTGAGCAGGACCCTCTCTCCAAAAAAAAAAGGAAAATAGAAGAGAGAAATAAAAAATCAGATATGAGGAAGCCAATATACTATTGAACTTTTAAAGGACTTGAGTTAGTAACCATTTTCTTCTGAAATTTGATATAAAGTTTATCATCTGATCCAACTGCACCTCTGGGATTGAAAAATTTCAGGTGGATTCATGGAAGCAGAGCTAGGTCTTACTAACTCACTTGAGCTGCATATGGAAAGGACAGGGGTAGAGCTAAGAGACATAAAAGTGTAGTATATGGTGTCTGATACTGTAAGTTTCAGCACTGTCCATTTCTAGTTAGAAATTTCACAGCCATCCCAGGCACACATCTAGAGACCACCTTTTAGCTGTGCAGGAAAGGATCAACCAACTTTCCACAAAAGATGGCTATAGAGAGATTTCTTTAGGATTAGGCTAACCAGAAGTCAAGACTAATTCATAGGCCAGGCATGGTGCTCACTTTGGGAGGTCAAAGTAGAAGCATCACTTGAACAAGACTGTTGCTAGAAAAAAATTGTTTAAACTAGCTAGGCATGGCAGCATGCACCTATAATCCTAGCTACTTGTGAGGCTGAAGTGAGAGGATCGCTTCAGGATCACTTCATTGAGCCCAGGAGTAAAGGCTGCAGTGAGCTGGGATCATCATATCACTACACTCTAGCCTAGGTGATAAAGCAAGACCTTGTCTGTAAAAAACAAACAAAAAAACACAAAAAACTATTTACAGAAGGGCTGAACTGCTAAAATACGGTACAGCAGAAATTAAAATCTAGTCTTTGTATTGACTCCAAACTTTAAAGTGTCTCAAAATTGTTAACTACAATAGTAGGAAAATACTGTACTTCATTGAATCTAAAATACTCTAATGCTTGCAGTCAATGATCTTGCCAGGTATCAATAGAAGGTTTTCACATAACCATGTCTCAATTACCACAAATGTTAGATGCCACTGATTATTAAAGGCATCTTGATTTCAGAGATTTCATGAAAAAAGTATACCTCGGGATTGATGAAACAGGGTAAATTCAAAAAGAAAAAAGAAGCCTGGCACAGTAGCTCACACTTGTAATCCCAGCACTTTGGGAGGCCGAGGCAGGTGGATCATTTGAGGTCAGGAGTTTGAGACCAGCCTGGCCAACATGGTGAAACCCCATCTCTACAAAAAAATACAAAAATCAGCCAGGCATTAATGGTGGCACATGCCTGGAGTCCCAGCTACTTGGGAGGCTGAGGCAGGAATTACTTGAACCCAGGAGGTGGAGGTTGCAGTGAGCCACGATTGTGCCACTGCACTCCAGCCTGGGCAACGGAGTGAGGCTGTCTCAAAAAACAAAACAAAACAAAAAACCAGAAAGAAAAAAGAAGGTAAATGGAATCAGAAAATAACATTGTTTAGGAATTTTTTTTAGAAATTAGGATTTTTCTGCCATCCTCAGCCAGACAGTAAGAAAAAACATTTTTTAATAGAAATTAGGATTTCTTTTTTTTTTCTTTAATTGGCTATTTCTTTCTTCCAACAAGGAAGACCTGCTTTGTAGTTTGAAAGAGGGTTATATCTGATGGACCTATCAACTGGAATCATTTGGAAATTTAAAAATAATAAAGATTTTGAGATTCTACCCAAGGCTCAATGAATCAGAAACTCCAGGATGAAGCCAAAGAAACTGTTTTAAAACTCCCCAAATGCTTTTGAAAACCAGCCAGGGAAAAACAATCACTGGGAAAGTAAGAAACAACCCTTAAAATTTCCATGAAATACTGTAATTCTCTAATTTTCCTGTTTGCTGCTAAAAATGTTTTAAATTACAGTTCATTGCTGACCAACACATTAACTGTGATATAACTAAAACTTACCAAACTAAAATATACTTCTATTTTTACAGATCTCACAACTAATTAAAGTGGAGATATAACTCATAAATATTTACTTTTTAATATCCTTACATTGGAAGGCTGGTACACATAAAAGGTTTAAGTTGCAAATCCTCCTCTTCCTTTCATTCTATCTGATCTTGTACTGTTAGGATGTCTGTTGTCCTTTTCTGAGTCTCTTTGTATCCTAATCAGATAGGAAATATCTCTTTTTACTAAGATTGGTAATGCAGAACTCATATAGTTATAAAACGAAGTTTCAGAAAGTAAAAACTATGCTTACTAGGTAGTCATGGGTACTTAATGAATCTTAAGTCTCTTACTTTTTTATTTACCATGGCAAAATAAATCTAAATGGCTCAAATCTGAACTGAAATGCAAAAATGAAAATACTTCTGACTTCTGGCTGGGCGCAGTGGCTCACGCCTGTAATCCCAGCACTTTGGGAGGTCTGAAGCGGGCGAATCACCAGAGGTCAGGAGTTGGAGACCAGCCTGGCCAACATGGCAAAAACCTGTCTCTACTTAAAACACAAAAATTAGCCAGGGGTGGTGGGCGCCTTAACCCCAGCTACTTGGGAGGCTGAGGCAGGAGAATCACTTGAACCCAGGAGGCGGAGGTTGCTGTGAGCTGAGGTCGCACCACTGCACTCCAGCCTGGTCGACAGAGTGAAACTGTGTCTCAAAAATGAAAAGACTTCTTACCAGTCTTTAAATCCACTACACTTATTTTTTTTTTTAATACAAGAGTTATCTTTTAGTTTCAGGAAGTCAAACTATCTTTTGGCAAAAAGCGAGCCTGTATTTACCAGCTACATGTTGTAGGAAAGTCGAACTTAAGTCTACTTGAAGAAAGAGAAACAAAAAGCCACAGATCTATGACCTTGTTTACGCCTAGCTGCTACTTTTAAAGGATGAAATATGGCTTCTTCTTTCTCCTTTGAAACAGAAAAATAATAGCTTTCTATTGTCTTCTCCCAACCAAAATTTGCACCAATAAAACAATTGATTATTTGAAGCAGTTATTCTCCACTTCTGGCGTTAGTCTTATAAAGTAGCCAAAATATTCTCGAGCACCACATTCAAACTTTTCCTCCTGTGATGAATATGTTGTAAATCTATTGCTGTTTAGGGCCACTTTTACTTCTTAAAATCATATTTTAACATTTTTAAAATTTCATTATTTGTCCCTGTGTGATTCAGGCATATATTACATATATTAGGTTATTAAAAGACAAATAAATGTTTGAATCCTGGCTCTGCCTCAGCTCACTGTATGACTTTGAGGAAGTAAATCCCTGTCTCTCACCTTTACAGCTTTCTCATCCATAAAATGTAAATAACAACAACAAGCTGTTATGAAGATTACATGATACAATATATGTAAAATAATTCTGTAATTATCAAGTGCAACACAAAATATATTGTCTTTTTTGGACGAATATTTATTTAAAAAAATCAGAGACTACCTCAGGAGCTTGAAATTCTTACAGACTAAGTTAAATGTATTTCTGTTAAAAGTATGCAGCCGGGCCGCGCATGGTGGCTCACGCCTATAATCCCAGCACTTTGGGAGGCCGAGACAGGCGGATCACCTGAGGTCAGGAGTTTGAGACCAGCCTGACCAACATGGAGAAACACTGTCTCTACTAAAAACACAAAATTAGCCATCTGTGGTGGCGCCCTCCTGTAATTCCAGCTACTCAGGAGGCTGAGGCAGAATGGCTTGAATCCGGGAGGCGGAGGTTGCGGTGAGCCGAGATCGCGTCACTGCACTCCAGCCAGGGCAACAAGAGCTAAACTCTGTCTCAAAATAAAATAAAATAAAGTTTATTTGTTTTTGTTTTTTTTGGGGGGGCGGACAGAGTCTCACTCTGTCGCCCAGGCTGGAGTGCAGTGGCGTGATCTCGGCTCACTGCAAGCTCCGCCTCCTGGGTTCAGGTCATTCTCCTGCCTCAGTCTCCCGAGTAGCTGGGACTACAGGCGCCCGCCACCACGCCCGGCTAATTTTTTGTATTTTTAGTAGAGACAGGGTTTCACCGTGTCAGCCAGGGTGGTCTCAATCTCCTGACCTCGTGATCCGCCTGCCTCGACCTCCCAAAGTGCTGGGATTACAGGCGTGAGTCACCGCGCCCGGCCAAAATAAAGTTTATAGATATCCTGAATTAAGAATCAAAAGCAGCTGGGCATGGTGACTCATGCCTGTAATCCCTGCACTTTGGGAGCCCAAGGCAAGCTGGGAACAGCCTGGGCAACATGGTGAAACCCTGTCTACAAAAAATATAAAAATTAGCCAGGCATGGTGGCGCACACCTGTAGTCCCAGCTACTCAGAGGGCTGAGGTAGGAAGATTGCTTGAGTCTGGTCAGGAGATCGAGGGTGCAGTGAGCTGAGATTGTGCCACTGCACTCCAGCCTGGGTGACAGGGTGAGACCCCATCTCTTAAAAAAGAATCAAAAGTAAAATTATACATACATTATATGCTTATGTGTTTAAGTACATTAATATTAAATATTTTTATTGTGATTACTTTTGGCTTCTGTCATCCACTCAATTTAGTGAATCAGGAAAGGTTTTTTTTTTTTTTTTTTTTTTTTTTGAGACGGAGTAGCGCGTTCTCGGCTCACTGCAAGCTCCGCCTCCCGGGTTCACGCCATTCTCCTGCCTCAGCCTCCCGAGTAACTGGGACTACAGGCGCCCGCCGCCACGCCCGACTAATTTTTTGCACTTCTGGTAGAGACAGGGTTTCACCCTTTTAGCCAGGATGGTCTCGATCTCCTGACCTCGTGATCCACCCGCCTTGGCCTCCCAAAGTGCTGGGATTACAGGCGTGAGCCACCGCGCCCGGCCTGACAGGAAAGTATTTTAATTGACACATGAGTTAAATGACATAGTTTACTGCTCTGCTGCACAAGAACAGCTTTTAAATACAATAGCATTACCACTTATGCAAGAATCTGAATTCGAACAAAAAATAGGCTCAGTAAAAATTAAAATGATATATTTTTATCTGTAACTTTTATATATGGAGTTAAATTGTCTAGGCTTAAATCTGACCTTCAGTGTTTACTATGACCTTGGACAAATTAGATTTAACTAAATTCTGTGTCTCAGTTTCCTCGTCTATAAAATGGGAATAATATTGGTACCTTCCTCATAGAGTCATGAGGATTAAATGATATACAGCATGTAGTAAGCCTCTAAACACGTTTGGTACATATCAACAAACCAAATATTTGAGGATATAATAGAGTTCTCCTAATAGGAATAGTATTAGTGTGAAATTCAGTGGAATACTTGGGTTAATTCCTGGAAACACTAGATGGATTATACTCAATATAAGCTCCATGAGGGAAAGGAACAGAATTACATGGCATGAACCTTTGAGACAATATTTTAAGTAGACTGCTATCAATTTAGTACATGTCACATTGCTGAAAAACCTTAACAAAATTAAATTATTTTGTAAGAATTTGGTGGGACTTCCAAAGTAACTATGGGTAGAATTTAGAGAGAAGTAAAACCACCTTTTAGTAATTAAGGAACTTTATTTGGTATGGATTTTTAAAATAATCCAAAGTTTGCTCAACAGCAAATATTTGGGAACGAGGAAAACAAGTACATGTTCTATTTAAATGTCACAATTTTCAACTTAAGACTTTCATATCACAACGACATATTATCTTGCTTTTATAATATGTTTGGGATCATAAAATTAAAATTAGAGTCCTCCAAGCAAAAATTGACCAAGAGCCTTTTTTTAAAGGCATTTTCCCCTTTATTTTCCCCTCATTTCTATTTCCATTCTCTACCTGTAGGCCATGAGTACATAATTAGTTAAGTACATAATTAGCTCTCTCTTTTAATTTCTCAAATAACAAAGGGTAATATGCCAATAGTCATACCTATTATTATAATAACATTCTTGGTCTCCCTCCTTCAACAAGTAAAAATCTTATATTTGTAGCAGTTTAAACATACACACATCACATGTATGATTTTGTGATATCTTACATGCAACCTCTTACTTTCTCACTTCTTTCTGAGACAAGCAATTGAAGAGGATTTAAAAAAAAAAAAAAAAAGGAAAACTGGAATTTATGTGAAGACACAAAAGCAATCAAAAGAAAGAGAATTTTGGCCGGGTGCAGTGGCTCACGCCAGTAATCTCAGCGCTTTGTGAGGTCGAGGCAGGCGGATCACCTGAGGTCAGAAGTTCGAGATCAGTCTGGCCAACATGGTGAAACCCTGTCTCTACTAAAAATACAAAAATTAGCCAGGCATGGTGGCATGCGCCTGTGATCTCAGCTACTTGGGAGGTTGAGGCACAAGAATTCCTTGAACCTGGGAGGCAGAGGTTGCAGTAAGTCGAAATTGCACCCCTGCACTCCAGCCTGGCTGACAGAGCAAGACTCTGTCTCAAAAAAAAAAAAAAAAAAAAAAAAAAAAAAAAACCCACAAAAAATTAGCCAGGTGCAGTGGCAAACGCCTATAATGCCAGGGAGGGAGGCTGAGGCATGAAAACTGCTTGAACCCAGGAGGCAGAGATTGCAGTGAATCCAGATAGCGCCACTGCCCTCCAGCCTGGGTGACAGAGCAAGACTCCATCTCGATAAAAAAAAGAAAAGAGAATTCTATACTTTAAAAATCCCTATTGCTGGCCAGGCACAGTGGCTCATGCCTATAATCCCAGCACTTTGGGAGGCTTAGGCAGGTGGATCATTTGAGGTCAGGAGTTCAAGACCAACCTGACCAACATGGTGAAACCCTGTCTCTACTGAAAATACAAAAATTAGCTGGGCATGGTGGTGCATGCCTGTAAGCCCAGCTACTCGGGAGGCTGAGGCAGGAGAATCACTTGAACTCGGCAGGTAGAGGCTTCAGTGAGCTGAGATCATGCCACTGCACTCTGGACTGGGTGACAGAGCGAGACTCTGTATCAAAAAAAAAAAAAAAAAAAATTCCCTATTGCAAATGGAAGGTCCGTTTATGCAAAATGTATTTCCTATTTCATCTAGCAAATCAAACATGGCTACCAGAAAAGTAGACTTAATAATTTTGGTGTTTTTTTTTTTTTTAAGAATACAAATTTCTTTTAAAACTTTGCTAAACTGCTAAAATAGGATAGGAATAATGTGTCCTTTTTAGTAGTCTGCACATCACAAATATGCCATTCCCTAACTAACTGAAAACAAAAACCAATAAGTAGATTAGACATGTTGGAATACTTCATATGATACCAAGAGAACATTCTGCTCATTATATTAAGGGAAATTAAGTACGTGGGCTGACCTTCCTGTACCTGGATCCTGCAGTTCATCTACCAAGGCAGTCTCTATTCAAACACTCTAGAATGTTCAGCATACATTTCTTTGAAAACTAAGGATTTTATATCTGGAGATCATAAAATATGAATTTTCCATTACTATTATAGCCATTGTAAAAACGAGTATAAAAATTTTGAAACTCCAGCTATACTGAAATTATAAATTTGAATGATTAAAAGATAGCATTTCAACTTTATTAGTTATTTTCCTCTTCAAATCAATTTCAGATATGAGTGCCTAAAGGGCAATATTATAGTTATGCTAGCAGCTATATTACTTAAATAAACCTTACCTATCCTTTTCCCTGAAATCAAAAGTTTCCCATTAAAAATAAACTTTAAAAAGCAGACCTTCCCAAAGCTTCTTCCAAACTGATGATGGCTGCTTGCAGCTGATTTTGACTGACTGCTTCAAGAGACAGGCCCAGACGAGAGGACTCAGTGACGGGTGGTGGCAGCCGTGCTTTGCTGGAGTGGCCTAACAAGTAGATAGTTGCCACAGTTTGAAATTCTGCTGAACAGCTGCTGCCCAGGACCATTCACTAGTCAACATTTTCAGATCCAGTTAATTGTTAAATTGGAAATCCTTGGGAGAATTTAGCATTACCAGAAAGACCATAGCCTACGGGCATCACTTCAAAGTATGGCAAGAACTTTTTCCTGGCTAGGTAGGCATAAAAGGCATAAGATGCAGATCATGTAGGCGAATATGGGAAAAGGAGGCAGGTAATATATTTGAAACCAACAGTTACCAAGAAGAAAAGTTAGTAGAGAGATAAATGAATTAGTCCTCAAACCCTTTACGATGTGAAAACAGATGTAGTGGGCCATAACATCCCTAGGGTTGTAGCATTCATTACCTAAGTAAGACAGGGCATGGAAGAATGAAACAAGCATATGACACTTGAGATATTAGCAACAAAAATTTCCAGAGTTAGTCATCCTCAAATTTCTATCATGCATTCATTTAAGCTTTAGGGAAAGTAATTCACTTACCAATTGCTGTTAAAATAAATAAAAGTGTGGCAACAGCTGATGTTCCATAAAACATGGTGCTGATATTATAAGCCAGGAGATTTGTGTCATTCTGTGTGTTGGGTACTAAAACTGGTGGTAGCAAAAAGCCAACTGCAGTTCCAAGCTGAAAAACACATAGTCTTGTTAACAGCTATTATCATTAGAGAAAAAAGTAAATGCTGGCAATTAACAGAACATAAAGAGGACAGCTGGTGTTTTTTTTTGTTTTTTTTGTTTTTTTTTTTTTTTTTGAGACGGAGTCTGGCTCTGTTGCCCAGGCTGGAGTGCAGTGGCCGGATCTCAGCTCACTGCAAGCCCCGCCTCCCGGGTTCACGCCATTCTCCTGCCTCAGCCTCCCGAGTAGCTGGGAGTACAGGCGCCCGCCACCTCGCCCGGCTAATTTTTTTTTGTATTTTAGTAGAGACGGGGTTTCACCGTGTTAGCCAGGATGGTCTCAATCTCCTGAACTCGTGATTCGCCCGTCTCGGCCTCCCAAAGTGCTGGGATTACAGGCTTGAGCCACCGCGCCCGGCCGACAGCTGGTTTATAAAGGTGCTTTGAAAATTAAACTATTATGTTCTTTTGTTGTTTTTTTGTTTTGTTTTGTTTTTGAGAAAAAGTCTCACTCTGTCACCCAGGCTGGAGGGCAGTGATGCAATCTCGGCTCACTGCAACCTGTCCCTCCCAGGTTCAAGCGATTCTCCTGCCTCAGCCTCCTGAGTAGCTGGGATTACAGGCACACACCACCACGCCCAGCTAATTTTTGTATTTTTAGTACAGACGGGGTTTCACCATGTTGGTCAGGCTGGTGTCGAACTCCTGACCTCATGATCTGCCTGCCTCGGCCTCCCAAAGTGCTGGGATTACAGACATGAGCCACTGCACCCAGCCTAAACTACTATGTTCCAATGTCTTTTTTACTATTGTATTGTTAAAGGGAAATTGCTGACCAATAGCTTTCCTATTCAAAAAACATTTACTGAGTTCCTACCATCTGAGTGATGCTGCTATCAAGCTGTGTAATATACAGTCCTTGCCCTGTAGATGCCTACAAAAGGGGAATAAGAATATGCAAAATAAGGCTGACAAAAGATGACCTACAGAATGAGAAAGTATTTGTAAATTATATATCTGATCAGGGTATAGCTTCCAGAATCTATAAATACCGATTACAACTCAACAACAAAAAAGCAATATCCCAATTTAAAAATGGGCAAAAAACTTGAAGAGACATTTCTCCAAAGAAGATATACAAATGGTCAATAAACATTTGAAAACATGCCCAAATCAAAACTATAATAAGATACCACTCCACACCAGGTAGCATGGCTACTATAATAATAATAATAGCAATAGGAAAGTGTTGGCAAGAATGTAGACAAATTGGAACCCTTGAATACTGCTGGTGAAACTATAAAATGGTGCAGCCACTGCAGACAACAGTTTGGCAGTTCCTTAATAAGTTTAACATAGAATTACCATATGACCTAGCAATTATACCTCTAGGTATATGTCCCAAAAACTGAAAACAGAAATTCAAACAAATAATTATATATGAATGTTCATAGCAGCCCTATTCACATTACCACAATAACCAAAAGGTGAAAATAACACAAACGTTTATCAACAGATAAGTGGATAAACAAAATGTTGTATATTCATACAATGAAATTATTCAGCTATTAAAAAGGAATGAAGTACTGATACAGTGCTACAACATGGATGAACTTTGCAAATAAGCTAAGTGACAGAAGCCAGACACAAAAGGTCACCTACTGTATGATTCCATTTATATGAAATATCCAGAACAAAACAGGTCAATCTACAGAAAAAGAAGGGAGATTAGTACTTGCCACAGGCTAGGGGAGGGGGCAATGGTGGGGAAGTGACTGTTTAGTAGGTATTGGGTCTTCTTTGGGGGTGGATAAAAACGTTTTGAAACTAGATAGAAGTAACAGTTGCACAACACTGTAAATGCACTAAATGCCACTGAATTGTACACATTAAAATGGTTAGTTTCATGTTATGTGAATTTTACCTCAACAAAAAATATGGCTAAATAACATAATCACAACAAGAATTAAAATCAAACTATTAGGAGGTTCAATGAAGGAAGGTTTTTAGGAGGAAGATTTTTAGGAGGAAGGGTGTGAAGAGAAAGGGCCCAAGAAAGGAGTCTGAGGCACAGAGAGTCACAATTATCATATATTTCATTTGCTGCCTTACAAAAAGCTGAATAGAGAGAATACAACTGATAATTACAAGACAGTGTGGTAATACAGAACTGTGATTGAGACATAAAGAGGGCCAAGGCTGGGAAGACCACATAATTTACTATCCATCTAGAACACTCTTCAGAATGAAAGGGACTTCATTAGTAATTATACCAGACAACAGGTGTACCACCTGGACTATCCCAGGCAAACTGGGACATATGATCATGGTAGTTAAGAGAGTACTTTGGGGGAGCACCTTACATAGAAATATTATTCAGCTATCAAAAAGAATGAAGTAAAAGAAATGGAGTTCAGGTGGCCGGGCGCAGTGGCTCACACCTGTAATCCCAGCACTTTGGGAGGCCGAGACGGGAGGATCACGAGGTCAGAAGATCGAGACCATCCTGGCTAACATGGTGAAACCCCATCTCTACTAAAAATACAAAAAATTAGCCGGGCGCGGTGGCGGGCGCCTGTAGTCCCAGCTACACGGGAGGCTGAGGCAGGAGGATGGCGTAAACCCGGGAGGCGGAGCTTGCAGTGAGCCAAGATTGCGCCACTGCACTCCCGCCTGGGCAACAGAGCAAGACTCCATCTCGGAAAAAAAAAAAAAAAAAGAAATGGGGTTCAGAAAAAGTTCCTGGAGGACCAAAGATCTGAATAAGAAATTGGAGTTAGTCAAGTAAAGAAATATTCCAAGCCAATAGGACATTACATACAAGGCCAGGCGGGAAAGGGCATGACCTTGTGAGAAACTGTAAGTATGCATACTTCTGCATAGAGCAGAGAAAGCATACGTCTGTGGGGACAGGGGTTGTGGAGACAGATAAAGCAGAAGGGCTGGCAGGAGGCAGATCTGGAGGGTACCATATGTTGCATTAGTGTTTGAATTTTATCCTAAGGACAACGGAAGCCACTGCAGGAGTAAGGATGTGCCCTGAACAGATTCACACATGTAAAAGACCACACTGGATGAATGTGGAGAACAGAGGGAATAGGGCAAGGGCTACAGATAGGGAGGACAATTAGCAAGCTCCGGCCCAAACCAAGACAGTGGCATTAGAGATAAAGGGAAATGAGCAAGGAGAAAGCAATTTTGAGTGATGTGTTCCCATGAGATATCCAAGTAGACTACCCAGCTGGCCAGTATCCGTATGAGTCTGAAGCTCCGTTATTTATTCAACATGGTTTTAAGGAGAGTAATAAATGCTGGTGATACAGTTGTGTACATTCAGACCACATGCCTATTTTCATGAAACTTACAATCTAATGGTGGGGATGGGAGAAGAGTAATAGGTAAGTGACATAAACGTGTAAACAATAACATATAAGACAGGGATGAGTGCTATAAGGAGAATTAAAATAATGTAAAGAGAGTGACTGGGCAACTCTAAATGGGATCAAGAAATGCTACTGAATATTTAAAATGAATTTAAACTGAGAGATGTGTGACAAAAAGAATCTAATCATGGCCGGGCGTGGTGGCTCACACCTGTAATCCCAGCACTTCGAGAGGCAGAGGTGGGCAGAGAGCTTGAGCTCAGGAGTTCGAGACCAGCATGAGCAACATGGAGAAACCCCATTTCTTCAAAAAAACAAACAACAACAACAACAACAAAACTTTATAATAGCTTCTTCCAAACCTGCAGATGCAATCAACTCAAGTATCAGTCATAAACTGTTTTGGACACACAAACAACTATAGTTCAACCTACTCCATCTTCTGTACTTTTAGATTAGGGAAATGACTATAAAGCAATAAGCATGTAGATTCTCCGGCCTCGGCCACCTGAGTAGCTAGGATTACAGGCATGCACCACCATGCGCCACTAATTTTTGTGTATTTGGTTTTGCCATGTTGGCCAGGCCAGTCTCAAACTCCTGGCCTTGATCAAGTGATCCGCCCACCTCAGCCTCCCAAAGTGCTGAGATTACAGGCATGAGCCACCACGCCCAGCCCAGAACTGTTAGTTAGCAGTCATTTACGTGTTCTTTATGTGCCAGGCACTGTGCTGACTGTTAATATATGAAATTAAAAGGGAGCTGTTCACAATGACCTCTCAAAATGGAAACAATCTTTCCAGAATCCAATACCTTCCTTTCACAAATACACTGGTGACAAAAATAATACCTACCCAAGTCTTGTTTATTACTGCATTGACAAGTTTTCTATGTTAGGCATAAACAAGCCAATACAGTTAATTATTATTATTATTATGGTTACAGTTTATTATTATTATTATTTGAGATACAGTCTCACTCTGTTACCCAAGCTGGAATGCAAAGGTGTGATCTCCACTCACTGCAACCTCCACCTCCCGGATTCAAGAGATTCTCCTGCCTCAGCCTCCTGAGTAGGTGGGACTACAGGTGCCTGCGAGCAGGCCCGGCTAATTTTTGTATTTTTAATAGAGACGGGGTTTCCCCATTGTTGCCCAGGCTGGTCTGGAACTCCGAACTTCAAGTGATCCACCCACCTCGGCCTCCCAAAGTGGCGGGATTACAGGTGTGTGCCACCGCACCCGGCCCAGTTAATTATTTTACAGGTAATTTTCTAAGCAAGATGACAAGGTGGTTTGGAAAATTCTGTCCTTACAAAGAAATTTATAGCCCTCTTCAATCCAAGACCGTCCGGAAGTCTATTTAACGGCCTTATCTCCTCTTTTATGGACAAATACCTCCTGGGGCAGTTCATCCACACAGGCCATAGTTCTCACGGCCTATGACATTTTCTGTCTTCTAAGGATCTTTCATCTACCACTCCAGTCCTTACCTGATTGCCCAGCACGGCGGTGGCACAAGCTGTGGACACCTCTTTGGGCCCAAACCACACTGAGGCGATGCGGGAGGGCAAGCCCAGGATGAACACCTGGGCCACGGAGCACAGGCACTGGCCCAACATGGTGACCCAGAAGAGATGCTGCTGCACACTGCCGCACTTGATCCAGGCACCCAGGCAGTTGAGGCCGGAGCCCAGCAGGGCGGTGAGCCGCAGGCCTCTGGTGTCCAGCAGCCAGGTGGCCGGGAAGATGAGGGGCACGTAGGCCACCATGTACACCATGGACAGCCAGTCGATGTGCAGCAAGGTGACGCCGTAGAAGCCCCCGAAGACGTTGCTGATGATGCTGTACTGAATCCACTGAAAGGCGTTTACCAGCGAGTACAGGCTGAAGATCAGGAGCACCACGAAGCGCCGCGGGGAGAGCGCCGTCCGGGGCAGCGGGGTGCTCTCGGCCCCCGGGGTCTCCGCTCCGGCGCCCGCAGGCAGCAGCCGGGCCTGGGTCTCCTCTTCTGCAGCCAGCGGAGTCTGAGGCCCGCCCAGAACTCCCGAGGCGGCAGCGAGGCTGTCCCGGGGGGCCCCGTTCACCGGGAAGGTGCCCGCTTTGGGCCCGTTCTGCGGCTCCACGCTCTCCTTCCCAGCTGGCGCGCCCCTCGGCAACGGGAGGTATCCTTTCGCGAGCGGGTGTCCGGGCGCCACCGCCGCCCCCTCCTCATCGTCTGGCCGCGCCATATCCCTGGCTCCCGGGCGCCACCTCGCTCCCCCGCCCCACTCCCCGACTCCGCTCCCCGGGTCCACAGCCCGAGGTCCTCCTGGGACCCCACCTCCACCCCCTCGGCCCACCGCTCCTTCCCAGGTGGCGCGCGCCACGAACCGCAATCCGCGCTGCAGTGTGAACAGGTGAAGGCGTCCTCCCCGGCGCCGCGCGGCAGTCACCCCTCGTCTGGTCCCGCCCCTAGAGTCGCGCGGCCCGCATGACGACGGCCCTCCGGCCAGTCAGCGCGCACCTTTGCCCGGCACGAGAGCCAATCGGGGAGCTGCCGGGCGCGAACTGAGGGAAGCAGGGGAGGAAAGCGGGCTGGGAGCACTTGCTGACGTTTTCCTGCCCGGAAGAATGCATGGCCCGGGGTCCTTTGCACCTGAGGGTGGGCGGGAGGCGGCCCCGCGGGTTGTGTTGCTGGAAGAAGGGGTCTCGATCCAGACCCCAAGAGAGGGTTCTTGGGTCTACCGCAGGGAAGAATTGGAGGCGAGTCACAAAGCGCAGTAAAGGAAGCAAGTTTATTTGAATCTACTCCGTTACAGAGTCGCAAGTCCTCAGACTGTAGGAGGAACTCCCGTCCTTCCGTAGTGTCACTACTTAGAGGCAACTGTGCGGAGCTGTGATTAAACGTGGAATGTGCTGATGTGCCCACTAAAGGTAGGGGCTGTTGGTGCACTAATGACCATTAATCCTTCAACCTAAGCCTGCGCATTGATGTTATCTCTGAGTAGAGGGCTGGGCCGGGCTCAGTGGCCACTTCTGTAATCCCAGCACTGTGAGAGGCCGGACAGGAGGCTCCCTTGAGCCCAGGAGTTCGACACCAGCCTGGGCAACATACTGAGATGCCATCTATTTGAAAAAAAAAAAAAAAAAGCAAGCAGCCAGTCGTGGTGATGGATGCCTGTAGTCCCAGCTACTCGGGAGGCTGAGGCAGGAGAATTACTTGAACCTGGGAGGCGGAGGTTGCAGTGAGCTGAGATAGCAACACACTGCCCTCCAGCCTGGGTGACAGAGTGAGACCTTGTCAAAAAAAAAAAAAAAAAAAAAAAATTAGGACATCTGGACATTCCACAGACTTGGTGGGAGAAGTCCTGTATGGTCATAAATATTGTGTAATTATAATTGCTGGTCAGCTTAGAATGCGGCTATTTTCAGACCTTTAGCATTAACCTTATAGGTGCCCTGTGAGTGCCTAGTTACTCACTTTAATATGCAGTCGCTCTGGCTGTGTTTTATTAAACCAGATACCTGGTAAGCAGTGGCTTCTCTAACAAGTGGGCAGCTTGGAACTGGGAACGAGAGAGCCACCGAAACAGAATGAGGGAGACAAAGAAGTGGGCATCACCCTCAGCTCCACAAGGGCTTCCCAAGGTCGCTGTACCGTACGCAGGCCCGGGACGAACTTTATTCTCGCCCCAGCATCGTTGTCCGTCTCAGTGAGACCCTGGCTTTAGGGCAGACAGGACCACGTTTCATAAATTCATACTGTCCCAGCAGAGGAATAACGCCAGAAAGCGTTCCAGTACAACCAGAGAAAGAGAATCCATGAGAAATCTGCCCTTGTGAAGTTGGAATCCCCTCAACCTCACCCCGCTGACTTGAATGAAGCGACTGAGATGGGCTGTGATGGAGCAGATCTGGTTGCTCGACCTTCTCCCTTGGACCAACACATGTAGTTAATAGTTATGGGACATGCACATTCAGTGGGTCCAGTGGGTTCCAGGTACCAAACTTGTGCTGAATGGTATGTGCCAGACACTGTCTTGCGATCTGGGGAATAAAAAAATAAAAACGAGATTATCCGGAGCACAGTAGCCTTGCGGTCTTCCTGGACTAGAGAAAATTCAACCCTTCTGCTTCTTGGGAAGCTTTGTTCGGGAAAAAAAAGAAAGAGACCCCAAAGAATTTGTTATTAAATTGAAGTTGAAACTAGGTGTATATAGTACAAGAGTTCTTACCATGCATTTAATCTTAAAAAGTGCTGATATCTAGAACCCTAAAACCCTGCACTTTTTTATTGCCTCTTACATTATTATTTTGGTCATGTATGAAATATTTCAGGCATCTCTCAGTACAGGTGAAATGCTACATGTTCTAAACTAAGGAATAAGTGCATTATAATGTCTTCCTTGGCCAAACTGTATAAACTGCCACCCCCAACCCCCCACCCCGCCAACATCCCTTCCCTGCTGTTTTTCTTTCTTTCCTAGTGCTTACCTTCACCTAAAATGTCCTATATTTTTACTTATTTTTTCTAGTTTCCTTCCTTCCTTCCTTCCTTCCTTCCTTCCTTCCTTCCTTCCTTCCCTCCCTCCCTCCTTCCCTCCTTCCTTCCTTCCTTCCTTCCTTCCTTCCTTCCTTCCTTCCTTCCTTCCTTCCTTTCTTCCTTTCTTCCCTTTCTTTCTTTCATCTTGCTCTGTCACCCAGGCTGAAGTACAGTGGTGTGATCTCGGCTCATTGCAACCTCCGCTCACTGCAACCTCCGCCTCCCAGGTTGAAGTGATTCTTCTGCCTCAGCCTCCTGAGTAGCTGAAATTAAAGGGCTGCACCATCATGCCTGTCTAATTTTTGTATTTTTTTTTAGTAGAGATGGGGTTTCACCATATTGGCCAGTCTGGTCTCGAACTCCTGACCTCATGATCCCCCCACCTTGGCCTCCCAAAGTGCTGGGATTACAGGCCTGAGCCACCATACCCGGCCTCTCTCTCTCTCTCTCTCTCTCTCTCTCTCTCTCTCTCTCTCTTCTCGGCTGACCACCAAGCCTGAGTGCTTTTTGTATTTTTTGTAGAGATGGGGTTTTGCCACATTGCTCATATTGGTCTCAAGTGATCAGCTCACTTTGGCCTCCCAAAGTGCTAGGATTACAGGCATGAGCCATTGTGCTGGTCCTTTTTCCGGTTATTTTCTCCCTGCCCACTAGAATGTGAGTTCTGTAAGGGCAGGGCTGAAAGTTTTGTTGCTTTTTGCTACCGCTACTATTTTTCAAGAATTTGTAACCAGTGTACTTTGTGTACCTAGCACATAGTGGGTGTTCAATAAATATTTACTGAGTACAGCTAATGAGCACTGAATTACCGTGAATATTTTAAATAATTGCTTGCTTTGTAAAGGAATGTATTTCTTCTCTCCTCCCAACTGCTGCTGCATCGCCATCATGGACACCAGCCACGTGCAGCCTGTCTAGCTGGCCAGGGTCACCACAGTCCTGGGCAGAACCAGCTCTCAGGGACAGTACACACAGGAATTTGTGGACGACACAAGCCACTCCATCATCCACAGTGTAAAAGGCTCTGTGCGTAAGGGCTGTGTGCTCACCCTGTTGGAGTCAGAGCGAGAGGCCTGGAGGTTGCACTGAGCTTGGCTGCTCACTGGGTCTTGAATATTGGGTTCGACCACTTGGTCCGTGAGAGTGCTGTGCCATGACCTGCTCCTTTATTTTATTTTTTGCCGGCCACACAGGAATTGAGATATGCATTTAAATAAAGTGTTTGTGTTCCAAATTAGAAAGAAAAGAAAAAGAAAGAAAGAAAGAAAGAAAGAAAAAGAAAAAGAGAGAGAGAGAGGGAGGAAGGGAGGAAAAAAGGAGGGAGGAGAGAAGGAAGGAAATCTTTTTAAAAAAATTCTTATTTTTTATTTATTTATTTTTTTGAGATGGAGTTTCGCTCTTGTCACCCAGGCTAGAGTGCAGTGACACGATCTCGGCTCACTGCAACCTCTGTCTCCTGGGTTCAAGCGATTCTCCCTCCTTAGCCTCCCAAGTAGCTGGGATTACAGATGCCCACCACCACGTGCAATCTGTTTCTTAAAAAAAAAAAATCTTGTCCAGGCACGGTGGCTCACACCTGTAATCCCAGCACTTTGGGAGGCTGAGGCAGGTGGATCACGAGGTTAGGAGATCGAGACCATCCTGGCTAACATGGTGAAGCACCATCTCTACTAAAAATACAAAAAATTAGCCAGGTGTGGTGGTGGGCGCCTGTAATCCCAGCTATTTGGGAGGCTGAGGCAGAAGAGTGACTTGAACCCGGGAGGCAGAGCTTGCAGTGAGCTAAGATCACACCACTGCACTCCAGCCTGGGTGACAGAGCGAGACTCTGTCTCAAAAAAAAAAAAAAAAAAAAAAGTCTTGCAAACTTCCAGAAGGAAGGGAAGGAGGGAGGGAAATATCTTTCTTTCTTTTTTTTTTTTTTGACAGAGTTTTGCTCTTGGAGTCCAGGCTGGAGTGCAATGGCGAAATCTCAGCTCACTGCAACCTCTGCCTCCAGGGTTCAAGTGATTCTCCTGCCTCAGCCTCCCAAGTAGCTGGGATTACAGGTGCCTGCCACCACACCCGGCTAATTTTTGTGTTTTTAGTAGAGACAGGGTTTCTCCATGCTGGTCAGGCTGGTCTCAAACTCCCAACCTCAGGTGATCCACCTGCCTCAGCCTCCCAAAGTGCTGGGGTTACAGGCATGAGCCACCGTGCCCGGCCGCCATTCTAATTTCTTAATCTTGTCTTCTTTCTCTGGCTTCAGTGGTAGATACTTATTAACCAGTTTAAACATGAATCATAATTTATATCAAATGTTTGGATGTATAACATAGAATGAACCTTAATCTCTGTCAAAAAAGATACTGCTGGGAGCATCATTTGGCTAGGAGTCAAGATGAGATTGAGCTACTTTATGGGTGTGGAATGCCAAGTCAGAGAGATCTGAATAAGTAAGACTTCAGCAATATGAGACCTGGACAGCATCCAGGAGCCAAGGTCCAAGATGCTAATAGGAGTGATGTAGCTGTCCCTGAACAAAGGTTTCCCACAGTTTACGAGCCTCAGAGGTTAAGATGCAAACCAGAACAATGCTATTGGATATGCAATCCGTAATGTTTCATGGGGAGGTGGGTAGATTTGGCCAGCCTTGCCTTCAGTTTACTCCTACTAGCACCAGACTTTGTCCCCCTGAGCAGCAGAGGCTATATGGTTCTGTTCTGTGAAAAGAACAAGTTGGAAATGGAGGAGTAGAGGGGAAGGCTGGAAATCAGAATTCTCCCACATGTATTCTTCCCTCCATTGAGACATTTTATTTGTATGTATTTATTTATTCCTAAAAAAAAAAAAAAAAAAAAAAAGTCCCAGGATTTTTTTCTCCTATGTTTTTGTCTTGTTTCTTCTCAGTCCATGATGCCAGTTGAGGTCATCAGTACAGCAAAACCAAACTGGTGAGATGGCAACAAATTATTCTGTCACTTTTCTAATCTTTTTTTTTTTTTTGAGATGGAGTCTCGCTCTTGTCACCCAGTCTGGAGTGCAATGGCGAGGTCTTGGCTCACTGCAACCTTCGCCTCCCGGGTTCAAGAGATTCTCCTGCCTCAGACTCCTGAGTAGCTGGAATTATGGTGCCCACACCATGCTCAGCTAATTTTTGTATTTTTAATAGAGATGGGGTTTCACCGTGTTGGCCAGGCTGGTCTCGAACTCCTGACTTCAAGTGATCTGCAGGCCTCGGCCTCCCAAAGTGCTGAGATTACAAGTGTGAGCCACTGCACCCGGCCCAGTTTTCTAGATCTTTGAATTGCACATCAAAGCTGAAGCTGATCGCTCCACACTTGTTTAACCTGCCTATGAGGTTCACAACAATTTTCCCAGCTCTGGGATCATCAATGACTTTTAATTCACCAATATAACAATGCTTCATCATCGCAGTTAGAAACCAGACCATGACTTTGGAGCATGACCTGATAAGAACCTGGCGTTTGGGTCTCTTTTTGGCATTCGTGCACACCATTGTGGTGGCACAGGAAGATGATGGAAACTATTTGTACATTTTTGTGTAAAGCTACTAGAGATTTAATTCTGCAACAGCAGAGCTTCCTGCCCTAAAACATCTCTGAGGATTTGCTAAGGCCGATCCTGCCTTTCATGTCTGCTTAAAATTTACCTGTTGCGTGGTTTAAATATAACCAATGTCAAATCACAACTAAATTTTCCATGTTACATCTGGTTCTTATTCCTTTGGGCATTATTTAATTTATCACATTAGCTAGTTGACATGTTGGCTTTAAAGATCACGAGATTCAGGCTGGGCAAGGTGGCTGACAGCTGTAATCCCAGCACTTTGGGAGGCAGAGGCTGATGGATCACCTGAGGTCAGGAGTTCAACACCAGCCTGACCAACATGGTGAACCCCTGTCTCTACTAAAAATACAAAATTAGCCAGCCAGTACTAGCAATTTTAAAACTATTACTTTCTTTTACAGTTTTTAATTACTTAATTTGAATGAATTGAAACATACTATCTCTCTTCAAGCCCACTTCCCATATCCAGAATTGATCCAGGTTTTTAGAGCCTAAAGGCTTAATTTGGGGATGGGGGTGTTATTTAAGAAACTAACATCAAAATTAAAATTTAAAATGAGGTTGGTTGTGGTGGTTTACACCTGTAATCCCAGCACTTTGGAAGACAGGGGCAGGTGCATTGCTTGAGCTCAGGAGTTCAAGACCAACCTGGGCAACATGGCGAAACCCCTTCTCTACCAAAAAAATAACAGAATTTAGCTGGGTGTGGTGGCACATACCTGTAGTCCCAGCTACCTGAGAAGCTGAGGTGGGAGGATTGCTTGAGCCCAGGAGGTCAAGGCTGCAATAAGCTGAGATCACGCCACTGAGATCACGCCACTCCATCCTAGGCAACAGAGTGAGGGCTTATCTTAAAAAAAAAAAAGAAAAAGAAAAAAAAAGAGGTAGAGAGAGATACAAGCCTTCAGAGACCCTCATATTAACTTCATGGTAAATCTGCCTCTGCTCACCCCTCCCACTTGTAGGAACTAATATCTTCATTTCCAGATTTACTCTGAAAAAACTGTGCAACTGCTTCACATGTTTCCTCTTCATTCACTACTTTGGAACTCACTGAAACTCTGATGAAAGAATTGAGTCAAAAAAAAAAAAAAAAAAATAGACCTCCTTCCTAGCCCTGGCACCGTTCAGAGCATCTACTACGGAGGAGTCTTTTTTCTTTTTTCTTGTATTTTAAGTTCTAGGGTACATGTGCATAACGTGCAGGTTTGTTACATATGTATACTTGTGCCACGTTGGTATGCTGCACTCATCAACTCGTCAGCACCCATCAACTCGTCATTTACATCAGATATAACTCCCAATGCCATCCCTCCCCCTTCCCCCGTCCCCACAATAGGCCCCAGTGTGTGATGTTCCCCTACCCATGTCCAAGTGATCTCATTGTTCAATTCCCACCTATGAGTGAGAACATGCGGTGTTTGGTTTTCTGTTCTTGTGATAGTTTGCTGAGAATGATGGTTTCCAGCTGCATCCATGTCCCTACAAAGGACACAAACTCATCCTTTTTTATGGCTGCATAGTATTCCATGGTGTGTATGTGCCACATTTTCTTAATCCAGTCTGTCACTGATGGACATTTGGGTTGATTCCAAGTCTTTGCTGTTGTGAATAGTGCCGCAATAAACATACATGTGCATGTGTCTTTATAGCAGCATGATTTATAATCCTTTCGGTATATACCCAGTAATGGGATGGCTGGGTCATACGGTATTTCTAGTTCTAGATCCTTGAGGAATTGCCATACTGTTTTCCACAATGGTTGAACTAGTTTACAATCCCAGCAACAGTGTAAAAGTGTTCCTATTTCTCCACATCCTCTCCAGCACCTGTTGTTTCCTGACTTTTTAATGATTGCCATTCTAACTGGTGTGAGATGGTATCTCATTGTGGTTTTGATTTGCATTTCTCTGATGGCCAGTGATGACGAGCATTTTTTCATGTGTCTGTTGGCTGTATGAATGTCTTCTTTTGAGAAATGTCTGTTCATATCCCTTCCCCACTTTTTGATGGGGTTGTTTGTTTTTTTCTTGTAAATTTGTTTCAGTTCTTTGTAAGTTCTGGATATTAGCCCTTTGTCAGATGAGTAGATTGCAAAAATTTTCTCCCATTCTGTAGGTTGCCTGTTCACTCTGATGGTAGTTTCTTTTGCTTTGCAGAAGCTCTTTAGTTTAATTAGATCCCATTTGTCAATTTTGGCTTTTGTTGCCATTGCTTTTGGTGTTTTAGACATGAAGTCCTTACCCATGCCTATGTCCTGAATGGTATTACCTAGGTTTTCTTCTAGGGTTTTTATGGTATTAGGTCTAACATTTAAGTCTCTAATCCATCTTGAATTAATTTTCATATAAAGAGTAAGGAAAGGATCCAGTTTCAGCTTTCTACTTATGGCTAGCCAGTTTTCCCAGCACCATTTATTAAATAGGGAATCCTTTCCCCATTTCTTGTTTTTCTCAGGTTTGTCAAAGATCAGATGGCTGTAGATGTGTGGTATTATTTCTGAGGACTCTGTTCTGTTCCATTGGTCTATATCTCTCTTTTGGTACCAGTACCATGCTGTTTTGGTTACTGCAGCCTTGTAGTATAGTTTGAAGTCAGGTAGCGTGATGCCTCCAGCTTTGTTCTTTTGACTTAGGATTGTCTTGGCAATGCGGGCTCTTTTCTGGTTCCGTACGAACTTTAAAGCAGTTTTTTCCAATTCTGTGAAGAAAGTCATTGGTAGCTTGATGGGCATGGCATTGAATCTATAAATTACCTTGGTAAGTATGGCCATTTTCACAATATTGATTCTTCCTATCCATGAGCATGGTATGTTCTTCCATTTGTTTGTGTCCTCTTTCATTTCACTGAACAGTGGTTTGTAGTTCTCCTTGAAGAGGTCCTTTACATCCCTTGTAAGTTGGATTCCTAGGTATTTTATTCTCTTTGAAGCTATTGTGAATGGGAGTTCATTCATGATTTGGCTCTCTGTTTGTCTGTTACTGGTGTATAAGAATGCTTGTGATTTTTGCATATTAATTTTGTATCGTGAGACTTTGCTGAAGTGGCTTATCAGCTTAAGGAGATTTTGGGCTGAGATGATGGGGTTTTCTAAATATACAATCATGTCATCTTCAAACAGGGACAATTTGACTTCTTTTCCTAACTGAATACCCTTTATTTCTTTTTCTTGCCTGATTGCCCTAGCCAGAACTTCCAACACTATGTTGAATAGGAGTGGTGAGAGAGGGCATCCCTGTCTTGTGCCAGTTTTCAAAGGGAATGCTTCCAGTTTTTGCCCATTCAGTATGATATTGGCTGTGGGTTTGTCATAAATAGCTCTTATTATTTTGAGAAACGTTCCATCAATACCGAATTTATTGAGAGTGGTTTTTTTTTGTTTTTTTGTTTTTTTGGTTTTTTTTTTGAGACGGAGTCTTGCTCTGTTGCCCAGGCTGGAGTGCAGTGGCGCGATCTCGGCTCACTGCAAGCTCCGCCTCCCGGGTTCATGCCATTCTCCTGCCTCAGCCTCCTGAGTAGCTGGGACTACAGGCGCGCGCCACCGCGCCCGGCTAATTTTTTGTATTTTTAGTAGAGACGGGGTTTCACCGTGGTCTCGATCTCCTGACCTTGTGATCCGCCCGCCTCGGCCTCCCGAAGTGCTGGGATTACAGGCGTGAGCCACCGCGCCCGGCCTATTGAGAGTTTTTAGCATGAAGGACTGTTGAATTTTGTCAAAGGCCTTTTCTGCATCTATTGAGATAATCATGTGGTTTTTGTCTTTGGTTCTGTTTATATGCTGGATTACGTTTATTGACTTGCATATGTTGAACCAGCCTTGCATCCCAGGGATGAAGCCCACTTGATCATGGTGGATAAGCTTTTTGATGTGCTCCTGGATTCAGTTTGCCAGTATTTTATTGAGGATTTTTGCATCGATGTTCATCAGGGATATTGGTCTAAAATTCTCTTTTTTTGTTGTGTCTCTGCCAGGCTTTGGTATCAGGATGATGTTGGCCTCATAAAATGAGTTAGGGAGGATTCCCTCTTTTTCTATTGATTGGAATAGTTTCAGAAGGAATGGTACCAACTCCTCTTTGTACCTCTGGTAGAATTCGGCTGTGAATCCGTCTGGTCCTGGACTTTTTTTGGTTGGTAGGCTATTAATTATTGCCTCAATTTCAGAGTCCGCTATTGGTCTATTCAGGGTTTTAACTTCTTCCTGGTTTAGTCTTGGGAGAGTGTAAGTGTCCAGGAAATTATCCATTTCTTCTAGGTTTTCTAGTTTATTTGCGTAGAGGTGTTTATAGTATTTTCTGATGGTAGTTTGTATTTCTGTGGGATTGGTGGTGATATCCCCTTTATCATTTTTTATTGCATCTATTTGATTCTTCTCTCTTTTCTTCTTTATTAGTCTTGCTAGTGGTCTGTCAATTTTGTTGATCTTTTCAAAAAACCAGCTCCTGGATTCATTGATTTTTTGGAGGGTTTTTTGTGTCTGTATCTCCTTCAGTTCTGCTCTGATCTTAGTTATTTCTTGCCTTCTGCTAGCTTTCGAGTGTGTTTGCTCTTGCTTCTCTAGTTCTTTTAATTGTGATGTTAGGGTGTCAATTTTAGATCTTTCCTACTTTCTCTTGTGGGCATTTAGTGCTATAAATTTCCCTCTACATACTGTTTTAAATGTGTCCCAGAGATTTTGGTATGTTGTATCTTTGTTCTCATTGGTTTCAAAGAATATCTTTATTTCTGCCTTCATTTCGTTATGTACCCAGTAGTCATTCAGGAGCAAGTTGTTCAGTTTCCATGTAGTTGAGAGGTTTTGATTGAGTTTCTTAGTCCTGAGTTCTAGTTTGATTGCACTGTGGTCTGAGAGACAGTTTGTTATAATTTCTGTTCTTTTTTTTTTTTTTTTGAGACGGAGTCTTGCTCTGTCACCCAGGCTGGAGTGCAGTGGCCGGATCTCAGCTCACTGCAAGCTCCGCCTCCCGGGTTTACGCCATTCTCCTGCCTCAGCCTCCCGAGTAGCTGGGACTACAGGCGCCCACCACCGCGCCCGGCTAGTTTTTTGTATTTTTAGTAGAGACGGGGTTTCACCGTGTTAGCCAGGATGGTCTCGATCTCCTGACCTCGTGATCCGCCCACCTCGGCCTCCCAAAGTGCTGGGATTACAGGCTTGAGCCACCGCGCCCGGCTAATTTCTGTTCTTTTACATTTGCTGAGGAGTGCTTTACTTCCAGCTATGTGGTCAATTTTGGAATAAGTGCGATGTAGTGCTGAGAAGAATGTATATTCTGTTGATTTGGGGTGGAGAGTTCTGTAGATGTCTATTAGGTCCGCTTGGTGCAGAGTTGAGTTCAATTCCTGGATATCCTTGTTAACTTTCTGTCTCGTTGCTCTGTCTAATGTTGACAGTGGGGTGTTGAAGTCTTCCATTATTATTGTGTGGGAGTCTAAGTCTCTTTGTAAGTCTCTAAGGACTTGCTTTATGAATCTGGGTGCTCCTGTATTGGGTGCATATATATTTAGGATAGTTAGCTCTTCCTGTTGAATTGATCCCTTTACCATTATGTAATGGCCTTCTTTGTCTCTTTTGATCTTTGATGGTTTAAAGTCTGTTTTTTCAGAGACTAGGATTGCAATCCCTGCTTTTTTTTGTTCTCCATTTGCTTGGTAGATCTTCCTCCATCCCTTTATTTTGAGCCTATGTGTGTCTGTGCATGTGAGATGGGTCTCCTGAACACAGCAAACTGATGGGTCTTGACTCTTTTTTTTTTTTTTTTTTTTTTTTTTGAGACGGAGTCTCACGCTGTTGCCCAGGCTGGAGTGCAGTGGCGCGATCTCGGCTCACTGCAAGCTCCGCCTCCTGGGTTCACGCCATTCTCCTGCCTCAGCCTCCTGAGTAGCTAGGACTACAGGCGCCCGCCACCGCGCCCGGCTAATTTTTTGTATTTTTAGTAGAGACGGGGTTTCACTGTGGTCTCGATCTCCTGACCTTGTGATCCGCCCGCCTCGGCCTCCCAAAGTGCTGGGATTACAGGCTTGAGCCACCGCGCCCGGCGGGTCTTGACTCTTTATCCAATTTGTCAGTCTGTGTCTTTTAATTGGACCATTTAGTCCATTTACATTTAAGGTTAATATTGTTATATGTGAACTTGATCCTGTCATTGTGGTATTAGCTGGTTATTTTGCTCATTAGTTGATGCAGTTTCTTCCTAGCATCGATGGTCTTTACATTTTGGCATGTTTTTGCAATGGCTGGTACCGGTTTTTCCTTTCCATGTTTAGTGCTTCCTTCAGGGACTCTTGTAGGGCAGGCCTGGTGGTGACAAAATCTCTAAGCATTTGCTTGTCTGTAAAGGATTTTATTTCTCCTTCAGTTATGAAACTTGGTTTGGCTGGATATGAAATTCTGGGTTTAAAATTCTTTTCTTTAAGAATGTTGAATATTGGCCCCCACTCTCTTCTGGCTTGTAGAGTTCCTGCCGAGAGATCTGCTGTTAGTCTGATGGGCTTCCCTTTGTGGGTAACCCAACCTTTCTCTACAGAGGAGTCTTAAGGGGTCTGTATGCTTAGAGTTGAGAGATCAAATAGCTCCTGAAAACTGTAATTAGAGGAAATTCCATATGGAGACAGGCCACAAGGAGAACTCAAGCCCTTGTAAACCAAAAATGAAATATTCTAAGCCCCCAATTTACTAAACAGATTCAACCTCCCACTTCCACCTCCCAAATAGCTGGGATTACAGGTGCATGCAACCATGCCCAGCAAATTTTTGTGTTTTTTGTATAGATGGGGTTTCACCATGTTGGCCAGGCTGGTCTTGAACTCCTGACCTCGAGTGATCTGTCTGCCGCACCCTCCCGAAGTGCTGGAATTAGTGAGCCACTGCAACAGACCTCTAACACTTATTTCTGAAGTTTTTTCCTTCCCTGCTTTTCGGAAGCCCCTTCCTCCCTCTCTTGTTGCCTTAAGGTACCTTCACCCTGGCTGGGCCCTGTTGTTCTTTTATCGGGTTTTTTTGTTTGTTTCTTTAGCCTATGTGTGCTCTTCCACCTGGGTTATACAAATGCAAAGTACATCCTAGTTCCATGCTAGGCCTTATTATTAGCAAGAACTTTCCTGAATCTCTCAAGATGTAGTGAAAGCAGTTATACATTAACTATGTGAACTATACTGTATTTCCTAAAAGTAAATAAATGTGTTGACTGGGAGCTGTGGCTCAGGCCTGTAATCCTAGCACTTTGGAAGACTGAGCAGGAGGATGGTTTGAGCTCAGGAGTTCGAGACAAGCCTGGGTAACATAGTGAGACCCTGTCTTTACAAAAAATGCAAAAATTCACGGGGCCTGGTGACACAAACCTATTTTTCCAGCTACTTGGGAGGCTGAGGTGGGAGGATGGCTTGAACCCTGTAGATGGAGGTTGCAATGAGCCAAGATCATGCCACTGCACTCTAGCCTGGGCAACAGAGCAAGACCTTGCCACCAAAAAAAATAAATAAATAAATGTGTTTTTAAAAATGCACTGCCCACCTTTGAAGGCAGCAATGGCTCTATAAATTATCTGTAATTTCTTGAGTCAGCTTGTTTCTTGAGCTGTTCTCCCATGTAGTAAGTTAGTCAGTTAGTTTTGCCCTGCCCCTTTCCTCCACATTGGAAACATTCTAGAGTGACCTGAAGATTAAAAACAAACAAACAAACAAAAACAAACACTGGAGACCTCCTCTTGTTACAAAAGAAACATATGAATAAAATAACTTTCCATGTAGCCTGGGCGACATGGCAAAATCCCGTCTCTATGAGAAATTTAAAAATTAGCCAGTTGTGGTGGTCCACGCTTATAGTCCCAGCTACTCAGGAGGCAGAGGTGAGAGGATCACCTGAGTTCAGGAAGTTGAGGTTGCAGTAAGCCTCAATCACACCACAGAACTCTAGCCTGTCCGATGGAGTGAGATCCTGTCTTGAAAAACAAAACAGGCCAGGGAGGCCAAGGTAGGCAGATCGCCTGAAGTCAGGAGTTCCAGTCTGGCTAACTTGGTGAAACCCCATTTCTACTAAAAATAGAAAATTAGCCGGATATGGTGGCGCATGCCTGTAATCTCAGCTACTCAGGAGGCTGAGACAGGAGAATCACTTGAACCCGGGAGGTGGAGCTTACAGTAAGCCAAGATCGTGCCACTGCATTTCAGCCTGGGTGCCAAGAGTGAAACTCCATCTTGAAAACCAAAATAAAACAAAAATAACAATGACAACAAATTCCCCATGTAAAATATAAAGTTTTGAGGCCGGGCGCGGTGGCTCAAGCCTGTAATCCCAGCACTTTGGGAGGCCGAGACGGGCGGATCATGAGGTCAGGAGATCGAGACCATCCTGGCTAACACGGTGAAACCCCGTCTCTACTAAAAAATACAAAAAACTAGCCGGGCGAGGTGGCGGGCGCCTATAGTCCCAGCTACTCGGGAGGCTGAGGCAGGAGAATGGCGTAAACCCGGGAGGCGGAGCTTGCAGTGAGCCGAGATCGCGCCACTGCACTCCAGCCTGGGTGACAGAGCCAGACTCCATCTAAAAAAAAAAAATATAAAGTTTTAATAAAACCAATAAAGTAGCTACCACTTATTGAGTACTTACAATGAATCCTTAGATTAGAACTCTTCTTCATGGGGGCAAGGACCCGTTTGTCCCCAGTATCCACAACAGCACCAAGCGGAGTATGTGCTGAAAACATATCAGTGTGTGTATTAAATTCATGCCAGGCACAATGCAAAAAGCTTTACACGCATTCCTAATTTAATCTCAACTCCCTCCTCATCACTTACCACACATATAAACACACAGCTTGGTGAAAGCAGTATCTTTAGCCCCATTTTACAGATGATGAAACCAATATTATGAGGGTCGAATGGCTGGGCCTGGTGATGCACACCTGTAATCCCAGCATTTTGGAAGGCCAAGGCAGAGAAATTGCTTGATCCCAGGAGTTCAAGAGCAGCCTGGCCGACATAATGAAACTGTGATTGCACCACTGCACTCCAGCCTAGGTGACACAGCAAGACCCTGTCTCCAAATTAAATTTAAAAAAAAAAGAGGATTAAGTAATTTATATTTATCCAAGGTCACCTGGCTGGTAAGTAAATGATCTCTCTGACTCCAGAATCTCTCTTAACCAGGCTTCTATGACTAGAACAAAGTTGGAATGTCACTGATCAGAATATTCCATCACCAAGGCAGCATCCCAGTGGGCTAATCCACACCAGTGGACTTGAAACACGCTTTGGGTTGCTGTATGTTAGTATGTTAAAGGTAATTTATAATAATATACCTGTAGAAATAGTAATGTATTTTCTCATACAGTCAATTCTCATTATTATATATTTATATATAACATAAATATATAATATAATATATAAATATATATTATATATTTGCATATAAATATATCACATGTATATATAAATATATAATGTATATATAATATATAAATATATGTAATATACAAGTATATAATGTATTTATATATAAATATACAATGTATCATATATACATTATATATAATATAATGTATTTATATATAAATATATACAATGTATTTATATATAAGTATATATAATGTATTTACATATAAATATACATAACATTTATATTATATATATATCATATATTCTATAAAGTTGCCACAAACATTAAATTAGCAAATAGTGAACCATTGCTCCTAGAAAGAATACAGCTGGCCCCCCACTCACAATGGTTTGACATACAATTGTTTGACTTTACAATGGCACAAAAGCAATATGGATTCAATAGAAACCATACTTTTGATCATTTTCCCAGGCTAGTGCTACTAGTGCTATTTGGGTAACAAATACATTTTAGGGAGTAACCACATTTGCAAATATGTAATCAATGAATAATGAGGGTCTACAGTATATACATGTTTAATATTTTCAAAACCTGGGCTGGGCACAATTACGCTTGTAATCCCAGCACTTTGGGAGGCTGAGGCAGGAGGATCACTTGACCCCAGGAGTTCAAGACCAGCCTGGGCAACATGGTGAAACCACATCTCTACAAAAAATACAAAAATTAGCCAGGCATGGTGGTGTGTGTCTGTAGTTCCAGCTACTTGGAAGGCTGAGGTGAGGGGATCCCCTGAGCCCAGGAGGTTGAGGCTGCAGTGAGCTGTGATCAAGTCACTCACTGCACTCCAGCCTGGGTGACAGAGTGAGACCTTGTCTCAAAAAATGAAAAAAGAAAAAAAAAGAAAAAACAGTTTCAAAGCCCCTTTCAGTCTAATGCTCTCCCAACTGAGCTATTTTGGGCAGCTCTTCAAAGCCCCTTTTGTCACGGGCGTCCGTGTGAAGAGACCGCCAAACAGGCTTTGTGTGAGCAGCAAGGCTGTTTATTTCACCTGGGTGCAGGCGGGCTGAGTCTGAAAAAGGAGTTAGCAAAGGGTGGTGGGATTTTCATTAGTTCCTATAGGTTTAGGATAGGTGGACAAAGTACATTCTTAAGGGTGGGGAGGATATTACAAAGTATCTTTTTAAGGGCTGGGGGGGGAAATATATCCTATCAGGGTGGGGCAGGAACAAATCACAATGGTGGAATGTCATCAGTTAAGGCTATTTTCACTTCTTTTGTGGATCTTCAGTTGCTTCAGGCCATGTGGATGTATAGGTGCAGGTCACAGGGGATATGATGGCTTAGCTTGGGCTCAGAGGCCTGACATTCCTGTCTTCTTATGTCAATAAGAAAAACAAAACAAAATAGTGGTGAAGTGTTGAGGCAACAAAAATTTTTGGGGGTGGTATGGCAAGATAATGAGCGATGTTTCTCAGGGCTGTTTCGACTGGGATTAGGGGCAGCGTGGGAACCTAGAGTGAGAGAGATTAAGCTGAAGAAAGATTTTGGGGTAAGGGGTGATATTGTGGGCTTGCTAAAAGGAGTATTTGTTGTATAGAATGATTGGTGATGGCCTGGATGTGGTTTTATATGAATTAAGAAACTAAATGGAAGGAAGACACAAGATTCAAATAAGAGAAGGAGAAAAATAGATATTGAAGGACTAAGAATTGGGAGGACCCAGGACATCCAATTAGGGAGCACCCAAGGGGGTTCAGCATAATTATTTGCTTGGTTGGTGAGTTTTTGGGCTCTATACTTGAGTTTTTTTATGTTGTCACATACCAGGCTAGATTAATTTAGGTAAAAACAACACTCTCTATTAAAAAATATACAGATTCCTCTTTTTTTAGCAGTGAGTAAGTCCAGGCCTCGGAGATTTTGGAGGAAAGAGAAATGCAAAGCCAGCAATTGTTTGTTAAAGAAGGATTAGAAACAGCTAGGAGAGCGTGAGATTGATAGTATGGTGGAGAAAGCTGGGGAGAGGTAGAGGGTGGCATAAGAATGGCAGCCAGAATAAGAGTGAGTATAAAAGTAAAGAATAGGACTTCATCAGGGCGAAAGTATGGAGCGTACCTTGCCACTGAAGATCTTCTATCCACTTCAAGAGAGACTTAAGGGTGGCGATTTGAGGTAAAACCAGGAGCCCTAAATACCGAGAGCCTGAGAAACTGCTTGGGTGATTTGACTAATAAAGGCCATCCGTTGTCAGCCTGTATAGAGGTGGGAAGGCCAAACCAAGGAATTATGTCTAACAGAAGGGAAGAAATGACCAAGGTGGCCTTCTCAGACCCTGTGGGAAAGGCCTCTACCATCCAGTGACAGTGCCTACCCAGACCAAGAGGTATTTTAGTTTCCTGACTCGGGGCATGTGAGTAAAGTCAATTTGCCAGTCCTGAGAGGGGGCAAATCCCCGAGCTTGATGTGTAGGGAAGGGAGGGGGCCTGAACAATCCCTGAGGGGTGGTAGAATAGTAGATGGAACACAGAGAAATGATTTTCTTGAGGATAGATTTTCAAGATGGAAAGAAAATGAGAGATTCTAAGAGACAGGCTAGTGGGCGTGTAACCTACATGGAAGAGGTTATGAAATGATGACAGAATAGAATGGGCCTATGAGGCTTGAAGGAGATATTTTCCTTGGTCCAAGAACCATTTGTCTTGTGTGGGAAGAGATTGATAGGTGGAAGTTTCAGTGGGGGAGTAGGTGGGAGTGACTGATGAGGAGAAAAACTGACCCTGAGGGACAGAAGTTGGAATGCTAGCTGCTTCTTTAGCTACCTTATCAGCATAAGCATTGCCCTGAGCAATGGAATCTGATGCCTTTTGATGGCCCTTGCAGTGAATGATTCTGGCTTCCTTTGGAAGTAAGGCAGCCTTGAGAAGAGTTTTTATTAAAGAGGCATTAATGATGGAGGACCCTTGCATAGTGAGGAAACCTCTTTCAGCCTATATCACAGCATAGTGGTGCAGGATATGGAAGGCATATTTAGAGTCAGTATAAATATTGATGTGTAGTCCCTTTGCAAGAGTGAGGGCCCGAGTTAAGGCAATGAGTTTGGCTTGCTGAGAGGTAGTGGGCGGGGGGCAGAGAAGTAGCCTCAGTGATAGATGTGGAAGATACTATAGCATAGCCTGCTTTTGCTGGTGAGTGGCAATTAGGCCTGGTGGAACTGCCATCAATAAACCAAGTGTGATCAGGGTGAGGAACAGGAAAGAAGGAAATACGGGGAAATGGAGTGAATGTCAGGTGGATCAGAGAGATACAGTCATGTGGGTCAGGTGTGGTATCAGGAATAATGTGGGAGGCCGGATTGAAGTCCGGGCCAGGAACAATGGTAATTGTGGGAGACTCAACAAAGGGTGAGTAAAGCTGAAGGAGCTGGGGGGCAGAAAGTATATGCATCAAATGTGAGGAGGAAAATAGATTTTGAAAGTTATGGGAACTGTAGAGAGTAAGTGGAGCATAGCTTGTGATTTTGAGGGCCTCTAAAAGTAGTAAAGCAGCAGCAGCCACTGCATGCAGACATGAGGGCTAGGCTGAAACAGTAAGGTCAAGTTGTTTGGACAGAAAGGCCACAGGGTGTGGTCCCCGCTTTTGTGTAAGAAGTCCAACCACATAGCCCTGCACTTCAGCTGTGTGTAATGAAAAAGTTGGGATGAGTTAGGGAGAGCTAATGTGGGAGCAGGTTTTAGGGCTGTTTTTTAAGGAATAGAAAGGGGAGTGGGGAAAGGATTTAGGATTTATGGGGTCAGCTAGGTTTATCTAGAACAGGATAATGGGTTGTGGAGGGAGGTATTGAGGATAGGAGAGTATATGGGTTTGGCACTATGGGGTAGATAGGCAAGACAATTTGGTTGATAAGGTGCAGATCCTGAACTAACCTGTAAGACTTGTCTGGTTTTTGGACCAGACCTTTCAAAGTCATGAGTTAAACATATTACTTTCTCCATTTAAGAGATTGTAAAATTGGATAAATTAGCAGTTGAAATTGGCCTGTTCGTATATCACACACAGGACCAGTTTCACAGGCATGAGACCCAAACAGGCACATAGGACCCTTTGCTCAGAAGGGTCTCACAATTGGCTTAAAGTTTTACTGTCATTACCTTGAACGTCTCCATTGTTTGTTAATAAAGGGTCCAGCATTTTTATTTTCACTGGACCCTACAAATTATGTAGCCAATTCTAGTCACACAGCAAGTAAACAAGATTAGAAACTGGGGAGAAAAGAAAATACTAAATTATTTACTTATCGAATTGAACAAAACTTTTTTCAAAGTGCCTATTTAATATGATAAAGTTACCACTTACTGAGGGTTGGTTGTATTAAGCTCTTGATATTTATTAGCTCATTTAGTCCTTATGACACTGTGAGTTTGATATTATTTTCTTTTTTTTTTTTTGAGACAGAGTGTTGCTTTTGTTGCCCAGGCTGGAGTGCAATGGCGTGGTCTTGGCTCACCACAACCTCTTCCTCCAGGGTTCAAGCGATTCTCCTGCCTCAGCCTCTGGAGTAGCTGGGATTACAAGCATGTGCCACTGCACTGGCTAATTTTGTGATTTTTTTTTTTTCAGTAGAGACGGGGTTTTTTTTTTTTTTTTTTTTTTTTTTTGAAACGGAGTCTTGCTCTGCCACCCAGGCTGGAGTGCAGTGGTATGATCTTGACCCACTGCAAGCTCTGCCTCCTGGGTTCACGCCATTCTCCTGCCTCAGCCTCTGGAGTACCTGGGACTACAGGTGCCCACCACCACGCCTGGCTAATTTTTTTTTTTGGTATCTTTAGTAGAGATGGGGTTTCACCGTGTTAGCCAGGATGGTCTCGATCTCCTGACCTAGTGGTATGCCCGCCTCGGCCTCCCAAAGTGCTGGGATTACAGGCATGAGCCACTGTGCCCGGCCGAGGTGGGGTTTTACCATGTTGCCAGTCTGGCTTCGAACTCCCGACTTCAGGTGATCACCTGCCTAGACCTCCCAAAGTGTTGGGATTACAGGCACGAGCCACCGTGCCTGGCCTGGATATTATTTTCATTTAACACATAAGGAAACTGAGGCCCAGAGAAGGTAAGTAACTTAAACAAGATCATACAGTTAGGAGGCAGCACAGGTAAAATATTAATCAAATCTTTTTTACTTAAAAAATATGCTTGTACCACTAGACTCTATTACTGTGTCTATTTTGTTTTATTTAGCTCCAGTTGTCAGGCAGCTTGTAATTAAGAGTTTGAATTTTGCAATCTTCATGGTGAACTTTTAACTAAGGCATCGATGTTTTATTTGCAGTTCACCTATAAAATGGGCTTTTATTTTATTTTTATTTTTTTGAGACCAAGTCTCACTCTTGTTCCCCAGGCTGGAGTGCAATGGCGTGATCTCGGCTCACTGCAACCTCTTGCCTCCTGGGTTCAAGCGATTCTCCTGCTTCAGCCTCCTGAGTAGCTGGGATTACAGGTGCCTGCCACCACACCTGGCTAATTTTTGTATTTTTAATGGAGACCAGATTTCACCATGTTGGCCAGGCTGGTCTCAAACCCCTGATCTCGGCCTCCCAAAGGGCTGGGATTACAGGCATGAGCCACCGTGCCCAGCCTAAAATGGACTTTTAACAAAATATAAATTAACTCAAGCCGGGGGTGATGGCTTACGCCTGTCATCCCAGCACTTTGGGAGGCCAAGGCAGGCAGATCACTTGAGGTCAGGAGTTCAAAACCAGACTGGCCAACCAACATGGTGAAACCCCCTCTCTACTAAAAATACAAAAAAAATTTAGCTGGGCATGGTGGTGCACACCTGTAGCCCCAGCTACTCAGGAGGCTGAAGCACGAGAATCACTTGAACCCAGGAGGGAGAGGTTGCAGTGAGCCAAGATCACGCCATTGTACTCCAGCCTGGGTGACAGAGTGAGACTCCATTTCAAAACTAACAAACAAAAACAAGCAATTGACCGACTGACCTTTTTATATTTTATTATTTTGTTTTATTTTTTTGAGACGGAGTGATGCCCAGCCTGGGCGACAGAGCAAGACTCCTTCTCAAAAGAAAAAAAAAATGGTACCTCTCTTCTTTGCTTATTTAGGAATGAAAAATTGATGGCTCTGGTAGCTTTCCTAAAACAATGTGTGTTTGTGTGATTTCTGTCACTTCAATGTGTTTCAAAGCATTATTATAAAAATAAACTGAAAACAACCTAAAGTCTAGCAATAAAAAGAATAATTAATGTCAGGCACAGTGGCTCATACCTGTAATCCCAGCACTTTGAAAAGCTGAGGTGGGTAGATCGCTTGAGCTTAGGAGTTTCAGCCCAGCCTGGGCAATGTGGTGAAACCCTCTCTCTACCAAAAATACAAAAAAATTAGCTGGGCATGGTGGTGCGCACCTGTGGTAGTCCCAGCCACTCAGGAGGCTGAAGATGGAGGATCACTTGAGCCCAGGAGGCAGAGGTTGCAGTGAGCCAAGATCATGCCACTGGATTCCAGCCTGGGTGACAGAATGAGGCCCCCATCTCAAAAGGAAAAAAAAGAAAAAAGAAAGATGATGTCTCCCACTCCAAAAGAATTTAAAAGGACTTACAAACATTAGCTGGGTGTGGTGGCGCATGCCTGTAATCCCAGCTACTGGGGAGGCTGAGGCAGGAGAATCACGTGAACCAGGGAGTCGGGGGTTGCAGTGAGCCAATATCGCTCCACTGGACTCCATCCTGGAAACAGAGCGAGACTCTGTCTCAAAAAAATAAAAAAATAAAAAATAAATAAAAGAATTTGAAAGGCGAGCGCGGGGCTGGCACCGTGGCTCATGCCTGTAATCCCAGCACTTTGGGAGGTCAAGGCGGGTGGATCACGAGCTCAGGAGATCGAGACCATCCTGGCTAACATGGTAAAACCCCCTGTCTACTCAAAATACAAAAAATTAGCCAGGCGTGGTGGCTGGCACCTGTAGTCCCAGCTACTGGGGAGGCTGAGGCAGGAGAATGGCGTGAACCCGGGAGGCGGAGCTTGCGGTAAGCTAAGATTGCACCACTGCACTCCAGCCTGGGTGACAGAGGGAGACTCTGTCTCAAACAAAACAAAACAAAACAAAAACAGGCGAGCGCGGTGGCTCACGCCTGTACCAGAAATAGCTGGGCATGGTGGCGCGCCTCTGTAATCCCAGCTACTTTGGGAGGCTGAGGCATGAGAATCGCTTGAACCTGCACTCCAGCGTTCGCGGCAGAGCAAGACTCTGTCTCAAAAAAAAAACACAAAAACAAAAGAATTTAAAATTAAAATTAATTTTGTTTGTTTGTTTGTTGTTTGTACCCCCCTCCTGAATAGCTAGGATTACAGGCAGGTGCCACCACACGTAGTTAAGTTCTTGAATTTTTTGTAGAGATGAGGTCTTATTATGTTGCTTAGTCTGGTCTTGAACTCCTGAGCTCAAGCAGTCCTCCTTCCTCAGCTTTCCAAAGTGCTGGGATTACAGGTGTGAGCCACCATGCCTAGCCTAATATTTCCTAGAGTTTTATATGCATAGAATCATACACTATACATTCTGATTTGTCTGGCTTTTTTTTTTTTAACTCAGCCTAGTTATTTAGAGATTCAGCCATAATATTGTGTTTATCAATAATATATGAACACAACTCAAAATATATATATTGATGAATTAGCATCTCAGGTAAAAGGAATATATTATATACATACTATATATATATAAATATATTTTATAACTCAGTGTCCATTGTGTACATATACCACAATTTATTTGTTCTGCTGTTGATGGACATTTGGATTGTTAGAACTTTTTGGCTCATGAAAATAAAGCTCTGGGCTGGGCCTGGTGGCTCTGCTCACACCTGTAATCTCAGTACTCTGGGAGGCCAAGGCATGAGGATCCCTTGAGCCCAGGAATTCAAGACCAGCCTTAGGAACATAATGAGACCTCATCTCTATGAAAAATAAAAACAAAAATAGCCAGGTGTGGTGGCCTGCGCCTGTATCGCAGCACTTGGGAGGCTGAGGTGGGAAGATGACTTGAGGCTGGGAGGTTGAGGATACAGTAAGCCATGGTCACACCACTTCACTCTAGCCTGGGTGACAGAAAGAGACCCTGTCTCAAAAATAAATAAATAAAAATAAAGCTGTGTAAAAAAAAAACAAAAGTTTTTTAGAAAGCTGTGATGAAATTAATGAGTTAGTTTTCATATGTACTGATACATTTCTTTATACGTGTGTGTGGAGAATTTCATTGCTCTAGGGTAAATACCTAAGAATGGATCAAATAATAGGAGTATATTTAACTTTTTCAGAAGCTGCATGATTATTTTCCAAAGACATTGTTCCATTTTACATTCTCACTAGCAGCATATGAGAATTCCAGGTCCTCCATATCTTTGTTAACACATGGTTTGGTCAATCTTTTTCATTTCAGCCATTCTAGTGGTATCTAATGATATCTCATTATAGTATTGATTTACACTTTCCTAGTGACTGGTGATAATGAATGTATTTTTTTTTTTTTTTTTTTTGGAGACAGAGTCTTGCTCAGCCGCCCAAGCTGGAGTGCAGTGGCATGATATTGACTCACTACAACCTCTGCCTCCCGGGTTCAAGCAATTCTCCTGCCTCCACCTCCTGAGTAGCTGGGATTACAAGTGCATACCACCATGCCCAGCTAATTTTTTTGTATTTTTAATAGAGACAGGGTTTCACCATGTTGGCCAGGTTGGTCTCCAACTCCTGACCTCAGGTGACCCACCCACATCAGCCTCCCAAAGTGCTGGGATTACAGGTGTGAGCCACCACACCAGGCCCCATTTCTTTGTCTTCTGGCTTATATTTTTGCTTGTTGAGGAGTCAGCTGTTGGTTCAATTGCCCCTCCTTTTATTCTCTGGTTGCTTTTAAGATTTTCTTTTCTTTTTAAATTCACTGTAATCTCAGTGTGGGCTTTTTAAAAATCCTGACTCCTATTGTTTGAGCTTCTTGAGACTGTGAACTATATCATTTATCAGTTCTGAATATTTCTCTCTCTTTCCAAATTTTGCTCTGTCACCCAGGCTGTAGTGCAATGGCACAATCTCAGCTCACTGCAATCTTCACCTCCCAGGCTTAAGTGATCTTCCCACCTCGGCCTTCCAAGGTGTTGGGATTATAGGCGTGAGCTACTGTGCCTGGTCACTTTGTTTTTTTTGAGATGGAGTCTCACACTGTCACACCGGCTGGAGTGCAATGGCGTGATCTTGGCTCACTGCAACCTCTGCCTCCTGGGTTCAAGTGATTCTCATGCCTTAGCCTCCGGAGTAGCTGGGATTACAGGTGCCTACCACCATGCCCGGCTAATTTTTAGTAGAGACGGGGTTTCACTATGTTGGCCAGGCTGGTCTTGAACTCCTGACCTCGTGATCTGTCCGCCTCGGCCTCCCAACGTGCTGAGATTACAGGCATGAGCCACAGTGCCTGGCCACCACTTTTTAAAATTAAAATCCCTTTGGATACTTATTGGGAAAGTAATACCCAAAATATTAATGGATGTCTCTGGAAAAAGAGTAATTTTAACTTTTCTACTTTATGTTTTTCTGTATTTTCTTAATTATCTACCATGAATATGTATCCCATTTTTTATAATCATGTATTTAAACATGTATTATTTATCTATTACATTATTAATATATGTAATAAACATGTATTATTTTTATAATCAGAAGAAATAATAAATGCTTCTAAAAGCAAAAAACAATGCATAGTATAATTTTCAAAAACAATAATATATCCTCTTACCATACCTTTTTAACCTTTCTTACCCTTGAAGAAAACCTAAAAAACAAAAAATAAAACCCTTAAGAAACAATAATAAAAGGTGAGGTGTGGCCGGGTGCAGTGGCTCATGCCTGTAATCCCAGCACTTTGGGAGGCTGAGGCAGGTGGATCACAAGTTGAGGAGTTTGAGACCAACCTGGCCGATATGGTGAAACCCCGTCTTTACTAAAAATACAAAAAAAAAAAAAAAAAAAAAAAATTAGCCGGGCGTGGTGGTGCATGCCTGTAATCCCAGCTACTTAGGAAGCTGAGGCAGAATTGCTTGAACCCAGGAGGCGGAGATTGCAGTGAGCTGAGATCAAGCCACTGCACTCCAGCCTAGGTGACAGAGTGAGACTCCGTCTCAAAAAAAAAAAAAAAAAAAAAAAAAAATTGTGAGGTGTGCTGACTGGGCATGGTGGCTCACACCTGTAATCCCAGCACTTTGGGAAACTGAGGTAGGCAGATCACCTGAGACCAGGAGTTCGAGACCAGCCTGGCCAACATGGTGAAACCCCATCTCTACTGAAAACAGAAAAATTAGCCGGGCATGGTTGTACAAGCCTGTAATTCCAGCTACTTAGGAGGCTGAGGCACAAGAATCACTTGAATCTGGAAGGTAGAAGTTGCAGTGAGCTGAGATCATGCCCTGCATGCCAGCCTGGGAGACAGAGCAAGACCCTGTCTAAAAAAAAAAGTACATAAAAAAGTGAAGCGTGGGGTGGGAGGCTTGGTGGTAGTGGGTGGTGATGTTATTGTATAGAAGGAAAAAAGAGAAACTGGTCAACGTGATTGTGAATACTGGCTTCTGAGTCAAAAAGACAATCAAAAGTATTTTTTCTTTTGTTTGTAGGACAGCAAGAATCGCTTGACAATTGGTTTGTGAGCATAATGGCATCTATAAACAGAACCATTGAAATAATTAAAAAACATGGAGTAAGCAAACAACATCTCCTGGAGGAGATAAACAAAAAGCGTGAATCCAACTGCTTGGTGGAACGAAGCAATCAAGTCAGCTTACTGAGAGTTCAAAAGAGGCACTTCCCGAGTGCCTGTCAGTCCTTTACTCATACCACAACCAAAGAGCCTATTCCTGACAGTGGCAGGAGCTCCTGGGTCAAGCTGAGTCTCCTTGCTCACGCGGAGAGAAAGCACTTTCCACCAAAAAGTAAGAAGTTATGATAGGATTTTTTTTTTTTTTTGAAACGGAGTTTTGCTCTTGTCACCCAGGCTGGAGTGCAATGGCACCATGTCAGCTCACTGCAAACTCCACCTCACGGGTTCAAGCGATTCTTCTGCCTCAGCCTCCCAGGTAGCTGGGAATACAGGCGCCTGCCACCACGCCTGGCTAATTGTTTTGTATTTTTTAGTAGAGACGGGGTTTCACCTTGTTGGCCAGGCTGGTCTCAAACTCCTGACCTCAGGTGATCCACCCACCACGGCCTCCAAAAGTGCTGGGATTACAGGCATGAGCCACCACACCCAGCCTATGATAGGACTGTGTTTTTTTTTTTTTTTTTTTTGAGACAGAGTTTTGCTCTTGCTGCCCAGGCTGGAGTGCAATGACACGATCTCATCTTACCGCAACCTCCATCTCCCGGGTTCAAGCGATTCTCCTGCCTCAGCCTCTCAAGTAGCTGGGGTTATAGGAATGCACCACCACATCTGACTGATTTTTTTATATTTTTAGTAGAGACGGGGTTTCTTCATGTTGGTCAGGCTGGTCTTGAACTCCAGACCTCAGGTAATCCGCCCGCCTCAGCCTCTCAAAGCGCTGGGATTACAGGCGTGAGCCACCACACCTGGCCTATGATACGATTCTTAACCGATTTATAGGAAGGATTTGTAGGTATTCCTAAGAATTAGGAATAATTTCTGGGATTGAAAGAGGTACCTGAGTATTGCCCTGGTATAGCATAAAGGCAATCTATTTGAAGGTAAAAGTGTCATTAAACAGGCTGGTGGATTGTAAGATGTATTATAGACCAGAGACTCTCATTTTTTTATGCATACAGAGTCCCAGGCCCCAGCTTCAAGCCATCTCATTCAGTAGGCTCTAGGGAGGTGCCTGGAAATCTGCATTCTCAGCAGACTAAGGTGATGCTGATGCTGATGGCCTGAGAACCACATTTTGATAAGAGTTGTTACAGTAATTACAATAGACCACAAAAACTTCAGAAACCTACTATCTCATCAATTTTTCTGGCCTTTACACACATTTCATGTGCAAAATTGAGGTGCAGTGGAGATCCTTTTGATAATAAACATCATACAAAAAGCCCTAATAAAATGTGGAGGGGCTGGGCACAATGGCTCACGCCTCTAATCCCAGCACTTTGGGAGGCTGAGGCAGGCGAATCACCTGAGGTCAGGAGTTTGAGACCAGCCTGGCCAACATGGTGAAACCCCATCTCTACTAAAAATGCAAAACTTAGCTGGGCATGGCAGCAGGCACCTTTACTCCCAGCTACTTGGGAGGCTGAGGCAGGAGAATTGCTTGAATACTGGAGGTGAAGATTGCAGTGAGCCGAGGTCACTCCAGTGTACTCCAGCCCAGGCGACAAACTAAGACTCCTTATCAAAAAAAAAAAAAAAAACTGGAGGAAAGTTGTTGGGGGCAGGGGATGGCATGGTGGTGATGGTGGTGGTATTATTTTATAGAAGGAAGAAGGGGAGCTGATAAATACCTTCATTGTGAATACTTGTTTCTTAGTCTAGGCAGGTAGCTGAGATAGCATATTTTAATTTATTTGAAAAAAAGAGAAGGGGGTGTGTAACCATATCTAATACAACCAACAAGTTACTAATTTAGATCAGAAACAAAAGAATCACCACATTCGAGATTTCACTTATTTGATGTGGCTGTGACTTTACCCTTCCCCAGTGCTCTCAGGAAGTGGAGTAGAGTGTGATACAGTGTGGTGTAGAAAGCTGAAATTCTCCACTGTGTTTAGAGTTCATCTGTAAGAGTCATGTGTTCGTTTTATTCAAAAATAACTCTAGGGCTGGGCACGGTGGCTCATGCCGATAATCCTAGCATTTTGGGAGGCTGAGGTGGGCAGATCACCTGAGATGAAAGGAGGAAGTATTACATCTCACTTTAAATCAAAAGCTAGAAATGGTTAAGCTTAGTGAGGAAGGCATGGCAAAAGCCAAGATAGGCCAAAAGCCAGGACTCTTGTGCCAATCATTTATCCAAATTATCAATGCAAAGGAAAAACTCTTGAAGGAAATTAAAAATTTCCTTCAGTGAACACACAAATGATAAGAAAGCAAAACAGCCTTATTGCCGATAGGGAGAAAGTTTCAGTGATCTGGACAGATCAACCCAGCCACAACATTTCCTTAAGCCAAAGCCTAACCCAGAGCAAGGCCCTAACTCTCTTCAATTCTGTGAAAGCTGAGTCTCTCTGTCACCCAGGCTGAAGTACAATGACGTGATCTCAGCTCACTGCAACCTCTGCCCTCCGGGTTCAAGTGCTTCAGCCTTCCAAGGAGCTGGGATTGCCTGCCACCACGCCTGGCTATTTTTTTTGTTTGTTTGTTTAGTAGAGATAGGGTTTTGCCATGTTGGCCAGGCCAGTTTCAAACTCCTGGCTTCAAGTGTTCCACCCACCTCAGCCTCCCAAAGTGCTGGGATTATAGGCTTGAGCCACTGCGCCCTGCCAGGAGACCATTATTCTGAGTGAAGTGACTCAGGAATGGAAAACCAAATATTGTCTGTTCTGACTTATAAGTGGGACCTAAGCCATGAGGATGCAAAGGCATAAGAATGATATAATGGACTTTAGGAACCCCAAGGGAAAGAAAGGTAAAAGAGGGGCGAGGGATAAAAGACCAAATATTGGGTACAATGTACACTGCTCGGATGATGGGTGCACCAAAATCCCAGAAATCACCGCTACAGAACTTACCCATGTAACCAAAATCCACCTTTACCCCAAAAACTACTGAAATAAAACATAAACAAAAGAAACCACCCTATCTAAGCAGCACTCCTCAACACTCTACAATCCCTTACCCAGCTTTCTTTTTTACCACAGTGTTTATCACTCCCTAATGAAGGCCAAGCTCCTTGAAGGCAGGGATGGTATCTGCTTTTTTCACTACTTTATCCTCAGTCCCTAGAACAGTGTCTGGCACAAATTAGGAACTGAGGAAACGTTTCCTGGCTGATTGAATAAATGTTGGGACATGGAATATACTTTCCCAGAAGTAGTGGTAGAACTTACCTCATTCCTCTCGAGACCAATAGCTATGTCCTTGGGCAGTGGCTCACAAACTTAAGAGTTTCTCGCAGCAACCTTAGATGGTTGCTGTGGAATAATCTTTAGAAATGCAAGACAGTAATAATACAGTATATTTATCCAGCCTGACCAACGTGGTGAAACTCCGTCTCTACTAAAAAATATAAAAATTAGCCAAGCATGGTGGCACATGCCTGTAGTCCCAGCTACTTGGGAGGCTGAGGCAGGATAATTGCTCGAACCCGGGAGGTGGAGGTTGCAATGAGGCAAGATTGCGTCATTGCACTCCAGCCTGGGCAACAGAGTGAGACTCCATCTCAAAAGAAAAAAAAAAAATACAGTATATTTTGCTGGACATATTCCATAAGAATTGGAAGGCACTGTATTCTTTTCCTTTGCATACCTGTGCGAGAGGAAGAAACACTCATTTACTCTTTATTCTTTCAACAAATACATGTGAGTGCTTACTTTATGTCAGGCACTCTTCTATGTGCTTGTCAATACAGTGATGAATAAAATTTTACCTCAGAAAGCTTAGGTTTTGGTGTGCTGGCTTACGCCTGAAATCCTAACACTTTGGTAGGCTGAGGCAGGAGGATCCCTTGAGCCCAGGAGTTTGAGACCAGGGTGGGCAACTTAGGCCCCGTCTCTATTTCTTAAAAAAAAAAAAAAAAAAGCTTACATTTCATTGGGTAGAGCCAGATAAACAAGTTAAAAAATAGTAAATGTCAGCTGGGTACAGTGGCTCACGCCTGTAATCCCAGCACTTTGGGAGGCAAAGGCGGGTGGATCATCTGAAGTCAGGAGTTCAAGACCAGCCTGACCAACATGATGAAATCCCACAAAAATTAGCCGGGCATGGTGGTGCACGCCTGTAATCCCAGCTACTCTGGAGGCTGAGGCAGGAGAATCGCTTGAACCCGGGAGGAGGTGGTTACAGTGAGCAGAGATTGCACCACTGCACTACAGCCTGGGCAACAAGATCGAAACTCCGTCTCAAAAAAAAAAAAAAAAGTAAATGTCAGATCAGATAGTGATAAATGGGTAAGAGCTATGGGGAAACAGAAAACAGCAGGGTGGGGGATAGGAAGTGTTGGATGGAGGGTGTATTGCTGCCCATAGAACTTACTATTACTATGCAGGGCGTGAGGGATGACCCAGGACTCCTGGGTTCCTTGAGGAGTCCAGTGTAAACAGGGATAAGGGACAAAATGAGATTAGTCCTGATGGTCGAACCTAGTGGTGGTCTAACCTGGTGGGGAGGCCTGTGTGTTGAGGGGAAGGAATGTTACAGATTTCTCATAGAGTATTTGGAGTTCTGGGAGCTCATCTTTGCTTCTATTAATAATGACGTGAAGACTAGGAAAGAAGTTCTTTTGGAGATTTCCAGGTCCTCTTTTCAATCTTCCACTTGGAGATGTGGAGCCCAAAAGAGGGGCAGTTTATTTAAATACATAGAATTAAAAACACCTGGGTTCAAGTTTTGCCTCTGTCATTTGCCTCTGTTCAAGTGTTGGGATTACAGGCGTGAGCCACTGTACCCAGCTGACATTTACTATTTTTAAATTTGTTTATCTGGGTCTACCCAATGAAATAAAGATACTATACTAAAAGCATACTATCATGCTTTTAGTAATTTGACTTTTTTTTTTTAGGAGGCAGAGTCTTGCTCTGTCACTGGGGCTGGAGTGCAGTGGTGTGATCATGGCTCACTGTATCCTCAACCTCCTGGGCTCGAGCGATCCTCCCACCTCTCAGCCTCTCGAGTAGCTAGGACTATAGGCATGTGCCACCATGCCTGGCTAACTTTTGTATTTTTTTAATAGAGACTGAGTTTTGCCATGTTGCCCAGGTTGGTCTCAAATTCTTGACCTCAAGCAATCTGCCTGCCTCAGCCTCCCAAAGTGCTGGGATTACAGGCGTGAGCCACTGTGCCCAGCCATTTGGTGTTTTTTGTTTTGTTTTTTAATTTATTGAGTCTCACTCTGTCACTTTGTCACAAGCTATAGTGCAGTGGCCTGATCTTGGCTCACTGCAATCTCTGCTGGCCGGGGTTCAAGCGATTCTCCTGCCTCAGCCTCCAGAGTAGCTGGGATTATAGGTGTGCGCCACCACACCCGGCTAATTTTTTGTTTGTTTGTTTTTTGAGACAGAGTCTCGCTTTGTCGCCTAGGCTGGAGTGCAGTGGCGTGATCTCAGCTCACTGCAAGCTCTGCCTCCCGGGTTCAACCGATTCTCCTGCCTCAGCCTCCTGAGTAGCTGGGACTACAGGTGTGTGCCACCACGCCCAGCTAATTTTTGTATTTTTTTTAGTAGTGATGGGGTTTCACCATGTTGGCCAGGATGGCCTCGAATTCCTGACTTCAGGCGATCCACCGGCCTCGGCCTCCCAGAGTGCTGGGATTACAGGTGTGAGCCACTGCGGCCGGCCCATTTGGTGTTTCTAAACCGTAGTTCCTGTATCTGAAACACAATACTCTGCCCTCCAGGGTTATTTTAAAAACCATGAAATGTATTATAAGTTATATAACAAATACTTTTTATTTTTTATTTTTCAGATAATGCCATATTTGGATAGAGACAAAGACACACAGAAATACCTTCTCTTTGATTCTTCGTCAGTGTGCCTAAATTATTTACAAATTATTAATTATAAACAAAACTAAACAAAAGTATTCACTAGATCCCTCAAAAAACATTAAGTCACATAAAACATATTACATCTTTATTCATTCCGTTCTGTTATTTAGACTTAGATGATTTGAAGAGAGGATTTGAGTTTTTTAGATACTTTCAAAGATGAATTCCTAAGAGTTTACTTTACAGTGATTCCCCCCTGCAACTTTTTTTTTTTTTTTTGAGACGGAGTCTCGCTCTGTTCCCCAGGCTGGAATGCAGTGGCACGATCTCGGCTCACTGCAACCTCCGCCCCCTGGGTTTAAGCGATTCTCCTGTCTCAGCCTCCTGAGAAGCTGGGACTACAGGCTCATGCCACCATGCCCAGCTAACTTTTGTATTTGTAGTAGAGATGGCATTTCACCACGTTGGTCAGGCTGGTCTTGAACTCCTGACCTCAGGTGATCCACTTGCCTTGGCATCCCAAAGTGCTGGGATTATGGGCGTGAGCCACCACGCCTGGGCGATCTTCTCCTTAGTAATCTAAAATGTTTAAATAGTAGTTTATATTTGTTTCTATAACTCAGTGGAATATATTGACCAACCCCACTGATCAGGTTGAAGGCTAAAAAGTTAACACTTGCTTCTAAATGATAGATTAACTTCCTCTGTTAAAGTTATAGTTTTGATGATTTGAATAAGGAGATATTTGAGAGGCTAATATAAGGTGCGTAGAGACAGGGCTTTCTGTTACATTACATTGTCCATCCCCACAGTGGTGATGGTTAGAATTATCTCATGGCCGCATCCTGTTTGGCTATTATCACCTCTGTTTCATTGCTTCTTGGATCACAGTCTTTTCAAATCCTTTTTTTTTTTTTTTTTTTTTTTAGACGGAGTCTCGCTCTGTTGCCCAGGCTGGGGTGCAGTAGTGTGATCTTGGCTTGCTGCAACCTCTGTCTCCCAGGTTCAAGCAATTCTCATCTCAGCCTCCTGAGTAACTGGGACTACAGGTGTGTGCCACCATGCCAGGCTAATTTTTTGTATTTTTAGTAGAGATGGGGTTTCACCATGTTGCCCAGGCTGGTCTCGAACTCCTGACCGTGGGTGATCTGCCCGTCTCAGCCCCACAAAATGCTGGGATTACAGGCATGAGCCTCTTCAAATCTTAACTTGGCTTATGTTCCTTTATGTGGTTAAGAACCTAGTCCATATGCCAAGCAGAGCACTGCCTGGGCTGGAACCCAGAGCTTCTTGGCATTTGTATTTATTTCAATAAGACACTCACTTTTTTTTTGGTTGCCCTCTACTTCCACAGGAAGCTCAGATTCATAGAAAGCCAAAGCGTTCTGATATTTGAAGGGATATGGATAAGTCAGCTGGCTTAAAACCCTGTGTCAGCCAGAACTATATAGTAGGGCACAGTGTAGATAAGACTCATCCACCATGAGAATATGTTATAAAAAAATCATAATAAACAACACAGAACTACAGCTAATTTTTCACTTCCCAAAAGGCAAATACCTAGCCAGGCAGTGGTGGCAGATAGCTATAGTCCCAGCTACTCAGGAGGCTGGAGTGGGAGGATCACTTGAGTCCAGGAGTTCAAGGCTGTAGTGTGCTAGGATCATGCCTGTGAATAGCCACTGCCCTCCACCCTATGCAACGTGGCGAAAGTCTGCCTTTTTTTTTTCTTTTTTTTTTTTTGAGACAGGGTCTCATTCTGTCACCCAGCCTTGAGTGCAGTGGCATGATCATGGCTCACTGCAGCTGGACCTCCCGGGCTCAGATGATTCTCCATCTCAGCCTTCTGAGTAGCTGGGATTATAAGGGTATGCCATGCTAATTTTTGTATTTTTAGTAGAGATGGGGTTTCGCCATGTTGCTAGTCTTTAACTACTGGCCTCAAGCAATCCGCCCTCCTCAGCCTCCCAAAGTGCTGGGATTACAGGTATGAGCCACTTTGTCTGGCCTGTTTTTGTTTGTTTTAAAGCAAATACCTAGTGTCAAGAACTGTAAAGGATTATCCTGGCATGGCGGTCATGGGTACCTATAGAAGACATGCGGCTCCTGGTTCAGAGGCAAAGGATTTTACTACTTAGAGCACAGCAAGGAACACAAGCCTCATGTTCGGGTTGGTTCCCCTTGCCCTCCCCCACTCCCTCAAGATTCACAGGGCGATGTGAAGATGTCCAGGTAGATGCCACACACGCGGAGGTTGTGCCTCATAGCTGAGGAATCCTGAGCTTAAAGAAACCCAACCTTTGCCCAGAAGGAGACATTATCTTCATTATAGTGGATGATAAACAGACCTGCCCTCTGCTCCAGAGGGTCACGATCTTCCAAAGAGATTATCTGGAACAAAGGTTGTGAGTGCCTCTGCTCCCTAGATGTGCAGAAACATGGAAGTCCTGTAGAGAATTGTCTCCCCACACTCAGAAGTTCAAATAAAGACTATCAAATACAGTATTATTTCTTTGGCTCTAGCTGGGATGAATAATAGGAAATAAACACATAGGTGGTAAAGGAGTGTCAGGGTATGGACGGTACATTTCTTTTTCTTCTTTTTCTATTTGAGACAGGGTCTCACTCTGTTGCCCAGGCTGGAGTGCTGTGGGGTGATCATGGCTCAATGCAGCCTCAACCTCTCCTGCTCAAGCAATTGTCCCACCTCAGCCTCCTAAGTAGCTGGGAAGACAGGTGTGCACCACCATGCCCAGCTAATATTTTTACTTTGGCTATGTTGACCAGCCTGGTTTCAAACTCCTGGCTTCAAGCAATCCTCCCACCTCAGCTTCCCAAAGTGCTGGGATTACAAATGTGAGCCACCACACCTAGCTGGACAGTACAATTAACACATTCTCTAACCTCAGCTCTCTCTAACCCTATCCACCCTCCTCCTCTGTGTGCCTCTGGTTTTATAGAACTACTTGTGACTCTCTACTTGTGAACTTGCCTTATTCTGTTACCTCCTCTTTACCTAACTTCAATTTGTGCAACATTTAATTTGATACCACCTCCTTCTAGAAACCTTCCCTCACCCTGATCCCACTGTTAAATATAATGAACCCCAAGTTTCTCTTCAAAGAATCAGTATGTTAGCATGTTTTTTTTTTTTTTTTGAGACAGAGTCTGGAGGTATCGCCCAGGCTAGAGCGCGGTGGTGTGATCTCGGCTTACTGCCAGCTCTGCCCCCTGGGTTCACACCATTCTTCTGCCTCAGCTTCCCAAGTAGCTGGGACTACAGACGCCCACCACCACGCCCAGCTAAATTTTTTTTTTTTTTTTTTTTTGGTATTTTTAGTAGAGACGGGGTTTCACGGTGTTAGCCAGGATGGTCTCAATCTCCTGACTTCGTGATCCACCCACCTTGGCCTCCCAAAGTGCTGGGATTACAAGTGTGAGCCACCGTGCCCAGCCTGTTTTTTTTCTTTTTTTTTTTTTTTTGAGATGGAGTCTTGCTTTGTCACCCAGGTTGGAGTGCAGTGGCACAATCTTGGCTCACTGCAACCTCCTCCTGGGTTCATGCAATTTTTCTGCCTCAGCCTCCCGAGTAGCTGGGATTACAGGCATGTGCCACCACACCTGGCTAATTTTTGTATTTTTAGTGGAGACAGGGTTTCACTATATTAGTCAGGCTGGTCTTGAACTCCTGACCTCAAGTGACCCACCCACCTCAGCCTCCCAAAGTGTTGGGATTACAGGCGTGAGCCACCACGTTCGGCCAAGTAGGTTATTATGTTCAGCTCTCTTATTCTTTGATTCTCCATTTTAAAGTTTAACTTCCTGGTTCTCTTCCCCCCCTTGCCTCTAGTTTCAGTAAACAACTTTCCTGCTGGTCCTAGTTAGTAGTTCACATCTGTTCCCCTGGTCACCTGCTTCATCCTGACTCATTCCAGTCACCTGCTCTGACCTGAGTCATGCCTGGTCACCCACTCTGACCTAAGTCACCTTTAGTCACCTGTTCCTAACCATCTTTCCCGCCAAACTACTCACCCTGCCACTCCAGCTCATACTCCTGCTCTTTTTAAAATAGCCAATCGGAATTAGCTTAGACTGTGCTGTCCAACCCTAGGCAATAGGGGAACAACACAGCAGTAGGGACTACCTGCATCAGGAATAAGAACTCCTTCGCTTCCCCTGTCCAAGTGTGCTCTTGCCATTGTTCCATCTGTGAGGGGCACCCTTTCTGCAGAAAGTAAAAATTGCCTTGCTGAGAAAATTAAATTTATGTTGGAGTGCTATTTCTTTGTGGCACTGGGGAACAAGCATTTGCATTTTTAACACCACCTTAGGCATTTTCTACTTTATCCTCCTCTATACACCCTACGACAGTCTCAGGCTAAAACCAGAAACTCAAGAGTCACAAGACAATATATCTGTTGGGACTCTGACCTTACCTGAAATGGCAGAAAGTCCACATTCTCTCTACCCACTCCCAGGAGTGTTTCAAATCTGTCAATGCATGGGTTTCCTTAGTAGCACTAAATCACAGACACTTTCCTCCTTTTCTGCCCTGGCTCCCTGCAAAGCCCAAAGGCAGTCTGCTGGCGGAATTCCTTCTTGCTTGGGGAGGTCAGTCTTTTTCTATTTCTAAGGCCTTCAACTGATTGGATAAAGCCAACCCACTTTACAGAGGGTAATGTGCTTCACTCACAGTCGACTGATTTAAATGTTAACCTAATTTACAATATATCTTCATAGAAACATCTAGAATAATGTTTAACCAACTAGCTGAGTAATGTAGCCTCACCAAGTTGACACATCAAATTAACCATCACAGAAGCTGTCCCACAGAATAACCCTTTCCTTATACTGGGGGATTCTCTGGCATCTGAAAGACCCAGGCCAAAGCTCGTGATTTCCAATTCCCTTCTCTCTGAATTCCACTGGGGTGGATGGACTCTAGCCTTACCCATGCCCTTGAGAACCAGAGAGGAGTAGAGGGGGCCCCACATGAAACCCATTATCCTCAGCTCTACGATGTGACTCAGGAAATCCACAGGGCAGCCTCGGTAGGCTTCTGGGAAATTTAGTAAAGAGCAAGGCTGACTGGCACTCTGGAGGAATTGTAAGAAATTTGCTATTTGTGGCTGGGTGTGGTGACTCATGCCTGCAATCCCAGCACTTTGGGAGGCTGAGGCTGGAGGATTGCTTGAGGCCAGGAGCTCAAGACAAGCTTAGGCAACACAGCAAGAGCCCATCCCTAAACATAAATTAATAATATTTAAATAAAAACAAATTTTGTGTCTGGCCACAATGACTCATGTCTGTAATCCCAGCATTTTGGGAGGCTGAGGTGGGATGATTGCTTGAGCTCAGGAGTTCAAGACCAGCCTGGGTAACATGGCGAAACCCTGACTCTACTACAAACACAAAAATTAGTCAGGAATGGTGGCCTGTGCCTGTGGTCCCAGCTACTTGGGAGGCTGAGGTGGGAGGATGGCTCGAGCCAGGGAGGCAGAGGTTGCAGTGAGCCAAGATGGTGCCACTGCATTCCAGCTTGGATTGTCCATCTGTCGAGTGAGATCCCATCTCAAACAAACAAACAAACAAAAAAACATATCCCCCCAAGAAAAAAAAACAAATTGCTATTTTATTCACAGCTTTAGATCTTTATTTCTCTTTCTCTCTTTCTTTCTCTCTTTCTCTTTCCTTCTCCTCTCTCCTCTCCTCCTTTCTCCTCCTCTCTCCTCCTCTCTCCTCCTCTCTCCTCCTCTCTCCTCCTCTCTCCTCCTCTCTCCTCCTCTCTCTTCTTCTCTCGTCTTCTCTTTTCTCCTCTTCTCTTCTCTTCTCTTCTCTTCTCTTCTCTTCTCTTCTCGTGGGGCTGCCCCAAAGGGCCTCATGAGTGCCTGTGCACAACGGCCAGATGGCCTAATTCACATAGCACAATGGGGACACATCCACAGCCTCTCATCTCATGGTCCAGGCTTGGCTCACCCAATGCATGTGGAGTCCTCCTGGGGACCACTGTTGATAATGGCATTCACCAGGACCTACAGAGAATCCTCTTCTGTGAGCAGGTGAATGGTCTCGAAGGCATGCTTGGCGATGCACAAGGTCACGAGTTTCTTGCAGTTGTTGCGGCCGTGTGTCATCATGGAGTGAGTGAGACACTCCACAATGGGGCCCTGAGCTTTGCGGAAGCGTTTGGCAGCATACTGCCCTGCACTGTGAGGCAGGTGCTCGGCATACTTCTTCACTGCAGTGTAATCCTGTAAGGAAACGTCATTGATCTGCACGCACATCATGGGTGCTCCACTTGCCAAAGAGCTTGATGTCTGGGCTCTCTGTCCCCACAGATGCTGCTCTCTCCCATTTGGTCCCTGAGGGCACAGCCTGAGCATCTCTATTGCTTCGCGTGGACCACGTGCTGCCCTGGCACAGACAGGAAACTAGATATTTCAATGATCGCTTTTAGGCTTCTTAACTTCTATTAATAATAAACGTTTCCATTTGGGTTCCAGATAAGAAAGTGAGAGGAAGCAGATTCAAATGATATTTGCATGTAGAGTCCTTCTATAGGAAGCTACTGATTTCAGAAGGCCCCTGTTAAAATGGATTTCCCTGATAATATGTGTTCGTCAGTCCAGTAAATTTCTGTTTGGTGACAGTATTGCATTGACAAGCTTCATTGTGGTGGTAGAGGTAGCTGTGTGACATACCTCAAATCCAGAGAGGAACCTTGGTAAATGGGGTTATTGGAGATCTCTTGTGACCTTTGGGGATTGGGGAGAAGTTCCCCTAGGACTTATTTTGTGTGGGGTTTTAGGCTACAATTTCAGACTCGATCCTTTGTTTGATTCCAGTGGGTGTATTCTTTCTGGTCAAATTAATTCCTGACTCCTGACTTTTCTTCTGAGTTTCCAACAAAAGAGTTTTTGTTTTGTTTTGTTTTGTTTTGTTTTTACAGAGTCTTGCTCAGTCACCCAGGCTCAGGTGCAGTGGCTTGATCTCATCTTACTTCAACCCCACCTCCCGCGTTCAAGTGATTCTCGTGCCTCAGCCTCCTGAGTACCTGGGACTACAGGCACACCCACCATGCCTGGCTACCTTTTGTATTTTTAGTAGAGATGGGTTTCACCATTTGGCCAGGCTGGTCTAGAGCTCTATCTCAAGTGATCCTCCCACCTTAGCCTCCCAAAGTGCTGGGATTACAGGCATGAGCCACCACTGCTGGCCTCAACAAGAGGGCTTTTTATAATGACATGAGTATTACATAAGCAGTGAATTGTGGCTATTGATGAATTGCAAGGCATAACTACCCCTAAGGGTTTAATGGCTCAAGACCATCTCTGGGGTTGAGGTTAAGCAATTCCTGGAAAATTCAAAGTTCTTATTCCCTATCCTGACATTTTAAAATCAAGAAAGAAGCCTCAAAATACATGAAAGATGGGAGTGAAAGAGAGGAAGGTAAGTTTTGATCTTAGGAATGGTGGAATTTTGTGGACTGATTGCCTTCTCTATCAGTCAGAGTTTAGTTTTAAGAAACAGAAACCAACCTTGACTAATTTAAACATACAAATTTATTAAATATATTAGGTAGCTCACATAATCTCCAAGAGGGTCAAAAACCAGGTTTGTAGGTTATAGAGCTAGAAACAGTGCTCCAAATCAGGTCACAGGGCTGGTCCATGAAGACTCACTGCCTTGGGACACTGGATACAGCTACTAGGATCAATGCCACTACTGCCTCTGAAAATGGGTGCAGTTGCTACTTCCCACACCAGCACAAAGTCCCATGCAGTTGGTTTCTTTATATTCCTGGCTTCTGACTCAAAATCTGGGCTGTGTACCTCTGATTGGTGGAACTTAAGTCATGTATTTGCCATAATAGTGAGGAACACTGGGAAAGTATTTGGCATTTTCAGTTTCTAGGGTGGAAGATGGGTTCTGCCTCATAAAATGAGGGCTTGCTCACTTTATTATATGAAAAGTAGAACCAAAATATTAAAAAATGTTCATTGTAGTGTATCCCTTGGTTGCCCCCAAGTCAATACGTATCCTTCTTGCCATAAGAATTTAAAATGCTTTCACAAGTTTGATCAGCATCTTCCATAGCCTTCCAGTGTCACATCCTTTAAATTAATTGGAATTTTGCTGCCTGGAGACCTATGCAGGCCATATAACCAATGCCAGATTTCCCTCTCTTCCTTCTTTCCTATTTTCCTTCATTTTCCTAAGGGTCTCTTGATGACAACTACTTCGGGGTATTGATTTTCTCATTAAACAGGGTTCTTGAAAATGCAAGTATCATGACTGGGCGTCATGCCTGTAATTGCAGCACTTTGGGAGGCTGAGGCTGGCACATCACCTGAAGCCATGAGTTCGAGACCAGCCTGACCAACATGGAGAAATCCCGTCTCTACTAAAAACACAACAATTAGCTGGGCGTGGTGGTGTGCACCTGTAATCCCAACTACTCAGGAGGCTGAGGCAGGAGAATTGCTTGAACCCAGGAGGCAGAGGTTGCAGTGAGCCAAGATCGTACCAGTGCACTTCAGCCTGGGTGACAGAGAGGGACTTTGTCTCAAGGAAAAAAAAAAAAAAAAAAAGCAAGCATCAGAAACCAAATTTGGCTAATTTTTTTTTTTTACAGAATCTTGCTCTGTCACCCAGGCTGGAGTGCAGTGGCACAATCATGGCTCACTATAGACTTGACCTTCTGGGCCCAAGCGATCCTTCTACCTTAGCCTCCCAAGTAGCTGGGACCACAGGCATGCACCACCATGCCTGGCAAGTTTTTAAATGTTTTGTAGAGACAGAGTCTCCTTGTGTTGCTCAGGCTGGTCTTGAACTCCTAGGTTCAAGTGATCCCCCTGCCGTGCCCTCCCAAAGTGCTGGGATTATAGGTGCAAGCCACTGTTCCCAGCCAAATTTGGCTAATTTAAGCAGAAAAGGAATTTACTGAAGGATATTGAATAGTTCATAAAATCCCTAGGAGGGATGACAAAACAAACTCATGCCAGTAAACAAAAACCGTAGAGACTCCACTGCCACAGACACTGGGCATAGACTGTGTGGCTAACACTGCCAACTTCTGCAAACTAGGCTCAGAATATTGCCATTAAAATCCCTGCCACACTGCCCACGCTTGTGAGCATGGAGTATGCTCAGTCCTGGCTTTTAAAAATCAGTGTCCTGTTTGCAAGAGAGGCTGGAAAGTGATTGCTTGGCGGTTTTAACTTCTATAGTGGGAAGCAGGTTCTGCTTAATAAGGTGAGGCATTCCCCACACAAAGGGAACTCATATATGGGGTGACCAAAAACAAAACAAAACAAAAACAACAAACCTGTCTAATGTCCATCCATGTGAACTGCAAGATCCCTTCTCCATCCCTTATACTTCCCTCATTTATTGCCTATACATCAGAAGCCAGCCCCCCAATTCAGAGTTCCTGATTTGCAATATTCTAAGGATGGCCTGTGAAGGATGTCACTTAAGCTCATGTAGATAGCAGACTGGGAGGCATTGTGATACTCAGAAAACAGTGCTGGGATGGAAGTCAGGGTATTATAGTTCTAAATGTACAACACATTAGCTGGAAGAATTTATACAATTTAAATTACTTGGGCCTCAGAAGTAATCCACAGAAAAGTCTTGTGCACGAATTAGGCTCTTAGCACTTTCTGTTCTTACATGCTATGCATGGTTCTCAACATGTACAACTTTTTTTTGAGACTGAATCTCGTCTTAGGTCTTATTGCCCAGGCTGGAGTGCAGTGGCACAATCTTGGCTCACTGCAACCTCTACCTCCTGGGTTCAAGTGATTCTCCTGCTTCAGCCTCTTGAGTAGCTGGGACCACAGGTGCATGCCACCACGACCAGCTAATTTTTGTGTTTTTAGTAGAGGCAGGGTTTCGCCATGTTGGCCAGGCTGGTTTTGAACTCCTGATCTCAAGAGATCCGCCCGCCTCAGCTTCCCAAAGTGCTAGGATTACAGGCATGAGCCACTGTACCCAGCCTCAATATGTATAACTTAAACAACTGAACTGAGAAATGAGAAGTTATTTGTACCATTTTTAATACCGAAGGCATAAATACTACAGATTTTCATGAATTACAGGAATGCTCACCAAATAAGTCATCTTTTTTGGAGATATGTGTGTTTCAGAATTAGCCAAAGAGGAAGGGTTTCAGGAGGTCTTATTAGGGTATGTTTGCTTGGAGTCCTATGTTTAAACTTGTAGCACTGGTAATCCTTGAATTATCTCATCTCTTTCCATTTTATCTTTTTGACTGACTCTGTAATTATCAGTACTGACTTTGTTATAATTTATAAAGGACAGTGAGATTTGCCTATGCTTGAAAAGCTAAGCTCTAACAAGCATAGAACAGTCTCTGGAAACCCGTTCCAAGTTACTCCGATCCTATAAATGAAATGAAAATTCACATATGCTGCTTTGAAGTATTCTGTCAAAAGCACAAAAGGGCAAGAAAGGGCAAAGGCAAGAAATTAAACTCTAAAGTATGAGTGTCGCTTGACCATGCGAAAACAGGATTTCTCTTTATGTTTAGTTTAGAAGGCAGGCTTGGAGAGGGGAAGGAAATGTACAATAGCAAAGTACGGAAGGGATTATGAAGGAGAATAGTGAACCAGAGGTAAAGAGCAAGCAGCAAAGTGATTAAATGAACTCTTAGTTGCAAAATAATGAAAGAAAAGAGCTGATAACACTTCTTTAAAGAAGAATACAATTTCATCTGATTCTTACTCAAATAAAGACAGGAGCTAGAATAAGAGGGCAACCCATCTTTCTGGGACTCCTCTCTGATCCAGAGGGCTTTCTTCCTTTTGCTTATTAAACTTCTGCTCTAACCTAAAAAAAAAAAAAAAAAAAAGTAAAAAAAAAAAAAAAAAGAGCTAGAATAAGAACCATTTTCTTTAGTAAGGAAGGTCACCATATGCTGGGGTGTGTGGGAAGGGAGGCAGCAGATCCCTTTTTGCCTTTCAGTTGAGGAGAGAGGATGTTCCTATAGAATGCAGAAAGACTTGTTCCAGGCCAAAAGAGTTTATTCCTATTTTTCAGAATGGTTCAACATTAGGAAATCTCTGGATGGTATTTAGTAGATTTACAAGTTAAAGGAGAAAAATATGTTTCTCAAAAAACTGTGGAAAGGAGGCCAGGCGTGGTGGCTCACGCCTGTAATCCTAGCACTTTGGGAGGCTGAGGCAGGCGGATCATCTGAGATCAAGAGTTCGAGACCAGCTTGGTCAACATGGTGAAACCCTGTCTATAAAAATACGAAAAATTAGCCAGGTGTGGTGGTGGGTGCCTGTAATCCCAGCTACTCAGGAGGCTGGGGCAGGAGAATCACTTGAACCCAGGAGGTGGAGGTTGCAGTGAGCCGAGATCACGCCATTGCACTCCAGCCTGGGTGACAGAGTGGGACTCTGTCTCAAAAAAAAAAAAAAAAATTGTGGAAAGGTATATAATATCCAATATCCATTCCAAAGAGCAGATTGAAAGATAAAATATTTTTCTCAATTGTAGTCAGTTTAAGACTTACTGCTTCCCTTCACTTATTTAAAAATATTTGAGCCACCATTGGCTCATGCCTGTAATCCCAGCACTTTGGGAGGCCGAGGAGGGCGGATCACAAGGTCAAGAGTTCGAGACCAGCCTGAACAACATGGTGAAACTCTGTCTCTACTAAACATACAAAAAAATTAGCTGGTTGTGGTGGCGGGTGTCTGTAATCCCAGCTACTTGGGAGGCTGAGGCAGGAGAATTGCTTGAACTCGGGAAGCAGAGGTTGCAGTAAGCCGAGATTGCGCCTTTGCACTCTAGCCTAGGTGACACAGCCAGACTCTGTCTCAAAAAAATAAAATAAAAAATAAAAAAATTGAGAGCATATCATATTGCAGGCCTTGTTTCAGACTATATAGAAGATGCAAAAACAAACCAAAATTGGTTTGTTCTCAAAAGGCTTGCAATTTCTAAAGTTGGAAAACGCATACACAAGGTAGCTATAGTCAAAAGCATTATGTGATAAGTGTCAACGAATTGGTTTATAGTACTTTGTTGTACATTACTACAGTGTTGCTGGAAAAGAGACTCCAAGGGCCAGTCCTTGGGTCTAGCACAGGAAATAATTGGAGGGGAGTCACAGAGCACAGTGAAGGAAGCAAGTTTATTGGAACTACTCTGTTAGAGAGTAGCGAGTCCAGCTGAGCGCGGTGGCTCACGCCTGTAATCCCAGCACTTTGGGAGGCTGAGGCGGGCGGATCATGAGGTCAGGAGTTTGAAACCAGCCTGACCAACATGGTGAAACCCTGTCTCTACTAAAAATACAAAAATTAGCCAGGTGTGGTGGCGCACACCTGTAATCCCAGCTACTCAGTAGGCTGAGGCAGGAGAATCGCTTGAACCCAGAAGGCGGAGGTTGCGGTAAGCTGAGATTGTGCCACTGTGTTCTAGCTTGGGCGACAGAGCAAGACTCCATCTCAAAAAAAGAGAGAGTAGCCAGTCCTCAGAAAGCAGGAGGAACACACTGTCCTTGGGTAGTGTCTCTACTTAGAAGAAACTATAAGGAGCTATGATTAAATTTGGAATGTGCGGATATGCTCATTAAAGGTCAAGGCTATTGATACTATAATAAACATTAATCCTTCAAACTAAGCCTACTCATTAATGTTATCTTTGAGTGAAGTGGGCTGCACTCAGGATATCTGGACATTCTGCAAGCTTGGTGGGAGATGTCCTGCATGACCGTAATTTTTTTTTTTGAGAGAGTCTCACTGTTGCTCAGGCTGGAATGCAGTGGCGCCATCTTGGCTCACTGCAACTGCCACCTCCCAGGTTCAAGCAATTCTCATGCCTCAGCCTCCTGAGTAGCTGGGACTACAGGCATGTACCACCACACCCAGATTTTTAAAATATTAATATTTTAGTAGAGATGGGGTTTTGCCACGTGGGCCAGGCTCCTGGCCTCAAGCGACCCACCTGCCTCGGCCTCGCAAAGGGTTAGGATTACATGTGCAAATAGTTTGGAATTATAATACTTATGGCTATTTTCAGACCACAAGTATTAATATAACCGCCTTGTGAGGGCCTAGCTACTCACTTTAAGACAGGGTCATTCTAGTAATTTTTTTTTTTTTTTGGCGGGCGGTGGGGGAGACAGAGTCTTGCTCTGTCACCCAGGCTGCAGTGCAGTGGTGTGATCTCGGCTCACTGCAACTTCAGCCTCTTGGGTTCAAGTGATTCTCATGTCCCAGCCTCCTGAGCAGCTAGGATCACAGGTGTGTTCCACCATGCCTGGCTGATTTTTTTTTTTTTTTTTTTGTATTTTAGTAGAGATGTGGTTTTGCCACGTTGGCCAGGCTGGTCTTGAACTCCTGACCTCAAGTAATCCGCCCGACTCAGCCTCCAAAGTGCAGGGATTACAGGCGTGAGCCATTGTGCCCAGCCTCTAGTCATGTTTTATTAAACCAGAGGCCTGGTAAGCAGAAGTTCCTCTAACAATAGCACTTCTAACATTGCTTTGAAATTACTTGTCCAGTTGGTTATCTCCTTGATTAAATTGTGAACTGAGAGCAAAGACCATATCTTATTCCTCCTTGTAACCTAGGGACCTAGACTAGTGGGCAACCTATAGGAGGGGCTTAATAATTGAAACAAACAAATGGATGAATAAATGAAGAAAATGGCTAAACAATTTAGAGGGCAAAGATCACGTCTGGCTGTGGTGATGAGGCGAGATGAAGTAATTTAACTTGAACCTTAAAGGATTTAATGGTAAGAGTCTGACAAAGGGTATGTGTACAGGAGGTAGAAAACAGGAAAAAGAAATAAGAGTTGGAAGAGAGCTTGAAAGTCTGGTTTTAATATAATCTCCTGTTAAATGTAGGAATTTCATTTATAATCGTGCTGATGAGTCATGAAATACCTCATAAAATACCCTATTCTGTTTCTTAGTCTGGTTTGGACAATCTGCCCTAGTTTTGATTCTTCGATAAATGAATTCATTTCAAAATATTTATTGAAGATCTATTTCATAAAATCACATTGATTTAGGAAGTTTATTTTTTTCTATGACAGGTATTTTTTCCAGCATTTGCTGCTTATATAATTTAACAAGATTAAATACCCAAATTTTGATATTGACTACACCTGTTAAAATTATATTTTAAAAAAATTGTAGTAAAATACACATAACATACAATTTATCATCTTAATTCTTTATAAGTGCACAGTTCAGTGGCATTAAATACCTTCACATTGATGTGCTACCATCACTACCATCTATCTACAGAACTGTTTTTACACCTGAGATTTTTAATTTTTTTGAGATTTTTATTTATTGACTTTTTTAGAAAGAGGTTCTCACATCTCACTATGTTGCCCAGGCCTGACTCAAATTTGGGCTTAAAGGGTCCTTCCATCTCAGCCTCCTGAGTAGCTGGCACTACAGGCGAATGCCATTGTGCCTGGCTTACACTAACATTTTTAAACTTAAAAATACAAAATACTACTATTCACAGAGAAGTAAGAAACACTTTAAATAATGCCATTTACATTCTAAATATGTTGACAAAATTCGGACCACAACTTAAAATTGGTGTATTAACTAAACATTGGGCTTGGTATTTAGTAATGATTGTTTAAACCATTGGCCTTGTAAGTCAAAAATCTAAGATAAGTGTAAAAACCTTATGCATTTTTATCTTAAAGAGAAATAAGTCAAAGTACTAAAAGTTCAATTTTACAAACCTAGAAAAGAGATTTCTGATAGCAGAGAAAACCAGACATTCTCCTTTCACTGGCTAAATCCTATGGGAAGAAAATTAGGTGGTAAGATCACACTTTAGGCCGGCACATTGGCTCACACCTGTAATCCCAGCACTTTGGGAGGCCAAGGCAGGCGGATCACCTGAGGTCGGGAGTTTGAGACCAGCCTGACCAACATGGAGAAACCCTGTCTCTACTAAAAATACAAAATTAGCCAGGAGTGGTGGTGCATGCCTGTAATCCCAGCTACTTGGGAGGCTGAGGGAGGAGACTTGCTAGAACCCAGGAGGTAGAGGTTGAGGTGAGCCAAGATCGTGCCACTGCACTCCAGCCTGGGAAACAAGAGCGAAACTCCATCTAAAAAAAAAAAAAAACAAAAAAAACAAAACCATACTTTCGCCTACTCCATTCTCATCACAGGAGTGCTTATACTCTTCCTGTGGGAGCCACCCTTCCCATTCCCAGAAGCAATGGTTTCAGTTCAGATGCTGGTTCTATATAAAAGGGCAATGTAAGAAGTAGCAGTATTTTCCCAATATCCTGCTAGAACTCGGCTAATTGAAAAGCAGCACAAGGCTAGAATCAGAACCCAGGGTTTCAGGATCCAAGACCAGTTTTATTTCTAAGAGAAATATTTCTCTACAATTATAATCTTCTATAACCCTATAAAACAGCTTCTAATTAGTTCAGATTCTTCATCAGAACATTTCTATTTTTCAAATGCTGCCCCCTGCAGTTGATTAGATTTTGTAATGGATGGTTTTGAAGCTATTTCTGGAGCAAGTGTCGGAGCTTAGGAAACAGTTTTAATGCATTCTGTGTCGTCACTTCTATCACTTCTTCCACTGAGATCCCTTTCACCTGGGCGATATATTCTGCCGAAATAGAAACGTTCCAGGGCTCATTCCGTACCTGAAACAAGACAGCAGACACACCCTGTCAAACATGACACTGAAGGGAAGCAGATCCTTGGAGACTATAGATAAAACAGAAGAAAATGAGTTGGTAAAAACAACTGATGGGTTCCTTTTTTTTTTTTTCCTTTTTAGATGGGGATGAGGGCTGGGAGGGAGGCATGGCTGCAATGTTGATTGTAAATCTACGCCGCTCCTGGAAAGAACCCTGAGGTATTAACAATTGAAGTCCCTAGCTCCTAGCACATGAAGAAGTCTGCAAACAGTGAACACTTGGTAACCTGCCTGACACATGGATTAACTGTCCTTTGGTTTGTTGCTTACATGAATGCTTGTAAAAGGTCACTGCTCTGCTGCTTGGCCGCCTACCTCACAGGCTACATGACAGTTTGATTCAAGAATTGCCAACATGTATTGGAAAGATGAAATAGATTATGTACGGGTGTTTCACTGATTCTAAGATGCATTTCCTCCCCTATTTTAACATCTCTGAAATTGATATAGTATATTTCATTTAGATTCAGTGGTATTTCATAGTATAACTGGCAGTGTTTTTTCTGTCTTAATGGTCATAAAACAATGGTAAACAATGGTGCCTCTACAATCAGTAGCATTTAGATTTGATGAAATAAATTATTATAGTTACTCAATAAGCATCTACTCAGGATGATAATGTTCAGAGGAATAACATTACTGTTAAAAATTTTAAAAACCCACTTTGGTAATGTAGCCTAAAAAAAAAATTAAAAATGGGCACAAAGATTTATGTTAATCATGTTGTTTATAATACAATCTAGATGACCAATATCAAGTAAAATATGGTAAACTCACATACTGGAATATTATGCAGTTATTAAACATGATGAAGCAAAGTATGTTTATTAATATACACAGAGGTTCAGCCAGGTGCAGTGGCTTATACCTGTAATCTTAGCGCTTAGAAAGGTTGAGGTGGGAGGATCACTTGAGCTCAGGAGTATGAGACCAGCCTGGGCAACATAGTGAGACCTTGTCTCTATTAAAAAAAATTAACAAAAAAATATATATACAGAGGTTTACCACATAAAGATCAGTTATAAAATAATATGTCCAAATTAATCCTGTTTTTATGAAATATATGTGCATACATAAATGAACATAAAAAAGTCTGAAAGAAGGCTGGGCGTGGTGGCTCACGCCTGTAATCCTAGCACTTTGGGAGGCCGAGGCGGGCAAATCATGAGGTCAGGAGTTAGAGACCAACCTGGCCAACGTGGTGAAACCCTGTCTCTACTAAAAATACAAAAAATTAGCTGGGCATAGTGGCAGGCACCTGTAATCTCAGCTACTTGGGAGACTGAGGCAGGCGAATCGCTTGAACCCGGGAGGCGGAGGTTGCAGTGAGACGAGATAGTGCCACTGCATTCCAGCCCAGGTGACAGAGTGAGACTATGTCAAAAAAAAAAAAAAAGTCTGAAAGAACACACAAACTTTAGTGTTTTCTGTAGATGAGGCATTGTTCTAAGCTTTTCACGGAATTTCCCATTTAATCCTCAAAATAACTCTGTGGTACTATTATTAATAGTATCCCTATTTTCATAGATAAGAAGGAATCCCAAACAGCTAGTAAGTAGCCTGGCTGGGGTTTAAACCCAGGCAATCTGACTTCAGAGTTTATGGACTTAGCTACTATATTATAGTGGTAACCTTTGGGTGGTAGATGATTTATTTTCTTGTTTATGATTTTCTGTGTTTTCTAACTTTCTATAACAGACACATTTTACTTAACAAAAATAATATGCGGTTAAGAAATTCATTTATCAAAAAATATTTATTGAGTACAGGTTGAGTATCCCTTACCCAAAATGCTTGGAACCAGAAGGGTTTCAAATTTAGAATTTTAAAAATATTTGCATATGCATCTCAAGATATCTTGGGGATGTGGACCAATTCTGAACACAAATTCATTTCTCTCTCTCTTTTTTTTTTCTCTGTTGCCCAGACTGGAGGGCTGTGGTGCAATCTCAGTTCACTGCAACCTGCGCCTCCTGGATTCAAGTAATTCTCCTGCCTCAGCCTTCCGAGTAGCTGGGATTACAGGCATGCACCACCACGCCCGGCTCATTTTGTATTTTTAGTGGAGACAGGGTTTCTCCATGTTGGTTAAGCTGGTCTCAAACTCGTGACCTCAGGTGATCTGCCCGCTTTGGCCTCCCAAAGTGCTGGGATTACAGGCATGAGTCACTGTGCCTGGGCTCATTTATGTTTCATATACACCTTACACACATCGCCTGAGAGTAACTTTATACAGTATTTTAAATTATTTTGTGCATGAAATAAAGTTTTGTTAAGTACTCATTTGTGGAATTTTCCACTTGTAGTGCAACACTGATGATGAAAAAGTTTTAGATTTTGGAGCATTTTGGATTTAGGATGTTCAGATTAGGGATGCTCTCAACTGGTACCTACTTTGCACAAGGCACTATGCCAAAAACTCACATTTTTTTGTCAAATCAACTAAATATAAATATAAAACTGACTTACAACGGCCATCAAAATTTATTCCTGTTTAGGAAGAATAATGCTAGGTCCTTTCCTTCCATTTTATACTAATCAAAGTGGCAATTTTGTACCATTCTGTCCTACACCAAAACAGGAAAAACTAGTGTGATCCTCTACTTTCCCATTCCTCTATATTTTACATTCTTTTTTTCTTTCTTTCTTTCTTTTGAGATGGAGTTTCACTCTTGTTGCCCAGGCTGGAGTGCAATGGCGTGATCTCGGCTCACGGCAACCTCTGCCTCCCTGATTCAAGCAATTCTCCTGCCTCAGACTCCTGAGTAGCTAGGATTATTGGTGTGCACCATGACGCCTGGCTCATTTTGTATTTTTATTGGAGACGGGGTTTCTCCATGTTGGTCAGGCTTGTCTCGAACTCCCGACCTCAGGTGATCCACCTGCCTCAGTCTCCCAAAGTGCTGGAATTACAGGTGTGAGCCACCACACCCAGCTTTACATTCTTATAATAGCTGATTTATAAAAATATGTAATTGACCAGCCTGGGTGGCTACTGGAGGTGGGGGCTGAGGTGGGAGGATCACTTGAGCCTAGAAGGTGGAGGCTGCAGTAAGCTATGATTGTGCCACTGTACTCCAGCCTATGCCACAGAGTGAGATCCTGTCTTAAAGAAAATAAAAATAAAGGTCAGGCACAGTGGCTCACGCCTATAATCCTAGCACTTTGGGAGGCCAGGATTCCTTGAGGCCAGGAGTCCAAGACCAGCCTGGGCAACATGGTAAAACCTCGTATCTACAAAAAATATAAAAATGGCCATGTGCAGTGGCTCATGCCTATAATCCCAGCACTTTGGGAGGCCAAGGCAGGCGGATCACTTGAGGTCAGGAATTCAAGAACAGCGTGACCAATGCAGTGAAACCCCATCTGCACTAAAAATACAAAAATCAGCCAGGTGTGGTGGCACAAGCCTGTAATCCCAGCTACTAGGGAGGCTGAGGCAAGAGAATTGCTTGAACCCGGAAGGCAGAGATTGCAGTGAGCTGAGATCGCGCCACTGCACACCAGCCTAGGCGACAGAGCAAGACTCTGTCTCAAAAACAAAAACAAAAAAAACCAAAAAACCCAAAAACAACTAGCCAGGCATTGTAGCACATGCCTGATGGAGAATCATCTGAACCCAGAGAGTCAAGGTTGCTGTGATCACACCACTGCACTATAGCTTGAGTGACAGAGTGAGACCCTGTCTCAAAAAACAAAACAAAAAAAATTATTGAACATCAATTAGTAAAACTCACACTGCAATCACATATAATCATAGTTTCTGAATAAACTGATAATAATTGCTACTGGTCCCAAACCTCTAAATTTTGAGTGCTAATTCTCTGAATTTGGCAGGCATAGAGACACAGATCTGATGGGTAGTCAGAGGCACTTATTAAACTGCACATTGGGAGGTCATTGTAATAGGTACTGCCTAAAGCAAATAAAGCATATACTGTGGCTTACTTTCAGAAAATTATAATTTAAAATAGTAGTAATATTAAAGAGAGTGAAATTTAAACTACGATTCTTTGTGGCTTACAATAACAAAAAGAGATACTAACAGCAAAGATCATAAATAAACCCATGACTGTATCAATACTTGTATTGAAAGAAATAGAACTTCATTATAACATGCTAACTAAAAGAGGAAAAATGAACATTCATTGAGTACCTACTGTATACCAGATACTGCTAGGCACTTTCACATACATTACGTCATATAGTACTTACCATAATTTTTTTTTTTTGAGACGGAGTTTTGCTCTTGTTACCCAGGCTGGAGTGCAATGGCGCGATCTCGGCTCACTGCAACCTCCGCCTCCCGGGTTCAAGCAATTCTCCTGCCTCACCGTCCTGAGTAGGTGTGATTTCAGAGGCATGTGCCACCACACCCAGCTAATTTTTTTGTAGTTTTAGTAGAGACAGGGTTTCTCCATGTTGGTCAAGCTGGTCTCGAACTCCTGACCTCAGGTGATACGCCTGCCTTGGCCTCTCAGGGTGCTGGGATTACAAGTATGAGCCACCGTGCCCAGCCCACCATAATATTTTAATGTATTTATTATTTTACCCACATTTTATAAATGAAAAAGCAGTTTCAGAGAGATTAAGTAGCTTGCTCAAAGTCAGCTAGTAGGTAGACAAGAGGATTTGAATTTGTCTTTCTGACTGCATACACTGTACTTTTTACTATACTGGTTTGACTCTTATTATTACATACATTAGGACATGCTCCATTATCAAATAATATTCTCTGGAGCACAACAGCTATATTTAGAAAGACCTGAAATAAACTTAATATAAGCCCTTAATCTAGCACTATATGAGGATTCCACTGTATTTACACTATAATGAGAAACATAGCTAAATTGAAAAGAGCTCAAATGAAAGATACAATCTAAATAATATAGAAATTAGAAAACTATTTACCTGTTTTTCTGGTCCTAGTGCAGGTGAATCTGTTTCTAAGCATATAGAGGTTAAAGGCAACTGTTTCACAAGTTTCTGCTTCTTAAAGAAAAAGCAGGTAAGTTTAAACATGAGAAATAAAGAAAAAGAGCATTAAATTGACATGCTAACAATGCATTTTATTCTGCAAGAACTTAAAATTTATGCTTTAGGCTAGGCGCGGTGGCTCACGCCTGTAATCCCAGCACTTTGGGAGGCTGAGGCGGGTGGATCATGGGGTCAGGAGTTCAAGACCAGCCTGACCAACACGGTGAAACCCCGTCTCTACTAAAAATACAAAAATTGCCAGGTGTGGTGGCTCACGCCTGTAATCCCAGAACTTTGGGAGGCCAAGGCAGGCAGAACACAATGTCAGGAGTTCGAGACTAGCCTGGCCAACATAGTGAAACCCCATCTCTAATAAAAATACAAAAATTAGCCAGGCATGGTGGTGGGCGCCTATTAGTAATCCCAGCTACTCAGGAGGCTGAGGCAGAAGAATCACTTGAACCCAGGAGCAGAGGTTACAATGAGCCGAGATCATGCCACTGAACTCCAGACTGGGCAACAGAGCAAGACTCTGTCTCAAAAAAATAAACAAATAATAAAATATAAATACAAATACAAAAATTAGCCAGGCAAGGTTGCAGTGAGCCGAGATTGCACCACTGTACTCCAGACTGGGCAACAGAGTGAGACTCTGCCTCAAAAAAAAAATTATTTTTTACTATTCAATTGATAGGCCGGTTGTGGTAGCTCACATCTGTAATCCCAGTACTTTGGGAGGCTGAGCTGGGTGGATCACTGGAGACCAGGAGTTTAAGACCAGCCTGGGCAACATGATAAAACCCCATCTCTACTGAGAATACAAAAATTAAGCCAGGTGTGGTGGCTCATACCTATAATCCCATACTTTGGGATTTAAAAAAAAAAAATTATTTTTTACTATTCAATTGATAGGCCGGTTGTGGTAGCTCACACCTGTAATCCCATACTTTGGGAGGCCAAGGCAGGCTGATCACTTGAGGTTGGGAGTTTGAGACCAGCCTGGCCAACATGGTGAAACACCATCTCTACTAAAAATACAAAAATTAGCTGGGCGTGGTGGCGGGTGCCTGTAATCCTAGCTACTTGGGAGGCTGAGGCAGAATCACTTGAACCCAGGAGGCAGAGGTTGCAGTGAGCTGAGATCACGCCACTGCACTGCAGCCTAACAAGAGTGGGAAAAAAAATTTAAAAATTAGCCAGGCATTGTGGTACATGCCTGTAATCCCAGTTACTCGGAAGGCTGAGGCAGGAGAATCGCTTGGACCTGGGAGGCGGAGATTGCAGTTAGCCAAGATCACATCACTGCACCCTAGCTTGGGCGACAGAGTGAGACTCTGCTTCAAAAAAACAATTCAATTGATAAATGCTAACTGGATGTTCTCATAATTCCACTACTAAAAGTTATGTTAAAATATAAACACTAATTCCTAGAAGTTATCCAAAGCTTCTAGGGAAACCAAAAAATAGTAACCACAGCAAAAATGAGGTATACCCAGCAAGCAGAAATCCAAACATCTGTTATCACATGCCAACATTGACAAGGAAGTGATTTCTGTTGTTTCTCCACCCTCATCACATTCAGTGTTTCTTTCTAACATCCACTTTAAGGCACTCAAAGCTTTATGTTTATAAATCTAAGGGTTTTGTTTGTTTTTGAGACAGAGTCTGGCTCTGTCACTCATGTTGGAGTGGAGTGGCACATTCTCAGCTCACTGGACCCTCCATCTCCTGGGCTGAAGCCATCCTCCCACCTCAGCCTCCTAAGTAGTTGGGACTACAGGCACACACCACCGCACTTGGCTAATTTTTTTTTTTTTTTTTTTTTGAGACAGAGTCTCACTTTTCGCCCAGGCTGGAGTGCAGTGGGGCGATCTCAGCTCACTGCAAGCTCCGCCTCCCAGGTTCACGCCATTCTCCTGCCTCAGCGTCCCAAGTAGCTGGGACTACAGGTGCCTGCCACCATGTCCGGCTAATTTTTTGTATGGATGGTCTCAATCTCCTGACCTTGTGATCTGCCCGCCTCCCACAGTGCTGGAATTACAGGTGTGAGCCACTGCGCCCAGCCTAGTTTTTTAAGTTTTAAAGCTGTAATTCACATACCATAATATTCACTCTTTAAAAGTATACAATTCAGTGTTTTTTGCTATATTCACAAAATTGTACAATCATCACCATTATCTAGTTCTGGAATATTTTCATCACCCCAAAAAGAAACCCCATACCCATTAGCTGTCACTCCCTATTATCCTTCTCCTCAAAATCCTGGAAACCACTAATCTATTTTGTGTCTACAAATCTGCCTCACCTGGACATTTCACTGAATGGAATAATACAAGATGTGGTTTTTTATCTGGTCGCTTTCTCTTAGTATAGTGTTTTCAAGGTTCATCCATGCTGTAGCATGATTCAGTACTTCATTTCTTTTCATGACTTTATTCCTCTTCATTCCTTTTTATGACTTGATATTCCACTGTGTGGATATAGCACATTTTATTCATCCATTCATCAGCTGACAGACATCTAGGTTGTTTCTACTTGTTGGCTACTATGAATAATGCTGCTATAAACATTTATATACAAGTTTCTGTGTGGACATATGTTTTAATCTCTTTTGGGTATCTACCTAGGGGTGGAATTGCTGGGTCACATGGTAATTTTATTACGTTTCTAAGGAACTGCCAAACTTAGTGGCATAAAGTGGTATCTCTCACTGTACCTTTGATTTCTATTTCCATAATGGCTAATGAGGTTGAGCATCTTTTTATGAGCTTATTGGCCACTTGCATGTTTTCTTTAGAGACATATCTAATTTAAATAATTTGCACATATTTTAATCAGGTTATGTCTTTTTATTGAGTTGTAATGGTGCTTTATATATTCCAGATACTAGACCCTTATCAGATACATGGTTTGAAAAGATTTTTTATCTTTCTAAGGGTTGTATTTTCACTTTTGTGATAATGTACTTTGAATTATAAAAGTCTTAAATTTTTTATTGTGAAAATTTTAAATTTTGATTATGTCCAATAAATTTTTTTCTTTGGTTACAATTTTAATGACCTATCTAAGACGCCACAGCCTAATCAAGGAGTCACACAAATTAAGGCCTGTTTTCCTCTAGGAATTTTTACTTTTTTTTTTGTGGGGGATGGAGTTTTGCTCTTGTTGACTAGGCTGGAGTGCAATGGCTTGATCTCGGCTCACTGCAACCTCCATCTCCTGGTTCAAGTGATTCTCCTGCCTCACCCTCCCGAGTAGCTGGGATTACAACCACATGCCAGCACGCCCAGCTAATTTTTGTATTTTTAGCAGAGACAGGGTTTCACCATGTTGGTCAGGCTGGTCTCAAACTCCTGGCCTCAGGTGATCCACCCGCTTCAGCCTTCCAAAGTGCTGGGATTACAAGCGTGAGCCCCTGTGCCTGGCCTTATTTTGGTTTTATATTTAAGTCTTTGATTAATTTCTGAGTTCATTTTTATATATATGTAAGGTAGAGACCTAAGATTAATTTTTGTAAAGTAACTAGAATAGTATCATAAGTATGTAATAAAAGTTCATGTTTTAAATTTTATTTCATAAAGTGTTAGATGAGTTTCAATGACAAAATTTACCTGTCCACTTCTTATGATAGAAGGGGGAATTGAGAAGAAGTACCCAGCTCTTACTCCTTCCATGGCTACAGATGGCCGACCATCAAATGCATGCAGTAGTACCTTGTCAGCACCTTTCAAAAATGAAAGATAAGGCAGAATTCCATTTTATTTCCCATTAATCCAATTAAATAACAGAAGTCTGAAATTTTAAGTAAATGTTGGTCACTAGGATATAAACAAGAGGTTTTATAACTTCTAAAGGGTGGATAAATGTACAGTGTTCAAAGAGTAGAATAAAAATACAGTAAATTTTAAGCCAGGCACAGTGGCTCACACTTGTAATCCCAGAACTTTGGGAGGCCAAGGCAGGCAGATCACTTGAGCCCAGGAGTTCGAAACCAGCCTGGCCAACATAGTGAAACCCTGTCTCTACAAAAATACAAAATTTACCTGGGCATGGTAGTGCAGGCCTATAGTCCCAGCTGCTCAGGAAGCTAAGGTGGGAGGATCACCTGAGCCTGAGATGTCGAGGCTGCAGTGAACTGCGATCGCACCATTGCACTCTAAGCTAGGCATTGGAGTGAGACTCTGTTTCAAAAAATAAACTAATACAAATATGTATAGGCCGGGCGTGGTGGCTCACATCTGTAATCCCAGCACTTTGGGAGGCCGAGGTGGGCGGATCACCTGAGGTCAGGAGTTCAAGATAAGCCTGACTAGCATGGTGAAACCCCATCTCTACTAAAAATACAAAAAAATTAACTGGGAGTAGTGGTGGGAACCTGTAATCCCAGCTACTTGGGAGGCTGAGGCAGGAGAATCACTTGAACCCGGGAGGCAGAGGTTGCAGTGAGCCGAGACTGCACCACTGCACTCTAGCCTGGGCAATTCAGCGAGACTCCATCTCAAAAAAATATAGAGATAGATAGATAGATAGATAGATAGATAGATAGATAGATAGACAGACAGACAGAGAGAGAGAAAATTCTTAATCTTCAGAATAAAATTGAAATATTCAATAATGTTGGCCAGGCACAGTGGCTCATGTCTGTAATCCCAGCACTTTGGGAGGCTGAGGTAGGAGGATCTCTTGAGCTCAGGAGTTTGAGACCAGCCTGGGCAACATGGTGAAACCCAGTTTCTACTAAAAATATACACACAAAAAATTAGCAGGGTGTGGTGGTGTGTGCCCATAGTCCCAACTAGTTGTGGGGCTGAAGTGGGAAGATCTCTTGAGCCCGGGAGGTAGAGGTTGCAGTGAGCAGAGATTGCCCCACTGCAATTCAGCCTGGGCAACAGAGTGAGACCCAGTCTCAAAAAAAAAAAAAAAAAAAAAAAAAGGAGAAATATTCAATTTTAAAGACAAATATAAATTTCCTGCACCATCAGATCTTTTCTAGAAGTCTGTGAGCTGTCTAATTGTTTCTCACAGGAGGTTTTTAGGCAGTCAAATGGATTATCTTAACAAAAATGCTAGTGAAAGAAGAAATGGGGAACTAAGTGACACAAATTCCATAGAGTGGGCTTCATAAAACTATCCCCAGTTCTTAAAGGGTAGCTGCTCAGCCTGCATAAAAATCATGCTTTCAGTGACTTCAGAACTATTCATCAGTGATTCCTAGTTGCAGGCAATTACATTTACTTTATTATTTGACAGAGTTTTTTCAAATGGTATGAATGACCATTAGAGAGTTATGACCATAAGTAAGTTATGAAACCAACTTAGTAGGTCACAACCAATAATGAGTGCTTAGATGTATATATGTGTGTGTATGTAGCACACGCACATACCTATACATACACATATATGGATTGCTTGTTAAACTTTTGTTAGCTTTCTTTATGTAAATATGAGTCTCAAAATAAACTATATTTCTTACTGTAGATGGCACCTTTAAAATATTGAAAAATAATGCTATAAGATGTAAATTTACTTTAGGAACAAACCAAAAAGACTGTGTTTATATATGATGGCCAAAATCTGTATTTCTGCATTTCTGTAAATTCTGCATTTCTGAAGCAGCAGCTGGAAAACATACAAAACAGTGACCCAATGTGATTGCTGTGTGATAGCCCTTCTTTTTTTAACCTTTTCCTCATTAATCAGCTGACTGAGCTGATTAAGAAACTGGAGCTGCTGGCCGGGCATAGTGGCTCATGCCTGTAATCCCAGCACTTTGGGAGGCCGAGGTGGGTAGATCATCTGAGGTCAGGAGTTCAAGACCAGCCTGGCCAACATCATGAAACCCTATCTCTACTAAAAATACAAAAATTAGCTGGGTGTGGTGGCGCACACCTGTACTGCTAGCTACTTGGGAGGCTGAAGCAGAATAGCTCGAACATAGGAGGTGGAGGTTTCAGTGAGTCAAGATTGTGCCATTGCTTTCTAGTCTGGGGAACAGAGCAAGACTGTGTCTCAAAAAATAAAATAGGCTGGGTACGGTGGCTCACTCTTGTAATCCCAGCACTTTGGCAGGCTGAGGCAGGAGGATCACTTGAGGTCAGGAGTTCAAGATCAGCCTGGCCAACATGGCAAAACCCTAGATCTACTAAACATACAAAAATTAGCTGGGCGTGATAGTGGGTGCCTATAATCTCAGCTACATGGGAGGTTGAGGCAGGAGAATTGCTTGAACCCAGGAGGCAGAGGTTGCAGTGAGCCGAGATTGCACCACTGCATTGCAGCCTGGGTGACAGAGTGAGACTCTGTCTCAAAAAATAAACAAATAAATAAATAAATAAAAGAAACTGGAGCTGCTAATTTTGCTTTGCTTTGTTTTTTATGAAGGTGCTAATTTTTAAATTCAGTGACATAAATTGTTTTATTCAACTTTTCATTTAATCTGTCTGGGCCTGGGAAATATGATAATTACACTGAAAACCGTGTAAACAATAGCCTGACCTGCAACATCATCTTAGATGATTTTTTCACCCCCCTTCTTGCCCCTGCCCTTCAAGAAATCAGATTAAAACATGGCTTGCTTTGTGAGAACATAAACTGGAATTGTCAAACTTGAACATTAGGCCTATTTTTCTCAGGAAATGAAATACCTTGCTCTTGTAAAAGGTTGATGGTAGGTCTTCCAGCAGAGCGTGAGTGCACATTTCTGTTTAACGACAACAACATGTCTTTTAAGTACCACCCTGAAAGTAGTGTTTTTGATCTACTAAAGTAGTTCAGAGAAAGATAAATGTAGAGTTCCATTTCAGGAGAACTCTGATCATTATTTAATTTGCTCTATAGCTATTAACATAAAAAAATAATTAACTTACACAGGCAAATTTAGTCTTTTGGCTAATTGGATCTGTCTGATTAGGACTTGTCTTTGCTCTTCCTTCTGTTCATCAGTGCCAGCAAATCTAGGGGAGAAATCTAGTCCAACCTAGAGCAGAAAAATAAAAGATATTACATATTTAGGTTTAAGGAACCTCAAAAGAGATCTTTGGATTGACGCTATCCAATAGAAATATAATGTGAGGCAGAAAAGCAAGCCACATAAAAATATTAATTCTAGTAGCCACATTAAAAATATTCACAAAAACAGGTGAAATTAGTCTTAAGATACTTTAACCCAATATATCCCAAATATTATTATTTTAAACACGTAGCCAATATAAAATATTGAGTTATTTTATATTCCTTTGTTTTGTTTTGTTTTGTTGAGATGGAGTCTGGCTCTGTCACCCAGGCTGGAGTGCAGTGGCGCAATCTCGGCTCACTGCAACCTCTGCCTTCCAGGTTCAAGCGATTCTCTTGCCTCAGCCTCCTGAGTAGCTGGGATTACAGGTGCCCGCCACCACACCCAGCTAATTTTTGTGTTTTTAGTAGAGACAAGGTTTTACCATGTTGGTCAGGCTGGTCTCAAATTCCTGACCTCAAGTGATCAGTCCGCCTTGGCCTCCCAAAGTGCTGGGATTACAGGCATGCCCAGTCTTTTTTTTTTCCTTTTTGGTACTAAAACTTTGAAATACACAGTGTATTTTACACTTATAGCACATCTCAATTCAGAGCAGTCACATTTCAAATGCTCAGGAGCTGTTAAGTGGCCACTATATTGGACGGCACAGACTACAGATGACTCCTTCTCCTGGGACTATTTTGGCATGCATTCTATAATCTATATTTTGAATTTAAGTGTTATTCTTATCTTTTGTCTTTAATTAAAAATGGAATTTATTACCAAGTAATAAAAATATTTCACAATTGGCCAGGCATGGTGGCTCATGCCTGTAATCCCAGCACTTTGGCAGGCCAAGGTGGGTGGATTACTTGAGGCCAGGTGTCCAAGACCAGCCTGGCTAACATGGTGAAACCCCGTCTCTACTAAAAATACAAACAAATTAGCTGGGTTGGTGGTGCATGCCTGTAATCCCAGCTAGTAAGGAGGCTGAGGCAGGAGAACCACTTGAACCTGGGAAGCGGAGGTTGCAGTGAGCTGGGATTGTGCCACTGCACTCAAGCTGGGATTGCACCACTGTACTCCAGGCTAGGTGACAGAGCAAGGTTCTGTCTCAAAAAAAAAAATCACAATTATAAATATTTAAATAAAAAATTCTTTAATTACAAACTCTAGCCCATTTAAAGTGTGTTTCTAAATTACTTATGAAGAATTATAGATACTATATTAACTCACCAGAGCAAAGACCCATATTTAAGCACAAGAAAAGAAAGCAAAGTATTTAGAAATGCTATTATTTTTCTCCAATTAAGGTAGGTCTATGGCAAGGCTTTTGATTGTTTCATCCCCAAGCTTTCTTGCTTATTAAAGAAGTATCAACAAATTATTATTTGGCTAAGTGGGGTGAACACAATTATACAAGTCAGTTATAATCACCAATACTGAACTAAAAATTATTTTCATATATCATATAGAAGTCTGAATTAGAAGTCGTTTGATCAGCTAGTGGGTATTTACCTCTCCAATTGCCAACAACCGATCCTTATAATTCTCGATAATGGGCAAAGCTACATCCAAATCCTGGGAGAAGAAAAGTAAAATTGTTAAAATGGAAGAAGGGAACTGCTATTTCACAAGCTCCTATTATGTGCTAGGTGCTACATTATCCTGGTGCTTTACATACATTTAATCCATTTAAGCAGTCAACGAACTAGCAATAGTAATCCTTCTATAATGGTGAGTACCTCTACCTGTAAATTTGAGTAGAAACATATCCCATACCCATTCAGGTTACAAGAATATGACTTTTTATGAAGAGCACCACTTAAACATTGCCTTCTGTTTAGGGGGTATTTCCTGACGTTTAGGAGGCATTTGGACATTCTGAAATCACTAAGAAAGAGAGAGGCAAACCACCAGGGAGTCATCTTTGCATGTGAGCTTTGCGACTGCATTGTGTTCTCCCCTTAGAATTCGTCTGGTTGGTGAGTTTATAATAATAATCCCATACTTTCTTTGCACTGTTTTCACCGATTTCATTTGTCTTTAGTCCTGCTTTGACTACTTGTCCTAAATGCCCAGCAATATAAACAATGAGTATCTCATATATGTTTGTTAAATATTGAAGTAGCTGTGCACCATTAGTTTCAATGATATTACCTTTTCCACTGAGGATAATTTGCCCCGTGAGGGTTCCCTTCTTAGGTAGGGAAAACAAATATATGGAAAATTGCTTCTAGATACCTTTTAGACTATATTGCACATTTTAGTTTCAGGATCTATAGATTGCAAAGTATTTCTCCTGAGGATAATCAGAACAAGACAGAATTAAGAAAAGGAAGGTAAAGCAGATGATAGAGGAACAGGAGTAGATTTTATCACTATGAGAGAGAACAAAGATGAAGGAGGATAAGTTAAGGCCTTGAAATATATTCTAGTAGACTTGAAATACATTCTAGTAGACTTGAAGAAGAATTAACATTGTCATGAAAAATGATGGGTATATGACCCTAGATGTCAGAAAAGCTATTTGACAACAAGCTGAGTAGGTTAAACAGTTCTAGGTAAAGCTTTTTCCATATCACACATCCAAACTACTCTATGTCTCTGAGATCTCAGAGGGACTGGAGAAGTAGGAGAAATCACCCAGGAAATGTCTAACACTTAGAAAGCCTGAGTCACAGAAATTACATGCTTGGAGGAAGATCAGATGAAGAAAAAACCATGCTTCTTGGAATATGTATTATCTATGAAAAAGCAAAACAGATTTATAGTGAGACTATTCAAACTCTTAATAAAATAGATTTGGAAGCTTTCAGCAAGTCAAGAATGATAAATAAAAATTAATAGTAGAATGTAATTCATATTACTTAATATGTACAAATGCATTTGCGTGTGTGGTCTTTGTCATTTCATTTTAGTAGGTGTAAACATATTTATAAGGCTATTTATAGGTCTATTTCTGCCCTCAGTTCTATCCCCACTCCCTTCAGAAGGTCCTAAGTTCCTTAACAGCTAATGGTTCTATTATACTTTTGTGTTTTTGTTTTTTTTTAAAGATAGGGTCTCAGCTTGTGACTCAGGCTGGAGTGTGCAGTGGTGCGATCATAGCTCACTGCAGCCTTGATCTCCTGGGCTCAAATGATTCTCCTACCTCAGCCTCCTGAGTAGCTGGGACTACAGGCATGTGCCACCATGCCTGGCTAATATTTTAAATTTTTGTGTAGAGATGGGGTCTCGCTATGTTGCCTAGGCTGGTCTCCAACTCCTGGCCTCAAGCAGTCTTCTCACCTCAGCCTCCCAAAGTGTTGGGATTACAGGAGTCAGCCATAGCACCCCACCCTATTACAGTTTTTGTACAAAAAAGATTATATACCCCTATACTTTATGATTGGGCATAATACTACTATATAATTATTCATCATTTACAAATGAGGAAATTCAGACTTGGTGAAGGTAAGTAATGTGCCACAGATCACAGAAGTCCGTAGGCCAGGTCCCTCTGACTTCAAAGCTCATGCATGCTGTTTCCACCATGCTGCTGAAGGAAGAATGGAAGAAGGGACAAAAAAGGGAATGAATGAAAGAAGGAAGGAGGGCAAAAGGGATCAAAGCAAAGAGATTTATTCAGAATGATTTTAAATAATTACAATAGATTTTTTTATTATAGAAAATGTTTACTCTTCAGAACCTTTAGAACAGGGATCAGGTGTTTAACAGAAATTAGTGAAGTGGGACAAGTAGAAACAGTAGCTAACTAGAGAGCGAATACCCTGCATGGAGGGGCAGCAGAATGCCACCAGTGAATTGTGGTTCACCACAGTTCATTGTGGTTCATCCCCAGTGCCTAAACTGTGCCTGGTAATAATATTTATTGCAAGAATTAATTAATTCAGGAATATGTTAAAAGGATTTGTGTGATGCTAGGCAATTCATCTTATAAAACAAGTTAATTTGATGAATACTTACTACATACCTAGCTTTGTACCACATATTTTAGAAGCCTGTAAACGTGCAAAGAGGCATACTTCCTGTTTTAAAGGGGTTTATAATCTAATTAGCAGGAGAAAACTAAACTGCAGTATGGACTACAAGTGCAACTGGAATAAAACAGGGCTAACTCTGCTCATCTCTAGTCTATTCCAGAGGATTATCACAACATTTGATGGGTTCATATCTGCTTTGATAATCAAGAATTACCTATCGGCTGGGCATGGTGGCTCACACCTGTAATCTCAGCCCTTTGGGAAGCCAAGGCAGGTGGATCACTTGAGGCCAGGAGTTCAAGACCAGCCTGGCCAACATGGCAAAACCCCATCTCTACTAAAAATACAAAAAATTAGCCAGGTGTAGTGGTACATGCCTGTAATCCCAGCTACTCAGGAGGCTGAGGCATGAGAATCACTTGAACCAGGGAGGCAAAGGCTGCAGTGAACCGAGATGGCGCCACTGTACTCCAGCCTGGGTGACAGAGCAAGACTCTATCTCAGAAAGAAAAAAAAAAAAGAAGTACCTATCATACTGTTGGCATATTAATTGCTTTGGTAAGTTAAGCAGTCCAATCAATTCTACATTAATGCCAAATATATGCCAAACCCAGGCATTTCTGTACCTCCAGTGCTAGTACTCTGGTCTAATCCACCATCATTTGTAGCCTTCTAACTTTTTCCCCTTTTCCCCTTTTCATTTTTTGCCCTCTTCAAAACTTACTCTTCATACCAAAGCTAAGGGGATCTTTTTTTTTTCTTCACTAAACTCATTTTACTGCCAGGGCCGAGGGGATCTTTTTAAAACATAAATTACATCTTGGTACTTCTCACATTAAACCCTCCACTGCATGTAAACTAAAATCCAACAAGGTCCTGTATGAGATCTCTGCCCATCCCTCTTACCACTGTCACTTCCTCTCTTCCTTTAGCCATATCAGCCCTCTTTCTGTTTCTTGACTACACTGAGCTTATTCCTACCTTAGGACCTTTGTGCTTTGCTGTTTCCTTTGCATATAACACCCTGATCCTCTCTCTGCATGGCCAATTCCTTTGTAACATTCAGGTTGCAGCTCAATTGTCACTACCAGAGTCCTTCCTTGATGACATCATCTAACAACCAGCATCCACAACACCTACTACATAAACTTGTTTTACTGTCTTCAAAGCACTTAGTGCTATCAAAAGTTTTCCTGTTGATGTAATTGTTGACTGTCTGTCTGCACCATCTAGAATCTAGCTTCCATGAGAGGGATCTTACTCATTATTGGGTCTGCAGTGCTGACAGCAGTGCTTGGCATGTAGCAGGTGCTCAGTACACACTGGTTGACTACCTAACTAAATGAATGTCTATTAGTATAAATCCCCACATAAATGAAAGAAGCGCTGCCTTGCTATGATTCCACATTTGTAGAATTATGACTATCTGGCAAGGTAGCTAATTTTATTATATTTAACAATTCAGGATAGCTCCAGGATAAACATTTTTACCTGAAATGAATGAATTTTATTTTGTTTATTTCTATTTTATTTTTTTTGAGAGATGGAGTCTCACCATGTTGCCCAGGCTGGTCTTGAACTCCTGAGCTCAAGTGATCCTCCTACCTCGGTCTCTCAAAGTGTTAGGATTACAGGCATGAGCCATCACGCCCGGTCATGAATTTTATTTTGAAATAAGTAGAGCTACCTAAGGTATCTTAATATAGGAACAGAGATACATTATTATTATTATTATTATTATTATTATTATTATTATTATTTTTTGAGATAGAGTCTCCCTCTGTTGCCCAGGCTAGAGTGCAGTGGAGCAATCTTGGCTTACTACAATCTCCGCCTCCTGGGTTCAAGTGATTCTCCCACCTTAGTCTCCTGAGTAGCTGGGACTACAGGTGCATGCCACCACACCTGGCTAATTTTTTGTATTTTTAGTAGAGACAAGGTGTCACCATGTTAGCCAGGATGGTCTCAATCTCCTGACCTCGTGATCCACCCACCTCAGCCTCCCAAAGTGCTGGGATTACAGGCATGAGCCACTGTATCCGGCCTACATGATTATTTTTTAAATGGCACTATATCTCAATTTATTCATAGGTAACAAAAAGTCATTACTTCTTTGAAATGGTGCTATCAAGCCCATTATGCAATAAAGCACTCATGAAACTGTGGATCTTCCTGATGCTGAGTCAGGAGACAAGTGTGAAATATAAGACATACCGACTATTGTGAGTCAGTGAGACCGTGCGGGTAGGATGTTTTTAGAGCGCGTACAAAATCAGTGCAATTTAATAGCTGGAGAGCAATCCTGTAACAATGGTTCTATGTTCAAAGATAATATTACTTACTTGAACTCATCTGTTCCCTAATAGTATATAGCACCTCTGAATTTGTATCTTTCTTTTTCTAGATATTCTATCACTTTTTTTTGCCAAAGCAACATGACTACAGTACCAAAAAAAGTGAAAAAAGTTACACATATTTCTAACAGATCATCACAATTACTATCATTTCTGTGTTTTCTCTCCAGTCTTTTCCTTATGAATATATGCTTATGTAGATGTCACTCATAGTGAATACGCTATTTGGTATCCTGCTTTTCTCCCTATATTATACAGTAAGCATTTTCCATGTGCTATATACACTTTATAATCCTCATTTTCTATAAATGCATTACATTTAACACTCTACGACTTAACTAATGATTCCTTTATTTCTGAACCTCTAGGCTGTTTCTACTTTTTCTCTATTACGAATAATGTTGCAACAAATATCTTCGTTAAAGAAGGTAGTGCTTCCTTCTTTTGGATTATTTCCTGAGAATATAAATGAGAAAGAGGAGGATTACTGAGTCAAATAATTCTTTTGTTTGTTTGTTTTTAACGGTTCCTGTTTTGTATGACTGTTACCTTTAGTGTGACACTTCTTTGGTCTTCTGGTAAAAGTCCTTGAACTGGATGAACACCCAAGCATGGTAGGACAAACCCATTATACCTAAAAATGTAGAACCAATTGAGAAAGCAAGAACAGTAGACTAGTATATTACAATGTATTCTAAAGAATAAGTAGAGGCCGGGCATGGTGGCTCATGTCTGTAATTCCAGCACTTTGGGAGGCTGAGCCAGGTGGATCACTTAAGGCCAGGAGTTTGAGACCAGCCTGGCCAACATGGTGAAATCCTGTCTCTACAAAAAATATAAAAATTATCCAGGCCTGGTGGTACATGCCTTAGTCCCAGCTACTTGGGAGGCTGAAGCAGAGAATTGCTTGAAACCAGGTGGCAGAGGTTGCAGTAAGCCGACATTGCGCCACTGCACTCCAGCTTGGGTGACACAGCAAGACTCCATCTCTCAAAAAAAAAAAAAAAGAATGAGTAGAAAATAATCTCTTTTCAGGGCTATGCTAAAATGCTTTTTCTTCTTTATTCTCATTAAAAATGGATCTTTGATATTATAAACTGGATGTCATAACTGTGTTCTTATTAGCAACCCTTTAAAATCCTAATTAAAAGTAGCACCTTTCTGAAAGTTGCATAATCTTTTCAAATTCTCCTGAATGTTCAGCAACTGCCACAAGGGCCACAACATTGGCCTGAAAAAAAAAAAAAGAATAGAGTTCCAAACAATATACATTTAATATATCAAAATTTAAAGTTTTCTCTGCATTTTAGTTATCCTTGTTCACCCATGCTTCATCAATACAATCAGAAGGGCTATCATTGAGTATTTACTATGTTTCGAGCCCTATGTTCAGTCAATATAAATATTGCCTCATTTAATTTACAGAAACCTGTAAAGTAGGCTGTAGTCTACTGTATAGATCAGGAGACAGAGTTCTGGATGTCAAATAACTTGCTCAGGGTCATCAGGTCTATATATGTCCAAAGCCCACATTCCTAATTAAGTGCCACAGTGAAAGTTACCTGTATGTAAAAATGCACTACAACCATTTCTGGCTGTATTATTTTCTGAGATGGTCACAGAATGCTAGTTACAGTGAATTTCATAAACACTTCCAAAAAAAAAATACTTTTTCTAAGCAAATCAAAACATTTCAGAAAACTTTCATAATATAACCCAGATCTCCAGAATCATGTGAATTTAAAAACTGAAAGATGGACCAATTTGTTCCATAGTGCTGTTGAGCATGGTAGCTATAGGAACATGTTTTGAATTCAGACTAACTCGTCTCCATCACTTCACTAGCATATGTCTTTGGACCAGTTACTAATCCCTAGACCTTAGATTCCTCATCTATAAAAATGGGGAATGGTTGGCTACAAATTAGTAATTTCCTCAGAAGGTTGCTGTGAAACATTGAATGAGGTAAAGTCGAGAAAGGCCTTAGTTCTGTGTCTGGCATGTAGCAAACACTTAATAAATGCTACTTAGGCTGGGAGCAGTGCCGCATGCCTATAATTCTAGCATTTTGGGAGCCCAAGGTGGGTAGATTGCTTGAGCTCAGGAGTTTGACACCAGCCTGGGCAACATAGTTAGACCTTGTCTCTATTTTAATTATAAATAATAAACACTGGCTGGTTGCAGTGGGTCACGCCTGTAATCCCAGCACTTTGGGAGGTCGAAGTGGGCAGATCACCTGAGGTCAGGAGTTCGAGATCAGCCTGACCAACATGGTGAAACCCTGTCTCTACTAAAATACAAAAATTAGCTGAGTGCAGTGACACGTGCCTGTAGTCCCAGCTACTCAGGAGGCTGAGGCAGGAGAATCACTTGAACCTGGGAGGTGCAGGTTGCAGTGAGCTGAGATCGCGCCACTGCACTCCAGCCTGGGCGACAGAGCGAGACTCCATCTCAATAAATAAATAAATAAATAAATAAATAAAAATAAAAAATGCTACTTACTATAAACTACTGAAACAACATCAAGGTAGTATATCTAAATTTCAAGCTGTTTTTGCTTGAAATGATAGTTAAAATAAAAAACCAAAAGAGCAATTACAAATATTGACTTACCTTCTTGGCTTTCTCCAACACATCATCCAAATCCTAAAACAAGCATAAGAAATCACCATTATTTTAGATACTAAGCAACTAATCTTGGACTGTATATGTCAATGCAGTTGTGGCATCACAAAGAATGACAATGATAGCAACGAATGGAGTAGTGGAAAGTAAAGAGCCTACACTGACCCACCTCCTGTTTACTCCTACTCTCAGTAAAGTCTGGCTTCTGTTCCCACCACTAAAACAGAAGCCTCTATTGTCAAATATACAGGGTATTTATCTGTCCTCATCTTACTCTACTCCTCAGTAGCATTTAGAATCTCTCATTTGCTTACTCCTTCCTTCTTGAAATGGTTTCCACTCTTTGCTTCTGCAATACCACTCTCTCATTGGTGGCTACTTTTCAGTCTCCTTGACTGGCTCCCCTTCCTCTTTCTGGATTCTAGAACCTCTGCTCCTCTTTCTGCACGTGCCTTGAGTGATCTCACTTCCTCTCATGGTTTTAATATCATCATTATGCTGAGTTCCCAGTTTGTTTGTTTTTTTTTTTTCCGAGATGAAGTTTCATCTTGTCTCCCAACTGCAGTGCAATGGTGCGATCTCGGCTCATTGCAACCTCTGCCACCCAGGTTCAAGTGATTCTCCTGCTTCAGCCTCCAGAGTAGCTGGGATTACAAGCGACCGCCACCACACCCAGCTAATTTTTGTATTTTTAGTAGAGATGGTGTATCACCATGTTGGCCAAGCTGGTCTTGAACTCATGACCTCAGGTGATCCACCACCTCGGCCACCCAAAGTGCTGGGGCTACAGGTGTGAGCCACCACACCCAGCCTGAGTCCCTAGTTTTTATCTTTAGCTTATAATTCTCTCCTGAACCTATGACTCACATTAAAAAATTATGACATCTCCATTTGCATGGGATTAGGTTTCCCAATATGCCCCAAACATAAATCTTCATTTTCTCTTCACAAACCTATTCCTTCTGCTGACCTCCCCACCTCCACTTCAGACCTTGGTCTTCCCTTTTCTCAGTAAACCAGCACCACCATCTTCCCTATAGCACAAGCTAATAATCTGAGTCATCCTTGATTCCTCCCTTTCCCTTGCTATCCACATTCAATTCTTCAGTACTTATTGTGGATTCTCTCTCTAAAATGTATCTTGAATCCATGTATTTATCTCAAACTCACCTGCTACCATCATAGTACCAACAGTCAACATCTCTTGCCTATATACTGCAAAAGCCTCCTAACTAGTCTTATAGCTTCCACTCTTCTCCATCCATTTGCCATACAGCAGCAAAATGGTGTTAAAATTGATAGCATCATGCTTATCCATTTTTGTGTAATCTCAGGACTTTGGGAGGTCAAGGAGGGTTGATCACTTGAGGCCAGGAGTTCAAGACCAGCCTGGACAACATGACGAAACCCTGTCTCTATTAAAAATACAAAAAATACAAATTAGCCAGGCGTGGTGGCGCACACCCATGATCCCAGCTACTTGGGAGGCTGAGACAGGAGAATTGCTTGAGCCCAGGAGGCAGAGATTGCAACGACCTGAGATCGTGCTATTGCACTTCAGCCTGGGGGACACAGGCAGACTCAATCTAAAAAATAAAAATAAATAAAAAATTTAAAAAGCCCTTTAATGAATCCACATTGTGCTTCAAATGCAATCCAAATTCCTTACTGACCCACCTCATCTATCCCCTGCAAACCTCCCCAGTTTTGTTTCATGCCTTTCTCTTTCTAGCTCATCAAGCTCCACTCAGCTTTTTGGCAACTGAAATGTGCCAAATTCTAGCTTGTCTGGGGGCCTGCAACCTGTTTCCCTAACTAGCATACACTCAGCCCCTTGCTTGAGTGGCTCCTTGTCTTCTCAGCCTTAAGTGTCAGCTCCTGGGAGGATTTCCCCCTGAAATAAAACCTCCTTACTCCTCTATTGTTAGTCTCTAGTTTCCCATGTAATGGGTAAAACAGTTTGTAACTGATTTTATGTGTATATTATTATTTTAATTGAGGCAGGCTCTCACCACATTGCCTAGGCTGGTCTCAAACCCCCGGGCTCAAGCGATCCACCCGCTTCGGCCTCTCATAGTGCTAGGATTACAAGTGAGAGCAACCACACCCGGCCATGTATTTTTTTTGTTTGCCTCTCTCCTCCATTTGTGAAATTTTTCCCCCTTCCCCTTCCCCTTCCCCTTCCCCCTTCCCCTTCCCCCTTCCCCCTTTTTCTTTCTTTCTTTTGAGACAGGGTCTCATTGTTACCCAGGCTGGAGTGCAGAGGCGTGATCTCAGCTCACTGCAACCTCCACCTCCTGGGCTCAAGCGATTTTCCCACCTCAGCCTCCCGAGTAGCTGGGACCACAGGCAAGCGCCACCATCCCCAGCTAATTTCTGTTTTTTTTTTTTTTTTTTTTTTTTCCTGTAGAGACTGAGGTGTCAACATGTTGCCCAGGCTGGTCACGATCTCCTAGACTCAGGAGATGCGCCGCGCCCCGCTTGGCCTCCCAAAGTGCTGGGATTACAGGCGTGAGCCCGCGCCCGACCTCTCCCGGATTTGAACGCGTTTCGAGGACCGCTTCCCACGAAAAGTGGCATCTCAGCCAGGAGGTGACATGCCCGAGAGGAAAAACAGGCCAGCCAAGGGCAGGTGGGAGAACGATTTCAGGAACTCAGAAGAGCAAACAAAAGCCTTGTGGAAATAGCTTACCGCGACTGAATCACAAAAAAAAAAAAAAAAATCGGTATGTCTGAGGTTAAATAGGGAATAGGGCATATGGCCATAAACAAGGGTCTGGGCGGGGGATATGGGGTTTCATCCCAAGGGAGGAGAGCAAAGATAACACGAGGGGAAAGGACGGGGGCATCCCCGCTCCCTCGGGCCCCGTATCGCCCTCACATACGCGATCAAAGTCCGGGGCGGAGATGTGGCAGTGACAGTCCACCAACCCTACGCGCGCCGCTCCCATTGCGCCCCCGCGGCCGCGGCCTTAGACGCGCCTGCAGAGCCGGAGCCGGAACGTTTCAGCTGCAGCGTCCTGAGTTTCCAGCCGGATGCATGCTAGTTACACCAGTGGAAACCCACTTTTCCGCTCCCAGAGTGCCCCGCCCCTCGTTCAGACGAAAAATGGCGGGGTCTTCTGAGTTGGTGGTCCTTGACCCCCCATGGGACAAGGAGCTAGCGACGGGGACAGAGAGTCAGGCCTTGGTCTCCGCCACTCCCCGAGAGGACTTTCGGGTGCGCTGCACCTCGAAGCGGGCTGTGACCGAAATGCTACAACTGTGCGGCCGCTTTGTGCAAAAGCTCGGGGACGCTCTGCCGGAGGAGATTCGGGAGCCCGCGCTGCGAGATGCGCAGTGGGTACGGGACCAGTTAGCCACATCTTTACTTATCACCCCCTTACCCAACACCCAGGATCTTAGGATTCAGAAAGATCCCACGCCAGGCCTTGGCAGAATTAACGGTGCCCCAGACTACTGTAGAACCAGTCGGAGAAACGCGAGGGGAGAAAGAAATCTATGCTAATATCAGCTGGGTCTTATTAATTACTTAGACCAGCGCTGTGCAGTGAAAATACAAGGCAAGCTAATCCTTATGTAGTTTTAAACTAAAAGTAAGAAATAGGTGAAATTAATGGATATAAAACATTTTGTTTAACCCAATAAACCCAAGATATTTTAACATGTAATAATATCAAATGAATGAGATATTTTACATTATTTTGTTCGTACTAAGCTTTTTCAAATCTGGTGTCTTGCATTTATGGCACATCTTTTGAACTAGCTACATTTAAGTGCTCAGTAACTACAAAGTGGCTGGTGGCTCACCTGTTGGACAATGCAGCCCTAGACAATGAGGAATTCTCCTGGAAAGGGTAATTCCGGAAGTCAGCCATTCACCCAACCAGCATTTGGTCTTTCCTTTTGCCTGATTGATTGATTGATTGAGACGGAGTCTCGCTCAGTCGCCCAGGCTGGATGTCGGCTCACTGCAAGCTCCACCTCCCGGGTTCACACCGGTCTCCAGCCTCAGCCTCCCGAGTAGCTGGGACTACAGGCTCCCACCACCACGCCCGGCTAATTTTTTGTATTTTTAGTAGAGACAGGGTTTCACTGTGTTAGCCAGCATGGTCTCGATCTCCTGACCTTGTGATCCGCCCGCCTTGGCCTCCCAAAGTGCTGGGATTACAGGCGTGAGCCACCTCACCAGGCCTATTAACCTTTATTTTTAATGTTTGCGCTGTGGTCTTTCATAACTCACCAATGTGTTGTATTATGAGCTTTTAATTTTTTTCCCCTACCTATAAGTAGATTGATGCCTGTTATAAGGAAGCACACAATCCCTTTCTTTCTTGTCTTCCCGAAAAACTACCACCTTCAGGGCTTTGCAAAAATATTTAAGAAAGGCTGGGGAAATGCGGTATAAGGGCAAATATGTGATTGTAGATAGTAAAGTTTTCAACCAACACAATTTTTTTAAACGTATTTTAGTCTTGTAAAGAAAATGTTTTCACTCTAAAACAGGCAAAAGGGGTCGGGCGGTGGCTCACGCCTGTAATCCCAGGACTTTGGGAGGCCGAGGCGGGCGGATCACAAGGTCAGGAGATCGAGACCATCCTGGCTAACACGGTGAAACCCCGTCTTTACTAAAAAAAATAATAATAATAATAAAAAATTAGCCGGGCATGGTGGCAAGCACCTGTAGTCCCAGCTACTCAGGAGGCTGAGGCAAGAGAATGGTGTGAACCAGGGAGGCGGAGCTTGCAGTGAGCCAGATGGTGCCACTGCACTCCACCCTGGGCAATATAGCAAGACTCCGTCTCAAAAACAAAAAACAAAACAAAACAAAAGGCTAAGTGGAAGAATGAAGAAACACTTAAAAAAAAAAAAGGTTAAGTGGAAGAATGAAGAAATACTTCCTGGGTTGTGACTCTGTATGTAGTTTTGTATATAGTGACTCTTATGTCATTCCCTCCTTGCAAGCAAGGCAAGAATAGGGATATATCTCAGGACATCTTTTTTTGGGAGAAGACTTTTGTTGTATAATGATCTTAGAATTTGTCTGATTCTAGGAAGTGCTAAGGTATTTAAAACATTTAGGTATCTTACAGAAAAAGAGGAACTTGGCTTAACCTATTATATCCTATTTAGTGGGATGATAAAGTGAATTATAAGATTAAGTTTCCAGGGCTTAGACTACCACAGGAATTCACTTGTGTTTTATTTTAAATAAAGCAGAAGTTTTATGTTGTAACTCTGTTTAAAACTGCATATTAAGTAGCAGATTTTCTTTAAAAACAGTATTGGTAGCAGTCTGCAATGAATATTACAAAGACAATATGTTTTCTCAGCAATTCTTGAAAGTACTTCTAAAACATACATAGGCCGGGCATGGTGGCTTACACCTGTAATCCCAGCGCTTTTAAGGCTGAGGCGGGTGGATCACCTGAGGTCATGAGTTCGAGACCAGCCTGGCCAACATGGTGAAACCCTGTCTGTACTAAAAATACAAAAATTAGCCGGGTGTGATGGCGCTTGCCTGTAATCCCAGCTATTCCGGAGACTGAGGCAGGAGAATCGCTTGAACCTGGGAGACAGAGGTTACAGTGAGCCAAGATTGTGCCATTGCACTCCAGCCTGCTTTGCTTGACAAGAGTGAAACTCCATCTCAAAAAAAAACAAAAAACAAAACCATAAAATAAGGAATTTATTTTATGAAATCTTTGAAATGTAGAATATGTACTTTAACTTATAATTATCAGTCATTTGATTTATGTTATTTTTAATTATACAAAGGGTACAAAATATATGCTCATAAAAAATTCAAACAATAGCATAAAGCAAAATTCTTCTTTGAGTTCCCCTTCCCCAGCCCTCTTCCTTCTAGGACATAATGTACTATTTTGGAGAGTACCTGGGGAGAGAAAACTTTCTATACCCTCTTTCTGTGGCTTTACCTCTTTCTCTCTGTTTATGTTTGTCTCCATTAATAGTGTCGTGCTGATGAACTGTTGTTGACTCGCCTTTTTTGAAACCAAACGTGTCTGACTACAACTTGTTAGTGTTATGTAGAGATTGTCTTCATTCTTTTTAGGTACTGTGTGGTATGAATATTGTCTATTTAACTTGTCTAATTTTGAATTTAGGTTTTTTCCCACAATTAAAAAAATTTCAAACAGTGCTGAAATGAACATTTCTAGCACATTCTCTCTGTGTTTTTACGAGAGTAGTCTTTTAGGATACATTGCTAGAAGTGAAATTATTGGCTAATAGGAAATGTGTACTGCCAAATTCCTTTAGTCCTTCATTATTTAAAAAAAATTTTGATGAAGGCCAATTTGTCTATTTTTTGTTTGTTTTTGTTTTTTAGTTCTTTATCTTTTAATGTATTGTGAACATTTTCAACCTTATAAAAAATTAGTTTAGTACAGTGAACACCCATATATCCACCACCAAACTCAACAGTTGTCAAAAGTTTGTTACAGTTGCTTCTCCCTCTGTCTCCCAGGCTGGAGTGCAGTGGCAATCATAGCTCACCGTAACCTCAAACTTTTGGGATCAAGTAATCCTCTAGCCTCAGCTTTTCAAGTAGCCGGGACTACAGGCATGTGCACCTGTGCCTGGCTAATTTTAAAATTTTTGGTAGAGAAGGGTGTCTCACAGTGTTGCCTAGGCTGGTCTGGAACTGGCCTCAAGCAATTCTCTTGCCTTGGCCTCCCAAAGTGATGGGATTATAGGCGTGAGCCACTGCACCTGGCCTACATTTGCTATTTTAAAGCAAATCTTAGATCTCATGTCATTTCATCCCTACATAAGTGTTCATCTCTCCAAAATATAGCCCTTTATAAAATATAAATTAATTTTATTTTTAAGCATATATATTTTTCCTCTTGTTAACATCAACAGTCATTCAGCAGCATGTGTAGTACTTATACTCCCGAGATTCAACTGAGCCTAAATTTGTTAGATTTTTTTTTCATTCTAGGAACTTTTTTTTTGTTTATAAGAATATTCCAAATTTTTGTATCAGATTTTCTCTTGGGTAGCATAATGGCTATGAGACCAAAAGTGCAGGTGGAATCAATGATTGAACTGGAATCTTCATTGAAAAGAATAAATATACTAATTAGCTATTCTGCTACTTTTCTTTATTTCCTCTGTCACAAATCTGGAAGTGTTATTTTGCCAAAACGTTTGAATTTAGTATTTAAAATTATTTTTAGTGACTTGACTACTGTGAATTTATTGCAGACTTTTGAATCAGCTGTGCAAGAGAATATCAGCATTAATGGACAAGCATGGCAGGAAGCTTCAGATAATTGTTTTATGGGTATGTGACTTTTTCCTTCTATTATTAATTTCTGGGTTATTTTTGCAGCTAATTTTGTTTTGAATGCTGTTTTTTAATCTCCATATTTAGTGTTATTTATTTTCAAGAAGTTCTTTACTAGGGGAATAATAAAGAACTGAGATTATCTTTCGGCCGGAACTGCCATCTTCCAATAATTCGCCAAAATGATGAACACAAAGGGAAAGAGGAGAGGCACCCGATATATGTTCTCTAAGCCTTTTAGAAAACATGGAGTTGTTCCTTTGGCCACGTATATGGGAATCTATAAGAAAGGTGGTATCGTAGCATCAAGGGAATGGGTACTGTTCAAAAAGGAATGCCCCACAAGTGTTACCATGGCGAAACTGGAAGAGTCTACAGTGTTCCCCAGCATGCTGTTGGCATTGTTGTAAACAAACAAGTTAAGGGCAAGATTCTTGTCAAGAGAATTAATGTGCGTATTGAGCATATTAAGCACTCTAAGAGCTGATATAGCTTCCTGAAACGCGTGAAGGAAAATGATCAGAAAAAGAAAGAAGCCAAAGAGAAAGGTACCTGGGTTCAACTGAAGCGCCAGCCTGCTCCACCCAGAGAAGCACACTTTGTGAGAACCAATGGGAAGGAGCCTGAGCTGCTGGAACCTATTTCCTATGAATTCATGGCATAATAGGTGTTAAAATAAATAAATAAATAAATAAAAGACCTCTGGGCTGGAAAATAAAAATAAAAAAAAGAACTGAGATTATTACTTCAGTAATCTTCTTTGTCAATAGTTTATTGGAAAATACCGTAGAGCTATCTCCAGATGACAAAAGAGGCCCAGGGAATTTCTGTAATTATTTACAAAGCAAGTTGTATTTTTGTAAGTGATCTCTAGAGTGAATAGTGAAATACCCTTGAAAGTGTGAAGTTAAGTTATACAAGTACCATGTAAAGGATGTGGTTACATCTTTGTAGAAGGCTCCTTAAAAAGACAATTTTTTTTTTTTTTTGAGATGAAGTCTCATTGTCATCCAGGCTGGAGTGCAATTTCACAGTCTTGGCTCACTGCAACCTCTGTCTCCCAGGTTAAAGTGATTCTTGTGCCTCAGCCTCCCGAGTTGCTGGGATTACAGGCATGCACCACCTTGCCTAGCTAACTTTTTGTATTTTTGGTAGAGGACAGGGTTTCATCATGCTGCCCAGGCTGGTCTTAAACTCTTAGCTTCAACCTCCTAAAGTGCTGGTATTACAGATGTGAGCCACTGCGCCTGATCTTGTTCTCAACTCTTGGCTTATAGTAGACACCTATGAAATATATTAAATTAATGAATAATTCTTTCCTGTTCAATTTTTCTTTTCTTTTTAGATAAGAGTCTCACTCTTACCCAGGCTAGAGTGCAGTGGCGCGATCTCAGCTCACTGCAACCTCCACCTCCTAGGTTCAAGAGATTCTCATCCCTCAGCCTCCCAAGTAGCTGGAATCATAGGTGCTTGCCACCACGCCCAGCTCATTTTTGTATTTTTAACAGAGATAGGGTTTTACCATGTTGGCCAGGCTGGTCTCGAACTTTCAACCTCAGGTGATCTGCCTGTCTTGGCCTCCCAAAGTGTTGGGATTATGGGTCTTCGCCTGGCTCCTGTTCAAATTTTGTTATGCATTTTAGTTGTAGCTTTATCATTGGGTGGTGCTAAGAAAGGATTTTCCTGGAGACTTTTTTTTTTTTTTTTTTGGTACTAATTGTGAAATAGTACATTCTTTTCTTCAGGCTAATTATTTAACTTTTTCAATGGATAAATGAAAATTTAGGGAGGGCTGCTTATATAAATAATTATTCAGAGTAAGAGATAACTGTTATTTCTTGCCCTCAAAAGAAGGGTACTTTCACAATGTATACTACTGGGTGATGAGTGCACTAAAATCTCAGACTTCCCCACTGTACTATTCATTCATGTAACCAAATACCACTTGTACCCCAAAAGCTATTGAAAATCAATCTGTGTGTCTATCTAGGAAAGAAAAGAAGGAAAGGAAGGGAAGAAGGGAGGGAGAATGAATGGGAAGGAAAGGGAAAGAAAGAAGGAAGGAAAGAGAAAGAAAAAGGAAAAAAGGGTACCCTCGAACTAATTTAATGGGATTCAGTTAATATTTGTTACATGAATGAAAGACTATACCTGATATACTTGATTATCTTTATCTGATATGTATATACCAAAACATATCAGCAGTTTCTCAAAATGTTTCAAAAAATTATGTTTCAGATGTTAGATTTCTTCCTAATAAAGCTTGTGATCGATAAAATAAGTAAGTCCATTTCTAGCATAGACTTTGACACAAAAGGGCAATATGAGGACCATTTAACCTGAAAACTTAGCTCTTTAGTATTTGTAATTACTTAATATTTTTACTGTTTAAAATGATTTTCAAAATAAAGTTAGATGGCTCACCTACATTCCTTTCATCTAGGGTGCTTCGTTTCTGGGCCCCATCTCAGACTTACTGAATCAAAATTCTGTACTGCTGAAAACCAAACACTGCATGTTCTCACTCATAGGTGGGAATTGAACAATGAGAACACTTGGACACAGGGTGGGGAACATCACACACTGGGGCCTGTCGTGGGGTAGGGGGAGGGGGGAGGGATAGCACTAGGAGATATACCTAATGTAAATGACGAGTTAATGGGTACAGCACACCAACATGGCACATGTATACATATGTAACAAACCTGCACGTTGTGCACATGTACCCTAGAACTTAAAGTATATAGAAAAAAAAAGAAATCTGTACTCCTAACATACTCGTTAGGTGTTTCTTCTAACGTTTGAGAATCACTGTTTTAAAACATGAAAAAGCATATGAGAAAGTAGAGTTAGCTAAATGAAAGAAACTCTAAACTCACTGTATCTTTCAGTTTTTCCTATCATCAATCCAGTTGAGTCCTATTTCAGATCTAGTTACTCCACTCACTGCTACTGTCATAGCTTTGGATCAGTACATGATAAGTCAAAACTTCTTAGCATCCCTGATATTAAATACCCTTTACAGCCTGGTTCTTATATATTTTATCATCCATTTTTCCTTTCCTTTATTCTGTAGCCATTTAGAACTTTTCTCAGGTCTCCAAAGATTAGGATCTTGCAAATACTGTTTCCACTGCCTAAAATGCTTCTCTTTATTCCTTTTTTCCCCCTACCACTTTTTATCCATTGGACTTACACTTCTATTTCAAGCTCAAATGTTACTTCTTTAAAGTCTTACCTTTCCCAGTTTTCCATTGTTCTGTGTCCTGATGGCATTTTGTTCATACCTCTATTGCTTTTATCAGTTTGCTTTGCAATTACCTGTTTCTTTCAGCAAACTGTGAACTCTTAGAGAGTAGGAATCATGTTGTGCTCATCTTTGTATTTCTCTTGTTTAGGCCTAGCTTCTTATAGATGTTCAATAATTGATTGTTCAATGCATAAATAAATTAATCACCGAAGTGGGGGCATTCATTAACTTGCCATATTTGTTTTCCTTTATTATTTTGTGTTTTCTAAATTTAGTTTATAGCACATTTCCATACAGAATATAAACCATGAGTTTTAGGGAACTTTTTATATATATATTTTTTTCTTAAATAGATTCTGACATCAAAGTACTTGAAGATCAGTTTGATGAAATCATAGTAGATATAGCCACAAAACGTAAGCAGTATCCCAGAAAGATCCTGGAATGTGTCATCAAAACCATAAAAGCAAAACAAGAAATTCTGGTAAGATGATTTGCCTTTAAAATGTTATCGTATATTTTACCACAATAAAAACATTAAAATATAAGGCTCTACGTGGAGATAAGTGACATTTTGTTGCCTTTTTCTTTCCTGCCTCAATTAGTATTGTTTGTCTCTTATAAGACTTTCCTCTTCTAAATTGTACTATGACATAGTATAGTCATACTATACTGTGTTTTGAACACACTGGTTCAAAACTGAAAAAAATGAAAGATATAGTGAGTGGTTAAAATTGAAATTGGCGATGGAAGACTGACAATGACTTTATGATTCTGAGACCAGGATGGAAAAAGCTTTTCTTTCAACACTTTTCTTTGTTTGTCGTTTGTTTTTGGCATATATTTATATGTTTGTATATTTTGGAAGGCCCTTTAGTTAAATTGATGATGAGATTGTTTTAGTACCTGTTCATAACACTGAAATTTGCTTTATGAATTGGGCGTAATTTGTTTTGCTGCAAAAATCATAACTATCTGGGTCACAAGACCAGGAATGCAGCTCCTTCGGCATGAGCTTTTTAGACAAGCAGAGTCATAGACTTCCTTCTTATAATTACTGTAGATACCAGTGACCAACCATATCACACCCTCATCTTTTCAGATTTGTTAGGAAATCTGGTAAAATAATCAGTAGGAAATAGGAAATCCACATGAAAATTGGACCCAAATCTTCCCTTGGTAGGGAGGGGAGGTTTGCTGGGAATAGCATTGTCCCTCCAGTGAGGTACATGTTGTGTTTAGATTATGCTATACTATTGCCTTTAGTTTTTGAAATTAGTACATAAACATTCACATATAAATCTTCTAGTTGCCTCGGTTTCAGGATTGTTTCAGGGCATTATATGCCTGGTTTAATATTGTATCTAAAACATATTAGTTATTCTGTGAAAAACAATATTCATGAGCAGAATTTTTAACTTTTTTTTATAGCAGTTCTCAAATACCCCATTCCATCACTTCCCCCACCCCTCCTACTTGGAAGTTTTTTTCAGGAAAAACATTCAAAGTGTATTTTTCAGTGTCTCGCTTGTTACTGCCCCACTGCCCCCAAGCCCCCAAAGCTAGTCATCCATATTGCAGAAAAGAAAGACGGTTGGCCTAGGTGAGGTACTGCTATGGTAGTTTAAAAAGTAGTGCAAAATGGATGAGGTGAGGATACCAAAGACCTTTTTAAAATTTTTTCCTGCCCTGCCATGCCCTGTGTCTTTCCTCCCTTCTTCCCTCCTTATTGCCCATACTGGTCTCAGACTCCTGAGCTCAAGACATTCTCCTGCGTGGGCCTCCCAAAGTACTGCGATTACAAGTGTGAGTTACCACAGCTGGCAGAAGACCTTTTTTTTCTTCTTGTTTTCTGTCTTTTAACCTTTTTGGCTTCTGCTGGCTTTGGACAAGAATAAGGAAGAGCATTTTCCTCTTTCTTTTTGCCTGAATTGTAGATTCTGTGCCAGTAATTCTGCTACTATAATTTCAGTGTGTCACAGGATATATAGGTTAGTGTGGTGGTAATGTAGCCTCGCCACCTTTTAGAACCAAGTTTTCATGGAAATAAGCATTTTGAGTTCCAAACGCTTGTCCTGAATGAACTTTTGAAACATAGTCAGTTCACAATTGGAGACTACCCTGTACTTTAAACATAACATTCAGTCTCTGTGCTTTTAATTTGCTTGATTGCTTCTTCTGATACTTTTTTATGGTGCCACTTCTCAGTGTATGCAGTAGGTGGCAGTACTGTAAAAGACATAATTCAGACTTAGTTTGACTGGTTTTACCTTCTCTCCTTCTCTTCCCTGCAGACAGTAGGATTTAATTTTTTTCCTCAAAAGAATGGTACTATTTATTCTAGTATATTTGCCATATTAGCTGAAAGAGATGTTTATATGAAGCATTAAGTGATTAAATCTGTTTTAATTTATGTTATGTTTAGAAGCAGTACCACCCTGTTGTACATCCACTGGACCTAAAATATGACACTGATCCAGGTGAGTCGGTATTCATTTGTGGTAAAAATGAAGCATCTGCTTATAATTTTTATGGGTTTCTGATACTCTTCTAAAAGGATCAACATCAAGGATATTCTCCCTTTGATGCTTTAACTTCCTACAAGTTATTGATGTTTAGCATTTCAACTAGAATTAAGAGGACTAGCTTTATACCTGTTGACTCAGAATTCCAGGGGTGTTACCCCGGAATCTTAGCTTTTATAAAGTTCTCACCTGATGCAGACTATTATAACACATACCCATCTCTAACTTCTAATACCCTCCTATCTCTGTAATTGTACTTTCCAATCTTTGCATTACAGCCAAAGCTATACTATTAAGGCATTCTCTCATAGTGTCACACCTGGTGCAGTCACCATCATTGGTTTCTCATTATTTCTAAAATCAAATAAAAATATATTGAATTTAAGAAGAGATAAGTATACTCATTATGCCTTTGAACTCAGTTTTGTTTCCATTTAGATGTATCCCATACAACAGGGAGAAAGAAACTTGACACAAACAAATTTATGTAAATCCAGCAACAGAACTAGCATTGCTAAAAATGTAGATTATGTATATTTTCAAATGACTGTGTTCTCACATTTAAAAATTTATTACAGTTTTTCTAAGAGTCCTTTTGGAATTTCCCTTTGGCACTCAAAAATGCCATTTCTAAACTGTTAGGATAAAACAGTTAAATCCCCGATTTATTTATATGGGATATTTATACTTAAAGCTTTGAGTACTTTGTTGAATTCTGAATTACTCTTTAATATGTTCCTCCACCTTTCCCAAATATCTTAAGCTAATGGGATAAACCGAGGAGGGGGGGAAGTATAAGCATTAAGCTACTCTGAAGTTGATTAAAATCACATCACTTACTGTGTTTGACATTAAAAATTGACCTAGGACCTAACACTTATCAATTTCCATGGTTCACTAAAAAGGGGTAGTTGCCAATATGCAGTGGTTGACATATACTTGTTTTGGTTTTCAATAACATAAAAACAGTAATTGAAACTTGTGGTATTATGATATACTCAAGTATTACTTTTTAGATACAGTTAATTTCCCTCTAAAGAAACTTAGTTACCTTTTTATCCTAGGGAAAACACACTTAGTTAAATTATCCTTTGAAATGTGATTTTACTTTCACTGTTCTGATTATGTAGTACAAGTGGAAGAATCTTCTGTATCATATGATTCAGACTTCAAAAGTAAGCAAAAGAATTAGAATCTATCTTTTGGTAGATTTTGAGTTTTTTCATTATGTATTTTCATAACGTTAACAAGCTTAGAATAGCATCAGTTCCTTAATGACAGCAAAATTAGCTTACAGTTATTAACTTTATATCTTTGGCCAAGTCACCTGACTTCTTCAAGCATCAGTTTCATTATTAGTAAAATGACGAATTATAGATTTGCCGTCTGATGCTTTTGGCGTGAATTCCAGCTCTGCACTAAATATTACAGAATGTCCTGCCTACTTATCAAGGTTGTAGTATAACCAAACCGCATAAGGGACTGTATAAACTATATAACCAAAACAATACATAACTAGTAGTTTATAAGGATATACTGTGTAATAATAATGCTATTATAAATTGCATCCCATTTATAATAGTATACTGTGGGGAAAAGAGAGATCAGATTGTTACTGTGTCTATATAGAAAGAAGTAGACATAAGCGACTCCATTTTGTTCTGTATTTGAGATGCTGTTAATCTGTGACCCTACACCCAACCCTGGCCTTGCAAGAGACATGTGCTGTGGTGATTCAAAGTTTAACGGATTTTGGGCTGTGCTGGATATGCCTTGTTAAACAAGTGCCTGAAGGCAGCTTGCTGGTTAAAAGTCATCACCATTCTCTTAATCTCAAGTACCCAGGACACATACACTGCGGAAGGTCGCAGGGACCTCTGCCTAGGAAAGCTAGGTATTGTCCAAGGTTTCTCCCCATGTGATAGTCTGAAATATGGCCTCGTGGGAAGGGAAAGACCTAATCGTCCCCCAGCCTGACACGCATGAAGGGTCTGCGCTGAGGAGGATTAATATAAGAGGAAAGAATGCCTCTTGGCAGTTGAGATAGAGAAAAGCATCTGTCTCCTGCCCGTCCCTGGGCAATGGAACATCTCGGTGTAAAACCCGATTGTCTGTTCTATTTACTGAGAAAGGAGAAAACCGCCTTAGGGCTGAAGGTGGGACGTGCTAGCGGCAATGCTGCTCTTTATGCACTAAAAGGGTTTATGGAGATGTTTGCATATGCATATCAAGGCACAGCACTTTTCCTTAAACTTATTCATGTCACAGAGATCTTTATTCATATGTCTTACTGCTGACCTTCTCCCTACGATGATCCTATTATCCCGCCACTTCCCTTTTTCTAAGATGGTAAAGATAATGATCGATAAATACTGAGGGAACTCGGAGACCGGTCCTCTGTATGCTGAGCGCTGGTCCCCTGGGCCCACTTTTTCTTTCTCTATACTTTGTCTCTGTGTCTCATTTCTTTTCTCAAGTCTCTTGTTCCACCTAACGAGAAATGCGCACAGGTGTGGAGGGGCAGGCCACCCCTTCAGTATACATTATAGTATTGTATACCTTATAATCTACCGAACTGGTAGAATCATATGAAACTGATTAAAATGGCTTAGTAAGAAAGTGGAAAGCATAAATTTCTGTGGGCCTTAAAAGTCTGAATCAGCCACATAGGAAAATTTTTGTGGGAACTTCTTGAAAGTTTTTTTTTCCTTTATTATGATATTAAGTGATACAAAATTTCTTTGAAAACTGACACTCTTAAAGAGGGTTGTCAGTTTTTCAAAACTAGGCAGTGTGTATAACATTGACTCAATTTAGTTACATTATGAACTTTGGGGAATACAAAGATAAAGCAGACAGATTCTCCCCATAAAGAGCTTATGTCTGAGTAGGAGAAATAAAAGATGAACATAAAACAGGATTCTTTCATGCCCCCTAACTGGTTCCTTTCCCAGCTTTCCCTGTTTGAGTAAGTGGCATCTATACCTACATGTTGCTTTAGCTGAAGTTAACCTTGATTCCTTCTTCTGTCAAGCTCCTCATACCCAGTCCATCAATAAGTCTCATAAATTGTTCTTCGTATAATCTCACATTCGTTGACTTCTCTTCATCTTGCTATTGCCATCTCTATTCTAGGTTACCATCACTCTAGCCAGGATTTCTACAAATGCTCTCTTAGAAGGTCTTCTTGTTTCACTCTTGCTCTCTTCCATTTCATTCTGCATACATAGGGCAGAGTGATTTATTTTATTCTTTGAAATATTTCAAACATATAGAAAATAAAGAATGCAGCATAATGAACATAGCTGTTCCCACCACCCATATTTAAGTGTTAATCACATTTTGTCATACTTGTTTCAGACCTTTTTAGCAACTAAAATGTTCAGATATAGTTGAAACTTTGTGTCTTCCACTATTCCATTTCATTCCCTCTTACCTCAGAAGTATAACCAGAATCCTCAAGCTGGGTAAATCCTTGCTATTCATGTTTTTATACTTAATTTATAGATACATATCCATAAACAATGTATGGGACTTACGTTTTTATATAAATTGTATCATACTGATCATATCATTCTGCAACTTTTTTCTCCATCAACATTGTGTACACACAGAGCTCTCTTTTCATTTAGCTATTGTATATAGTATTCCAGTTTATGAATATGCCACTGTCCATTCCTCTACAGGGGGACTAACTTAGATTGTTCGTTTTTTTCTTGACATCTTGTTCTAGGTTCCATTTTTTGTTTGAGACAGGCTGAAGCCACCCAGGCTGAAGTGCAGTGGTATGATCATGGCTCATTGCCACCTCAATCTCTTGGGCTCACGTGATCTTCCAGCCTCAACCTCCTGAGTAGCTGGGACTTCAGGCATGTGTCACCATGCCTGGCTAGTTTAAAAAATTTTTTTGTAGCTATGGGGTCCCACTGTGTTACCCAGGCTGGTCTGGAACTCCTGGGCTCAAGTTCTTCTCCTGCCTTGGCCTCCCAAAGTGCTAGGATTACAGGCATGAGCTACTGCACCAGCCTAGGTTTTTGTGTGTGTGTGTGTGTGTGTGTGTGTGTGTGTGTGTGTGTTTGGTTTTTTTAATTAGTCTTTTCAGAGAGTCAACTTTTAGTTTTGTGGCCTTTCTCTAATTTTTTTGTTTGTTTGTTTTCTGGTTCCTTGATTTCTGATCTTTAGTATGATCCTCCTGTTTTTGTGGGGTTCCTGTTATTTTTAGTTTATTGAATTGAGCACTTAATTCATTTTTTTGTCTTATTTTTTAATAAATTCATTTAAGGCTACACATTTATCTCTAAGTCCTGATTTAGCTATATACCACAAGCATTGACATGTAGAACTTTCATAGTTCAGCTCTATTTTTTAGTTTCCAAATACTGTATCAAAGTTTTTGTTGTTGTTGGTTTTTGTTTTCTTTCTTTTCTTTTTTTTTTTTTTTTTTTTTTTTTTTTTTTTTTTTTACCATTTTCCTTTTATTGCCTTCCATTGTGTTGATTGAATTTTCTTTTTCCTTTTTTCTCTTTCTCAGTTTGGAAACTATATACTATGTTTCTATTCCATTTGTGTTTCCTATAAATTTTATTTTATTTTATTTTATTTTTATTGAGATGGAGTCTTGCTCTGTCACGCAGGCTGTAGTATAGTGGTGCAATTATAGCCTCACTGCAATCTTGACCTCCCAGGCTCAAGCAATCCTCCCACCTCAGCCTCTCAAGTAGCTGGGACTATAGGTGCAGGCCACCATGCCCAGCTAATTTTTTTTTTTTTTTTTTTGAGACAGAGTTTCTCTCTGGTTACTCAGGCTGGAGTGCAATGGCGCGATCTCAGCTCACTGCACCCTCCGCCTCCTGGGTTCAAGCGATTCTCCTGCCTCAGGCTCCCAAGTAACTGGGATTATAGGCATGTGCCATCACACCTAGCTAATTTTGTGTTTTAAGTAGAGACAGGGTTTCACCTTGTTCATCAGGCTGGTCTTGAACTCCTGACCTCAGATGATCCACCTGCCTCAGTCTCCCAAAGTGCTGCGATTACAGGCAGGAGCCACTGTGCCTGGCCTAAGAAATATTTTAATTTTCTTCTTAGTTTCTTTATTGACACAGTTGTTCAGGAGCATGTTGTTTAATTTCCATGTACTTGTATAATTTCCAAAATTCCTTTTGTTATTGATTTGTACTTTTTTTCCGTTGTGGTCTGAGAATATACTTGATATAATTTTGAATTTTTTTTTTTTTTAGGCAGTCTCGTTCTGTCACCCTGGCTGGAGTGCAGTGGCATGTGTGATCTTGGTTCACTGCTGCCTCCTCCCCCTGGGTTCAAGCAGTTGTCATGTGTCAGCCTCCCAAGTAGTAGCTGGGATTACAGGTGTGCACCACCACACCCAACTAATTTTTGTATTTTTAGTAGAGACGGGGTCTTATCATGTTGGCCAGGCTGGTCTTGAACTCCTGGCCTCAAGTGATCTGCCCACCTCGGCCTCACAATGTGCTGGGATTACAGGTGTGAGCCACTGTGCTCAGCCTGATTTTGAATTTTTAAAATGTATTGATACTTGTTTTGTGGTCTAACATACCTATCCCTGTATGTCAGAATGTTTCATGTGCTGATGAAAGAATGTATATTCTGTAGCAGTTGTGTGAAACATTCTGTCCATGTCTGATAGGTCCATTTGGTCTAAAGTGCAGTTTAAATTCAATGTTTCTTTGTTGTATTTCTGTCTAGATAATCTGTTTTATGTTGAAAGTGGGCTGTTGAAGTCCTCAACTACTATTGTGTTGATGTCTCTCTCTTTAGATAATATTTGCTTTAATCTGGATGTTCTAGTGTTGGGTATATATATATTTAGAATTATTATATCCCCTTTCTGAATTGATCCCTTTATCATTATGTAATGATCTCCTTTGTCCTTTTTTACTATTCTTGACTTAAAATCTCTTTGATCTGATACAAGTATAGCTACTCCTGCTCACTTTTGGTTTCCATTTGTGTGGAATATCTTTTTCCATTCTTTCACTTTTAGTCTGTATGTGTTTTTACAAGTGAAGTGAGGTTCTTGTAGGCAGCATATAGTTGGGCCATGCTTTTTTATCCATTAAGCTATTATTTGTCTTTTAAGTGGATAATCTGTTTACACTCAAGGTTATTATTATTGATATGTGAGGGCTTATTCCTGTCATTTTATTAGTTGAGTTCTGGTTGTTTTATATATCCTTTGTTCCTTTCTCTCATTGTTTATCATTGTGGTTTAGTGGTTTTCTATAGTGCTAACATTTGAGTTTTTTTCTCTTTCTCATTTGTATGTCTGTTCTTCCAGTGAGTTTTATAATTTTATGTGTTTTCACATGATGGTAGATACTGTCTTTTTGCTTCCAGATGTAGAACTTCCTTAAGCATTTTTTGGAGGGCTGGTCTAGTGATATTGAATTCCTCACTTGTCTGAGAAAGACTTTATTTCTCTTTCATTTTTGGAGGATAGCTTTTCTGGGAATAATATTCTTGGCTGACAGATTTTTTTCTTTCAACACTTTAAATATATCATTGCATTCTCTCCTGGCCTCTAATGATGCTGCTGAGAGATACACTGTTAGTCTGAAGGAAGCTTCCCTTCTATGTGACTTTAAACCTTTCTCCTGTTTTTAGAATATCTTTCTTTGCCTTTTGATAGTTTGAGTATAATGTGTCTTGGTGAAGACCTTTTGGGATTCAATCTATTTGCAGAATTTTGAGCTTCCTATATCTGTATATGTATATCTCTTGCAAGATTTGAGAAGTTTTCAGCTACTATTTTGTTAAACAGATTTTCTTTTCCTTTACCCATTGCTTCTCCCTCTACAATACCCAGAATTCAAATATTTGACCAGTTTATGCTGTCCCAAATGTCAGTTAGGCTTTCTTCATTTTTTAAAAAAATTCCTCCTCCATTTTATTGTCATTGTTTGTTTGTTTTGAGACAGGGTCTCACTCTGTCACCCAGGCTAGAGTGCAGTGGAGTGATCATAACTCACTGCAGCCTCGAACTCCTGGGAGGCTCAATGGATCCTCCTGCCTTAGTCTCTTGAGTACTGAAGTTCTGAAATTATTTATTCTGCTTGATCTAGTCTATATTTTTAAAATTTTATTTCAATAGTGTTTGGGTCACAGGTGGTTTTTGGTTACATGGATAAGTTATTTAGTGGTGATTTCTGAGATTTTAGTGCAGTCCTCACCCAAGCAGTGTACTCTGTACCCACAATGTAGTCTTTTATTCCCTCAACCCTGCAACTTTCCCCCAAAGAGTCCCTGAAGTCTTTATCTCATTCTTATGCCTTTGCATCCTCATAGCTTAGCTGCCACTTATACATGAGAATATACAATGCTTGGTTTTCTGTTCCTAGGTTACTTCACTTAGAATGATGGACTCCAACTCCATCCAGGTTGCTGTGAATGCTATTATTTTGTTCCTTTTTATGACTGAGTAGGATTCACATTTTTTTATCCACTAGTTGGTTGATGGGCATTTGGGCTGGTTCCATATTTTTGCAATTGCAAATTGTGCTGTTACAAATGTGTGTGCATGTCTCTTTTTCATATAATGACTTATTTTCCTTTGGGTAGATATCCAGTAGTGGCATTGCTGGATCAAATGGTAGTCTTGCTTTTAGTTTTTTAAGGAATCTCCATATTGTTTTCAATAGTGGTTGTACTAATTTACATTCCCACCAGCATTGTGAAAGTGTTCTCTTTTCAACACAGCCATGCCAACATCTATTGTTTTTTGACTTTTTAATTATGGCCATTTTTGCAGGAGTAAAGTGGTATCTCATTGTGGTTTTAATTTGCATTTCTCTGATGATCAGTGATGTGTTGAACATTTTTTTCATATGTTTGTTAGCTGTTTGTATATCTTATTTGAGAATTGTCTATCCATGTCCTTTGCCCACTTTTCAATGGGATTATTTTTTTTTTCTTGCTGATTTGTTTGAGTTTCTTACAGATTCTGGATATTAGTCCTTTGTCAGATACATAATTTGTGAATATTTTCTCCCACTCTGTGGGTTTTCTATTTACTCTGCTGATGATTTCTTTTGCTCTACAGAAGCTTTTTAGTTTAATTAGGTTCCATTTATTTATTTTTGTCTTTGTTGCATTTGCTTGTCATGAATTCTTTGCCTAACCCAATGTTTAGAAGAGTTTTTCTAATGTTATCTTGTAGAATTTTTATGGTTTCAGTTCTTAGATTTAAGTCTTTGATCAATCTTGAGTCGATTTTTGTATAAGGTGAGAGATGAGGATCCAGGTTCATTCTTCTACATGTGGCTTGCCAGTTATCCCAGCACCATTTGTTGAATAGGGTGTCCTTTCCCCACTTTATGTTTTTGTTTGCTTTGTCAAAGATCAGTCGACTGTAAGTATTTGGCTTTATTTCTGAGTTCCCTATTCTGTTCCATTGGTCTGTGTGCCTATTTTTATACGAGTACCATGTTGTTTTGGTGACTATGGCCTAATAGTACAGTTTGAAGTCAGGTAATGCCTCCAGATTTGTTCTTTTTCCTTAGTCTTGCTTTGCCTATGTGGGCTCTTTTTTGGTTTCATATGAATTTTAAGATTGTTTTTTCCAGTTCTGTGAAGAATTATGGTGGTATCTTGATGGGAATTGCATTGAATTTGTAGATTGCTTTTGGCAGTATGGTCATTTTCACAATATTAATTCTACCCATCCATGAACATGGGATATGTTTTCCATTTGTTTGTGTCATCAGTGATTTCTTTTAGCAGTGTTTTGTAGTTTTCCTTGTAGAGGTCCTTCACCTCCTTGGTTAAGTATATTCCTAAGTTTTTGTTTGTTTGTGTATTTGTTTTTGCAGCTGTTGTAAAAAGGGTTTTTTATTTTGATTTCATTCTCAGCTTGGTCATTGTTGGTGTGTAGCAGTGCTACTGATTTGTGTACACTGATTTTGTACTTTGATACTTTACCAAATTTATTTATCAGATCTAGGAGCTTTTTGGATGAGTCTTCAGGGTTTTCTAAGGTATATGATCATATCACCAGCAAACGGTGACAGTTTGGCTTCCGGATTCTCTTCATTTCTTTCTCTTGTCTGATTGCTCTGGCTAAGTACTATGTTGAATAGAAGTGGTGAAAGTTGGCATCTTTGTCTTGTTCTGGTTCTCAACGGGAATGATTTCAACTTTTCCCCATTCAACATGATGTTGGCTGTGGGTCTGTCATATATGGTTTTTATTACTTTGAGGTAAGTCTCTTCTATGCCTATTTTGTTGAAGGTTTTTTTGTGTGTGTGTGAGATGGAGTCTCACTCTGTCGCCCAGGCTGGAGTGCAGTGGCGCGATCTCGGCTCACTCAAAGCTCCGCTTCCTGGGTTCACGCCATTCTGCTGCCTCAGCCTCCCTAGTAGTTGGTACTACAGGCACCCGCCACCACGCCCAGCTAAGTTTTTGTATTTTTAGTAGAGACAGGGTTTCACTATGTTGGCCAGGATGGTCTTAATCTCCTTACCTTGTGATCCGCCTGCCTCGGCCTCCCAAAGTGCTGGGATTACAGGCATGAACCACCACGCCGAGGGTTTTTATCATAAAGAGATGCTGGGTTTTTTTGTGGTTTTTTTTTTTGTTTGTTTTTTAAAACAGTATCTCACTCTTTCCCAGACTGAAGTGCAGTGGTGCGATCTTGGCTCACTGCAGCCTCCACTTTCCAGGTTCAAGCGATTCTCCTGCCTCAGCCTCGTGAGTAGCTGGGATTGCAGGTGTGCTAATTTTTGTATTTTTAGTGGAGATGGGATTTTACCATATTGACCAGGCTGGTCTCAAATTCCTGACCTCAGGTGGTCCTCCCGTCTCACCCTCCCGAAGTGCTGGGATTACAGGCATGAGCCACTCTGCCCAGCAGCGACACTGGATTTTATCATATGCTTTTTCCATCTCTGTTGAGATGATCATATGGTTTTTGTTTTTAATTCTGTTTATGTTATGTAGCATATTTATTGACTTGCATATGTTAAACCATCCCTGCATCCCTAGTTTGAAACCACTTGATCATGATGTATTATCTTTTTGACCTGCTGTTGGATTTGGTTAGCTAGAACTTTGTTGAGGATTTTTGCATCTATGTTCATTGGGATATTGGTCTGCAGTTTTCTTTTTTTGTTATGTCCTTTTCTGGTTTTGATATTAGGGTAATACTGGCCTCATAGAATGATTTAGGGAGGATTCCCTCTTTCTCTACCTTTTGGAATAATTTTAGTAGGATTGGTGATAATTCTTCTTTGAATTCTCTGATAGAATTCAGCTGGTCCTGGACTTCTTTTGGTTGACAATTTAAAAAATTGCTGATTCAGTGTCACTGCTTGTTATTGGTCTGTTCAGGGTTTCTGTTTCTTCCTGATTTAATCTAGAAGGGTTATATATTTCCAGGAACTTACCTACCTCCTCTAGATTTTGTAGTTTGTGCACACAAAGGTGTTCATAGTAGCCTTGAATGATCTTTTGTATTTCTGTGGCATCAGTTATAATATCTCCAGTTTCTTTTTATTCTTTCTTTCTTTTTTTTTTTTTTTTTTTGAGACAGAGTCTTCCTGTGTCACCCAGGCTGGAGTGCAGTGGTGTGATCTCGGTTCACTGCAATCTCTGCCTCCCGAGTTCAAGCGATTCTCCTTCCTCAGCCTCCCGAGTAGCTGGGATTACAGGCGCCTGCCACCACGCCTGGCTGATTTTTGTATTTTAGTAGAGACAGGGTTTCACCATGTTGGCCAGGCTAGTCACGAACTCTTGACCTCAAGTGATCCGCCTGCCTTGGCCTCCGAAAGTGCTGGGATTCTGGGCGTGAGCCACCGTAAACTGAGCTTATTTGTATCTTCTCTCTTGTTTAATCTTGCTAATGGTCTATCAATTTTGTTTATCTTTTCAAATAATCAGTTTTTTGTTTCATTTATCTTTTGTATTTTTTTTCTTTTTTTGAGATAGGGTCTCGCTCTGTTGCCCAGGCTGGAGTGCAGTGGCACAGTCTCGGCTCACTGCAAGCTCTGCCTCCTGGGTTCACGCCATTTTCCTGCCTCAGCCTCCCAAGTAGCTGGGACTACAGGCACCCGCCACCACAGCCGGCTAATTTTTTTTGTATTTTTAGTAGAGACAGGGTTTCACCGTGTTAGCCAGGATAGTCTCGATCTCCTGACCTCGTGATCCACCTGCCTCAGCCTCCCAAAGTGCTGGGATTAGAGGCGTGAGCCGCCGCTCCCGGTGCTATCTTTTGTATTTTTTGCTTGTTTATTTGTTTCAGTGTCATTTAGATCTGCTCTGATCTTTGTTACTTCTTCTACTGGGTTTGGGTTTAATTTGTTCTTGTTTCTCTATTTCTTTGAGGTGTGACATTAAATTGTCTGTGCTATTTCAGAGTTTTTGATGTAGACATTTAACACTGTGAACTTTCCTTTTAGCACTGCTTTTACTGTATCTCAGAGGTTTTTATATGTTGTGTCACTATTAATTTCAAAGAATTTTTAATTTACATATTGATTTCATTGTTAACCCAAAAATTATACAAGAGTAGATTATTTAATTTCCATGTATTTGTATAATTTTGAGAGTTTCTTTTAGAGTTGATTTCCAGCTTTATTCCATTGTGGTCTGAGAAGATAATTGATATGATTTTGATTTTCTTAAATTTATTGAGACTTATTTTGTGGCTCATTATATCACCTATCTTGGAGACTGTTCCATGTGCTGATGAGGAGAATATATATTCGGCAGTTGTTGGGAAGAATGTTGTGTAAACATCTGTTAAGTTGATTTGTTCTAGGATATAGTTTAAGTTTGTTGTTTCTTTGTTGACTTTTTGTCTTGATCTATCTAGTTCTGTCAATGGAGTATTGAAGTCCCACACTGTTATTGTGTTGCTGTCAGTCTCATTTCTTAAATCTAGTAGTAATTGTATAAATCTGGGGGGCTCCAGTGTTAGGTGCGTATAAATTTAGGATTATAGTATCTTTATGTTGGACTAATCCTTTTATCATTGTATAACATCCTTCTTTGTCTTTTTTACTGTTGTTGCTTTAAAGTCTGTTTTGTCTGATATAAGAATAACTATTCCTGCTCACTTTTGGTTTCCATTTGTGTGGAATGTCTTTTTCCACCCCTTTACCTTAAATTTTTGTGAGTCCTTTTATGTTAGGTGAGTCTCTTGAAGAGAGCAGATATTTGGTTGGTGGTTTTTTATCCATTCTGTCATTCTGTATCTTTTAAGTGGAACATTTAGGCCATTTACATTCAATGTTAATATTGAAATATTAGGTACTGTTCTATTCATCATATTAATTGTTATCTAGATACTTTGTTTTTTTCATTCTGTTATTGTTTTTTAGGCCCCGTGAGATGTATGCTTTCAGGAGGTTCTATTTAGGTTCATGTCAGAGCTTTTGTTTCAAGATTCAGAACTTCTCTTAGAACTTCTTTAAGACCTCAGGCTCCTGGGATAATGTTCCAGAGAGTAATTAACTGCATCTGCTGCATAGAAGAGTTCCCAAAGGGAGTGGAGAGTAGTGGGCAACAGTGAGCCTCACCCAGCTCTTTCACAGTTGGTGAGGCTGGTCTCATTCCCGCAGTGCTTCACTCACTGGATTTAGATCCAGGCAGTCTGCGCACAGAACTCAGACCTGCCCAAGGCCATAACCATGCCCCTCTCCATCTGCCCATAAGGCCGGATGCCCAGCTCCTCTGCTCATGTCTTTACACTCACCCTGTGGGTTCTGTTCAAGAGAGCTCATCCCTACTCAAGATTATATTACAAAATTCACCTGGGAGCTTCTTTCACCCTATGACCCCTCCCTGAACTCATTGACTGCTTCTCCGAGTGCCCCATGAGATACAGTCAGGAATGGCTTCCCTCGGTTCATGCTAGAGACTGGAAATGCCTACAAGGCACTTCATGCTGCTGCATCTACTTTTATGTTTCACATAGACTAAATCCCTTCCAGCTCTAGGTAGGGTTAAGGCTTTATCCCATGGTCTGGGTTTTCAGAGTTTCAGGTGGGGATGTGTGCTCCGAGACATGCTCATTCTCCTGCTTACACTCTGGGAACTTAGTTTTTCACCTGTCTTCTTGCAGTAGGCTCCAGCCTGCTGCTTCTTTCAACGGGTTTGTGGGTTCTTTCCATCTTCCTGTGGTCGTTCTTAGAAAAAAGAAAATTCAGGCCGGGCGCGGTGGCTCAAGCCTGTAATCCCAGCACTTTGGGAGGCCGAGACGGGCGGATCACGAGGTCAGGAGATCGAGACCATCCTGGCTAACACGGTGAAACCCCGTCTCTATTAAGAAATACAAAAAAAACCAGCCGGGCGAGGTGGCGGGCACCTGTAGTCCCAGCTACTCGGGAGGCTGAGGCCGGAGAATGGCGTGAACCCGGGAGGCGGAGCTTGCAGTGAGCTGAGATCCGGCCACTGCACTCCAGCCTGGGTGACAGAGCGAGACTCCGTCTCAAAAAAAAAAAAAAAAAGAAAAAAGAAAAAAGAAAATTCACAGTGTGACTCTCTAGCCACTATTCTGTCCTTCCAAGCGGGAGAGGTATGCTAACACTGCCTCTTATCTGTCATCTTGGAAAATAAATAAATAAAAGATCTAATTCAAGCTTGTCTAACCTGTGACCCATGGGCCATATGCAGCCTAGGACAGTTTGAATGTGGTCTAACACAAAGTTGTAAACTAACTTTCTTTTTTTTTTTCTTTTAAGACAGAGTGAGACTGTTGCCCAGACTGGAGTGCAGTGCAGCGATCTCGGCTCACTGCAACCTCCACCTCTCAGGTTCAAGCGATTCTTCTGCCTCAGCCTCCCAAGTAGCTGAGATTATAGGCATGTACCATCATGCCTAGTTAATTTTTGTACTTTTAGTAGAGACATGGTTTCACCATGTTGGCCAGGCTAGTCTCAAACTTCTGACCTCAGGTGATCCATCCACCTCAGTCTCCCAAAGTGCTGGGATTATAGGCGTGAGCCACCATGCCCAGCTGTAAACTTTGTTAAAACATGATTTTTTTAATGTGTTTTTTGTTTAGCTCATCAGGTGTCATTAGTGTTAGTGTATTTTATGTGTGGCCCAAAACAATTCTTCCAGTGTGACTTAGGGAAGCCAAAAGATTGGACACCCCGATCTAGTCTCAAACTCCTGACCTTACATGATCCACTCACCTCAATCTCCTTAAGTGCTGGGATTACAGGTGTGACCCACTGCGCCAGGCAGGTTAGTGGCAGTTTTTTTCAGCCTCCTTTTCAGGGTGGTTAAACTCTGTCTTAGCCCTCGTATTCAAACAGTGAAGCTGACTCTTTGTTTCCTGTTCCTCTGGAGCACTTTGAACACCTTTTATCTTGTAGGAGGCAAATTCCTGGCTACTTCTGCCTACCAGTAGGCCTGCAGCTTTAGCCTGACTTGCAGCTTTTTCTCTTTTCCTTTTTTCTGGTTCACTGAAATGTTTATTTTGTGTATGCTTTAGGATATGTCATTTTAATTTTCTATATTCACTGATGCTTTTGGACAAAGGAAGGGAGTTTTATGAACTTCTGAAATCAACTTGACTAAGAAGTTTAAGATACTTTTAAAAATGCAAATCAGTTTTCAGTCCTCTGCTTAAAATCCTAAACTCTGCTTAAAATCCTAAACTGTAGAGTTTTAGCATTCCCTTAGGTGATCTGGCCACTACCTACCTCTCCAGATTTATTTCAGGCACTTTCCTGTTTGCTGCCAGAGTTTCAGTTCTTTGAAAGTGCCTCGCTGTCACACATGCATGCCCCCTCGCCCAAGTTTGACATCTTCCCAGTTTTCTTTTATCATTTAAATGTTAGCTTCTCAGAGAGATCTTACCTAACCACCCTCATTAAAATACTCCCCCCGGGTGACACCTGTTTATTTCCTTAATAGCACTTGTTATAGCTTGTAAGTATTTGTGTTTATTTTCTTGTTTATGCTCTCTCACAAAACTGAAAGCTCCATGAGTTTTTTAATATTATATTTATATTATACGTAGCCAGCATATAGCAGCGTGCCCAATAAATACATTGTGAGTGACTGTTACTCATCTGTCCATTCATTTGTATATATTGAATGTCTGCAGCATGACAGAACTGTTCTCAATGTGCAAGATGTAATACTAGTGAGCAGCACAAAGTTCTTACTCTATAGTTTATATTTTAGTGGGAGAAGAAAAGCAATAAGTATAAAAATAAATAAGTGACATCAGTGCTTTAGGGTGGTGTGTTTAGGTGATGGGGAAACACTTTTCTGAGGTACTAACAGGAAGGAATTTATCTGGTGATGATCAAGAAAAAGAGCTGTCAAGCAGAGGGAAGAGCTAGAATAAAGTTCTTAAATCAAGAATGAGCTTGATATTCATGAAATAAAAGACCACAGAAGCTGTTTTGGAGTGAGTAATAGAGGGAAGGAGCATTGCAAGACAATGTCAAAAACTTGGCTGAGGCCAGATAATACAAGCAAGGGTCAGGAGTTGGAAAGTGTGCCTTAAGAGAGGTGCAACATGGTACTGAAGGAAGTGGTGAGGTGTAGGTGGGAGGGTGTGCTGCAGAGGATTTCATCTACTGAGCAAATGGGTTCAACACATCTCTATAAATTGTAGCAAAGGGTTATATTTCAGAAAATCATAAATCACTGCTGAGTTTTTGGTTTCATTTTCACCAGGGATGCTGCTTTCCAATTCTTGGTTCTAATGGCTTAGTTACCTCTTTAGAAACCAGTAGAAGCCACACATCCGATGCTGTGCGTGTTTGCTTGTTTGTGTTCATAAAATACGTTGGAAATAGAAAGGAAGTACTCACTTAGTTGTTTTTTTTTTGTTTTTTTTTTTTGTTTTTTTTTTGTTTTTGCTGAATTTCTGAATTTGGGCAGGCTTTTGCAAGTTCATGTTTCCAAGTTTAGTCAGTACAGTGACCTGAAAGCAAAACTAGGTTGATTACTCAATCTTTCATTTCCACTTTTTCATTTCCCTATGTTTTAGAAAGCAAGTGACTAGGGAAGGCAGTGTTTTCAAGGGTGCCTAACTTCCACATTTTTAAGAGCGAACTCTTTTTAAAAATATCCTTATAGCAATCTACTAATGAGCTGTCTACCTATAAGATGTGGTCTGATTTGACAGTTACAACCTTTTATAATTCTATTGTAATGAAAAATTGCTTCCATATTGTCTTTTTTTAAAGTTCTTTGAAATTAACTGAAGAGACTCCCTTTTTTCCCTGTCCTTCACTAAACACGTAGCGATGGCAAGGAGCTATTTTAAGTTTCTGTATGGTAAACTTAATGATACTTCCAGTTCTTTTGCTGACCCTACAAGCAGAGGACTCAGAGGCAGTTCCTCTTCTTTCCTAATAATGCTGTCTTGCTTAAGCCACTGTCACAATATTTACAGGTAGCCACTCACAAATAGTTATGTTTTAAAAATTCATGTAAGTCTGAGTTTTGGAATTTGACATACATTTCCTACTGGGAAAAAAATGTACAAATAAATAAATAAATAAACAAATAAATATGTTTCTAAGCAACCCTTTACAGGCTTACTAAACCTTAATCTATAGTGTAGCTAAAATACTATACATTTATGATGAAAAATTAGGAAAATCATATTTCAGATGCATATTAGTTCCACTATACAGCATTTAAGTAGGATTTTATATGGAATAGTTTGGCTCCTTTAACACCATTGTTGGTGGTGAGAAGGGTAAGTAGTGGTGTCATGAGGTGCTAGAGAGAAGGCATTGAGAATGGTCCTCGAGAAAGCCCATCCCATCTCCTGCATGGCATGGACCAGCCATCTGTATGTGAGACAGTCTTAAGTCACGTACTTGTATATCAGGAGTATTGTATGCTCTTACTAGTTGCAAAATGTGAAAAAAATCATTTAGAATAATCTTGAGTGAAGGAGTGAAAAGTATATGTATTTTGAAATTTCCTAAGCAGATATTGTTGGAAAATGGCTTTTTCATGCATTTACAGACAATATATTAATATATTTAGTGACCATTTTTAGTTGTGTGTGTTTTCTTTCTTTTGTCTTAAAAAAATGGTTTTATTAATAAAATTATTGGTGCTACTTAGTTTTAAATGCAAAGGACTTAATTCATTTAACTAAAAAGAAAAAAAGGTACCATAAAGTTAATAGTTAAAACATTTAACTCTATAATTGTTCTAGAGTTTTAATGTTTTAATTCTTTACCAGGCACAACTATTTTTATTTCAAGAGATTTTCATTATGTTGAAGCTAACTTTACTGTTAGTTAACTTACATTCTTATGAGGACAGTATAATTCCTGACAAAGCAATATTTTAGAAAGTTATAGAATGTAGAAGAGCGTGTGCTTTGGATTCTAGGAGGGAGATGTGAGTTCTTATTCAAGTCTAGATACATTTCTCAGCTTCTGTTTCTTTATCTACAAAAGGAGGCTGATGAAATCCACTTGCCTCCCAGGGTTGCTAAAATTGGGTAAGATTGATTAAGAACGTATGTCAGCCCATACTACTATAGGAATGGGCTGTCCATGAAACAGGTAGGGAAAGCTTTCATGCCACTGTGTTTTTCTTCCTTGTACCCTTGTTCCTTTTATAACTTAAGTTTCTCAAATGAATAATCTATACTCAGTAGCTTCACTTATAATCTCTCATTCTTGTAAAAAAAACAGTAGTATTTCATGTTTACATTGTTATGACTGTATAAGTGTTCTTCAATCTGAGCCAGGTAATTATTATTATTTTGTTCCTGAGTCAGATAATTATTACTATGAGTGTATTCTTTCTTGAATAGCTTTCTACCCCTTTTGGAACAATAATTGCTTTATTATTATTTTTTTTCCTTTGAGACAGAGTCTTGCTCTGTGACTCCAGCTGGAGTGCAGTGGTGTAATCTCAGCTCACTGCAACCTCCTCCTCTCAGGTTCAAGCCATCCTCCCGCCTCAGCCTCCCTAGTAGCTGGGATTACAGGCGCCTGCTACCATGCCCGGCTAATTTTTTGTATTTTTAGTAGAGACGGGGTTTAGCCAGACTGGTCTCAAACTCCTGACCTCAGGTGATTTACCTGTCTCTGCCTCCCAAAGTGCTGGGATTACAGGTATTTTTCTATTTGCTTTGTTTTCTGTTGTGTCTGACAGAACTGTAAAATTCATCTCATTATGGCAAGCACTTAAGGTTTTCTCTCAAATCCATTTTTAAACTTTTTCTTTTCCTTGGAGATACTTCTCTGGGAGCCCTCCATCTTCCTATTGCAGTCTGGACTGGCTGCTGTCTAGGCCTGGTGCAAAACTTTTATCCTGCCTGTTCCTTTCATCATCATCCTGGGAATTTCCCTTCCTTCTCTCATGTTTTGAATCGTGTTTCCTGGTTTCCTGTTTTCTCCTCTTTCTTGATTTATTCTCTTGTCTTTGATGTAGCACTTCCTCTACCACCCACCTCCTACTCCAACAGACCCCCAGCTCACCTAGCACCAAATCCTCTATTAAGGCAATTTTCTTACATCACCTATGAAGATTTCCCTTTCCCTTCAGTTCCCTTGTTAGATTGATCTTCCCCTCCTTTGTGCCTCCATGGCACCCTCTCTCATAGCCTTGGTCCGTCACGACTATTGAACACCTACTGTACACGTCAGGCACTCTGTAAACACCTACTGTACACGTCAGGCACTCTGTTCAACATTAGGGATTCTAAGATTAAAAGAGTGCGGTTCCCGTTCCCAAGGGAGTTCTGGAAGGTAAGAAAGAATGCCAGGGTTCTCACTGGAGTTAGTACTGCCCTCTAGTGGACCCTTTGAAAAAGTGAAAGTTTTTGGTTGCCGTATTAATGAGAAAGTATAGCTGGCACTTTGTAGTCAGGGGCCAGGCGTACTAGATGTCTCATATGTCCAGCACAACTTTAGAATATCTCACTAGACATTCATGTGTTAAAATATGTTTATAATTATTCAGCCTAGGACCTAATTTCATTTTAAACACAAACCCAAACTACTCAGCACTTTTTACATTGTCATTGCTTGTACAACCGATAGAAAATAGCTATTGTTCAGCAATGTGAGTTTATAGACAACTTTCTTTTTAAGGTAGCATGAGATATTTTAGGAATTCTTTGTATTGGTCATTGATAGCGCTTAGTCTCTAAGAATCCTAATGAGAGGCTTCACAAATCAGTGAATATAGTTATCAGTGCTGTTAATTAAAAAATAAAGTGTAGGCTGGGTATAGTGGCTCACGCCTGTAATCCCATCACTTCGGGAGGCTAAGCCAGGAGTTTGAGACTGCAGTGAGCTATGATTGTGCCACTGCACTCTGGCCTGGGTGACAGAGTGAGACGCTTGAGCCCAGGAGCTTGAGGCTGCAGTGAGCAGTGATCACATCACTGCACTCCAGTCTGGGTGACAGATCGAGACCCTGTCTCAAAAAAAAAAAAAAAAACAACAACCCAGAATCCCTTAAGTGATGGATTATTTTGTAAAGTTTGTAATGTAAACAATGTAATAACAATGAAGAATAATATTTTACCTTACCCTATTCATAAAAGATAACTTTTCATATTAAATGTTAAGAAATATTTTGTTCATTTTTGTGTGTGTGTGCACATATATTACAGTATAACATATAATGTACAGTTTATGATGTAAATGTAACAATATGAATTTATATACATGCATATACCTACACACATGTAACTGCCACCATGATCTAGAAATAGAGTATCTGTGTAGTTGGAAAATATAGGATAAACTTATTTTTAAACAGTGTATTGGTTATATTTTTTAAATACTGTGCCTATTATGTTTTCACGTATACAATAAATACAATTCAGAGTGTCCAAAAAACCTGGAAGCATAAAGAAAACAGTGTGTTTATTGTATTTTAAAAAATATTCACAGTTGGGGCCATTGCTTTAAATTTAGAAGTGTTTTACTTGCAAAATATATTGAGGTTGAAGAAAAAGATATTGAGCATATTATTTGAAAATGTAACTAACACATATTTATCCTGTTCCCCAGCCTTATGGATACCCTGTATAACATTTCCAGTACCCCAAAATGTTTCCCATGCCCCTTTTTAGTCATTATACCATTTCTACCAGGTATAACCACTATTCTGACTTACATCATCATAGATTTTTGTCTTTTCTTGAACGTCATGTAAATGGAATCATACAGTATGCATTCTTGTGTTACCTTCTTTAAATCGGTGTTATTTCTATGAGAGTCATCCACATTTTGAGTGTAGCAGAAGTTCTTTTTTATTGTTTTGTAGTATTCCATTGTGTGTCTATAGACAATTTATCTCTTCTCTTCTGTTGTCACTTGGTTTGTTTCCACATTTTGGCTATATGAATAAAGCTACTATAAACATCCTTATACCACATTTATACTCATCTCTCATAGATACATATCTAGAAATAGAATTTTTGGGTCACATGTAGGCATATGTTTGGCTTTTCTAGCTACTACTAAAAAGTTTTCTGAAGTGGCTATTTCAATTTATACTTCTAACAGCAGGTATGATAGTTACAGTTGTTCCATATCCCTAACAACACTTTATAGTGTTATTATATTACATAATATTCAATGAGTGATAAGTAAAAGTTTAACAGATGTTATCATATCATTAGATATATTTGAAACTGCAAGAAGATGGTATAAATCACATTGAAGTGAAGAAATTATAGTAGTTATCTACAATCATATATTATTTGAAAGTAAGGCTGGTCACAGTGGCTCATACCTGTAATCCCAGCACTTTGGGAGACCAAGGTGGGAGGATCACTTGGGGTTGGGAGTTCGAGACCAGCCTGACCAACATGGTGAAACTCCATGTCTACCAAAAAATACAAAAATTAGCCAGGCATGGTGGCATGCGCCTGTAGTCCCAGGTACTCTGGAAGCTGAGACATGACAATTATTTGAACCAGGAGGCGGAGGTTGCAGTGAGCCGAGATTGCGCCACTGCACTCCAACCTGGGTGACAGAGTGAGACCCTGTCTCAAAAAAAGAAAAAAGAAAATAAATCTCACTAGGAATTTTATTTCTACCTCAGATAGGCCTAAATTTATTCCTTTGAAAATATATTGCTCTCATGTTGTATTAGTTATCTATTGCTGCCTAACAAATTATCCCAAGTTTGAGCTGCTTAAAACAATAAATGTGTTATCTCTTACTGTTTCTGAGGGTCATTAATCTGATAGCAGCTTAGCTGGATAGTGCTAGCATAGGGCTCTCACAGGGTTGTAGTCAAGACGTCATCTGGAGCTGCAGTTAATCTCTCAAGGCTCACCTGGGACTGTAGGAAATCCACTTTCCTACAGTGGATGGTTCCTACAGCCCTGGCTGGTTGTTAGAGACTTTAGTTCTTACAACGTGGGCCTTTCCATAAACTTCTTGTAACGTGTCAGCCTACTTCTCGCAGGATGAATGATCTGAAAGGCATAGAGAATGAATGAATGAATACCCAAGACAGAAGTTGTAGTCTTTTTTATAACCTAATCTTGGAAGTGATTTACTATTACTTGAGCTGTTAGTTACTGGTCATGCAGGTCGACCTAGTACACTGTGGGAGAGGACTGCACAAGGAAGCATGAATACCCTGCACAAGGCAGGATCACTGGGGGCCATCTTTTTTTTTGCTCTGTCACCCAGGCTGGAGTGCAGTGTGATCTCAGCTCACTGAAACCTCCACCTCCTGGGTTCCAGCGATTCTTGTGCTTCAGACTCCCTCATAGCTGGGACTACAGGCACGCACCACCATGCCTGGCTAACTTTTGTGTTTTTAGTAGAGATGGAGTTTTGCCATGTTGGCCAGGCTGGTCTCGAACTACTGGCTCAAGTGATCCACCCACCTCAGCCTCCCAAGGTGTTGGGATTACAGGCCTAAGCCACCGCACCTGGCCACAGGGGCCCTCTTGAAGGCTAACTACCACACATATGGATGCTTATTTTTTGTTGTGGCAGTGGCAAAGTACACATAAGATTTACCATTTTAATCATTTTGAACTGTATGATTCACTGGCAGCACATTCATAAAGTTGTGCAACTCATCTAAGCAGTTTCTTATAAGACAGCAATGAATTTGCCACATCAATTGACTCTTCCCTTCATGAAAGATTTCTCTGTGGGATGTGATACCATTTGATAGCATTTGTACCCACAGTAGAACTTCTTTCAAATCTGGAGTCAGTCCTCTCAGACCCTGCCACTACTTTATCAACTAAATTTATATAATGTTTTAAATCCTTTGTTGTCATTTCAGCAATGTTCATGGCATCTTCAGATGGAGTAGATTCCATCTTAAGAAACTACTTTCTTTGCTCATCCATAAGAATTAACTCCTTATTTGTTCAGATTTTATCATGAGCTTGCAACAGTCATCCCTTCAGGCTCCACTTTGTAATTCTAGTTCTCTTGCTGTTTTCATAGCATCTGCAGTTATTTCCACCACTGAAGTCTTGAACTTGAAGTCATCCATAGAATCAACTTCTTTCAAACTCCTCTTAATGTCAGTAGTTTGACCTCCTTTCATGAATCATGAATATTCTTAATGGCATCTAAGATGGTGAATTTTTTCCAGGTTTTTAATTTGCTTTGCCCAGATCCATCAGAAGAATCGTGATCTATGGCAGCTATAGCCTTATGAAGGGTATTTCTTAAATAAGAAGGCTTGTAAGTCTAAATTACTCCTTGATCCATGGGCTACAGAATGGATGTTTTGTTAACAAGCATGAAAACATTCACCTCCTTGTCCATCTTCATCAGAGCTGTTGAGTGACCAGGTACATTGTCAATGAGCAGTAATATTTTGAAAGGAATCTGTTTTTCTGAGCAGTAGGTTTCAACAATGGGCTTAAAATATTCAGTAAACCATGCTGTAAACAAGTGTGCCGTCATCTAGGCTTTTTTTTTGTTCAATTTATAGCACACAAGCAGAGTCAATTTAGCCTAATTCACAAGGGCCCTAGGATTTTTGAATTTCTTTCAAGAACTTTTACTTTGCATTTACCACTTGGCTAATTGGCACAAGAGGGCTAGCTTTCAGCCTGTCTTGGCTTCCAACATGTCTTCCTAACTAAACTTAATCATTCTAGCTTGTAAGTTGAGAAACCTGTACTCTTCATTTCACTCAAACACTTAGAGGCCATTGTAGGGTTAATTATTCTAACTTTGATACTGTTATGTCCCAAGACATAGGGAGGCCCAAGGGTTGAGAGAGAGAGAGAGAGGTCGAAGAACAACTGGTAAGTGGAACAGTCAGAACACACATATTTGTTGATGAAGTTTGCTGTCATACAGGTGCCATTCTGCTATAAAGCTGACACCCCAAAACAATTATTGTAGTAACATCGAAGATCACATATAGCCATAACAGATATTATAATGAAAAAGTTTGCAATATTGTGAGAATTATCAAAATGTGACACAGAGACATGAAATGAGCACATGCTATTGGAAAAATGGTGCTGATAAGACTTGCATGACACAGGGTTGCAGAAACCTTTAATTTGTAAAAAATGCAGTATCTGTGAAGTGCAATAAAATGAGGTATGCTTGTATATTTAGGGGCTCTGTTGTCAGGTAGACGTTTATAATTGTTAGATCTTCTAGATGGATTGGCCCTTTCATCAGTATATTGTCTCTTGTAACAGTTTTTTACTTACAGCCTGTTTTGTGTGATGTTGGTTACCTTTGGCATGGAACATCTTAGTTTATTTTTTCATTTTCACCCTGTGTTTGTCTTTGGATCTAAAGTTAGTTATAGACAGAATATAGTTGGAATCATGTCTTTCGTATCCATTTGCCAACTTTGGTCTTTAATTGGAAAGTTTAATCCATTTACACTTACTGATAAGGAAGGACTTTTGCCATTTTGGTATTTGTTTTCTGTACTTTTTTTACTTCCATAATTCCTCCATTACTGTCTTCTATTTTGTTTAATCGAGCTTTTTGAAGTGTGCCACTTTTATTATTTTCTGTATATTCTTAGGGTTTTTTTAGTGGTTTCCTTGGGGATTACAATTTGCATCTGAAATTTATAACAATGTAGTTTGAATTAGTACCACTTTAGTTTTAATACTGTATAGAGAACTGCTTCTATACAGCTCTGTTTCTCCCACTTTATGTTGTCATTGTCACAAATTTCATCTTTATACATTGTATATCCATGAATGTAGATTTATAATTGTTGTTTTATGCATTCGTCTTTTAAATTATGTAGAAAAAAAGGAGAAGTCACAAGCCAAAAATACAGTAATGCTAACTTTTATATTTACCTATGTAGTTACCTTTATTGGTATTCTTTATTTCTTTGTGTGGCTTCAAGGCGCTGTCTAGCATCCTTTGATTTCAGCCTGACACACTGTTAGCACTTTTGTAGTCCAGGTGTACTAATTATGAACTCCCTTAAGTTTTTTGTTTTGTTTTGTTTTGTTTGTTTGTTTGTTTGAGACGGGGTCTTTCTCTGTCACCCAGGCTAGAGCTCAATGGCGCCATCATAGCTCACTGCAGCCTCAACCTCCCTGGGCTCAGGTGATCCACCCACCTCAGTTTCCTGAGTAGCTGGGACTACAGGCATGCGCCACCATGCCCAGCTGATTTTTTTGTATTTTTGGTAGACATGGGGTTTCGCCATGTTGCCCAGGTTGATCTGGAACTCCTGGGCTCAAGTGATCTGCCCACCTCAGCCTCTCAAAATGCTGGGATTACAGGCATGAGCCATCATGCCCAGACAATTCCTTCAATTTTTATCTGGAAATGTCTTAATTTCACCTTCATTTTTGAAGGATATTTTTGGCAGATAGTGAATTCTTCATGGACAGATTTAGGACTTTAACCATATCCTCCTGCTGCTCTGTTCTTCATAGTTTCTGATGAGACATTGACTGTTAATCTAATTGAGGATGTCTTATATGTAATGAATCACTTCTCTGTTGTTGCTTTCAGGATTCTGTCTTTGGCTTTCAGCAGTTTGATTATTATGTGTCTTGATGTGGCACTCCTTGAGTTTTTCTGCTTGAAGTTTGTTGAGCTTCTTGGGTGTGTAAATGCATATATTATCAAATTTGGGAAGTTACTGGCCATTATCTCTTCAAATATTTTTTCTGCCCCGTCTCTTCTTTTCCCCTTCTGAAACTCTTGTTATGCATATGCATATATGTATATATTGTTTGTTTGTTTGTTTGTTTTGAGATGAAGTCTCACTCTGTTGTCCAGGCTGGAGTGCAGTGGCGTAATCTTGGCTCACTGCAACCTTGGCCTCCCGGGCTCAAGCAGTTCTCCTGCCTCAGCTTCCAGAGTAGCTGGGACTACTGGCATGCACCACCACGCCCAGCAATTTTTTGTATTTTTAGTAGAGACAGGGTTTCACGATGGCCAGGCTGGTCTCAAACTCCTGACCTCACGTGATCCGGCCGCCTTGACCTTCCAAAGTGCTGGGATTACAGGCATGAGCTATGGTACCCGGCCTTATTATGCATGTGTTGATGGGCTTGATGGTGTCCACAGATTAGACTTCATTTGGCCTACCTTCAAGTTCCATGATTCTTCTGCCTGCCCAGATCTGTTGTTGAACATTCCCCATCTCCCCTCTGAGTTTTTCATTTCAGTTATTATTCTTTTTAGCTCCAGAATTTTTTGGTTCCTTTTTATAATTTCTGTCTGCCATTGGTATTCTCTGTTTGGTGAGACACATCATTATTTAGGATTTCTTAGTTCTTTGAGCATATTTAAGATAGTTAATGGAAAGTCTTTGTCTATCTAGTCAGTCCAGTGTCTGAACCTCCTCAGTGACAGTTTGTTCATTTCCTTTTTTTCCTGTGAATGGACCATACTTTCTTGTATTTTTGCATGCCTCATAATTTTTTGTTGAAAACTAGACATTTTAAATATTTGAATATGGTAACTCTAGAAATGAGATTATTCCATCTTCCCAGGATTTGTCGTTGCTGCTTGTTGTGAGTTGTTGTTTAGTGACTTTTCTAAACCTTTTTTGGAAATATTATGTTTTTTGTTGTTTGTAGTCACTGAAGTCTCCATTCCCTTAGCTTAGTGGTCAGCTAGTGATTTGTCAGAGATTTCCTTAAATGCCTGGAGCAAAACAAAACATTAAACTCTGTAGGTGTATGTTGGGATATGCCTTCAGCTCTCAGCCAGGCAGTTCATAACTGCCTTTGCCTTCCCATCCTGCTTGTTTGGAGCTTTTCAGCAAGCAGTTTGTTTGCCCCAACTGATTTCCTGTGCTCCATGCTGCATCTGCTGGTTCATTACCTTTCAATGTTTTTAACAGATAACCTCCAAGTAGCTACTTTTCCACCCTGAGAGAGTTCCGAATCAGGTGAAATAAAGGCAAGCCTTTTACATTAGTCCTTCAGAGAGCCACTCACCAGGTCAAAACAAAACAATTCTTTGAGAGCAGAGTCTACTCTGTTATCTCTAGCACCAGTAACCCACTCTGGGAATTACTGCCACCGAGCCAGGGAGAAGGGAATGGGGCAAGGGTAAATTAAAATACACCAACTTCTCCTATCACATTTCACTTGCTCTTGCCTTGATTAAACATTCTCTTGATTGGTGAAAACCCTCGACTGTTTTCCAGATTTTTGATAAAGTTGATTGTGACCCATTTTGCCAGCTTTTTTCTGTGGAGGGATGGGCCTTTGGAATCTCCTATGCCACCATTTTTGATGCTGTCACTCCTATGCATGCTATTTTTAAGATAGGGTGATTATATTTAAAGATTGTATGTACAAGGTATTTAAGAGTAAGAGACACATGAATTTGAAGTAGACATGGAACCTGTTAATGAACATGTGGAGGAAGGGAAAATTGAGCTTAAAAAAAAAAAAAAACAAATAGGCCAGATGCTGTGGTTCACGCCTGTAATCCCAGCACTTTGGTAGTCCGAGGTGGGCGGATCACGAGGTCAAGAGATCGAGATCATTCTGGCTAACGTGGTGAAACCCTGTCTCTTCTAAAAATACAAAAATTAGCCAGGCGTGGTGGTGCGTGCCTGTAGTCCCAGCAACTCGGGAGGCTGAGGCAGGAGAATCGCTTGAACCCGGGAGGCGGAGGTTGCAATGAGCTGAGATCGCACCACTACACGCCCTGCTGGCGACAGAGGGAGACTCTGTCTCAAAAAAAAGAAGAAAAAAAAAAACCCCACAAAGTTAAACAAAAATCTTTGCAGCTAGAGTTGCATTTAATTAGTAAATGTTTTAGATTCAATTGAGACTTTCATACCTCTTTTTTCCTAATGACATTGAATTACTTAGAGCATTTCTGACAATTTTAATTAAAAGGGATTTTAATTAAATGCAGTATTTAGTTATTGCAAAAGCAGCAAAGCTGATGGAAGATATGTAACAAAGTTTGAGATTCCTTTTCTTAGGACTAGAACCAGATGTTACTGAATTAACAGAAGCACACAAAATACAGGGATCTCATTTTTTTTCAAGCAAAAGTGGTTTAGGTATATTTGCTATTGTCAAACTAAATATTAAAAATTATATTTTTGTACCACAATGATAAGAAATTATGTGAAGATTTAAAATGTTTAAAGTATTCTAATTATAGTTTTGAATTGCCTGTCTTGAGTCTTACTCAGATTAACTACAGAAGTCAGCCACGTATCATCTCTATAGTTTCTTATATTAATATTTTTGCCTAATCCATCCTCTATTTCTCGTCGCCTTTTGACAGTATGATCTCTGAAGTCTTTTTAAGTTAATGTGTATGTTGGCTATAGTCTAAATTATGGGAATTTTGAAGCAGGAGATATGTTTTCTGTTAGACTTTAATCTTGCACTTTTTCATGTTACAGAGAATAATTTTGACACTGCACTTTTAATAAGGCCATCTCATTTGTAGAAATAATGTACATCCTAATTTTCACCATTTCAACAGTCAGTACTTTGTCTTTATGTTATCTTTGTTTCAGTTTTTCTTTGTCTTATATTCAAATAAATCTAATCTGTTATTTCTTATGTAACATTAAGTTTTATTCAAGTTCCATCCATACTTCTGATCTTCTGTTTTCTGTATAGAATGACTTCAAATGTAAATTTTCTTAAGTCCAAGCTTACTCACTATAAGTAGGCCCAAGTCTGAGAGTACTTCATTATGTTTTCTGGTATAATTGGGTCTGAGCAGATTTAAACATATTAAGTACATATTTTGATGAATATTATTTCTTCCTTTATTTCTATTTATATGTGTAGAAATATTACCTATGAATTTTGCTTTAGAATAGTAACGGGATCTTTACAAAATATGTTCTGAAGTGGGGGGTGGTGTTGGGTTGGGTCTGATAGTGTTGAGAAATTTATTCTAAACAAATTAGTGCAATGATGTCTTCCAGGCATTGTACTAGAATTGTGCAGGACCCAGTGGGAGCCTGTAGCAAGGCAGGGTCCATACAGGCAGGAAGTGAGGTATGTGTTAACTGAGATCATGGAAACATGAGACTACCCAGGAAAAGTTTGAGCTAATTTTGAAGAACTTCCTGTGTGTTTCTCTCTTCTAAACTGAATGTTCCTTGAGGGGCAGGGACCATTTTTACTTATTATAAGTACCTACTGCTCAGCTGTATTAGTCTGTTCTCACACTGCTGTAAAGAAATATCAGAGACTGAGTAATTTATAAAGAAAAGAGGTTTAATTGGCTCACAGTTCTGCAGGCTGTACAGGAAGCGTGATGCTGGCATCTGCTTAGCTTCTTGGGAGGCCTCAGGAAACTTATAGTCATGGCAGAAGGCAAAGGCAGAGCTAGCACCTCACATGGATGGAACAGGAGGAAGCTGCTTTGGGGGTGAGGTGCCACACACTTTTAAACAACCAGCTCTCACGAGAACTCACTCACTATCATAACACAGTACCAAGGGGGAGATCTCCCCATGATCCAGTCACCTCCCACCAGGCCCCACCTCTAACATTGGGATTATGATTCGACATGAGATTGGGTGGGGACACAGATCCAAACCATATCATAAGCCTAGCCCATGGAAGATATATCATAAATGTTTGTTGAATGGATAGCTCCTACACAAGTGTGCAAGCTTGAAGAGAGAGTAAGTGTGGGCCTGGCTAGAATCCATATTGCCACAGGAGAACCAAAGGATGAATTATTTATTTGCCATACCACAGAGAAAATTTAACAATTGTTATGCCCCTGCGTACTTTTGGAGAATCTCCTCAAATCGTAAATAATAGAAATTATGATATTCCAAGGCAAGGGTCCTTAGGACCCTCCTGTGAACTTGTATAGGAAAAAAAGTACATTTTTATTTTTACTAGCCTCAAACTGAAATTTAGCATTTCCTTCCATTTTGAATGAAGGTAATAGTGGTGATGTTATCAGTATCACTAACTTTCTTTCTGTTACTTAAAGCCACAGATATTTTCATTTTCTGTTGTTGTAGATACCTCACACTGTTTACACTTATTGTTTTTATATTATGGTAATCATTATGCCATCAATTTTATTTAAATTATCAATAAAGAAGCACATGTATTACCTATCACAATTTTCTACTTACATTTTAAATTTTATTTTAAAACATTCTGAAATTTTAGAATAAGCAAAACTAATATATAGTGATTAAAATCAGATAAATGGTTGCTTCTTATGGAGAAAACTGATGGGGAATGGGGCACAAGAGAACTTTCTGGGCTGATGAAAATGTCCTGTGTCTTGGTATACACTTGTCAATTGAATGCTGAACTTACTGTCTATACATTTCACTGTATATAAATTATACCTCAATTTAAAAAACACATTAAAAAATTTTTCTGAGAAGGTGTTCATAGGTTTCACCAAATGGCCAAGGAAATTTCTGATACCAAAAAAAAAATCCTTTTCTGAGATTATCCTGTTTCCATTGTCTGTCTCCTTTGAGTGCCCTCTTTCAGTAAGCTGTTTTTGTGGTTCATTTCCATTTCTCTGAATGTGTTCTCACTTCTTAAAGATGAACCTAAGACAAGTCAGAAAAGAAAAAGAGCAGTTATGAAAGAAATATTTTGCCTGGCTTATTGACCATTCTCTTCTAGCCCGTAACTGTGACCCTCCTGACGTAGTTATATACTTACTTTGACTCTAATAAATTTCTAATGAGAACTACTCTTCTAAAAACTAATTCATAGATCATTTCATAATGGAATGATTTTTTCTTATTTTCAGTTTTGTTTGGAGTTTTAGTAACATTTTTATCCTTCTGTATCATTGAATATGCAGTTCTCTTATGGAATAACTATAAACATTTATAACAAAGATTGGAAGAAGAAAATATGTATTAGGAAGTAAGGAAAGAGAAAGTAATATTACTGATAATCTGTTCCAGATTAATCCCATCTAGGCATGATCTCAATGCAGTGTGATTGTATATTCTAAGATCAAATGTATGTTACTTTTATAAAATTCAGAGTAATATAAAAAGTATTAGGTTATATTTATTTTAAAATGTGATGATAGTGCTCAAAGATGTTAAACATAGTGGTAGGTAATGTATAGAATGAATATTGAACTCTCTTTTAGGGGCACACAGTGTTATGACTACTCACAATAGAATTTTGTCTACCATCTTATGCTTATAACTTTTAGTTTTACTCTATTATAATGGTCTCACTCTAAGAAAGATTAAGCTGAGGTGAATCATCCTAGCAGATTTTTGTCCAGATAGCATCTATATGCCTTTCATGATTTGCTATTAGATAAAAACCTAAAATACTGTTTGACAATTTTTTGCAGCCCCTCATATGGAAAATTTGAAATGCAGAGGGGAAACAGTAGCAAAGGAGATCAATGAAGCCATGAAGGTAAAAGCTATGTGCTAAAAAATTATAAAATGAACAAAATGTATGGCTAGGTATTTGCATTCAACATTCATGTTTTTTAATCTGCTGTAACAGGGATTCTCAGCGGTCTTTTAAATCTTTAATGAATGTATTAAGCAACAGTAACACTCCGAATAGCTACCATTTATCAGGTGCCTACTATGTGCCAGGTAATATTCCTGACTTCTTTAAAGGTTGATTATATTTTTGTGTTCTGGGTGTTAGCAATTCACTGAACAGTTTTGGATAATAATACCAGCTAAAATGTATTGAATAATTGGTATGGGCTCCATCCAACTGCTTTACATGTATTGCCTCGTGTAATCCTTACATCCTGTGAGACAGATACTGCTATTTCTTCTGTAGATGAGGAAGCTGAGGCACAGAAAGGCTAAGCAGGTTGCCCACATAAGTAACCTACGATCCAGCATTTAAAGCCTAGTTCGGCAAGGGCACAGTGGCTTATGCCTGTAATCCAAGCACTTTGGGAGGCCAAGACAGTCAGAACACCCGAGGTCAGGAGTTCAAGACCAGCCTGGCCAATATGGTGAAAGTCCACATCTACTAAAAATACAAAAATTAGCCAAGTGTGGTGGTGCGCACCTGTAGTCCCAACTACTTGGGAGGCTGAGGCAGATGAATCGCATGAACCTGGGAGGTGGAGATTGCAGTGAGCTGAGATCACACCACTGCCCTCCAGCCTGGGCAACAAAGCAAGACTTCTCAAAAAAAAAAAAAATTAGAGTATTGTGTCCATCTTTGTCTGTGTTTCAGCCTGAGATTAATGTTGAATATTACTGTTTGTTTGTTTGTTTGAAGTCCTTGCCTGCATTAATTGAACAAGGAGAGGGATTTTCCCAAGTTCTCAGGATGCAGCCTGTTATCCACCTCCAGAGGATTCACCAAGAAGTCTTTTCCGGTTGTTACAGGAAACCAGATGCTAAACCTGAGAATTTTATAACACAGATAGAAACCACACCAACAGAGACTGCTTCCAGGAAAACTTCTGATGTGGTACTGAAAAGAAAGCAAACTAAAGACTGCCCCCAGAGAAAATGGTATCCATTGCGGCCAAAGAAAATTAATCTTGATACATGAGCTCTTTCTGTTTATTTTGGGAGTTGAAAATAGGCGCCATCAACATTTAGATTACAGCCTAATTAATACCTAGATAAGACTTCATTTGAAACAAGAAATAACTCTTTTACTAGTGATTCATTTATACAAATACAGTGTCTCTGTGCGGGGATATGATATAATATTGTATTTCCTTGCTGTTTTATCTATTGTAAATAAAAAGCATTTTAAAAAATATTGACACAAAGCCCATCAGTGGGTATTAAAAATATTAAAAGTGCAGCCTTTTACTGTCCTTAAGTGCTATCAACTCTCAGCTCCCTTGTAGCTTTTGTGGGATTTAACAAGTAACAAATTCTGTTGTGTTTCCCTGGTATACATCTTTCCAGGAAAAAAAAAAAAGAGAGAGAGAGAGCTGTATAATGATTTTTCATTTACATGCTGAAAAGTAGTTATCAGTTCTGCGCAGCAGCAGATGCAGCATTTTTTTTTAAAGATGTAGTGTGATTTGTCAAATTAATGTGCAGATGATAATACTGGCTTTGACTTTGTTACTCCATGTTCAGCTCATTTAGGTTTGTGAGATTAATTTTAGGACTTTTTGTTGTGTAAGACAATGATGACTATTATTTGTGCAACATTACTCTTTGAAATAAAAATTGGCATGTAGCCAATGTTTCCTGCCCACACTTTTTTCTATAGATCATTAACATAATTTGACTTGGAACTAATGATTTCTTTTTAGGGTTTCTTATTTCTTTCTTTATAGATCATTCCAGTTCAAAATATATATCAGATTAATACACTGGCAAAGTATCATTGTGTTATTGAACTATTTTACATTTGAAGATGTTTATATATCAGGTATATAATCACTGGGAGAAGTCTGAGAAAGCGATATTGCCTTTATTTCTAACATTTAACTGTAGTTTCTTATAGCTCTTATTGTGTGTCTTACATTATACAGTGTAGGCAGGGCCATCAAACCTACCAACTGTTTCCCCTTTTGATGACTCTGATACCTTCATTCATTTTTCAAATGAATTTACTGATCATGAGGTTGGAAAATCTGGATTTCTCTTGCTTATTCTATGTTAATAATCATAAATGTCTCGATTCACCAGAAGTCACCAGAAGGTGTGTCTCGGCGAAGAAAACTTACAAAGCCACTTTACTGCATTTTGTGTTTCAGTGTTACCATTTGAGATCTGTATATTTGTACACAGCCACGTGCTTTTCATTAAAATAATGTACAAAGACTGATCTTGATGCTGTGTATTTTTGTGAGTTGTCTTAGGCATTCCTGAGCTCAGCTTCAGTTGGAGGGTGGGTCAGCACCCTGCGTTTCTGAACATACTAGACTGCGGTTAAAACTGCATAATATGTTGCTATTCTTACAGTGCTAACGTTTTTATGGTATTAAAATTCTGTATGATTTGTTTCACTTCAGAGGTCCCCAAACAAAAGAATTATTGTTAATTCTATTATATGAGCTAATTGCATTTTGATTATGTAAGAACATGGTCCTTCCTCCCTTTTAAGTGAGGTATATTGTGCTACATAGAGTTTTTAAATGATGTGATAGATTTGCTCTGAAATATTCAGCAGAGAAACAAGAAAAGGAATCAATTAAGGAAATGTGACAAAAATCCTGTATGTTGAATCTGTGTAATGAATATATTCTACTTTGTGTTGGAAATTTTTATAATTTTTAAAAAAATGGTTATATTTTAAAGCCCCCAGGCAGACAGCTGAGATTTGAAATCCTCTTGAGAGCCCAAAGTTTTACTCCACAGTTATAGCAGAGTTTAAAATAGAAATACCACTGGGAAAGACAGTACATATTAGCATTATTGACTAAGAAAAGCATGAACAGTAGCAGTAATAATATTGAATAAGTATACTGTGTAAGAGGAGAAGTTGCATTTCTGCATAGGCCAAGAACTAGTAAGCTAAGAGGATTAAAAGCAAGAAAGTCTGTAGTTTTAGGGAACTGGAAAGGTTGAAGGAGAAAATTGAAAATCAAATCTTGATCTATGATAAAAAGAAGACTGGATTGAATAGGGTCTTAAAATTCTCTTTCAGAAAAGAAATAGCCAGGTGCGGTGGCCTTATTCCTGTAATCCCAGCACTCTCAGAGCCTGAGGTGGGCAGATTACTTGAGCCCAACTGGGCAACATAGTGAAACTCCATTTCTACAAAAAATACAAAAATTAGCAGGGTATGATGGCACACACCTATAGTCCCAGCCGCCCAGGAGGCTGAAATGAGAGGCTCACTTGAGCCCAGGAGGCAGAAGGTGCAGTGAGCCAAATGGCACCACTGTACTCCAGCCTGGGTGACAGAGTGAGACCCTGTCTCAAAATAAGAAGAAGAAGAACACAAGAAGGTTAAATCTAGTCCCAAAGAATAGAGAACACTGTCAAAGCTGGTTTCTGAAAACTGGTACCAAAATCTACACTAGTTTATTTAGGCTACTATGACAGAATACCACAGGCTGGGTGGCTTAAACAACAGATACTTATTTCTCACAGTTCTGGAGGCTAGAAGTTCATGAGAAGGTGCTGGCAAATGCAGTTTCTGGTGAGGGCTCTCTTCCTGGCTTGTAGATGACCACCTCCTTACTATGTCCTCACATGGCCTTTCCTCAGTGTATGCATGTGGAGAGAGCCAGAGTACAAGCTCTCTGGTGTCTCTTCTTACAAGGACACTAATTCTATCAGATCAGAGCCCCACCCTTATGGCCTCATTTAACCTTAATTATTTCCTTAGAGGCCCCATCTCCAAATACAGCTACAGGCACATGGGAGTTAAGGCTTCAACATATGGATTTTGGGGGGACACAAACACAAGCCCACAGAAAATCTTATCCTAGACCTCTTTCTCTGGCCCTTTATGGCTTGGGCTCTGTAGAAGACAAAGTGAATAAAATCAAATTTTTTATTTGCTTCAAACAGTATGATTTTATCTTGTAAGATGTACTTTTTTTTTTCTAAGACTGAATTTGTTTGATTTCTATTGAACACCTATCTTCCCTATCCACCTTCGTTCATTTATTCATCTGTTCACATACAGTTGGACACCTGCTCAGATCAAAAGTCAGAGATCTTAAGAGCACAGCCTCTGAGCCAGATCATCTGGGTTCAGATTTCAGTTCTACCATTATTAGTTCAGTGACATTGGACAAGTTACTTAACCTGTCCATGATCAAAAGTCTGAGATCTTAAAGAGCATAGACTCTGAGCCAGATCATCTGCTTTCAGATTTCAGTTCTACCATTATTAGTTCAGTGACACTGGGCAAGTTACATAACCTGTCTGTGCTGCAGTTTTCTCATATGCAAAATGGAGATAATAATTATGCCTACCTCATAGTGTTATTCTGAGAAGTAAATGAGTTCATAATGTGAAGGCCTTAGACTAATAATTGGCACATATGAGTACTCTATGATCACTGTTATTCCTTCTTTTGATAAAGGAAATGAAAACACTCAGGGCAAGTGTTGTCTTCAGGAAGCTTATATTCCAGTGAAGAGGATGAGTGTGCAAACAATGATAATGCCATGCAGCAAATGGTATGATAGATGTATGTGTGGAACTTAGGGGAGAAGTCATGGAAGTCTTTGTAGAAGAGGTGCCATTTGAGCAGTCTTGAAATGTTTTAAGCAAATAATCAGGGAAGAAATATAGGAATAAAGAAGAACAAATTACTGTTATAACAATGTGGATCAATATCAAAGATACTATAGTGAATAAAAGAAGCAAAGTCAGGCACAAGGGAATACATACTGTGTATGGAATCATAGAATGGGCAAAACTAAGCCATGGTGGTTCCCTCTGGGGAGAGGGGAGATACTAACTAGGAATGGCATGGGAAACATTTTTGGGTCAGCCAAACGTTCTCTATCTTGATCTGATGGTGCTCACATGGCTGTATACATATGTAAAATTTTATTGAACTATACACTTAAAATTTCTGTACTTTATTTTATGTAAGTTTTATATTTTAAAAATGCACAAAATGGATTCACCAAATATTTGAGGAGAGTCTCCAGCATCAAAGACAGACCAAGAAACTGTGAGTCCCTTAATGGCAGGAATCTTTGTTCCATCCACCTGGAATAATTGCTGGCACATGATGGGCCCTGGATGCATAGTGGTTAACTAAGTGAATTAAAACAAAAACCAAAGAGAATAAAGGAACTCAAAGAAAACAGATACATACAAAGCAAAATCCCAGAATGATGACTGTACTCCCAGAAAGAAGAGAAACTCATACATTGTTTAGAAAACCAGAATGCTATTAAATAATGATCAGTAAATAAGAAAAAGTTTTTGAAAATTAAAAATATGAAAGTTGAAATAAAAATTCAGTGGGAGGGCTGGGAGAGGAAATGAAATTTTCCCAAAACTAAAACACAAAGATTAAGAAATGGCAAATTAGAAAAGTAAGAATAAAGATAAGAAGTTCATAAAGTTCAAAGTCTTAACTGATACCCATTCCAGAGAGAGCATGCAGAAAAAGCAGCAGAGTCAAAATTATCAAAGAGATCATGCAGTTACCATATGGCCCAGCAATTCTCCAAGTTCTAAACCTAAGAGAATTGAAAACATGCTCACACAATAACTTACACACAAATGTTTGTAGCAGCAGGTTGAACGTTTATCAACTGATGAATGGATAAATAAAATGTGACTATCCACTCAATAGAATATTATTTGGCAATAAGAAGAAATGAGGTACTGGTAAATGCCACAGTGTAGATGAACCTTAAAACATGCCAAGTGCAAGAATCCTCTCACAAAAGACTGCTGTCTATTGTAGACTCCATTTCAATGAACCGTCCAGAACAGGCAAATATACAGAAACAAAAACTAGATCTGTTGTTGCCTAAGGCTGGAAAGATGGAGAGGGTGGAAGGAATAGGACGTGACTGCTAATGGGTATGGGATTTTTTTTTTTTTTTCCTGAGACAAGGTCTTGCTGTGTTGCCCAAGCTGTAGTACAGTGGTGCTATCTTGGCTTACTGCAACCTCTGCTTCCCCGGCTCAAGCCATCCTCCCACCTTAGCCTCCCAAGTAGCTGGGACTATAGGCATGCACCATCATGCCTAGCTAATTTTTGTATCTTTTTGTAGAGATGAAGTTTCGCTATGTTGCTGGTCTCAAACTTGTAAGCTTAAGCGATCCACCCACTTCTGCCTCCCAAAGTGCTGGATTACAGGTATGAGTCACTGTGCCTGGCCTGGGATGTCTTTTGAGGGTGATGAAAATCCTCTAAATTGATTATGGTGATTCATGACTGCTTGTTGAATATACTGAAAACCATTGAACAATACACTTTAAAAGGGTGAGTGAGATGGTAAAAAGAGAGTAAAGAAACAGAAATAATACAAGAAACGTTCCCAGACCTGAGGAATACCAAGAGGAATTGGAATGGTATCAGATTACTAAACAACAATCCTAAAATCTAGAAGCATCTGGAGCAATATTCTCAGCATAAACGATTTACAACCTAAGATTTTATACACAAACTAATAATCAAGTGCATGATTAGCTAAAAGATACTCTCAGATATGCAAAGCATCAAAAAAAAAATTACCTTCAAGGCATCCCGTTTGGGGGTTCTACCAGGGGCTGTGCTCTATTACAAAGGGTAAGCCAAAAAAGAAGCAGCCATGGGATCTGGGAAACTAAGGCTCCCAAAACACAGCACACTCAAATCTACAGGCTACTAACTAATCAGCAGATTTGGAGAATAGGCAGACCAGGTTGGAATAAGACTATGTAGGCCGAGTGCGGTGGCTTAAACGCCTGTAATTCCAGCACTTTGGGAGGCTGAGATGGGCAGATCACCTGAGGTTGGGAGTTCGACACCAGCCTGACCAAAAACTAAAAATACAAAATTAGCCAGGCGTGGTGGCACATGCCTGTAATTCCAGCTACTCCAGAGGCTGAGACTGGAGAATTGCTTGAACCCAGGAGGCAGAGGTTGCAGAGAGCCAAGATTGCGCCATCGCACTCCAGCCTGGACAACAAGAGCGAAACTCCGTCTTAAAAAAAAAAAAAAAAAAAAAAGACTATGTAGGACTCTAAAAGAGATATTTTCAGAAAAAAATAAAAGTGACAACACCAGTGATAATGTTAACTATGAAGAAAATTGCATAGGCCAGGCGCGGTGGCTCACACCTGTAATCCCAGCACTTTGGGAGGCCGAGATGGGCGGATCACGAGGTCAGGAGATCGAGACCATCCTGGCTAACACGGTGAAACCCCGTCTCTACTAAAAAATACAAAAAACTAGCCGGGCGAGGTGGCGGGCGCCTGTAGTCCCAGCTACTCCGGAGGCTGAGGCAGGAGAATGGCGTGAACCCGGGAGGCGGAGCTTGCAGTGAGCTGAGATCTGGCCACTGCACTCCAGCCTGGGCGACAGAGCGAGACTCCGTCTCAAAAAAAAAAAAAAAAAAAAAAAAAAAAGAAAAAGAAAATTGCATAAAGGAGATATTTTGTAATATGATTAAGATGTTCAAAGAAACAAAAAATCAGGCAATTATTCACTACAGTAAAGGCAGAAAGCTATACAAAAAAAGAAATGTAATCAGGGTTACAAATTAGTTCTCCAGTGAACAATATTTATATAGCCATAATAATAAAAACCCTGAATCTGAATTCAGAAAAAAAAAAAAATTGGGGCAATTACACTGGGAGGCTAAAGGATGGGAATTAGCAATTAGTACAGCATGGGCACTGAACGGTCAGATGGACATTGGTTAGAGCACTAAGATGGGGTGTGGAGACCCTTATAGCTGCTGGGTCCTGGGGCAGTGTAGTGTGTCCGAGGACATGGAGCTGGAGCAGCCAGAGTGGCAGGGATACTGAGGAGGCTTCTGTGGCAACCAGTGCAATCCATATGGTTTTAACAGTGTGACTGTCTGAACACCAGCTTTGACATGGCAGTGTTGGGGAGTGAAATCTTCATCCACCACAACTGGAAGTCAGTGGATAATGTCTAAAAAGCTGATTCAAGATCATACAATATGGATATTATTTAGTGTAGCAGAATAAAGAGCTGACAAAGTGGGAAGTATTAACTCCATGGATGAACTTAGGTGGGGAAAGTGGGCCAGGGACTGATAACTTTTGATAGAAACCTTATAGATTTGCTTTTTTAAATTAAGTGCATATGGTAATTAAGGGAAAATAAATTTGGTTTTAAAATCATTGTAGGACTGTCTCACAAATACAAGTTAACATGAATGACCTACTCACTATCTTTCACTCTTCATATCATTGAGAATTAGGAGACAAATCTTCCCCTAGAACCTTTCTCAGGGTTTCAGTTTTTCAGGGTTTCAGGTTTTTCAGGGTTTCAGAAGCTTTCTCAGGGTTTCAACACAGGCGCGTGCCACCGTGCCTGGCTAGTTTATTTTTTTTTAGAGATGTGGTCTCGCCATATTGCCCCAGCTGGTCTTGAATTCCTGCGCTCAAACCATCCTCCCGCCTCAGCTTCCCAAAGTGCTGGGATTACAGGAATGAGCCACTGCACCTGGCCTATCACAGTATATTTCAGATAAGACTTCTTTTTTTTTTTGAGACGGAGTCTCGCTCTGTCGCCCAGGCTGGAGTGCAGTGGCCGGATCTCAGCTCACTGCAAGCTCCGCCTCCCGGGTTCACGCCATTCTCCTGCCTCAGTCTCCCGAGTAGCTGGGACTACAGGCGCCCGCCACCTCGCCCGGCTAGTTTTTTGCATTTTTTAGTAGAGACGGGGTTTCACCGTGTTAGCCAGGATGGTCTCGATCTCCTGACCTCGTGATCCGCCCGTCTCGGCCTCCCAAAGTGCTGGGATTACAGGCTTGAGCCACCGCGCCCGGCCAAGACTTCTATTCTCTGTTTTTGGCTGATAATTCTAGTTTTGCTTTCTTTGGGGTTTTTTTTTTTTTCTTTCCTCCCCTCTGACCATTTGTTTTGCAAATAGATTATATTATGAAAGCCTCTGTTTACAAAACTGAAGAAAACAATCTCTCTCTAGAGAACCACTGACGGGGGTTCTTGGGGATTTTATATGAAAGGATTTGAGAAAAGTAATGTTATATTCATTTGATGCTTCAGGGGTGAAGAATCCCTTGTAATTCATTGCTGTGTCTCTACATTGCTTGTACTCTGCCCATGGGATCCCCACTAATATTAGTTGAATGAATGAGTTCATATTGCAAATTTCTAACTTGTCAGTTTCACTGGATCACAGTCTCACACATTAATGGATTGTGGCATTTACATTAGTTAATTGAACTTAGAAGGTGAGTGTGGGGAGGGGAGAGGTAAAAACCTGAGGACAGATCACTGGGAAACTGACCTGAATTAGGACTCCAGAGTCTCCAGGCTACTAGAAGTAGGTCTAATTCCCATACCCCTGCAAGACATAAGAGCAGAGGATGGCATTGACATCCCTCAGTGATGTCACAGTGCTAGCAGGTATGGTTGCCTTCTGATCACCTTTTCCTTTGGTCACATCCTCTGGCTTCTGGGTGGCCTGGGATAGCTAGAGAAGAAAACTCGACTTCTCCCTGCAGGCCTTCTGCTCCAGCTGACTCCTGTGCCTGTGTAAAAGACTGGGCATTTGTATCATCACCTTGACTAGCCTTACTCAGAGAATGGCTCCAATGCCTTTGGGCTTATACTGAGTTGCAGATTTTAAGACCTCCCTTGGTGCCCATTCATGTGGCTTTGTGACCCACATCTTCTACAATGATGGCAGTAGAGTTCTTTTGTCCAGTTATGCACCTGATGCCACCTCGATGGGAATGCCACCCTCTATGCAACTCTTCACCAGTCCATAAATACCTGAGACTTGAGCATTTAATTCTTCTTTTTTTTTTTTTTTTTTTTGAGTCTGTGTCACCCAGCCTGGAGTGTAGTAGAGCGATCTCAGCTCACTGCACCCTCCATTTCCCGGGTTCAAGAGATTCTCGTGCCTCAACCTCCCGAGTAGCTGGGATTACAGGTGTGCGCTACCACACCTGGATAATATTTGTATTTTTAATACAGATGAGGTTTTGCTATGTTGGCCAGGCTGGTCTTGAACTCCTGACCTCAGGTGATCCACTCGCCCTGGCCTCCCAAAGTGCTGGGATTACAGGCGTGAGCTGCCACGCCCAGCCCATTTCATTCTAAAAAAAAAAAAAAAAAAAAAAATTCCTTCTGGAGGTTTAGTTTCTCCACAAGGCAGCTTCTGGTTACCTGCCCCCTCAGGGTCCTTGCTGGCTGGGTCACCCCAGCAACCCCTTCATCCACGCATCACTGCCCTTTGCAACACCAGCTGATTACATTGCTTTTTCCATGTTCCAGCTGTTTTTCTTTTGAGCCATCTCCACCAGAAGAGCAGATAGGAAAAAGGAAAACAGAGGAGGCCTTGAACTTGGTATCTTGCTTCATTTCCTTCTCTGACAAAAATTTGATGAAGAAAAGGTTAAAATAAGTGTTCGAATTCTCTCTGACTTGTCATATCTGTCTATGCCCTGTGTGCCTGCCTCTGATCCTGAGGAAGTGTAGAAATGAGGGGATGACACTGGCAGAATAATAAAAATGAGCAAAGTTGTAGGCCACCCATGCTCCAGGTCCCACACACCCCAGCCCCAGAGCCTCAGGATCTTTCCCAGCCATGTAAAATTATTTTTCATAGCCACACCTTTTATTACACAGATACTCAATGAATCTAAATACTGTGCTTAGAGTTGTGTGGATGTACACCTGTAAACCAAGGCACAGATGCTGCCCACAAGCAATTTGCCATCAGTTACGGGAGCCCTCAGTAGCATCTAGGGATCCATTAGAGGGAAAAGAGGGAGCTGAGGAAGAGGCTAGGAGCCCAAGCAAACCTGCATTTCTGCTCCTAGAGGGAACCTGAGAGTGAAACTCATGGGTTTGGAAACTTCTGTGGAATTAGCTGCTTGCAAGAAATGATTTTGTCTGGTTTTAGAAACTATGATGGAACACTAAGATATTCCTGTAATTGACTGGCAAGTTTTAACACTTACTGCAATTTATTTCTGTTGTAAGCCCAACCTGAGAATTCTTCCTTTAAAAAAAAATTTCAGATTGACAAATGACTGCTTCTTTAGAAATCCTCCTACTAAAATTACTCCTCATTTCTTTTTCTTTCATATTCAAAGGGAATAAACTTTCAAACACACAAATAAACACTGCTTGTTGCCAGAGTGGTGGACTCTGTGGCCTTGCCACCCCCAGCACTCCCAGTCTTGCCTTCCTGCAAACACTAGACTTAATTTTCTCTGCGCTGAGGGCCCTCCTTGAGTCAGAGTGAGAGGAAACAGAGAAGGGAGAAACTGTGAAATATGGCAACAAAGGGGACCGTGATCAGATTTATCCCCAATGTTGTCTGTGAAGGTATTCCATTCTCCAGAGATCTCATCAAATGGTATATGTGATGTGCAGATAAGCCTGTGGTTCCTTTCACTCATCAGATCAGAGCCTCAGAATTCTCAGAAACCATTTTTTTTCTAACACAAAACTCCTTTTCTCATTTATATCCCTCTGTAAATCTGATTTGAAAAAATCGTTTGAACAAACCCACAATGTCAGATTTGTTCCAGCTATATGAGCTCACGATTCATCTACTCTTGGTAGTTCAACATAAAAGGTTACCCAAAGAAAAGGAAGAGATTGAGTAAAGCCACAACTGTAATAGTGTCCCAGATTGAGTAAAAGGCCATTAATAAATAGCGTGAATTGTAGAAGTGTTTAAAACAGCATATTTTAAAAACAGGCATATAAAGAATCCACTTTATGCCTGGAATTGTACAAAAATACTTTAAATAAATGTTTATGTATATAATGTTATCAACTTATTTGCTGAAGGTAATAGCAATATAATACCAGTAGTTACCATGTATTGAGTGCTTACTACATGCCATGATCATGCTAAAAGCTTCACGTGCATCATCTCTTTTAATCCTCAAGGCAATCCATGAATTAAGGGCTATTATCATGCCCATTTCATGAGAAAGAGGTGGAGATGAGAAGGGAAGTGCCTGGCCACCTTCCCAATGGTCCATAGACCGTGTAGATTAGAGCGAGGCCTTCTGACCGCAAGCTCTGCTTCCACCTTCTCTCTGTGGTTCACAGCAAAGGCCTCGTCCAGAGTCTCAGACGCCCTCGCCACTACACCACAGCGACCTCGCTGGTTCTTCTTACGTTTTTTCAATGACACATAGCGACAGAGAGTATCAACAAACATTTTAAAATTTCCCAGCAGTTAATGAATAGTGAATATTACCAGGTAATACCAGCATCTAAGAAAGTTCCCAAAGTTGTTTAAAGCAATTTATTATCTTAATGAGGTTAAATATGAACTTTTGCTGTTAATTTCTTGGGAAATATAAATCATCATAGCTAGTCATTCTTTCATAGTGGGAAGTTAACAGTCCTGACTGTTCAGGATTATAATTATAATAAATTCTGAATTGGTGATGTGTGAATTTAAGAAGGTTACAAAACAACTTCCAGACAACTGAGTCATACAGTTTTTGAGAGAAGTATGTGCCACATGTTTAATTCATTGTCTTTTCTCTCCAGTGGCATAGTTACGATATTAACCTAAATTGCAAAAGGAATCGTTTTAGTTAACTGCTGCTTGAAATTGTATCACTTTTCCAAATTTAGATAGTGTCTGTTACAAGGAGAATGTTTTGGAAACATTAACTTCACTGGTATTTATTTCCCTGGTTAAGGGAGCTTCCTGACCTTCCTGCCATGTACGTAGCACCGTGGCTCACTGCCCCTCAGTAATTTGGAAGGGGATCCTGGACCCTGCCTGGAACAAAGGATTGTGAAACAGCTCTGAGTCTCAAGGCAAGTCTTGAAAGCCATGTATAGTTTTCAGAAAAAGAGATTTTCTAAATTCCATTCACCCCCATTTAACACATTAGGAGCCAGGCCTGGTGGACTAGCTCTAGGGGCAGTCTAGGAGAGAAGGGGATGGGGGAACCTTCATCCCTTCTGCCTCTGGTGAACTGCGCAAGAAGAAGAGGATGAAGCTGGGTGACCCAGAGCCTGCCCTCCCTCTCTGGACAGTCATCTCTAAGGCCGGAGTAGACTGGACTGGAGGGTCTCTGAGAGGACACAGCCAGGAAGCACACTGTCTCCGTGCTCTGCACCCACCCTGAAGAGACAGGACAGGAAAGTCCATGCTGTGCTGGTGTCCATCAGAGGGAGGGACACCATTCAGCCCCTGGGACCGGCCTCGGCTCTGTTGTTGCACAGAAGGCATTTGGAGATCCCCACGTGCCACGTGGAGGATTGTGGGAGGAGCCCACCGAAGTGGCCGGCAGTCTCTCCCGGACACCATGGAGAGTGACCCAAACATCCTGTATTTGAGGGCTGCAGAGTGGCTCACCGGTCTGGACATTGAAGAGGAGCCAACTTCAGGGGTAACGCAGTGCCGCTGGGAGCTGAGATGAGCCAGGCGGTCGGTGGGGGACACAAGCCCAGAGCAAATTCAATAAACTAGCCACAGAGGTTATCATCAGATGTGCCCAGAGACAAGGTGGACAGGGGCATTTTGCTATGGAGACCAGAGGGCCAGAGAGAGTACAGGTACCTGGGTAGATGGCTCCAGCACCTCTTCTTCTCCCTACACCCATATGCCATCTTGATAAAGAGCAGGGAAATCTGAAAAATACCAAGTCTTCCAATAGAGACAGTGTTACCTCCCAAAAACTGTTTGAATAATTGGCTTGAACTGGATTTTCTGAACTGAACTAATGCTATTGTTTTGTGGGTTTTTTTCTTCCTACTGAGTAGAGTAGTCATTTATGGGGGACATCTGATCCTTTCATTTTTTTCCAGAGAGTTAACCACCTGTTCTGACACCATTTATTGAATAGTACCTCTTTCACTCCACTGATGTGAGAGGCCACATTTTTCATCTAATAAAATCGAATATATATTTACATCTATTCCTAGCTTGTTCTTTTCATATGCTCATACCGTGCTGCTTTAACTTGTATAGCATCATGATAGATTTATTTTTTCTTAGGACTATCTTCCTCCACTTGTTATTACTATTTTTCCATAAAGTTCCTGGCTACTTTGGCTTATTTATTTCCCTATATGAACTTTAATATCAGCTTGCCTGAGATGCCAAGGATATCCTGTTGGTAATTTTGGGGGATTGCATTAATTTCATAGTTTATTTTAGGGAAGATGGACTTGGTAATTCTTATCTAAGAACTTGATATGGGCTAGGGTTTTTTTTTTTTTTTTTTTTTTTTTGTACAGGCGAGGTCTCACTGTGTTGTACAGGCCGATCTCGAACTCCTGGGCTCAAATGATCCTCCGGTCTTGGCCTGCCAAAATGCCTAGGATTACAGGTGTGAGCCACCACACCTGGCCTCTGCTTGATTTTAAATGTCTAAACATGTATTCTATTAAAGTATCTTGAAACTGCTTTGGAAGATCATATATTCCTTGCCTGTCTTCAGAAGTGATGAGATGTTTAAGTTACCAGTTGCTCGTATTTAAAAAAAAAAAAAAACAACCCCAAACTAGTGGCTTAAAACAACCAAATGGCTATTTGCCCACAATTCTACAATCTGAACTGGGCTTAGCTGGATGGTCTGCTGGTCTTGCTGGTGTTCACTCACGTGTCTGTATTCAGTTGGGTTGGCTGGAGACTGGGTTCTTTGGGATACTGGAATGTCTGAGCTTCTCTCCCTTTCCCTGTAGTCTTAGGGCCACTCCCTTTCAGAGTGGACTCCCCACATGATTTCTGCAGCAGAGTAGCAGGTCTTTGCTCATGGTAGCTAAGGGATCTCAAAATCATAAAAGCAGAAACTGCCAGCTCTTCTTGGCCTTACCCCTGGAATTGGCACAACACCACTTCTACTGTATCCTGTTAATTAAAGCAGATCACAGCCAGCTCAGATTCAAGAGGGGTAGGGGACTACATAAGGGTATAAATACTTAGAGAAATAGTTCAGTGTGGGCCACCAAATTGGTGGTCCACTACAATAATCTTAAAAATTTCAGCCGGGCACAGTGTCTCATGCCTGTAATCCTAGCACTTTGGGAGGCTGAGGTGGGTGGATAACTTGAGCTCAGGTGTCTGAGACTAGCCTGGGCAACATGGTGAGACCCAATTTCTACTAAAAATACAAAAAAAAAAAAAAAATGGCTGGGTGTGGTGGTGTACACCTGTGGTCCCAGTCACTTGGGAGGGAGGATCACTTGAGCTGGCAGGTGGGGTGGGGGAGTGGGGGGAGTGGAGGTTGCAGTGAGCCAAGATCACACCACTGCACTGCAGCCCGGGTGACTTTTATATATAGATGTGTTATATGAAATTTGCCTGAAATCACTTACTTTACAAATGACATAAAGTTCTAGCTCTTGGGAGCTTGGTAAAAATAAAATTTCTCAAAGAAAAATTCAATGGTCACTACATCTCCAGTACCTAACAGTGCTTGGTTCATAGAAGGCTCTCAATAAACATTTGTTGAATGAATACAACTGAAGGATCTGGCTAATGTTGCACATATAAGCAGCACCACTGGAAATATAGAACAGGTTCTGAAGGCAAAGTCTGAGCAATTACTTATAAAGTCACACCTGTGGCAACAGCCTTTGCTGCTGATATGTTGGGGTCATTTGCACATTAAGCTGGTCACCATCCTACTTCTCAGAAGTCATCATCTGTGAGTACATTTTTCCTGAGAGTCTAAAAACACGCGTTAAACTAACAAATAAATTGCAGCATTTATGTTCTGTGAAAACAGAAAAGGAGTTATTTAAGGAGAGTGGTTAGTGTAGAAGGAAGCCAGGAAGTTTCATTGTTCTTCTTAGTCAGGGAAGACTTCCTGGAAGAAGTAGTTTCAGGAACCCTGAGAATGATAAGAGAAGATAGGGGTTGATTGGGGGTGTTCTCAGCAAGTGGTATGAGCTTAAATAAAACGTCAGAGGCACAAGAGCAAGATGAATAACAGGGGAGGGGTGAATAACTTTCCAAAGAATAAAGGGCCAATTTTGGAAGGTGTTTGACAGACTAGTCCAGGCACTTTCTGCAAAAGTAAAGGCCTTGAGTTCCTCTGCAAAGGTTGAATATTGAGGAGCCTGAGCTCTCAAAAGAAGATCGTTTTGGCCCCATCACTCCACTGCTAGGGCTCCCTCCCACTCTGGCTTCCCAGTTACTTCTGGAGAGATTCCACGTGAGGCACAGAGTGAGCACGGCTGTATTTCATAGGTTCACCGGCACTGGGGTGCAGCAATACACAGTCTCAATGCCATCACACTTAAAAGTGGCTTCCTTAGAAAGAAACGAGCAAATGAGGAGTCCACTTGAGTGAGTCCCTCTACCTAGATGCTCCCTTCCAAGCTGAGTAAAAGCTGCCCCTAAGAAGCCTGAGCTCCTTGAGGAACATAATCCGCAGGACACGCTCCCTGTTAGGGAACACATTGCCTGGGGTCTCTGGGGTCTGTCATACGGTCTCTGGGACCATCCCTCTGTGACCAGGTGCATATATGGAGAAGTGGCTAGGAACTGGGCAGCAAGCCAGCATTATTTTCCCTGCTGCATCCACCACTACTGAGTAACCAGCAAATTCCTGGAACTGCTTTTACTGTTTTTTTGTGACTGTTATTGGGAACCACACTCATGAGTCATACAACCAGTAAGACTTACCAAATATTTGCCATAAGCAGAATCCTAAGCCAGGTCCCAAGAGGGCCCACATAAAGTCAGAAATGAAAGGAAGCCCCCAAAGTTATCTGATCCAGCTTCCTGCTTTCAGGTAGGTGAATGTCAATAAAGTGAGCTAGTTGTTAGAAGAAATATGCCTTGCGCTCAGCCTCTCAGAAGGTTCAAGGGATGCCCCAAAGTGGTAAAACAATTGGAGAATGAGACTCACATGCCAAGAGGAAAGACACTGAATTGATTCACCCCTGAGGAGAGCAGGTTAAGGTATGGTAGTTTAGTTCTGTAGAAAAATCATAGGCAGAGCTCGAGGCCAGTGCTTCTCTGCCTCTGTTGGGGAAAGAACAAGAGGAAATGGGTTTGAAGAACAATGTGTGGGACCAAAAATAAACACAAAGAACTGCCAATCATCAGTGTTGTTAAGTTCTAGAACGCTGAAAGCAGTGCAGAGTCCTTCATTAAAAGAAAAACAGAAACCAAACCTCAGGTATACTCTTGCCTAGACACAAACCAAAAAAGATTTAGGACAATCTCTCTAAGATCTATGTTATTAGCAGTTGTCTCTGGGTAAACGGATTATTGGTGGTAACAATAACTTAATTATTTTAACTATTAATTAAATGTATAATAATTTATTATTAATGATCAATAATTATCATTGCTGTTTTCTAAATTTTTAAATTTTCTGTAATGTCCCTTTTTATAATAAGATGAGAATCTCTGTTTTTAGGAATCTCTTCTAGTCTTCTGTGACTTAAAAATTTATGATTTAATTTTTAATAAAGTCTGGAATTGCCTGGTATGTAAAATTGTACCCATGCAAAATATAAAAATTCATGGCTACATTTATATATAGATATGTTGTATGAAACTTGCCTGATATCACTTACTTTAAAAAATGACATAACATTCGAGCTCTTGGGAACTTTGTAAATAATAATAATAAAATAATAATGATATAAAGGTGTATTTAGACTTATTCTTTGTAAATCCCTTTATATGATGCAGACCACTGAAATTATCAGCTAACAATAATTACTCCAAAATCTGCCATGAGCTAACTAGCTTGAAGATACAGAAGTTCAAAATTCAGTGGAGTGTTGCCCACTTTGACTCACAATAAAAGTCAGACTTTGTTTTTGAGACAGAGTTTTGCTCTTGTTGCCCAGGCTGGCGTACAATGGCGTGATCTCGGCTTACCGCAACCTCTGCCTCCCGGGTTCAAGCGATTCTCCTGCCTCAGCCTCCTGAGTAGCTGGGATTATAGGCGTGCGCCACCACGCCTGGCTAACTTTGTATTTTTAGTAGAAACGAGGTTTCTCCACGTTGGTCAGGCTGGTCTCAAACTCCCGACCTCAGGTGATCCGCCTGCCTCGGCCTCCCCAGAGTGCTGGGATTACAGGCGTGAGCCGCGGCACCTGGCCAAAAGCCAGATTTTTAAAATAGCTTTTTTGAAATGCTCAACACCACTAATCATCAGAGAAATGCAAATCAAAACCATGATGAGATACCATCTCATACCAGTAAGAATGGCTATTATTAAAGTAAAAACAACCAGATTTTGGTGAGGTTTCATGGAAAAGGAAATGCTTATACACTGTTGATGGGAATGCAAATTAGTACTGCTCCCATGGAAAGCAGTTTGGAGATTTCTCAAAAAACTAAAAGTAGAATTAGCATTCAACCCAGCAATCCATTACTGGGAATATACCCAAAGGAAAATAAGCTATTCTGTCAGAAAGCTATCTGTATTCATATGTTTACCACAGCACTATTCACAATAGCAAAGACATGGAATCAACCTAGGTGCCCATTAATGGTGGATTGGATATTGAAAATGTGCTACATACACACCACGGATTACTATACAGCCATAAAAAAGAATGAAATCACATCCTTTACAGCAACCTTTACAGCAACATGGATGCAACTGGAGGCCTTTATCCTAAGCAATTTAATGCAGAAACCCAAAATCAAACGAATTACCATGTTCTTACTTATAAGTGGGAGATGAACATTGGGTACACATGGACACAATAAACCCTGGGGATTCCAAAAGGAGTAGGGGAGGGAGGGGGAATGGGCTGAAAAACTACCTATCATGTACTATGTTCACTACTTGGGGGATGGGATTCTTAGAAACCCAAACCTCAGCATCATACAATTTACTCATGTAACAAAGCTGCACACATACCCCCGAATCTAAAATAAATAAATACACATATAAAATACATTTTTTCAGTTGTTTTGCTACTGATAGTTCATCTCCCACATCTAATTGACATGTATGTGGAAATCACTTCACAGCATGAGTTTATCAGCATTCTGAATAATTTATTCCTCCAGTCTATCATATTAGTAATATTTCTGCTGAACAAGTTGGCAGTTTGCCCGATACAACACTTTTGGTGGATACAGTCATTTGAGATGGAATTTTAACAATGTTCACTACATGAGTTAGAATATTAACAAAAGAAGCCAGGCAGCACAGTGGCTCACGCCTGTAATCCCAACACTTTGGGAGGCCGGGGCAGGCAGATCACCTGAGGTCATCAGAAGTTCGAAACCAGCCTGGCCAACATGGCAAAACCCCGTCTCTACTAAAAATACAAAACTTAGCAGGGCATGGTGGTACACACCTGTAATCCCAGCTGCCTGGGAGGCTGAGGCAGGAGAATCACTTGAACCCTGAAGGCGGAGGTTGCTGTGAGCCGAGATTGCACCACTGCACTCCAGCCTGGGCGACAGAGTGAGATTCCATCTTAAAAAAAAAAAAAAAAAAAAAAAAAAAAAAGAATATTAATAAAGGAGAGGCACTTTGCCTACAAGCCAATAAAATAGATATAAAGTAACAATAAGACACTTCTGTTCTGAATCACTGAGACCACCCAGTGGTTTCCTAGATGTGTGCATTATGATACCAAACCATGCAGTCATTATACTACAGATGTTCTATAATCAGTTGTTAAGAGGAATAAGGCAATCACTTCCAGTTGGAATGATCAAGAAAGTCTCCATAGAGGGAGCATTTGAGCCACATTTAAAGCACAAATGGGATTTTGGTTGACAGCATTGTAGTCAAAGAAAACGACATGGCCAAAAGTGTGGAGGCAGGAACAAGCTGAGCTGGGAAACAGGGAGGCACTGACACAGCTGGATTAGGTAAATTTAAAGTGTGCCATATACAACTTAAAAGTCAGCCTAAAGTTTTGGATTGTATTTGTCACAATATGGGGAATAATTGAAGGGTTTTGACCTAAGTATGTGTCTAATTGCTTGTAGTACTGTCCCAGATAGAGATACACAAGAAGAATTACCCATCTCTATTCAGATCCATTGGCAGAGGTCACTACATATGTAAAAACAAGAACAAAAACAAAACAAAAACAGGAAAAAAAATAAGGAAAAATAAAGCAATACATTTGAATAATTATTAGGTTGGTACAAAGTAATGTGGCTTTTGCCATTACTTTCATGGCAAAAACCGCAATTACTTTTGCATTAACCTCGTATCATTGGTAAAGTATCAATGATATATTTTTAAAAGTACAATTAGGGATAAAAATATAATTTGATAACCAATCTCACCAGAACTCAAGGAAATGCAAATTAAGATCACAATAAGATAAGATTTTATACTTCCTAGATGGGCAAAAATGAAGAAATCTGACAATGGTTGATAGAACCACTAAACAAAAAAACCAGCAAGTCTATAGATCTCAGCAACATCATCAACAAACAGGATCAAATCTATATTTATAGAACACCCAATGACAGAAGAATACACATTCATTTCAAGTACCCGTGAAATATATACCAAAATAGACTATATCCTGGGCCATAAAACAAACCTCAATAAATTAAAAGAATTGGAATCATACGGAGTGTATTCTCTGACCACAATGGAATGAAACTAGAAATCAATAACAGAAAGGTAAGAGGATAACAAGATAACACTCTTCTAAATAATCCATGGGTCAAATAGGAAGTTTCAAAAGAAACTTCTTTTTTTTTTTTTTTTTTGAGACAGAGTCTCGCTCTGCTGCCCAGGCTGGAGTGCAGTGGCCAGATCTCAGCTCACTGCAAGCTCTGCTTCCTGGGTTTACGCCATTCTCCTGCCTCAGCCTCCCGAGTAGCATATGCCACCTCGCCCGGCTAGTTTTTTGTATTTTTTAGTAGAGACGGGGTTTCACCGTGTTAGCCAGGATGGTCTCGATCTCCTGACCTCATGATCCGCCCGTCTCGGCCTCCCAAAGTGCTGGGATTACAGGTGTGAGCCACCGCGCCTGGCCTATGCACTTTTCTTCATAGTTAACATTATCACTGGTGTTGTCACTTTTATTTTTTTCTGAAAATATCTCTTTTAGAGTCCTACATAGTCTTTTCCTTTTTTTTTTTTTTTTAAGACGGAGTTTCGCTCTTGTTGTCCAGGCTGGAGTGCGATGGCGCAATCTTGGCTCTCTGCAACCTCTGCCTCCTGGGTTCAAGCAATTCTCCAGTCTCAGCCTCTGGAGTAGCTGGAATTATAGGCATGTGCCACCTCGCCCGGCTAGTTTTTTGTATTTTTTAGTAGAGACGGAGTTTCACCGTGTTAGCCAGGATGGTCTCGATCTCCTGACCTCGTGATCCGCCCGCCTCGGCCTCCCAAAGTGCTGGGATTACAGGCTTGAGCCACCGCGCCGGGCGAAACTTCTTATAAAATACCTTGAAGTAAATGGAAATGAAAGCACAATATATCAAAATTTGTGCTACAGCAGTGCCAGAGGGAAATTTATAGCACAAAATGTTTCAAAACATTCACCATAAGAACCTAGAAAAAGAAGAGCAAAATAAGCCCAAAGCAAGCAGAAATAAGAAAATCATGTTAAAAGCAGAAAGCAATGACGTTGGTAAAAAATAAATAAATAAAGCAAACCACTGAAACAAAGAGTTGATTCTTTGAAAAGATCAATGAAACCTCTAACAAGATCAACAAGGAAAAAAAGAAGACAAAGGACACTAATATCAACAATGAAACAGGGACTATCACTAGAGAACTTGCAGATAAGAAAAGGATAATAAAAGAATACTAAGGACAATGAAACACACATAGATTTGACACCTTAGATCAAATGGACCAATTCCTTGAAAAACACAAACTATCACAACTCACCTAATATGAAATAATTTTAATAGTCCTATTACAGCTAAAGGATTTGGGCAATATATAGAATTCAGCAGTACATATATATTAAAAAAAAAAAAAAACTGGCTGGGCATGGTGGCTCACACTGTAATCCCAGCACTTTGGGAGGCCGAGGTGGGTGGATCACCTGAGGTTGGGAGTTCGAGACCAGCCTGACCAACATGGAGAAATCTCATCTCTACTAAAAACAAAATACAAAATTAGCCAGGCATGGTGGCGCATGCCTGAAATCCCAGCTACGCGGGAGGCTGAGGCCGGAGAATCGCTTGAACTTGAGAGGCAGAGGTTGCAGTGAGCCGAGATCTCACCATTGTACTCCAACCTGGGCAACAACAGCGAAACTCCATCTCAAAAAAAAAATAAAACAGAAAAACAATTTATAACCAAGCAGAGTTTATTCCAGCAATGGAAGTCTGGTTCAATTTTTGAAAATCAGTGTAATCTACCATATTAATAGGCCAGAGAGGAAAAATCACATGATCATATCAATTGATACAGAAAAAGCATTTGAAAACAAAATCAACAATGATTCATGATAAAAATTCCCAGAAAAGTAGGAATACAGGGGGAACTTCCTCAATTTGATAAAGGACAGCTACAAAAACCCCCACAGCTAATATTATTATACTTAATGATAACAGATGGAATGCTTTCCCGTCTAAGATCGGGAACAAGGCAAAAATGTCCACTCTCAGAAGTTTTATACAACATTGTGCTGGAATTTCTAGTTGGTGAAATAAGGAAAGAAAATAAAAGAAAAAGTATATAGATCAGAAAGGAAGAACTGAAACTGTCCTATTTGCAGAAGACATGATTGGCTATACAGAAAATCCCAAGGAATGCACCAAAAACTCCTAGAACTTACAAATGAGTTTAGCAAGGTCACAGGACATAAGATACACCTACAAAAATCAGTTGTATCTCTCTATACTAGCAATGAACATGTGGACACAGAAATAAAAATACAATACCATTTGCAATCACTCAACAAAAAGTGGTTGGGTGTAAATCTAACAAAACATGTATAGGACTTAACATGCTGAAAGCTACAAAACATTGATGAAGGATGTCTAAGATATAAATAAAGAGGAGACACAACATGTCCATGGATGGAAGACTCAATCTGGCCAATTTGCTCCAGATTTAGACACATGTTTAAAGTAATTTCTATCAAAATCCCAGTAAGTAAAATCCCAAAATATATACACACAAGATTATTTTAAAATGTATATGGAAAGCCAAAGGAATTAGAATAGCTAAAACAACCTTGAAAAAGAAGAAAGTAGAGGGAATCAGTCTATCCAATTTCAAGACTTCTTATATAGCTATAATAATGAAGACTGTGGGATATTGGCAGAGAGGTAGACACACAGATCAAGAACACACAGAATAGTGAACCCAGTAGACTCACACAAATATGGCCAGCTGAGTTTTGTCAATGGGGCAAAAGCAATTCAAGGAGGAAAGATAAGTCTTTTCAACAAATGGTACTAGAACAATTAAGCATCCATGGGTAAAAGAAACAAACAACTGGCCAGGTGTGGTGGCTCATGCCTGTAATTCCAGCACTTTGGGAGACTGAGGCAGGTAGATTCCTTGAGGTCAGGAGTTCAAGACCAGCCTGGCCAAAATGGCAAAACCCCGTTTCTACTAAAAAAACAAAAATTAGCCATGTGTGGTGGTGCATTCTTGTAATCCCAGCTACTTGGGAGGCTGAGGCATGAGAATTTCTTGAACCCAAGAGGCGGAGGTTGCAGTTTGAGCCTAAATCAGACCACTGCACTCCAGCCTGGGCAACAGAGTGAGACCCTGTCTCAAAACAAAACAAAACAAAAAAACCAAAACAAAACAGTAAGGAACATCCACCTAAGTCTCATGCTTTATGGAAAAATTAACATGGGTCACACAATTAAATATCAAATGTATAACCGAAACATTTAGAAAAAATGGAGAAAATCTTCAGGATCTAGGGCTAAGCAAAGAGTTCTTAAACTTGACACCAAAAGCATCATTCATTTTTAAAAATTGATAAATGGGATTCTTTAAAATTAAAGAGTTTGGTTTTTGAAAGATGTTGTTAAAAGGGTAAAACGATAAGCTATAAAGTGGGAGAAAATATTTGCAAACCATATATCTGACAAAGGATTAGTATCTTGAATATATAAAGAACTCTTGGCTAGGCATGGTGGCTCATGCCTGTAATCCCAGCACTTTGGGAGGCCAAGGCGGGAGGATTATTTGAACCCAGGAGTTCAAATAGTGAGACTCTATCTCTACAAGAAGTAAAACAAACCAAAACAAAATTAGCCAGGAGTGGTGGCACACAGCTATAGTCCCAGCTACTTGGGAAGCCGAGGTGGGAGGATCACATAAGCCCAGGAGACTGCGGCTACAGCAAGCCGTGATTGCACCACTGCACTCCAGCCTGGGCAAAAGAATGAGACCTTGAAAAAAGCAAGCCTCTCAGAACTCTAAACTGCAAAACAGCAAGCAACATAATTATAAAATGCACAACAGACATAAGCATTTCACAAAAGAGCATATATGGATGGCAAATAAACACATGAAAAGATGTTCAACATTAGTAGTCAATAGGAAAATGCAATTTAGAACCATAGTAAGATGTTATTACACACCTATCAGAATGAATAAAATAAAAAATCATGACACTATCAAATGCTGGAGAGCATGTAGAGAAATTGTATCACTCACATATTGCTGGTGGGAATTAAAAATATACAGCCACTCTGGAAAACACATTGGCAGTTTCTTAGAAAACTAAATGTTCAACTAACAAGTGTCCCAGCAGTTGCACTCTTGGGCATTTATCCCAGAGAAATGAAGACTTATGTTTACACAAAACTCTGTACACAAATTTTTTTCGAGACAGAGTTTCACTGTGTTGCCCAGGCTGAAGTGCAGTGGTATGATCATGGCTCACTGAAATCACCTCCTAGGATCAAGCAATCCTCCTGCCTCAGCCTCCTGAGTAGGGTCTACAGACACGCACCACCATGCTTGGCTAATTTATTTATTTATTTAGTAGAGACAAGGTCTCACTATATTGTCCAGGCTGGTCTAGAGCTCCTGAGCTCATGAAATCTTCCTACCTTGGCCTCCCAGAGTGCTGGGACTTACAAACATGAGCCACCATGCCCAGATACACATGTTTATAGCAGTTTTATTTGTAATAGCCAAGGACTAGGAAACAGCCCAGATGTCCTTGACAAGGTTAAACAAACTTTGGTATATCCATGCCATATATGGAATACTACTCAGCAACAAAAAAGGAGCAAACTATTGATACAGGCAACAACTTCCGTGAAATCTTCAGAGAATTGTGAAGAAAGGCCAATCTCAAAAGGTTATGTGCTGTAGGATTACATTTGTATCATGTTCTTGAATGACAAAATTACAGAAATGGAGAACAGATTTGTGGTCACCAGGGGTAAAGGAGCGGGTAGGCAAAGCATGAGCAGGAAGCGGTTGTGACTAAGAAAGGGCAACAGGAGAGATCCTTGTGGTGATGGAAACGTTTTGTGTCTCGGTTGTATCAATGTCAATATCCTTTCTGATTGTGATGTCATACGGAACACAGGTTTGCAAGATTTTACCATTGGGGGAAACTGAGTATAGGGCATGTGGGATTTCAGTGCAAGAGAATCTACAAGTATGTCAAAATAAAAAAGTTTAATTTTTAAAAAGTGACAAAAGTATAAACACAAAATTTAGGATAGTCAGATGGGGGAAAAGGCGCTGGAATAGTGAAGAGAACAGAGATAAATAAAAGGGATTGTCGGTGTTCTGATTCTTGGATTAGGTGATGGGTTTAGAGATGTCTGTTATATTATTAACAAGCAAATGAGTAATAAATAAACACAAGAAGTACATTCATGAAACAACGATGTCAGAGTATCAGGAACCAAGGATAAAGGTTAATTCAATTTTGCCTACATGAGGTCTATTAGAGGGAAATAACAAACTGGCTCTGCTTTTTTTGAAAAGAAGACTGAGATGCTAATTTATTTATTTTTTCCCTGAGACAGAGTCTCTGTTGCCCAGGCTGGAGTGCAGTGGCGTGATCATTTTCTCCAACTCCTGGGCTCAAGCGATCCCCTGCCTCAGCCTCCCAAGTAGCAGAGACTACAGGTGTGTGCCAATTTTTTGTAGAGATGGGGTCTCACCATGTTGCATGGCTGATCACAAATTACTGGGCTCAAGCAATTCTCCTGCCTGAGCCTCTCCAAGTGCTGGGATTACAAGCGTGAACCACTGGCCTAAGGCTCTTTCTGCCCTAAACTATCAAAGAGCACGGGCTATTGTTAAGAAAGAAAAGAGATTTCTTGAAACAGCCCCAGTCATCCACTTTGAGTGTTAGGAGGACCACCAAAGTTGTTAGTGTCTTTCTAAGAAAATCTGCTGCCCGTAGAAGTCATTCGTGGTTTTATTCACTCAGCAGATGTGTGACCAGAATTGTGAACTCAGCTCTGTGCCAGGCACAAGAAGTTGGAAATGGATCCAAGGAAATGCAAATTAGTTGTAGGTGGTAGTAGGTCCTACTGGAAATGAGTGAAATTATTTTTTTAATTACATCACAAATGACACGTATCTTATTCATAGTTTAAAACAGAATTAATGAGCAACCTCTTCAGATACTACACTACTATAATTCCTATGGTGTGACATCATTTAGGGCTTCAGTAGAAACCAGCATTGCACGACTTTAGCAAAAACACGTTTTTGCTAGGCACCTCTCCCTTAGAAACAAAATTGGGGGAAATAAGAACAAATAAGTTATTGCTGCGTGCGGTGGCTCATGCCTGTAATCCCAGCACCTTGGGAGGCCGAAGAGGGTGGATCTCCTGAGGCCAGGAATTCGAGATCAGCCTGGCCAACACGGCAAAACGCTGTCTCTACCAAAAATACAAAAATTAGCCAGGCGTGGTGGCATGCCCCTGTAATCCCAGCAACTCAGGAAGCTGAGGTACAAGAATCACTTGAACCTGGGAGGCAGGGGCTGCAGTGAGCCGAGATCCCACCATTGCACTCTAGCCTGGGCGACAGAGCAAGACTCTGTGTCAAAAACAATATAATGATAATTTCTTAATTTTTGAAGTATGCCACCATGATGCATGTAGAAATCATTAAACATTCTCATGTGTACTTTGATAGTATGTGCTGAACCTCTTTTTGGGGTAACTCTTCTACTAATCCAAATGTTATTTACTGCAACATGACTATGTATTCATTACTGACCAATTAAAACTTTATTAAGTGCATGCTCTGCCTGAGTTTGAATCTCAGCCCAGTCACTTCTCTGGGTAACCTGGGCAAGTTTCTTAAATTGTCTGTGCTTCAATGCCATCATTTCTAGTGCTGGTTATTACCACAGCTAGCACTGGGTTGGGAGGGGCCAGCTTAATGAAGACATTGCTTTTTCCTCATATGGTTTGTAATCTGGGAGGAGGAGACAGATTTGTAAATGAGGAGTGTGTGTGTGTGTGTGTGTGTGTGTGTGTGTGTGTGTGTGTGTATATATAAAAATAAAAAGTATAAAATCTGGAAGGATGCACACCAAATTAATGACCAGGATTGAAAGTGATTATCATAGCTGGGCACGATGGCTCACCCCTGTAATCCCAGCACTTTGGGAGGCCGAGGCAGGCTAATCCCTTGAGGCCAGGAGTTCGAGACCAGCCTGGCCAACATGGTGAAACCCCGTCTCTACTAGAAATACAAAAATTTAGCCGGGCTTGGTGGCGGGCGCCTGTAGTCCCAGCTACTCAGGAGGTTGAGGCATGAGAATCGCTTGAACCCGGGAGGCAGAGGTTGCAGTGAGCTGAGATTGCACCACTGCACTCCAGCCTGGGCAACACAGTGAGGCTCCATCTCAAAAAAAGAAAAGAAAGTGCTGATCACTTTCAATTTATCTGTAATAAATTCCATTTTATTCTGGGAATGCATTAATATATTTATTTTTAAAAAATGCTTTCTGTACTTGTTTCCTTCACATATATTTCTTATTAAATAAAAACAAAAATTTTAAAACTTTACAACAAAGTATAGTGGAAAAAAGAAATATGTGGTTAATTCTATCTGATTGTCAAGGAAAAGCTTTCTGGAGGGAGAAATGTTGAAGCTACTTCTTCTTGAAGGAGGAGTACATGTTCATGAAGCCGACTGAGTTAGGGGTCGGGAAGGGATAAGCGCAGAGAAAAGAAGAGGGACCGAGAAAAACAAAAGCCATAGAGAGTAGAGACATCTTGGTGTGGTCTGGAGGTTCCCAAGCAGTCGTTCTATTTCATGAGCATGAGGGTGAGGCGAGTCAGGGGAAGGGAAAGTCTCTAGAGAAAGCCCTGGAGGCCAAGCAGAGCTGCTGGGCTACATCCTGGCGACAAAGGGGGAGCCATGGAAAGGTTTTAAACTCTGGAGTCACATGACAAATTTGGGATGGTCCAGAGGCCCTTGAGAGCAGAAGGAAGGCCTGTCACAGGGCTGTTGCTGTGGCCCAGATGAAAGAAGGAAGGAAGGAAGGAAGGAAGGAAGGAAGGAAGGAAGGAAGGAAGGAAGGAAGGAAGGAAGGGAGGGAGGGAGGGAGGGAGGGAGGGAGGGAGGAAGGAAGGAAGGAAGGAAGGAGATGAAAGGAAGAGGAATACAGATGTTGTGAAGATAGAAGTGAAGATGGAAGATGGACTCACTGTGAAGCTACTAATGTTTAAGCTTCAGCCTACCCATCACTTAAAGCCACTTCCCAGGCCCTGGGACAAAAATTTTTTTTGCAAAATTTGCAAAAGAACGATACTTTGACTACAACGAATTAAGACTGCTGTCTCTTTCCACTCCAGCTTTCCCTTTGACATATATTCTTTCTGGGCAGGTGGCATGGGTGGCCATGGGCGTTTTTGAGAGAATGAAGGGGAGTTGAATTGGTATGCAGTGAGTTTGGGTTTCACTTGGGAGTAGAGTTGCTATTGCTAGGATACTGGTGAAAGCGAAGCTTCCAGGATACATACTCCTAATGAGAAGTGACAATGTGCTAGCAGCCCTCACTCTCAGCGCCTCCTCGGCCTCAGCATCCACTCTGGCGCTGCTTTAGGAGCCCTTCGGCCCGCCACGGCACCGTGGGAACCCCTCTCTGGGCTGGTTGAGGCCGGAGCCACCTCCCTCTGCTTACAGGTAGGTGTGGAGGGAGAGGAGCGGGTGGGAACCGGGGCTGCGCGCCGCGCTCGCGGGCCAGTGCGAGTTCCCTAGAGCGCGGGCTCCGCGGACCCCGCACACGGAGCCGCCAGCCGGTGCCGCTGGCCCAGGGCAGTGAGGGGCTTTCTGCAGCTGCTGGCCCGGGTGCGACACTCAGATTCTCGCTGGGTTTAGCTGCCTCCTAGCGGGCCAGGGCTTGGGACCCGCAGCCCGCCAAGTCTGAGCTCCTCCCTCTGTGGTGGGCTCCCACGCGGCCAGAGCCTCCCTGACGGGCGCCGCCCGTGGAGCCTGGTCCCATCGATAGCCCAAGGGCTGAGGAATGTAGGTGCCACTCGGGACTGGCGGGCAGCTCCGCCTGCAGCTCCAGTGCAGGAACCACTGGGTGAAACCAGCTGGGCTCCTGAACCTGATGGGGACTTGGAGAACTTTTATATCTAGCCGGAGGATTGTCTGTGCACCAATCAGCACTCTGTGTCTAGCTCAAGGATTGTAAATGCACCAATCAGCACTCTGTGTCTAGCTTAGGGTTTGTAAATACACCAATTGGTACTCTGTATCTAGCTAAGTCTGTATCTAGCTAACTAGCACTCTGTGACTGTGTGTCTAGCTCAAGGATTGTAAGTGCACCAATCAGCACTCTGTCAAAACGGACCAATCACCTCTCTGTAAAGTGGACCAATCAACTCTCTGTACAATGGACCAATCAGCAGGATGTGGGTAGGGCCAGATAAGGGAATAAAAGCAAGCTGCCGCCCTTGCACACCGTGGGATCTTTATTGTTTTGCTGTTTGCAATAGATTTTGTAGCTGCTCACTCTTTGGGTCAACACCGCCTTTATAAGTTGTAAGACTCACCTCGAGGGTGTGCAGCTTCACTCCTGAAGTCACCGAGACCACGAACCCACCAGAAGGAAGAAGCTCCAGACACATTTGAACATTTGAAGGAACAAACTGCAGACACACCATCTTTAAGAACTGTAACACTCACCGCAAGGGTCTGCAGCTTCATTCTTCAAGTCAGTGAGACTAAGAATCCACCAATTCTGGACACGCTGACACACTAAGCCAACTTACCTGGCATGGAGATGTTGAGGTGTAGGGCCAGAGATGATTGGACATGAACGTGTCATGCAGTGCCAAAGCCAGAAGTAAGCGGGCAGTGGAGGTTTGAAATATATGTGGTGGAAGTTAGCTGGTGGCAGAGGCTTCCAATAGCTACATGAAAATGTAGGATTGTGGTTTTTTTTGGTTTTTTTTTTTTTAAAAATGGAGTCTCGCTGTTGCGCAGGCTAGAGTACAGTGACACGGTCTCGGCTCACTGCAACCTTTGCCTCCCAGGTTCAAGCAACTCTCCTGCCTCAGCCTCCTGAGTAGCTGGAGTTACAGGCACCTGCCGCCATGCCCAGATAATTTTTGTATTTTTAGTAGAGACGGGGTTTTACCATGTTGACCAGGCTGGGCTCGAGCTCCTGACCTCAAGTAATCCACCTGCCTTGGCCTCCCATAGTGCTGGAATTACGGGCATGAGCCACCACGCCTGGTCTAGGCTTCTGTTCTCATGGAAGCCTAAATAGCAAAAAAGTTCTCAGTTGCCTGGGATACACTTGACAATGTAGCTGATACAATTATAAATGCATATACTTAAAAACATTTTATTTTTAGACAGGGTCTTGCTCTATCACCCAAGTTGGAGTGCAGTGGTGCAATCACGGCTCACTGCATCCTTGACCTCCTGGGCTCAGGTGATCCTCCTGCCTCAGCTTCCTGTGTAGCTGGGACCACAGTTGTGTGCCACACGACACCCGGGTAAGTTGTTGACTTTTTTTTTTTTTTTTTTTGGAGACATGTGGTCTCACTTTGTTGCCCAGACTGGTCTCTGAACTCCTGGGCTCAAGCAATCCTCCTGCCTCAACCTCCCAAAGTGTTGAGATTACAGGTGTGAGCCACTGTGACTGGCCTGCATATACTCTTTGATGGCAATCATAGAAAACAGCATTGATCAGAATTCCTGAATTTTGGTGAGTGAACAGCACCAGAGATTCTATCTCTGGGTAGAATCAATCACATGATTTATGTAATCTCGAATATCAAAAATACAATTTTAATCCCAAGAATTATCTTTCTATTCTCTCTATAAAAATAACTTTAAAAAGCATTGTTATGTGAAGAGGTGTTCAAAGAGTGCGCCGCCAAAAACAGACACAGTGGAGTGTGTTAACCATTAATGAAAAAAAAGTATGCAATCTTCTGGAATTTTATATTTGCAATATTTTGATAAGATTTGTTTTTTCATTCTACTTAACATTTGACTTGCATATCTAGATTTGAATGATTTTTCTTAAAGAGGCAGCCCTTAGTAGTATCAGCTTTAGGCCCCACAAAACCTGGCTCAGCCCCAGAGTAGGTGCTGTAGCTATAGAGACTTGAGTGTGGGGTCCGCAGAAAATGTGGCCATGCCCTCTGCCCCGGTGGTGGGCAGCCATTGGCACAGGTCCCTGGGATGGTGCATGAACAGGAACGTATTCGGTTTGATAATAAACTTAATGAGCATGCTGAGTCTGAGATGTCGGGATATCCCAGGAGAGGCCCAGGAGAAAGGTCGGTCTCCTTGGGGACAGGGAAGGAGAGGGAGGGAGGGTCAGAGGGAAAGAGAGAGAGGGAGAACACCAGAACTGAGAACCAGTCACTTAAACTTCCCAGTCTCTATTCCAGAACTTTCTATGGCCCAGGTAGAGTCACTTGCTGGCATCCCACCATGAATACCTTCTTTACTGTCTTCTTCCCCCCCGCACCCACTTTTTTCTCCTTCAGATTTTTCTTTTTTCCTTTATGCTTTTCCATAACCAATGCAATGCATAGAAGTAAGAGGATAATAACCTGACCTAATGTGATTAAGTGTTCTCCCCCAAGTCCCTCCCCCATTCTTTAGCAGAGGTGAGATGAACACCCAGGTTTGACTTGCTTTCTTCGTAGTCTCTCCTTTGTGAAAGTGGGAGAGAGAAGCCTGCTGAGAAGTTTGGATGGAGCAAATGTGATGCATTTTGGATTAGGCTGCAGAACTGAGAGAGTCAGCCTGGGTTGCCTGGCCCCTGGAAAATCCTGGGCTCCAGGGACACAGCCTCAGGGAGTCAATGTAGAACTTGCCTGTGGAAGTTGGATGGGGGCGGAGGGTGGGGAGGTCCCCATCGTGTATTTATCTGTTCCTGTTTTCTTCTTCTTCATCAAGATTCAACAAGTGATCTGAGAAACAAGTTGAGTTCTTCTGATCTTGAAATGTAGCCCACCTAAAAATGTTACCTAATTAGTAGGATTTTCACACAGTGCTGGCAGGACTCTTAATTCCAAGGCCATTTGGTAATATGTGTCCAATACCTTGAAAATACAAATATTCCTTATTCTCAGCAATTCTATTCCTAGTGATTAAACCTAATGCTTGCCTGGGTGTGGTGGCTCACTCCTGTAATCCTAACACTTTGGGAGGCTGAAGAGGTTGCATTCCTTGAGGTCAGTAGTTCGAGACCAGCCTCACTAACATGTCCAAACCCTGTCTCTACTAAAAATACAAAAATTAGCTGGGTGTGAAAGCGTGTGCTTGTGATCCCAGCTACTCGGGCAGCTGAGACAGGAGAATTGCTTGAACCCAGGACAGTGGAGGTTGCAGTGAGCCAAAATCATGCCACAGAACACCAGCCTGGGTGAGACTCCGTTTCAAAAAAATAAATCCCAGCACTTTGGGAGGCCAAGGCTGGCAGATCACAAGGTCAGGAGTTCAAGATCACCCTGGCGAATATGGTGAAACCCTGTCTACTAAAAATACAAAAGTTAGCCGGGCATGGTGGCAGGTGCCTGTAGTACCAGCTACTTGGGAGGCTGAGGCAGGAGAATCACTTGAACCTGGGAGGCAGAGGTTGCAGTGAGCAGAGGTTGTGCCACTGCACTCCAGCCTGGGCAACAGAGCGAGACTCCATCTCAAATAAATAAATAAATAAATAAATAAAATAATTTTTTAAAAACCCCTAAGGCCATAATCAGACAAGTGCAGACATATGTGAGTACAATGATATTAACAATGATGTTTCATCATATGTAAAAATTAAAAACAGAATAGTAAGGACTTAGACCATCTATGACATATCTCTGCTATGGAAACTGTGTATTTAAAATAATGACAGATGTATATTTATTGTCATGAAAAGATGCTCTATAACACTAAGTGAAAAAGCAGCTTAGAGTATGATTTCCTTTCTTTTATTGAGATGGAGTTTCGCTCTTGTTGCCCAGGCTGGAGTAAAATGGCGCGCGATCTCAGCTCTCCATAATCTTTGCCTCCCCAGTTCAAGCGATTCTCCTGCTTCAGCCTCCCGAGTAGCTGGGATTATAGGCACGTGCCACCATGACCAGCTAATTTTGTATTTTTAGTAGTGATGGGGTTTCTCCATGTTGGTCAGCTGGTCTCGAACTCCCGACTGCAGGTGATCCACCTGCCTCGGCCTCCCAAAGTGCTGGGATTACAGGCGTGAGCCATTGTGCCTGGCCTAGAGTATGCTTTCATGCATATAAGTACATATGTAGTATATACTTGCATAGAAAGAAGTGGGGGCCGGGCGCGGTGGCTCAAGCCTGTAATCCCAGCACTTTGGGAGGCCGAGATGGGCAGATCACGAGGTCAGGAGATCAAGACCATCCTGGCTAACACGGTGAAACCCCATCTCTACTAAAAAATATACAAAAAACTAGCCGGGCGAGGTGGCGGGCGCCTGTAGTCCCAGCTACTCGGGAGGCTGAGGCAGGAGAATGGCGTGAACCCGGGAGGCGGAGCTTGCAGTGAGCTGAGATCTGGCCACTGCACTCCAGCCTGGGCGACAGAGCGAGACTCCGTCTCAAAAAAAAAAAAAAAAAAAAAAAGTGGGAATGCAATAAAATATTAGCAGTTATCTCTGTGTGGATGCTTGGATTATGGAGAATCTTTTTCTTCTCTATGCTTTTCAATTGATTCTAGATTGTACTATTAGGTATGACCAAGTATAAAAATATGGACCCTTATGGCTCACATCTGTAATCCCAGCACTTTGGGAGGCCGAGACAGATGGATCATCTGAGGTTGGGAGTTCGAGACTAGCCTGACCAACATGGAGAAACCCCGTCTCTACTAAAAATACAAAATTAGCTGGGTGTGGTGGCTCATGCCTGTAATCCCAGCTACTTGGGAGGCTGAGACAGGAGAATCACTTGAACCTGCGAGGCGGAGGTTGTGGTGAGCCGAGATCACGACATTGCACTCCAGCCTGGGCAACAAGAGCAAAACTCCATCTCAAAAACAACAACAACAACAGACAAAAAGAATTGACAGATTTGGAAAAAACCTTTTTTTAATTTATGAGTTGTAACATTTCAGGGTATTTCATATTTTTCTTTTCCAGTGATTCATTTTAAATATTCTTAGAATTGATGACACTCACTAACCAATTTGTTATAAATGTCCTCATTGTGTTCGCATATTATGAGCTTGGTATTATCCTCATCAGTGTCAATATTTCAGCTGAGAGCAGTAATAATTGTAAGTATTTTCCCGTTGTGTTTATATGATCCATCCTTCCTCATTATCGAATCATCAAACAACCCAAAATCCTGTTCATTGCTTCCATTTGACATTTATCTTTTTCTCCGAATAAACCAGTGCTTCTAGTATAATCTGAAATGTTACAAATTGTTTATTAATATCAGACACATTTCTATTGATTTTAATTGTTTATCCTTAGCTCTTTCTTACATTTCATTAATTACATAGGTTTTTTCTTTCAGTTCTTTAACACACACATACATTTAGAGATGAAAAAGGATGGTGCTCTTCATATATGAACAAATGTTTCAAAACACATTTCCAATAGCGGTTAAAATTTCAAATATGCAACTCCAGATAACAAAAAAACCCTCTGGGTTTTTCAAAATGCAATTTGTAATCGTATAAGTTGTATTGTTGCTTTCATTCCCGACAGGAGATAATTTGGTTTTGACTAGATGCAAACAAGAAATGAATCTTCTGTTTAGAACTTAGCACGTATGTTGATTTGAAGGATTTTCACAGACTGCTTCTGGGGCTCCCCTCCACCACCTTGATACATATATGTCTGGTGCAGGGCAGTATAGGATATATTTATGTCTTAGTACAATAGATGTTGTCGAGTGAGTTAGCACAGTGGGCAGTTGGAATATTCCTGGTGGCCATACAAAATGTGTAGCAAACGTGACTGTATACAGGAGTTCCTGAAACCCACATACCCTACTATATTAACATATCTGATTAAACTTTCTTTTGCTGGGTCCCTCAAATGTCCATAGCCATTGCAATACCACTAGATATGAAGAGACTGGGGGATGTTGGGGTGAAAAACAGTGGCCTTCACAGCTTAGGGTTTAAATATCCTGTTTTTGCGAATTTTATTAAAACATATCACCATGTGGACACATTGCTACGGCCCCTTCTGAGCTGTCATGACAGAGGCCTGTGTAAGTGAGGTGTCCTGAAGCTTAAGCTCTTTAACTTCCTGGCAAATTTGCCTCGGCCTCCGCATTCCCAACATCTTCCAAGCCCCTATCCCAGCTATCCTGGATTATTGCTGTCATTTCCTGTTTCTTCCTTGCTCCTCTCAGTCTGTTCTTTGAGTGACCAAAGCAATCTCATAAAAAACTCGAGTCAGATCACGTCATACCTCAGCCCAAAGGCTTCCAGTGTTTTCCATCTCATGCCCAGTAAAAGCAAGTAGCCCAGGAGGCTCCGCAAGATCTGGCTCTTACCGCCTTTTTGACCTCATCTCTTGGCCTCCGCCCCTTCCTCACTCCGCTTCAGCCACGTGAGCCTCCTGCAGTTTCTGGAGTGGCCAGGCAGGCTTTCACAGGGCTTTTGCATTTGCTGTTGGTGCAGCCTGGACCGCTTCTTCCAGGTATCCAAAGGGCTCCCTCTCTCACCTCCTTCACAGAAGCCTGGCTGGACCTCCCTGTTCAAAAATGCATCTCTCCCCACACCTGGTCCCTATTCCCTGCTTTGTATTCTGCCATAAAATGTACCACCCTCTGACACACTACTAAATTTTTTTTATTGTCTGCCTTCCTCCGCTGAAACGAGAGCTCCGGGAGGTGTGGATGGTTTTTTGTCCACTGCTGTATCCCAGTGCCTAGAACAGGGCCTGACACGCAGTGGCTGACTTCTGGCAAACACAGCGGATTCTGCCTTCAGCGTTCTATTCTCCATCCCCACCAGCAGCCCACAGGACCACCTTCTAAGGAAGGGCAATGAGAGTACAATGACTGAAAGGCCAATTTTTCTAAAAGAGAAGAGCAAAGGTGAACTAGTGACAGTGTTTGCTAGCACTGGAGTGATGCATTTTTATCAAGAGCTGTCTTTTGTGAAGTGAATCACCAGAGGGTTTGGTCACTGAGCTATAAACCTCTGGCACCTCCTCCCCGCCTTCCCAAAGATGTAATCCAGGGTAATTGTGGTATTAATCAGAAATTGCCAAATCATATAATTTCTCTTCCCGGTTCAAGGAAAATAATACAAATGAAAAGAAAATAAAAGGTAGAAGAAAAGGAGACATTTGAAATGCTTATTCTTTATCTTTTCTTCATTTTTTTCTCCTTCTGACTAAAGAGAATAAAACAAACCAGAAAATATTACAGAAAAGCAAGGAAAAGTCTGTTATTAGAGCAAACGATCAGAGAAGTGCTGGCATTCTGGTGCGGTCAATGAGCTTAGTGCCATATAAATATATCACTTTTACATATGAAATGTTTTAAGATGCTAACAAAATAAAAACAATTTTTCAACAAGTACAGGTAAAAGAAATTATAATGTGAACATGCGAGAAAGGCTACCATCAGGGTACGTTTTCTTCCAATCTTATATGCATACATTCGTACATACTGTTCCTGTCATATATGTACTTTTTGTATCCTGATTTTTTTCTTCAGATCAAATAAACATTCCATGTGGCAAATTTGTCTGCATGTTTGTAATTTTTTTTTAAAGAGACAAGGTGTCACTCTTGCTCAGACGGGAGCGCAGTGGTGCAATCATGGCTCACTGCAGCCTTGAACTCCTGAACTCAAATGATCCTCCTACTTCAGCTTCTGGAGTAGCTGGGACTATAGGCGAGAGCCACTGCATCCAGCCTGCATGCTTGTAATTTTAAAGATACATAACATTCTATCCTGTGGCAATAACATGTTTTGTTTAGCCATCCAACTATAATTGGACATTTAGGTTGCTTACATTTTTCACTCTTAAAATGTTGTTATGAACTTTTAGTGCATATAGTATTTCTCTCCCTAGTATTTTCAATGATCTTCCTAGGATGATTTTCTGGTAGTAGGAAAATTGAGTCAAAAGTGATGACTCCTTTATGGTTCTTGAAAGTGAGAGTAAAACTGCGTTCCAGCAGGTTTGTGCCAGTTTACAATGAAGCCAGTGAAACGTGTGAGTACGAATTTCACCATACTCTCGCCAGCATTTGATATTACTACTTTTTATTTTGCTAATTTAAAAAGGATTCTTATTTTGATATGTATTTTCCTATGTCTATTTTCCTTGATGATTTCTTCTGCTGGGAAATGCCATTTCATGTCCCTTCTGCAATTTACCTTTGCGGGTTGTCTAAATACTCTTTATTTTTTTTTCATGGGCTGTATATTAACCCTTCCTCATATGCACTGTATTTATTCAATCTGTTTTACATTTCTGGTTATACTGTCATCTAAAACAATTTAGCACTTTTATACAGTTCAGATCTTATCAAGTCAATTTCTCCTATTACATGTGTTCTTTTAAAATCCTCTCGTCTTATCTCCACAACTTTATTTTATTTTATTTTATTTTATTTATTTGAGATAAGGTCTTACTCTGTTGCCCAGGCTGGAGTGCAGTGGTGCAATCATAGCTCATTGCAGCCTCAAACTCCTGAGCTTAAGTGATCCTCCTGCCTCAGGGTCCTGAGTAGCTGGGACTACAGGTGTGCACCACCACACTCCGCTAGTTGATTTCTTTTAATTTTTGGTAGAGATGGGGGTCTCACTATGTTGCCTATGCTTTGTGACTTAAAGAAGAATTTAATTCTGCTTTAGCTTTCTGATTTTCATTTCTGTATCTAGCTATTTAATCCATTCATTTTGATGTATGATCTTTACATTGATCTCTATCCTAAGTGCTAACTAGTTATCCAAGACTAAATATATTTGAAGAAACCCTTGTGTAACACAAGACAGTAGACTATGCCTATATAAAGAGTTCGTGTGTGCTGGGGCATGGTTCCAGGTTCCCTGGGAAGAGACAGGGAAGCAGCAGCCCCAAAGGACTTAAAATGTGATGTTCAGTGAGAAAAGTGGGTATGACTAGAATAAAGCATGGGAGTGCATGGGAATGTTCCCGAGGTGTTTCTACCTTGCCCTTTCCGTGCATAAACAACACTGGAGAATGAAATCACTTCCGAAAATGGTAACTCCTTGACCCAGAGGTTTTCCTAGCTCGGTAGAGTCCTTTTAGTGCTTCAGGAATGAGGGCTCTCAGCTGACCGAGTGCAATACATATACTGAGCACCCGTTGAGTGTATGTAGAGTGCTATGCTAAGCACCTTGTGTGGGTACCTTGTGGGATGCAAAATAGTCCTGGGGCAACCACGAGTTAAGCTGAGTGATGAAATAACGGAGATGAGAAGATTAATCCGAGCAGATAACCCAGCGTAGCCCTACGCTGGCTCTGCTGCGCAGCTTTGCTGGTGTGGAGTGAGTGTGGCTCTGCACCTCTAAAGGGCTGCGTCCACCCTCTGTCTTCCTCCCTACCTCTCAGTTGGCCGAAGCTTCTGATCACACAGACAAGAATCTCAGTTTGCTTTCTTGCCGCCAGGAAGCCAAGTTCACTCAAGCTCTCCCAAAGCTTTTGCAAGAGTGGGTCTTAAATCCTGGCGGGGGGCACGTGCACTCATTTAAGATTTAAAAAGGCATCGGAAATGCCTGTCCCCGATGCCCACTGCTGGCCACAAACCTGAAGACCCAAGCGACCACACTTGGTAGGCACTTCTGCCCTTCTGGTCTGGTTCCCACCCGCCCATCCCGAATCGCGGTTATTTTTCCCGGTGCTCACAGCATGCAGACCACAGCCTGTGGCCGCTAGTGTTTCCTTTGCTAGGACCACGTGTAATTGTCTTGGCTTCTCATCTTTTGACGGGCAGGCAGGTGGACAGGGACTTGCCCTATATCAACCGGGTCCCCAGTTTGGCAGGAGTGGATAAATCTTGAAAGAGAAAAAGGATCTGGGCCATTTAACCGTGGCATGGCAGCTCCAAATCCCCAAACGTGTCACTAGTGACGTCCCACGTGGCAGATTCGCTCTCAGGGAAGCCCGGCACCGTTTCTGTCCGGGACACCCTCCCCCTGCCCACCCTCCGCTCCCGGAATTCACCCTCGGGGCCGCCCCGCCTCGCGCCTCGCTCCCTCCCACAGCCCGGCGGACCGGGGACGAGAAGGGCAGGCGCTCCCTGCAGAGTCCCTGGGGCGCCCGTGGCTCGGGGTGCGCGGTGGGACTCGGTGAAGCCGGCGTCCTCGCCCCAGAGCCGCGGCTCCGGGGCCGCTGGAGGAGCCAGAGCGGCACCCAGATGACTGATCGCCGCGGAGAAAGTGCCCCGGGACTGTGACCCCCGCGCCGGGGGGCGGGCGCAGGGCGTGGCTGAGGCGCAGGAAGATGCCGCGATGGGACCGGGAAAAAACCACCGACCCCAAAACACCCACTGTGTTTCTCAACCTGAGTTCCCCGGTAGCGGCCGAAGGACCCCAAAGGCTGCATGGCGCCCCCCTGGCCCCCACCCACCGGGGCGTCGCTTCGCGTGGGTGGGCTTCGCGTTCCCTCTGGGGTTTCAGAGCCACCACGTGACTTCCACGAAGCGCGGGGCGCCGGCGGAAAGTCGCAGCAGGGGTGGATTTGGGACCCCGAGGTGCGGAGAGAGGGCGGGCAGAGGAGGAAACGAGGCGGGGGTGGGAGAAGGAGGGCGGGGCAGAAGTGGGACGGGAAGGACCGCTGCCGGGACTGGCGCGCTGGGACACCCGGCCCACGCGCGGAGGAGCTGGGAGAGCGGGAAGCCCGAGGGGGCGGGGCTGGCGCGGGGCCGTGGGTGCGGCACGAGGATGCCCGCGGCGGGACAGCGCCCGTAGGCAGCCCCGTGGGCAGGGCGCGCTGGCGGGCCGGGCCGGAGGAGCGCCCGGCATGTCGCAAGGGCTCCCGGCCGCCGGCAGCGTCCTGCAGAGGAGCGTCGCGGCGCCGGGGAACCAGCCGCAGCCGCAGCCGCAGCCGCAGCCGCAGGTAGAGGGCGGGAGGCTCAGGGAGGGTCGTGGGGTGCGGGGAACCGGCGCGCCGCGGGGGGCGAGGAGGTGGGTGCCGGAGTTCCGTGGTGGTGACTGCGGAGGTGCAGAGGTTGCTGGTGCGGCCGGAGACAAGCAGAGGTAAGGGCGTGGGGGTGTGGGGGGTGTGGGGGCGTGGGGGCGTGGGGGCATGGGGGCGAGCCAGGGACCCCGGCGTGCGCACAGTGTCCGCGGCGCCTGGAATGGCTCCTGCGTCAGCTCTTGCGCCCTCTGGGAGGAGAAGCCCGAGGGCGCCCACGCCTGGCTGGGCCGGGCATGGCCGGTGCTCCCCGGCACGTGGGCTCCGCACTGCCCTGGGGGCCGCCCCATCCTCGCGCAGCCAGCGGCTACCACCCCACCGCCCGTGCCTGTAGCCCCTCCGGGCTTCCCCGGGGGTGGGCTGCCGCGGGAATGAAGAACGCGGGACTGGTCAGCCTGGGCGGGGGGACCTACAAAGGGCCGACTCCGCCCCCAGCTGGTGGAAACCCTTTGCCCCTTCCCAGTCCGCTGTCCCCTAGCAACGTTTACAGCTGAGCACTCAGGAAACAGACCAGGCTGGCCACAGGGACGGCCATCTGGAAACTTTGCCTGGGTCTTGGCCACCTGCCTTACGACGAAGACTGGGTCTTTTCATCCTTACTCCCCACCTTCCCAATTCAGCGCTGGGCACATGTCATCAGGTGACGCTGGAGTGTCTCAGAGATCTGAGTTTGGGCTTCGGCTTTGCCACACACAGGCTGAGCAGCCTTGAGCAATTTGTTTAACCTCTCCGACCCTCCGTTTCCCCATCTGTAAAATGAATATAATAACATCGATCTCTCAGGATCTTTGAGATTGAATCAGATACGATTAATAACGTAATACTATCTCTAACTTTTGCTCACCTCTTTCTGTCTTGACTAAATGTTTTTGCTGCGTTGGCAGGTGTGATCATGGTGATGAGTCCAGTTTAGAGTCAGCTCCCCGAGGGCAGTATGCAGGCTGCTTTCTTGTGCTTTTTTCTGTGACTTTTTGATTACGGAGAGCAGAGGCATGAAAAGCACTATGCAGAATACATATTTTTTTAAGTAGGAACTTCAACAAAGGCAGGTAACTTCTTGAGGGCATACTGTGTGCTGGGAGCTTTAGGACAAAATCTCATTTCATCGTATCCCAATCCTAAGCATTAGGCTGTTAGCACTAAGTCTGCAGAGTTCACTGACCCTTTGTTTAGGGCTTGTATCCCCAGTGTCTGGGACAGTGTCTGGCACATGGTGGGTGCTCAGTTAATACGTATTGAAAGAATGAATGAATTATGTTTGCAATAAATGAGAAAACTGAAAATTTAGAGAATTTAAACCATTTACACAAGGCCATGTTGACACTAAGAGACAAAACTAGGATCGATGTGATTCTAAAGCTAAAGAGCTGTCTTCTAACCACATATTCCCCTGTAATGTTCTGGTTTTGTTTATCAAGACTTCTTTGCCTCTCTAGAAGACTGTATTTTCATACTTTGTCTCTGTTCCCTTAAGCTTCTATTTGCTATGTATGTTATTTATTCTTCTCTTTTTTATACCCTTATAAAAAATTCTTACCTGTAGTAACTTGGGAAGATGTGTGTCTTATTTGGAATACAGGACAAGATCAAATGATAACTGAAAATATCCATTTTTGTGTTATTAATATTTGCATCCATGAATATTAATAACTGAGTGGTTTTCCTGTATTTGTACCTCTTGGCTCTTAAACTCTGTAAGTGTGGTATTTTTCCCGCTTGGTGGTGTCTCCTCATGGGGTTCTAGAAAGCAAATACTGCTCTACTTTTTCATGTTTTCTATAGCTGATTGAAGTGTTTTTACCACGGTCGGTACATTTTCCTGCCTGCCTGTTTCATGATCACTCTTGAGGGATTTGACTGAATTTGGTTAAATCTTATGTATAGCTAACAGCTTTCAAGGCACATCAAAAATTTGCTTTCTGATTCACTCTGACTTCTGAAACAAAATGTCAGCCAAGCATTGTTCAAATGAGTACATTGTCAGTGGGGTTTAAGATCATTTGGTGTGTTGGTAGAGTTATGTGGTGCAATTAGTTATAAGTGTAATCATGATTTGCATGCAGCATCAAAAGTACCTTTCATGCGTGGTGGTGTAAGGACTGGCAAACAGCAAGTTCCAGATAGCAGATCTCTCCACCGCCCAACAGCAAGTTCCAGATAGCAGATCTCTCCACCGCCCCCTGCCCCGCCCAGCTTTCCAGTCTCAGATGGACAACATTGACACCACAGCTCTTCCAGGCACACGCCCTGTGGGCTAGAGGTTTATGAACGTTGGTTTGGAGACCAACAGACCTGAGTTCCACTTCCCACTCACCCACTTGGTGGCTGTAATACCTGGAGCAAGGTCCTTAACCCCTCTGAGTTTCTTATTCCTCATCTTTTAAACAGCAGTCACACCACACACTTCACACACTCACATGGTGAGTGCTCCTGGGCGAGGGGCTGTTGTGAGCCCATTGGTGTAGCAACTAGTGCTGCTGTCTACTGCAAAGCAAATGGTGAAGCTCTGTGAACAACGCTGAGTGACGAGACAGGGCAGAGAAGGGTAAGGCGAGGGGCCACGACATCACGCCCACCCGATGTTTTTCCCCAGAGCCCTGAGGATGATGACAGGAAAGTCCGAAGGAGAGAAAAAAACCGAGTTGCTGCTCAGAGAAGTCGGAAGAAGCAGACCCAGAAGGCTGACAAGCTCCATGAGGTGAGACCATGGTAGGGACAAGCCACCTGAGAGCCACACCACCTCTGCCCTTGCACGGGAGTGGGGGTGATGACATCACTGTTCTCTTTATCACAATTTCAGCAACACTCATATCTAATTTCTGCCAGGGTGTTCTCACTGTTTGCTCACACACATGTTCGTTCCTCCCTCATCTACCAGGTGCTTTTCATGCTCAAGTTTCTTTCATTATAAAACAAAACAAAGCCTCTTCTGGACCCTGATTCACTTTCAAGTTCTTGCACCATTTCTTTCCTTCCCTTACATCCTTGCTTCTTGTTTTGCATTTTTTTTTTTTCCTCCAAAGTAATCCTTTAACTTCCTTGCTTCTTAAAAAAGAGTAGTTACACCTGTTGTCTCTGTGTCCCCGGCTCCTGGTTATTCCCCAATCCTCTGTGATTTAATTTCTGCTACCTCCTCTCCACCTGACACACATATATGCGCACACAGACACACACATCCACACATGTACCCAACGTGCATATGTACACACACACACCCCCTACAGAAGCTGCTCCCACTGCAGCCACCTGTGCCCTGGCACTGCCTTATCAAGGACCCTCTTTCTGGTCTCATCATCCTTTACCTTGTTAGAACATTTGACACTTTGGACCCATCTCTTCTTAAAGCTTTCCCCTCTTTTGCTTCTAAAAGACCACATTTCCTAGTTTTCCTGATCTTCTTCACCAGTTTGAAACGAGTGTTTCAAACTCTGCCCTTTTTTTTTTTTCTCACTCTAGGAGACTTAATCTATTAATCTGCTCTCCCAGCATCAGCTCCCAACATTGATTACTCCAGGCAGGCCCTCTGTCCTGGATCCTAGACCCCATAACTTCAGCGTCTGCTGAGCTGTTTCCCCATGGGTCCACTGCAGGCTGCTGTGATGTACCACATCCATAAAAGAGTGTTATTATCCATTTACCCGGAGACTTTCTCTTCTCATTGTCTTCAAACTGTAGTTAATGGAGCGAACCATCTTTCTCATCACTCAAATCAGAAGCCTAGGATTTATCCTAAGCCATTCCTTTTCCCTCCACCCTCATGGGTACACCTTCGTAATCCTGCAGTTGGGACCTGGGGCTGCGCCATACCAGGAACTGGCCTCAAAAGCATCCGAGGATCTTTTTGATTGGAATGGGCCACCGTTCCAAGTTCTTGTCTTTGTCGGGGTTGGTGTGCATAATTAAAGATTTTAGTTTAGCTCTTTCCTGCCATACTTTCTTATTTTTTTGAGACAGGATCTTGCTCTGTTGCCCAGGCTGGAGTGCGATGGCATGATCATGGCTTGCTGCAGCCTCCGCCTCCCAGGCTCAAGCAATCTTCCCACCTCTGCCCTTAATTTTGTCTTTTGTTTTGTTTGTTTTGAGACAGAGTCTCACTCTGTTGCCCAGGCTGGAGTGCAGTGGCACAATCTCAGCTCACTGCAACCTCTGCCTCCTGGGTTCTAGAGATTCTCCTGCCTCAGCCTCCCGAATAGCTGGGACCACAGGTGCCCGCCACTACGCCCAGCTAATTTTTTGTATTTTTAGTAGAGACGGGGTTTCACCATGTTGGCCAGGCTGGTCTCGTACTCCTGACCTCATAATTCGCCCACCTCGGCCTCCCAAGTGCTGGGATTACAGGCATGAGCCACCGCGCCCGGCCATTTTTGTAGTTTTGTAGAGATGGGGTTTTGCCATGTTGCTCAGGGTAGTTTCAGACTCCTGGACTCAAGTGATCCACCTGCCTTGCCCTCACAAAGTGTTGGAATTACAGGCATGAGGCATTGTGCTAGGTCTCCTGCCATGCTTGTCTCAGCAAGGCCATTCTGGGGCACTGGCAACATGGAGACTCTGAGGTGTGTTGGGGAGAGGAGAGGAAAAGGGCAATCTTAAAACTCTAACAATGAACAAAGAACAAATTTAGAATGCACATACTCCACAGAGAGGTGACCTTCCGATATAAATTCACAGTGTGGCATGAATCATAAATGTCAGATTCTTTCCTGAAGTAAGAAGGCTGGGCCCTCGAAGGAGGCTAGGATCTCTAGACTAGTGTCATGGAAGGTCCCTCCCAGCCTTCATCCTGAAGAATTTCCACAGAAGAATGGTAATGCCCTTTGCCTCCTTTCTTTCTTTCCCCTTGCTCCTGAAGCAATTGTGATTCTAGCATCATGTTACCAAAATAGCCCCCAGAGGGGACCTGTGGCTCCCAGTTAGTGCATGGCCCTATATTCAGACCACATGTGCTGCTGGATGGCCAAGGCATTACTCCTGAAGAAGCTCCTAGTCCCAGCCAGGTGCATTAATATTTTTAAAAACTAGTTTTAAAAACATCAGTTTAAGTCTGGACTGAATATGTATCCAGAGGACAAGATCTTGGACAAGATCTTTCATGGAGCACGGTCAAGTAGATCCATTTCACAAATACCAAGCATTGCCATTGGGTCACAAAGAGAGGAGGAAGATCTCATGCTTTACCTGTCGGTGGGAAACCTGGAATTTCCCAAGGAAAGGATGTTAATTTCCTACTGCTGCTGAAACAAACTGTCACACATTGAGTGGTTTAACATTTACTATCTTACACTGTCTTACAGTTTTGGCAATCACACATCAGAAGTAGGTCACATTGGGTCAAAATGAAGATGGCAGCAGGGCTGCCTTCCTTCTGGAGGTTCTGGAGAAGATTCGTTTTCTTGCTTTTTCCAGCTTCCGGAGGCTTCAGTGTTCCTGGGCTTATGGTCTCCTTCCATCTTCAGAGCCAGCAATGGCCAGTCGCATCTTTCTCAGGCTGCGTTACTCTGGTGCTGTTTCCATTGTCACATCTTCTCTGACTCCCCGACACCCTCTTTCACTCACAAGGACCCTTAGGATTGCACTGGGTCTGCCTGGATAATCCAGGATAGTCTCCCCATCTCACGCTTCTTAATCACATCCGCATAGTCCCTTTAGTTATGTAAGGTGACATAGTCACAGGTTCAAGAGAGTAGAATGTAGACTTCTATGAGGGGTGGATCGATTATGCTGCCTACCACAGAAGGTAATGTAAATACAGAACTTTACCACAGTATCAAGAAGAGTACCTGCATGAAGCGTTGGTTCTCTCGAACTTTCTGTCACTGCTGCATTTGATAACCGAGTGAACCAGGTGCCTGGGAACTTCAGAGTGGTGCCACGTTTACCCCTATCTGATCCCTCTTGGAACTGTGGGGTGGAGACTCCTTCTGTAGGGTCCCTGGCCTGCTCTCCAACCCAGAGACTGTGTTGCATGACAGTCGTGCCAGCTGCCCTTTCCAGAAATGGGGCGGGTTGATCTGAAGCCCAGACCCTCCATGGAAGAGCACCCCCTTCCCCTCTCTCTCTGTGGGGCTGAAGGAATGGGTCAGGATTACACACCACTGGCAGATCACCTCAGCAAGGCCAGTTTTATTGAGAAACACAGGGTCAAAGAGGCTAGGACAGCGGCTCCACCTGTATACAGACCCCAGAGCTGTAGCCCTCACCTTAGCTTCACTATCTCCACACAAGTGTCACTGGTCACAAGTGGGTGTGAGGAAGCAGGCAACTGGCTTAGGAAAATGGAAATATATCCCAAACCTTCTGCAGAACCAGAGGAACATCATTTCTGAACTGAATCATTACTCACCATGTGAGTAATCCCTTCCCTGTTCCTTCTAGGAAAGCATTGTAACTGTAGGGATCATTGGATGATTAAATCTACTATTGGAGGCAAGGTATCTGGTTTAAAAATGGTGTAAAGAACCCTTTTGCCAAGCTCCAGTGAGTTGAGCACAGAGCACCTTGCACACTGCTTCTGGTCATGACAGCCCGTTAGGACCCCTGGACCTCTCAGGCCAATCTAGCATGGGGACACCATGCATAGGAACCTCCTCCTCAAATCTGGAGTGAGGCCAGCTCATTGGGAGACACCAGAGGGCCCAGAAAACAGCCACTGACAGCCACTGCCTGCTGCTCCCTGGAGACTGTGGTGCATCCAAAGGGCTTTCTTCATCTGTTCCTCTATACCACACTGCAGGGATTGCATTTCTGAATATCTCAAAGTAACTCAAGCTCTTTAGTTGCATTTCTTGCATATTGTGAGGGGGGATATTTGGAGCAAACGTGTTTAAAGTTTCCACTTTTTGGCCAGGCACAGTGTCTCATGCCTGTAATCCAAGCTCTTTGGGAGGCTGAGGTGGGTGGATCAACTGAGGCCAGGAGTTTAAGACCAGCCTGGCCAACATAGCGAAACCCCATCTCTACTAAAAATAGAAAAATTAGCCGGGTATGGTGGTGTGTGCCTGTAGTCCCAACTACTCGGGCGACTGAGGCAGGAGAATCGCTTGAACCTGGGAGGCAGAGGTTGCAGTGAGCCAAGATTGCGCCACTTCACTCCAGCCTGGGCAACAAGAGTTTCCACTTTTCTCTGCTCACCTCACTCACATACTCCACCTGCACTTGAGCCTCTGGTTTTTTGGGTTGTTTTTTACTCTTTCGTCTTCCTGGGTTTTTAAAAAAATATGGAACACTTTATGAATTTGCATGTTATCCTTGTGCAGGGGCCATGCTAATCCCGGTGTCATTCCAATTTTAGTGTATGTGCTGCTCAAGTGAGCACTTGAGCCTCTGTTGCCTCCAACGCCCTGAGAAACTTGCTCCAACTGCAGCTCTTAGGAGTTTTTCGGCCACCTCCCTCCCCTCCTTGTTCTCCATCTCCAAAGGCCTAGGAGTGTCCGTCAAGGCGAGACCTCTGTGGAGGGGAGGATGGAGAAAGAGGCTGCACAGGCCAAGCCAGAGAGGCAGCAGCTGGGGTTCCCCTTCACATAGAGTTTTCTGGGCAGTGGTTGCTGGCAGTTGGACTACGGTGATGAGAAGTGGTTCTTAACATGTGTCTGTAGACCTCAGAGTTCACTGTGGGCTTTCAAATCATCCCTCCAACCCGCTCACACCTCCCGTGGGGATTTCGACCTGCATTCATCTCTGAACACTAGGCGCATGCCAAAGTCCACACTGCCAAATGAGAACCAAAGTGAATAGGCAGGGTCTCCTCTCACCCAGGCTGAAGGGTGGCTCAGAAGTGGGTCAGACTGGTTCGACCAGACACCCCAAAGGTGTAAGACTGAGAAAGAATTTTGAGTCAGAAAAGGAAAGCAGCAGTGCCATCCTGAGGAGCCCCAAATGTCACAAACTGGTGAATGACTTGGGCAATGTGATTGTGTTGTGTAGTCGCCATGGTTTTTTCAGATATTGCATGTTCTAAGAGGAAGCTTCATGCCAGCACCCGTGTGGCTTAGAAACTGATTATGACACTCATTTGTACAGCCCTTGCTGGTAACAGTTTTTCTGCTGGGAAGTGCATCAGTGAAGGCTTGGGAGTAGACTTATTCTAAAGTACTGAGATCTTACAGCCTCTTACTTCTGGTAACCATCATGGGGAAATCTGGACCCAGGCCCTGCCAACCAAACGCAGAATTGTTGATGCTACAAGAGAGCTGCAGTGGACCTTGAAGTTAGGAGTCAGATCCCAAGTCTGTGTGACCTTGGAAAAGTCACTGTACCTCTCAGAGCTTTAGTTTTCTAATTTGTGAAATGGGGTCTGTGTGTGGCTGTGGCCTCCTGGTGGCCTGTTCCTACTTCTTTCCTTATCACCATAGTTGTCATCTCTGCTCCCTGGTACTCACTTTTTTACCAGTCCTTGATCCTTTCCTCAGCCTCAGAGGCACCCTGGACCCTGTGTATCCCTAGGCAGCCCCTTGATCCCAGTCACTTGCTCCTAGATGCCCAGAACAGGGTTTCTCAGCCTCAACACTGTTGATGCATGGGGCAGCATAATTCCTGGTTGTTGGGGGTCTGTCCTCTGTGCTGTTGGACGTTGAGCAGCATCCCTGTCCTCTAGCCACATGATGTAGTAGCACCCCCCACCAGCTGTGATAACCCAAACTGTCTCCATACACTGCCAGTGTCCCCTGATGACTGCCACAGTTGCCCTACTTGAGATCCACTGCCTTAGGCAGCTTCATTTCTGAGGCAGAACTGGGATCCACAGTGATTTCACCACCTCTAATTTTTAGGTGTCTGCTTTGAAACTGTCCCGGCAAATACCCAGAGAGGGAGTACAGCAACCTCAAACCCTCCTGTAGCAAAGGATTTGGAACTTGGCAGAATTAGAGCTAGACGGGTCATATGTTTGGAAATAATGAAGGGTTTAATGGTCTTTGCTTGCTTTTTGTTTGCGTTTACTCCAGGAATTTCTTCTGGGTGTGAGGTGGGTTTCATTTCTTCCCCCTTTTGCTGCTATTCGGTGTTCTCTGGCCTCTTCTTTCTTCCCTCCCAGCTCCTCTTTTTATTTTCATAGGACTGGTCTCACCTAAAGATTTTGACTTCTTCTCTTGTTATTCTCTCAGCTCAATAAAAGTCCCTCAGCCGGTTTATAAGTAAAGCTTAAATCCTGGAAGAGAAAGTCCCTGTGGAGAAGGCAGATGAGGGGCCCATGGGGCACCTGTGACGGGAAGCTCTGACGACTCTGAGCAGGGGTTGGGGGAGGGCAGGGGACCTCAGGGAAGCCTCAGGCCACAGGGCTGCGCACACGGCTTCCAGAGACAAAGCCGCGAAGCTCAGAGCCTCTTGCTGTGGAATTCAGTATATGTAGAAAGGCAGCTTGGAATATTCTACCAAAGGAAGAGGGCTTCTTGTCCTTTGGAATCTACTTAAAATGTTAGCATGTTGGAACTACTCAAACGTACTCCCCGTTTTACTGGAAAGTGAAGGCATTTCCAGCTGCAGGCTGGAGTGTCTGTGAGTGTGTTTATGTGAAAGTGAAGGTGTGGAGTGTGGATGTGAGTCTGTGAGTGTGTGTGACTGAGTGTGTGAGGTGTGTGTATGTGTGTATGACTGTGTGACTGTGTGACAGTGTGTGACTGTGTGTGTGTGTACATGTGTGAGAGTGTGTGTATGAGAGTGAATATGTGTTTGCAGACGTGTGTGAGTGTGTGGGTGTCTATGTGTGTGAGTGTGTGTGAGTGTGTATGTGTGCGAGAGTGTGAGTGTGTATGAAAGTGTGTGTGTTTGCGGACACATGTGTGACTCTGTGCGTGTGTGTGAGTGTGTATGAGTGTGTGAGTGTGTGTTTGCAGACGTGTGTGAGTGTGTGGGTGTCTGTGTGTGAGTGTGTGTGAGTGTGTATGTGTGCGAGAGTGTGTGTGTATGAAAGTGTGTGTGTTTGCGGACACGTGTGACTCTGTGCGTGTGTGTGAGTGTGTATGAGTGTGTGAGTGTGTGTTTGCAGACGTGTGTGAGTGTGTGGGTGTCTGTGTGTGAGTGTGTATGTGTGTGAGAGTGTGAGTGTGTATGAAAGTGTGTGTGTTTGCGGACACATGTGTGACTCTGTGCGTGTGTGTGAGTGTGTATGAGTGTGTGAGTGTGTATGAGTGTGTGAGTGTGTGTTTGCAGACGTGTGTGGGTATCTGTGTGTGAGTGTGTATGTGTGCGAGAGTGTGAGTGTGTATGAAAGTGTGTGTGTTTGCGGACACGTGTGACTCTGTGCGTGTGTGTGAGTGTGTATGAGTGTGTGAGTGTGTGTTTGCAGGCGTGTGTGTGTGGGTATCTGTGTGTGAGTGTGTATGTGTGCGAGAGTGTGAGTGTGTATGAAAGTGTGTGTGTTTGCGGACACATGTGTGACTCTGTGCGTGTGTGTGAGTGTGTATGAGTGTGTGAGTGTGTGTTTGCAGACGTGTGTGTGTGCTGCAGCTTTTCTCCTCCCTCTGCTGCCTGCAGGATTTCCTTGATGCCTCGGCTTCCATCCCATCCTCCCATCCAGATTCTCCCCTTGCCCATGGAGGGCTTGTTGCTGGGTTTGTAGACAGAATTCTGACTCCAGAACTAGAGCTTGTCAGAGGCCAGAGGAGGGCATGAGGGCTTGGGAGTGGGAGGCAGGGAGGAGGATGGAGGCAGAATGGGGCCGGTATACTGGTGAAGCCACATGGCCCCAGAACAGCCTGCTGCCCTGGAGAGTGCTCCAGAACACGCTGGGAGCCTTCCTGGGGAATGGCTCAGATAGACTCTACAGGCAGCCCCGCCAGACCCCTTGCTTCTGAAAGGGAGGAAGATGCCGAGAGTCCATTATAAAGGAAAGGGTGGAGTTAAAGAAAAAGCAGAGGATGAGGGCTGAGGAATCACTGAGCATGTGGATGCTGGTGGTGTGGTGCATCAGGCGGGGGTAGAGGAGAGGAGTGGCAGAAGTTCCTAGGTCCTTTACATTTCTGATCTTTGGGGAGAGACGTTACTTAATATGAGTGAGATTGAATATGAAACAAAATAGAATAGAACACATAATAAAAGATGTGGTTCCTGTAGGTACTGTGGTCAGGGAAGCCTTTCTGGAGGTGGTGGGCTTGAGCTGAACCCACGCAGAAAAGGAGGAAGGCAGTCCAGTTAAGGATAACTGCATGAGCAAAGGGGCAGATTGATAATTTGCATGTGTCTTTGGGGGCTATAAGATCAGATTTCTTTAGTGATACTCCCTTAAAATTACTACTCAGAGAGAAAGTGTGAAGAGTAACACAATTGGGCCCTGAGCTTGGGAAATGCATGGTGTGCATGATACAACAAAGCCTTACTATAAACTAGAAATGAATGAAAACATTTCAGCAAGATTTAAATGAGATTGCCAGCCTAGAGAGGGTCTCTATTGGCATGCCGTAGAGCTCTGCTATTGGCTATTTATTGTAGAACTTATTAATGACTTGGATGAAGAAAAGGAAGACTTGCGTGTTAAGTTAGTGGATGGCTTCAAGCTGTGTGCTATCATCATTCATGAGACAATGCAATTGAGATTCAAAAAGATTTTGCAATTTTGCTGGGCTGGAAGATGTCCAAATAAGGAATGAAATTCAGTGGAGATGGATGTAAAACCCTACCCTTAAGCCCTGTATCATCCATCATCATCCAAGGACAGACAAAGAAGCAGCACAGGCAGACAAATCTTGCATTTCTCTGCAGGCTCAGGGAGAATCCTCAGCAGCTTGGGCCCAGCACAGGAGAGGTCACTGCCACACATTTACCCTTGGCATGGTCTCCAGAACCATGCATTGCATCCTGGGAGCAACATTTTCTGAGATATTCTGGCAAATTGGAGTGTGTGTTGGTGAGGGTCCCCAGAAGGGCAAAGAAAAGCCTGATGCAAGGAACTCAGAGGACCTGAGACAACTGGGCTCAGAGAATACATAAAGGGAAGTGGTACAGGGCTGTATCCTAACATTTCAAGAAGTGCGATGTTGAAAAAAGCATTGGATCTACTAGGTTTGGTTATATTAAATAGAACCAAGCCCAATAGGTACATTTGAAAGGGGGAGAGTTTGGATCAGTACAAATAAGAGCTTTTTCTTTTCTTTTCCCTCCCTCCCTCCCTCCCTCCCTCCCTCTCTCCCTTCCTTCCTTCCTTCCTTCCTTCCTTCCTTCCTTCCTTCCTTCCTCTCTCTCTTCTTTCTTTCTTTCCTTTCTTTCTTTCTTTCTTTCCTTTCTTTCTTTCTTTTCTTTCTTTCTTTCCTTCCTTCCTTCCTTCCTTCCTTCCTTCCTCCCTCCCTCCCTCCCTCCCTCCCTTCCTCCCTCTTTCTTTCTTTCTTTCTTTCTTTCTTTCTTTCTTTCTTTCTTTCTTTCTTTCTTTCTTTTTCTTTCTTTCTTTCTTTCTTTCTCTCTCTCTCTCCTTCCTCCTTCCTTCCTTCCTTTCTTTCTTTCTTTCTTTCTTTCTTTCTTTCTTTCTTTCTTTCTTTCTTTCTCTCTCTCTCTCCTTCCTCCTTCCTTCCTTCCTTCCTTTCTTTCTTTCTTTCTTTCTTTCTTTCTTTCTTTCTTTCTTTCTTTCTTTCTTTCTTTCTTAATTTCTTTCCTTCCTTCCTTCCTTCCTTCCTTCCTTCCTTCCTTCCTTCCTTCCTTCCTTCCTTCCTTCCTTCCTTCCTTCCTTCTCTCTCTCTCTCTCTCTCTCTCTCTCTCTCTCTCTCTCTCTCTCTCTCTGTTACCCAGGCTGGAGTACAGTGCTGTAATCATGGCTTATTGCAGCCTCGAAATCCCAGGTTCAAGCAATCCTCCTGGCGGAGCCTCTCAAGTACCTGGGACTATAGGTGTGCATCACCATGCCTGGCTAATTTTTAAAAAAATTTTTTAGAGATAGGGTCCCACTGTGTTGTCCAGGCTGGTCTCAAACTCCTGGCCTTAAGTGATCCTCCCACCTTGACCTCCTAAAGTGCTGAGATTACAAGCATGAGTCACCATGCCCAGCAGAGAGGATTTTTCTTTTTTCTTTTTTTTTTTTTCTGAGACAGAGTCTCGCTCTGTCGCCCAGACTAAAGTGCAGTGGTGCGATCTCAGCTCACTGCAAGCTCCGCCTCCCGGGTTCACGCCATTCTCCTGCCTCAGCCTCCCGAGTAGCTGGGACTACAGGCGCCCGCCACCTTGCCCGGCTAATTTTTTGTATTTTTTAGTAGAGACGGGGTTTCACCGTGTTAGCCAGGATGATCTCAATCTCCTGACCTCATGATCCGCCCGTCTCGGCCTCCCAAAGTGCTGGGATTACAGGCTTGAGCCACCATGCTCGGCCCCTAAAGAAGATTTTTCTAGTAGAGCAGCCCAGAAATGACAGTCTGTCCATTGAGGGCAGGAGTGCCCAGAACAAGTTGGATATGGATGGTTTCTACATTGTGTGGATTGGGCTAAGGGTTCTCTCTGATCCCCTGCAGTTCTACGCCTCTGTAAACTCTGATGGAGAGGAAACTGAACAGGTGAGTGCTGGAGCAAAGCCAAGGCAAGGGATGTTTTCGTTTGTTTGTTAGTGCAATCAACAAACATTTGTTGTGTTCCAGGTACTGTTCTAGGTGCTGGGAGTATAGCTGTGAACCCAACAGAGATCTTCGGAAGCACATCAGCATTTGGGGGAACTAACTGCACAGGGGCATGAGGGAGCTTTTTGGAGTGATGGCAATATTCTGTGTATTGATCAACACAGGTGTATACATTTGTCAAAACTCACTGGATCATACTTAAAATAGATGCATTTTATTTTATGTAAGTTATACCTCAATAAATAGTTTCTCCCAGTGGGAGGGGAGAGACACTCATCAAATAGACAAATACCTGAATATCTGAGTGGTGGAGGGGACATGCGTAATGAGACAGCTTTCATGGGCAAGAGGCAAGCAGCGCAGCACAGGAGGACGGAGGAAGGGAACACCGCATCAGAAATGATGTTGCCCATTCTTTGTCTCCTCCAGGAATATGAGTGCCTGGAGCAAGAAAACACCATGCTGCGGAGAGAGATCGGAAAGCTGACAGAGGAGCTGAAGCACCTGACAGAGGCACTGAAGGAGCACGAGAAGATGTGTCCGCTGCTGCTCTGCCCCCTGAACTTTGTGCCAGTGCCTCCCCGGCCAGACCCCGTGGCCAGCTGCTTGCCCCGATGAAGCCGAGGACACTCCTCTGCCCAACAAGGAGGCTTGGTCATTTTCATACAGGGAGGAAGGGTTTCCCTTCACAATTGTATACAGGGGGCACCTGTGGCCAGGCCTCCTCCTGGGAGCTCCAGGACCAGCCAGCTGTGTCCCCTGCAGACTGGGCTCAGCACGGCATCCAACAGGCGCAAGACTCACAGAGCCCTTGTGCAGATCCAGCATGGAGGCCACCCTCAGGAATGACTTCTCATCCACCCTGGCAGCTATTAGGTTCTGCTGTTATGCAGAGCCATTTCCTCTAGAATTTGGATAATAAAGATGCTTATTGTCTCTCCCTTCTCCAGTTCTTGGAATTTAGAGGCACAATACACTTCCTTTTCCTGGAGAGGTCATCTTCTGTCTTCTCCGGGTGTTCTGTGGCGCATGGGTCTTGCTTCCCTGCCTGGCTACTCTCCCACAGCCACCTCCATGGCAGACAGGGGAGGTGGCTTTAGGGGGCTGTGTTGGAGCATAAACCAATGGGACTTCCTTGCCACTTCTAGGCCTTCAGAAGTCTTTGACCCAGCTGGGTCACAAAGGTACATGCTGGGTGTGACCCGTGTCTTTGTCATGCTCTGCACAGCCTTCCACCTTGGCCAACTCTCACACCCATGCTGGACTTGCGTTGGTTGGTTTTCTCAACTGCACCGTCCACTCCCAGGCCACCTTCTTGTTCTATAGTAGGTGTAGGATAGGGGAGAAACTTAGTATTAGTCTGAGTCACAGCTGAGTGGAGAAATTTGTCTCTTTATTTAAACAAATATTTGGGTAGATGAGAAGAGCAATTTCTTTTCAAAAAGCCCTGTCTGCCCGACTCGTCTTTTGGGAAGAGCAGAACCAAGCCAGGTTGAAGTTGGCCCCAGCAAGGAAAGCCAACCGGGAAGACACTTCCCATCCTCCAATTCTCTTTTTCCCTGGAAGAGAGGTGGTTCTGGAGGGTGGAGCCATTCCATCATAAAGGGAACAAGAAATGGGAACAGAAAGGAAAGTGCTTGGTTGTAAATGTAGATTAAAGAAGAAAATGTAGGTTAAAGAAGAAAAGAAACAAGAAAGAAATAGAAGGCAGCCCCCTCCCAGGGGTGAAGGACTTGCTGACTCTGGGCTACTCCTCTCAACGCCCCCTTTCCTAGGGAGAGTTCCCCTTCCTACTGGAGGCCTGCCTGGTCTCTAACACTCACAGGCCGAAGGCTGCAAACTTGCCCTTGTCAGGCGTGTTGGAAGGCTGCTATTAGCAAACAGAACTCATGCCTGCTGGGAGTTCAGGGGCAGAAAGCATGATGCAAGATTTTAGAACAAGAGACATTAAAATAATTCATTCTGACCCCTCCACTTTGCAGAGAAGGGGCTCAGGTGCAGCAAGGGGAAGAGATTGCTCAAGGTCCCCCATGGGTGAGCAGCAGAACAAGGCTGAGACCTCAGGTGGTCTCCCACCTGATCCTCTGTGAATTGAGTCAGGTTGATGCAACAAGGAGGTAAACTGAGTGTGGCTCAGCTAGTGTCGAAATGTGGCCTGTTTTTCCTTCTGCACGGTTCAGATGAGCACCCTGTCTGTGGTGGTGGACTTAGAGCCGGGGCCCCAGGGGTCTCTGCAGTGGTGAGTAGGAACATACGAAGTGTGTGCCTGGCACATGCAGGAGTTTTGCTGCTGCTGACTTTCAACTCCAGGAATTTGTGGCCCTGCAGGAGTCTCAGCCTGATCCTGCAGAACTTCCAAGTTCTTCAGGCTCGTGGTCCCCTCTGACTGACCCGACTTCCAAAATCCAGCTGTCCTGACTGTCCACTGACCTGCTCTGACCCTTGTGGTCATTGCTGTTCTACTGTATGCTCTCCTACTCCACTGCTAACTCCAGGGTGTCCAGGCCTGCTGGCCCCATTGGCCTGCTTATCCGTAAGCCCTATCCAGCCTGACTTCAGGTAATCCCCTGGCTCCACGTCATAATCATTAGTCCCCTAGCTTCCATTTGCTATGCACCCTCAAGGCCTTGCCATCCCCCAGCCCCTCTACTCTGGCTGGGAGGCTGGGGAGGAGAGGGTCCATGCAGGATGAGGCTAAGGACTATGTCCTGGAGGTGATGGTGCATCACTTCCCCACAGTTCAATGGCCAGAACTCGGTCACCTGGCCCCATCCAGCTACAAGGGAGGTCAGGAAATGAAATTTAGCAAAGCGCTCAGTAGGAGGAAGAACTGGGTTTGGTGAATATCTGTCAGGCTCTATCATAGGATCCAGCCTTTTCTCCCACCCCCTCACTGAAATTGCCTCCTTGGAGTTTACCAGTAAGCTCTGGTTAGTAAATCTAACGGTCACATCTCACGTCTTATTTTCCTTTACTTCCCAACAGCCTATGACAATGGCTTTTACCTTTGTTCTTTGTTCTACCTGCTTCTTCTTAGCCACCATCTATCTCTACGCTGATAACTTTCCCATTTGTATCCTGAGCCCAGTTATCTCTCTAGGGGGCAGCCCTGTGGATCCATCCAGCTGCCTGTTAGGTGTCTCTCAGAGGATGTTTCACGGCATATCCCACTCGATGACTCAACGTGGCCCAAGATACACTCATGATCTCATCGTCTTCCCCTCAAACATGCTTCTTAATCTGTTTTTACCTATTTAATCAAGGGTCCATCACCCACCTGGCTAGAAACCTATTGATTTCTCTATGTTCCCAAGCTAATCTACCAAGTCCTGTCCATTGTGTCTCCTAAATATCTCCCAGATCCAGCTGCTTTGCTGCAATATGTTAATTGCTTTATCTGTGATCGAGAACTTTATTCAAATTAGCCACTGAATCAGGCGTCCTCCTCCCTAGCTGCTGTGTTGAGCTTGAGGTTGAGCTTGAATTTTGGGAGGATCAAGACTGCCTCTACTTTCAATGTGAAAGCAATACATTTGGAAGAAGAGAACCAAAACTAAGGCAGTCCATGGTGCTGAGGGTCACGTCCCCTCTGAGATAACTGGAGACGGGACCAGAGTCCTGAAAAACAAATGTCCCCTGGGCTACTCCTACCTGAAAAAGTAAAACTTCTGCAGAGTATAAGCATGAGAAGGTGCTGTATTCTTCCAGGAGGGACTAGGGGAGTAGACAAGCTGCTGAGGACTGGATTTGCATGGTTCTATTTGTACTGCTGCTGGGCACCAGGCCTTGTGCTGGGCATCTGTATCTCAAGTCTCAGAGTGGCTGCCTGCTGGGTTTGGAAGGAAGGCAGCCTGAGAAAGGCCCCTTCGACATAGAAAGTGTCAGAGAGGGAGGAAGTCCTTCCTTCACACCCACACAGTCACACCACTTCCTGTCCGCAATCCCGCCCTATATTGCACCAGCCAGCCTTGAACCTTGGGGTTTCCATTCAGTAGTCAGGACCCAATTTTGACCCCAGATCTTGGTAAAGAATGATGACTCTAACAGACAGGAAAGCGAGAGTCCCAAAAGCCCCTCTCTTCTTTCCCACCAATGCTAGGGTCTCCGCCACCCGGGGGATATTTACTGACACAGGGCTGTGGGCTTTGCCCCAGCAAGAACTAGAAAAAAAAAAAAAAAAAAAAAAAAAAAAAAAAAAAAAAAAAAAAAAAAGGGAGGCCCCAGCTCTCAGTGAAACACCTTCCCTCTTTTGAGGTCCAAGAAGTCCTGGCAGGGTCATCCGTGCTGCATGAGGGAGGCTTGTAGAAGAGAGTCAGGGAGCAAAAAGAAAGAAGCAAGAATGCAGAGGAGGAAGGGAAAGAAAGAGGGATGGAAAAAGGAAGGAGGGAATGGGGATCATTGTTCTCTGAATCTAACTCATCCCTTCTCCTGGGGAGGTTTTGCTGAATCCACAAGAGGGTGTGCTGGAAGTTCCCCCACACTCCTGTAATGCTGCATAATTTCGGGTTTGAGGGTGTGGCCAACCAAGGCCCGAAAACTGCTGTGTGCTTGGAGTCATGGGAACTTTTCTGGAGTGCCCATTTGGAAATGGACCACCTTGATGAAAGTGTCCCACCTTGTCTGTGTGAGACAAAGGAGACAGGTGTGGTCAACACCACCACCATGGACATCATGGCCATTAGCGTGACCCACACCAAAAGTTTGTATTTAGCAGTGGTGGTGCGCTTGGCATGGTACGCTTGAAGGACTTGAACCCTAAGTCCAAGGCTATGTTCATTACAAACTGCCCCTTGAAATAGCTCACCTGCTCTCTTGGCTGTTCTAGCATCACTTTTTTCTGGTATGATATTCTTAAGAAGACCAGAAATATCATCACAGATCTGAACAAAGGCTACTAGACCAGAATTCTAACCACAGCTCTGAGGGAAAGTGCGAGGGAGAGTCCATTGTTTGCATTCTACCACACCATCCTGAAAGGCCAGAGATGGGCTCTGGAACTTCCCTGATTTCCCTTAATAACCTGCTGCTTATCTATTCATTTCTTCGTCAAGACTCATCTGGAACTGGGTTAAGTTTTCAGTTGCCTTGTGTAGGATATAAGCTTCTGCTGTGCTCTGAATTGGCCCCTGTGTTGTCTGAACTTGAGGGTGGCAGGTTGTTGGACAATGTGTAATCATTACTGTTGCCCAGAAGCCTGAGAGGAAGGACCATTTTCCAAGCATCCTCAGCTTTCACAGAGCTTCCTTAGGCTTTCCTTCATGCTAATGGCAAGACCAAAAAGTACCTTCCAGAATGTCACAAACCCAGAGAAGGCTCAATTCACCAGGCAGTACTTTCTGAAATTGAGAAAGCAAGAAAGTTTGAGAAACACCAATGGCGGCCAGCAACCTGAGGCTGAGAGTGGAAAGAATAAATGAAAGTACCTCCCAGAAGTTATTTAATTGTTACAACTAATTTGCAAATTACTAATAATTCCAAATTCCCATTTGGAATATGGAATCTTTATTAGTAATAAATTATTTATGCTAATCATAAATCATATTAATTATAAATATCTAAATATTAATCATTTATGCAAATTATAAATAATAACCATATTACTTTCAATAAACTAATTTTTATAAAAATAAAGGCTAATAATATAAAATAATTAAAATACTGATTAGTTATTCATTTACAAATTATTGTTCAAACAATGAAAGGTTAAGTCCCCATTGTGTACATCGTGGGGAAACAAGACACACAAGAGAAAGACACATCCCTCGCTCACATACACCTTAAAGGGCCCCCTTATCATACTGCTTCTGAAATGTCACCTCCAGACCTGTCTCATTTTGATTAGAGGAAATCTAATGCTTTCCCCATCTGTTCTGAACAGGGAACATGCCTACTGAGATTGTAAGCGACAGGTCAGAGAGTGTTTTCTTCATTCCTATATGCCTGGTTGCTTAGCACCATGCCTAGCACATGGTAAGCACTAAAAAAAAAAAATCTGGGTGACTGACTGACTGAATGGGTACTCCCTCCCTAGTTATCTTCATCCCAGTTAAGCCTTTACCCCTACTCCAACCCCTACAAAATCACTTTCATATTTGTGATATGAATTTCTCATTGTTGTTTCCCCATTTAAGAGCATGGACATAACCTACTTTCTTTGCTCCTAGAATTCATCATCGAGGTCAGTTTGCCTGTTGTAAATGTGGAGTTCCCACAAATTAGTGAAGACGTTGCTTAAGAAAGGCCTTGTAATAACAGTGATGAAAGTGACAATAGGCTGATGATGACGATGGAGATGTGAGACAGAAATAGACACAGGACACAAATCTCTTCAGTTGTTAACTTTAATTTCATTTAAATGCTGTAAATACAGTCATCACATTTCTATCTGTTCTACATCATTACCGTGTAAGTCCTTAATATTTGCTTAGGATTACTTCATTTATCATGTGTGCACAGAGGAGTTGGGTATACAAATCACCCGTGGTCCTGGCCAGAGGAGACAAACAGCAAGAGAATTTGACAGGCTGGCCATGTAGGGAAAATGTGCAAGAGGTAACTATGCATTGTCTAGAGGACACCCCTCAAGTTATCTGATAAGAGTCTTGCAGTGTCTTTGAGCTTTGACAACTCTGTCAATTGTAGCTGATTCATAACAATGCAAAGTCATTATCTATAGACATGCAAATTATGTCCTCCTGTAGATGATCAATTTATTTTCCTTCCTCTCCCTTGGAAAGACCAGATTGCCTCCATTTGCACATTCATGTTGATATTCCAAATCTGGAAACATGCCTGTTTTTCAGATTATCTTTTGAACTGGTTACAACCGCTTGGCTCCCTCATTGATTAATGATTTCCAATAAATAAAAGTCTTAACACTTGTATATTTCATATATAAATAAGAGCATGATTTTGCCTTTTTAAAAACATATTTTTAAACAGTGTCAAATGAAGCTAGTGTTTTTGGAAGATGTTTATTTATCCCCAAATGCACAGAGACACCGAGAAAGTCAGGGCATCGTGTATTGACTGTGTAATTTCCAAGGAGCAGAGAGTCCCTGGGCCACCTCACCTGTTCCGCTGTCCTGGGCTGCCTTATCCCGAAGTAGGCCCTCCTATCTGCTATTCCTCCCCCTCATTTCTGTCCAACTCCTAAGCACCTTTAGGGCACAGGCTAGACGCTGCTTCCTCAGAAGACTTCTGTGATCTCTGACAAATTTGCTTAGAGGCTTTTCCCATGTGCTTCCCTTGACTCTGAATCACAGCATGCATCCCATTATATTGGTTGGGTTTTTTTGTTTGTTTTGTTTTGTTTTGTTTTGTTTGAGACAGAGTCTTACTCTGTCACCAGGCTGGAGTGCAGTTGCACGATCTCAGCTCACTGCAACCTCCACCTCCTGGGTTCAAGCGATTCTCCTGCCTCAGCCTCCCAAGTAGGTGGGACTACAGGTGCGCGCCACCACGCCTGGCTAATTTTTGTATTTTTAGTAGAGACGGGGTTTCACCATGTTGGTCAGGCTGGTCTTGAACTTCTGACCTCAGATGATCCACTTGCCTCAGCCTCCCAAAATGCTGGGATTACAGGTGTGAGCCACCGCACCCGGCCATATTGTTGTTGTTTATTTAAGTAAATAAGTAAACAAATGACTGTGTCCTGATGTGAAAGATGCCACAGCATCTTGTATCCACCTCTTCCAGTGTCTGGTGTCTGACTTCAAGGAGAAAAACGCCTTGGGCCTCAGTGAAATCTTTGTGGTAGCATTTCCCTTTCCTCTTCCTCAGGGGACGCATCACCTTCTTTGTTTATTATGTATTTCCACATGCTTGGGAACCCTTACTAACCACCTGTTCCACCTTTTCTTTTTCTTATTTTTCTCTTTGTCGTTCTTGTTTCCCTCCTTTATCCTCTTTAAATAAACTGCAGAACACATATTCGAACATGTATTTGTAACCAAACACTTTCAAGGCAGCAAGATCCCAGTCTCTGTCTGTCCTCCCAGAGGCCAGGGACACTTCAGGGGCACAGTAAAGGAGCCAGCAACTCCCTGAGCTCGGCCTGTGAGTGACCTTGAAGCCAGTGTGAACAGGCCCTTCCCACCTGCAAAAGAAAACACTAGCATGTGCTCCTGTGAGGCATCTGACCCTGTAGAAACTAGGAAGGTAGAAAATTGTAGAAAACTAAGAGGCCCTCTGGGACCCAGAGCTGACTTAGCAAATCTGTGCACTTACCTGGACCAATTCTTTACATTGATAAGGAGAAAGATGACACATTTTAGAAATATCGGGACCCCCTTTCAAACCGGATTCCAGAAAGGCTCTGCGGTGCAGCCCCATTTCACCCCAGAGCTGTGCAAATGTGGTTGGTGGTCACTGAAGCTTCTTTGCCTCCAGCTTATTGGGTGAGAAAATATGGAATCCTGCATCTTTAAGAACTGAAACCATCTAGAAACAGGATTTGATACCCTATAGGAGACAGGAGACTTCCCTTTTGCTGTTCAAGTTTCATCTTCAGTTATCAGGAACTGAGCAGGGGGCACCAGGACTTGGAGCTACAGCAACACAGGTCTGTGAAGCTGCTGCTCTCTGGAGATGAATACTCTTGTTTCTTTTTTAATGTACCTCACCACCGTGAAAAGTACGTTTAAGAAAAGTCCCTGGTTGACTCTGCATGTCCCATGGGTTTGCTGGAAAAAGGAACATCAACTCTAGTCCCAGATGTTGGCCAGTCCCAGGCCTCCCTGGCACTCCCCTTGCCCAGCACTCCTCCTGTCTGCCTGGGGTTGAGCCACAGTCTGTGCTTGGTGGGAGGGCCAGCTGACTTACAGCAGAGTTGGGGGACTCTCTGTGGAAGGCCACAGTGTTCACTCAACTGAATGGTCCAGCCTACTCATTTGGCAGCCAAAGCAGTCGAGGCCTAAGATGCCAGCAGCATGCCTCCCAGGACACGCAGTGTGCGTAGGGGTGGGGATCCAAGAGTCCTGACTTCTGTGCTATGGTTTTTCTGTTATTCCTCTGAGTTACCCATGCCCCTGCTTTTACACAGGCTGTGTTCCAGTGTGGCTGTGTTGGTATCTTGCTTGCCCCTGACCCCACACACCTGGTCCATTCGCCACTCCTCTTTGCTCATGCTCCCCTGATCGCTGGCTTCCAATCACCATTAGCCAGTGGGAGGCACCAGTTGGAGACTGAGAGGTAAGGAGGGTGGTGATGGGGTGTATTTTTTGTCTGCGCTCCCTTGATTCAGAGGCTTGGCCTGGCAGTCGCTGCATTCTTCCAGGAGCCCAGCTCCTCCTCTATGGCTCCAGTCTCCACTGGGCCTCAGTAATACCATCCTGTGCCTCTGCCCCTTCTGGCCTCCATGTGGTAATAGCTTCCACTGTGGAGAGCTCCTGGGTGCCTCCACATCCCTGGTCAGCTCCCTAACCCGGCTGTCATCCCTGGAAATATCCCTTTATTAAAATCTCTTCAGTGGAACAATGTGAGTAGAATCCTGGAACTAGACTCCACGGGTCAAATTTGTTCCGGCATTCTAAACCGAGGGACAATTGTCTAGGGGCTAACAAAGTCTATGCTAAACAACACCACCATGGAGAAAATTGCTTTATAGTAGCTCAGAGCCCTAAGATTCAGCAGCTGTCCAACAAATGCTCAGAGCACACCTTTCTCAGCAGCAGGGTCTGCCCCATGGAGGCAAAATCTAAAGGGCAGCCGGGGTCAGCCTGTCTCCAGCTCTCTGCCTTGCTGGACCCACTTGGGGGGACTGAGTTTCTGAGCTCTCTGGAGGGTGTGTAGAGATCATTTTTCTCTCAACCTCTCTCTCATCCCCACTGCCATGCATAAAACTAATCTGCTTTCCATTTCCCAAATCCTGGAATATGAAATCATTATCCACCCAGCTGCCCAAGATGGAAACCAGAGTTAATTGGATTTTTTCTTCCACCAAGTCCAGTTGGTGTTCATATCCGTCCTCTCTTCCATCTGCTCTCCCTTCTCTGTCCCCACAGGCACCACCTTGTTTGAACCTGTAGTTCTCAATCAGGATCAAGCAGGGAGTTTGTTTTTTTTTTTCCCAAAATTCAGATGCTTACCTGAGCACCCAGATACCGGTGCTGTTCAGTCATCCCCTTTGAGGCGCCTCCCTTGAGTCACCTAATCAAGCTATTCTTTCTTCCTCTGCGCTATTGCAGAACCTCATGTGTGTCTCTGTCACAATCTTGGTCTTATTTTTTTCTATTTTAGATTCATTGTATTATTTTTAAAATTCTATCTAAATTTATATGTCAGAATCAGCTTGTCAACGTCTAAAACTCCAGCTGTTTTCACCCAGGATTGTGTGAATATAGATTCTATATTGAATCTATAGATCAATGTGGGGGAAACTGACATCCTGCTAATAGTGAGTCTTCACTATTCATAGACGGTGATACAGTTTTTCATGTATTTAAATATTCTTTAATTTTTCTCAGTGATTTTTTTTTTTTTTTGAGACAAGTTCTTGTTCTGCCACCCAGGTGGGATGGAGTGCAGTGGCATGATCTCCTAGGCTCAAGTGATTCTGTCGCCTCAGCCACTGGAGTAGCTAGGACTTCAGGTGTGCACCACCATGCCTGGCTAATTTTTGTATTTTTTATAGAGATGGGGTTTCACCTTGTTCGAGACCCAGGCTGGTCTTGAACTTCTGCGCTCAATCCATCCACCCACCCTGGCCTCCCAAAGTGCTGTGATTACAGGCATAAGTCACCATGCCCAGCCTCAGTTATGTTTTATAATCTTCAGTGTAGAAGTCTTACAAATCACTCATTAAACGTATCCCTAAATATTTCATGCTTTCCAAGGCTATTGTAAATGGGATTTATAAAATTTTAATTTTCAGTTGTTTGTTGCTAGTATATTCATTTTTGTATATTACCCTGGTATCCTTTAACCTTGCTGAATTCTCTTATTAATTATAGGATTGTGATTTTTTTTTTTTTTAGATTCCATAGGATTATCCATGTAGATAATCATTTTAACCTGTAATTAGAGAAAGTTTTACTTTTTCTTTCCTATCTTTTATGCCTTTTATTTCTTTTTGTTGCCTTAAACATTTCTAGGGGCTCCAGCACAATATTTCATAGATATGTTCAGAGCAGTTATCCTTTCATTGTTCCCTATCTTAGGGGAAAGCATTCAGTCTTTCACAATTATGTTGTTAGCTGTAATTTTTTTCAGATTCGCCCTTTGTCAAGTTGAAGAAGTTCCTGTCTATTCTTAGTTTGCTGAGAAGTTTTATCATACAGGAATATTAATTTTGTCAAATGCATCTTCTGCATCAATTGAGATGATTATTTGATTTTCTCTTTTATTCTGTGGAGAATTATTAATACATTGTTTTTTTTTTGTTGTTGTTGTTGAGATGAAGTCTCGCTATGTTACCTGGGCTGGAGTGCAGTGGCAGTTCACAGGCGTGATCATAGTGCACCACAGCTTCACACTCCTGGGCTCAAGTGATCTTCCTGCCTCAGCCTCTCAAGTAGCTGGGACTATAGACATTGATTGATTTGTTAATGCTGAGTCAACTTTTCATTTGGTCATGCATATTCATTTTATATATTGAGGATTCATTTTGCTAATATTTTGCTGAGAATTTTTGCATCTATGTTCATGAGGGATATTGGTCTGCAATGTTTTTCTTTTTCTTTTCTTTTTTTTTTTTTTTGAGACAGAATCTTGCTCTGAAGCCCAGGCTGGAGTGCAGTGGTGTGATCTCAGCTCACAGCAGCCTCTGCCTCCTGGGTTCCAGCTATTCTCCTGTCTTAGCCTCCTGGGTAGCTGGGATTACAGGTGCATGCCACCATGCCTGGCTAATTTTTGTATTTTCAGTAGAGACAGGGTTTCGCCATGTTGGCCAGGCTGGTCTCGAATGGACCTCAGGTGATCCACCCACCTCGGCTTCCAAAAGTGCTGGGATTACAGGCGTGAGCCACCGCCCCCAGCCTGTAATGTTTTTTTTTAAATGGTTTTTGTCAGATCTTAATATAAAGTTTTATTTTTTATGTTACAATTTAATTTTTGATTAAAAAATGCATAATTTAAAAATGTATTAAGGCTTATGGAACAATTAGAATTACTTTTAGCAACAAATAACAGAAAAATCCAAAATATTTGTGCTTAAACAAGATATGTATATATTTTCACATAAAAGCAGACTAAGAGGAAGAGAGCCAAGCTGGGAGGGCAGCTCCACTGTGTCATTAAAGGCCCAGGCTCATTTTCTTTTCTGTTCATCCTTAAGGTCACTACATATTCCAAGATGATTGCCAGAGCTCCATCCATCAGGTCCACATTCCAGGGCAACAGCAAGAGAAAGGAGAAGAAAAAGAAAAGGAAGTCTGCTCCTCACTTTTACAGAGGCTTTTCCAGAAGTCTCACATGACTTTTCTATTTATGCTTCATTGGACATCATTTTGTCATATGGCTACATCTAGTTGCAAGGAAGGCTGGGAAGTGTAATCTTTCAGCTGGGGATATTGCCCAGGATGCAGTTTCTAAGGAAGAAGGAGAGGATGGATGTGATATCATGCTGAGCAAAAGGAGCCAGGACACAAAAAGAGTACATAGTGTATGATTCTAATTCATAGTGACAGAAAATAAAATCTAACTTATAGTGACAGAAAACTCATCGTTGATTGCAGACCAGGATTGAATGAGACAAAGTACAAGGAAACTTTTTGGGATAATGGAAATGTTCTGTGTTTTGATTGTGGTGATGGTTATATGACTATATAAATTTGTGAAAATTCTTCCAAATGTATACTTAAAATAGATGCATTTTTGCATATAAACTATACCTCAATAAAGTTGATTTTTATAACTATGGAAAATCCCAATGCTGTAACATAACTACTCTTAAATTTTGTTCATTTTTAAGTCTTTTTAAAATTTGCTTATTTTTACCTAGTTGAAATTGGAATGCATGTACTGACTACGGATGTTTGCTTTTCTCACTTTACATCATAAAAATTTTTCATGCTGCCATATTAATCTTCATAACCATAATTTTTAAATGACTGTATAATCCTTTGGGAATTTAAAATGTAATATATACATTACATTTATATTTAAAAAAATCAAAAGTACCAAATAATACACTGTGAAAGTAATTCTTCTCCCAGGTCCGGCCTTTAAGACCCTTTACTTCATGGCTCATGACTGTAATCCCAGAACTTTGGGAGGCTGAGGTGGGTGGATCGCTTGAGCCTGGGAGTTCAAGACAAGCCTTGTCAACATGGTGAAACCTCGTCTCTACCAAAAATACAAAAACTAGCCGGGTGTGATGGCATGTAGTCCCAGCTACCTGGGAGGCTGAGGTGGGAGGATTGCTTGATCCAGGAAGTCGAAGCTGCAGTGATCCATGTTCATGCTCCTGCACTCCACCCTGGGTAACAGAGTGAGATCCCATCTAAAAAAAAAAAAAAAACCCTTAACTTAGAAGCAGTGGCTATTCCAGGTTCTAAGATATACAACCAGCAATATTCTGTGCACATAAAGACTATACATGAAGACCGTTTCCTCTTCTTTTAGGCACAAATGAGGTGATACTAGATACAGTTGGCCCTCTGTATCTGAGAATTCCACATCTGTGGATTCAACTAACTGTGAATTGATAATATTTTAAAAATCCAATATAATAATAAATAATACAAATAAAAAACAACATAGTATAACAACCACTACATAGCATTTACATTGTTTTGGGTATTATAAGTAATCTAGAGATGATTTAAAGTGTATGGAGGATGTGCATAGGTAATATTCAAATAGTATATATCATTTTATATAAGGGACTTGAGCACTTTCAGATTTTGGTATTCTTGCATTGTTCCTGAACCAATCCCATGTGGATAGGGAGGGACAACAGTATTTGCTTTCTCATGTAATGCATCCTGGACACTATCTCATGTTCACACATCGAGACAGGCCCTATTCTTTTTAACTACTGCCTAATACTCTATGGCATGGACATTCTATAATCTATTGAACCAATAATTGGTAAACATTTAGGGTTTTCCCAGTTCTTTTTCTGTTATACATGCCACAAGATGTAATATTGAAGTTTTGAATCAGCTACCAAGTTATAATAGATGCTGCTTTCTAAAGGAAGTGCTAGGCTGTATACAAAATTTACTACAAAAGAAGTTTAAGACCGGTTACCTGACTGTTGAAACCTCTCAGTTATACTGAAGATATAAAAGAGTGGAGACAGGAGAAGATTGCAAAGAGATTCATGAGGGCTTCCTCCTTCCCCTGAAGTCAAGAAAGGGGTATCCAACAGGTAGCTCAAGAAATGTCCTTGTTGCTCCTACTGATCTGGAGGCCAGCTGCCAGGGTTATGGTGTGTGAACCCACCCACTTGATCTGTTTTTGAGGCCAAACCCCAACAAGGTCTAGTACCAGCTGTCCTCAGAACACTGCCACTTGCTCAGAGAGAACCAGCCCTTCTAGCATCATTGGGAGCAAAGCAAAAACTCTGCAAGTCAAGTCATTGCCCATGAGGACAATATCCAACAGGTGCTTCTTGAACTTCAATGTGCATTGAAAGCACCTGGAGATCTTGCTAAACTGCAGCTCCCGGCCCAGGAGAATCAGGAACTGAAGAGTCTGCATTTCAATCAAGCTTCCAGGTGATGCCAATGCTGCTGGTCTGCAGACCAAACTTGGAACGTAGAGGACTTACAAATATATCCCAAATAATACATTCCAAAGCCAAAGTCACTTTATAAAAGCATTCTTTTGGGTTATCTCATTCATTCAGAATAATTGAGGTAGGGAAGATATTCTGAAAATTTGAAGAAGTAAATTATTTAAAAATTGTAAAACACAAGTGCCTTTATTTTATTTTTTTTGAAGGCTATATATTTTCATTGCATAGAGTGACAGAGGTTGACAAGAAGGGGGTTCTGTGAATCTACCTCAGTAAAGAGAAAAGAATTATTTGAAATTTCTAGGTCTGTTTTTTTACTAAACTCAAGACCCTCGAAACAACTTGAAAATGCCAAATTCTCTCCCACAGGCTAAAGTGCTACAGCTGATACTTCATGCTAATAGCCATTTTTAGGGTTTTTTTTTTTTTTAAGCTCTCCTTTATTGTGTTCTCATGTACACATCGAATAAATGAGCAAATAGTTGAGTTCCTTTGCTTATAGATTAGTTCCCTCATAAATGGCACAAAAGTAATCTTTGGTTCCATCACTAAGTTGTTACAAAGTCTGTGCGCTGTCCAGATGAATGACACTTTTCTAAGACCTGGGCCAGCCTGACACCAGTTTCCTTCCCACGCCCCACACCCCCAAGAATAAGCCAGGGTTGGGAGAGTGTGTTCTCCTGAACAAGGCTGAGCAATCATTCTTGCTGCCCCTGCAAAGACAGCTGGTAAGAGCCTGCTTATTATCACCTCCCCCTGCCTGTGTGGGGGTGCAAGTGGGTGAGGAGGGTTGGCAGGGAAGTGAAGAGGCTGCTTCTGGAACTTGCTAGGTAGATTACTGTGTGGCTTCTCCCTGAGTCATCAGGGCAGGGATGAGGCTGGAGGAGTGGGGTTTTCCTACCAGTATTTGAGTTTTCTTTAGGTGTGAGAGGACACAAATGGTTCAGGCAGCCAGGCCCACAGCTGCTGCCTCATTTGCATGATGATTTACATGGCTGAGGCTTGGACGCCCAAGGGTAGGCATTTTTCTAGGGTGTTTAGGCAGATTCATCCTTTATGCATATGTATGCAAGTTAGGAGTTGTTGGGGGTGAAGAAGGATCAGGGCACTCTGTTTTTGACTGTTTCCCCATTTCTGCATTTCCACCAGCAGTGCCAGCTGCTGATGTCATCCTAGCTGTGAAGCCCAGCATCGAACCAGAGCCTGCCTTACCAAGAGCTTTATGTGGGGCTCTTGGGGTTAGAGAGGAAGGACGTGAAGAGAACTAGTGAGCACAGCCTTGACTTTTGAGGAACTGACAGGCAGGAGCAGAAGCAAATACAGATCCTGAGAACCCTCATGAAGGAGCTTCTGTGCAAATGGGTGTAGAGGGCACAAGGGTGGTGACCACATAGAAAACTTGGGTGCTATAGCCTGGGGAAAAGCAGAGATGAATTCACTGTGGCCTCTAGGTCTCAATTTCCTCCTGCTACAGTAAGACTAATAATACCTACCTTGCTCTGTTGCTTTGAGGATTAAATAAGATCATGAATGTAAAATGCCTAGAACAGTGTCTGGCTCTAAGTGATATCTGTCATAATATTAATTATTATTAATAAGACGAAACCATAGAGCAACCAAGATCCTGTCTTGCATATCCTACTTCTTTGCTGCCTTTTCTATTGTGAGAAAAGCCTGCCTTGAGCGCCCTCACTCCTTCAAACCTTGGGTTTTCTTTGGGATCTGTAAATATCAACAAATGACTGGACAGACTGCAAGGTGCCATCTGTGGCCCCCAAACAGGACAGGCCAAGGGGTGACCGAGTAGCTCACTTGAGGGTAAAACCTGGGACTTCAGCCTCAGGGACAGCGTAACTTCCCACTCTGCAACCAGCAGGCTGTAATGAGTTGGGAAATTGGGGCTCCATGGGTAGAGTAAAAAGAATGCAGAACCAAACTACATTCAAATCTCGGCTCTGTCACCAGGCGTATAACTTTGAGCAAGTTGTTTAACCTCTTTGTACCTCGGTTTCTTGATCTGTTAAATGGGGATGATAATAGTACCTATTATCACACGCATAGGGATGTTGTGTGAATCAAAAGTGTTAACACATACAGTTGTCTCTCAGTACCTTCGGGGGATTGGTTTCTTTGGGTAAAGAGAACCCAAATACTGGCAGGAAAACCTCGCTCCTCCAACCTCATCCCTGCCCTGATGACTCAGGGAGAAACCACACAGTAACTTACCTAGCAGTCTCCATGGACATCAAAATCCAAAGATGCTCAAGTCCCTGATATCAAATGGCTTAGTATTTGCATTAACTTATGCACATCCTCCTGTTTACTTTAAATCAATACCAGATTACTTATAATTCCTAATACAATGTAAATGCTATGTGAATAATTGTTATACTTTATTGTTTAGGGAATAATGACAAGAAAAAATGTCTGTAGATATTCAGTACAGATGTTTTGTTTTTTAAAAATATTTTTTATCCACAGTTGGTTGAACCCACAGACATGGAAGGCTGAATGTATGAAGTACTTGGAACGGTACCTGGTCCAGAGTAAACGCAAGACAAATGATCAAATTTGGCTTTTGATAATTTTTGATTGGGGGGGGTGACTAGGGTGTGAAGGGTGTGTGGCCAGAGGACTGAGGACAGCTGGGTGGGCAGACGGAGACCTCCACTTGCCATGGTTTATGCGTCTTTAGGGAAGGAAAGGACAAAGATAGTGGCTGGGATGGAGAAGGACGCGCTTCTGCAAAGTCAAACAAAACTCCAAGGGACTCCCACTAATATCCTAGGAGCTTCCACAGGATATCAGGGCTCTGCCCAGGCCACCGTCTCCTCATCCCGCAGAGGGAGGATGGCTTCTGTCTGCGTGACCCTTCTGTGAACCACACCTGCCAGCTGCAGCCTGTGCCGCCCAGCCCCGCTGGCCTGCTCCTCCTCGGGTACATTGGTGCATGAACCTTGCCCTGGGGATGTCTGACTTCTCTACCACTATTTTGCCTTCTTTTCATTTCTGCTTTGCTTAAAAAAACTTGCTGAATGATTTGTATTAATATTTGTATAAGCCATCTTAAGTTATTCCTGGAATAGGCAGAGAAATAAAGAAATAAACCACCTAGTTCCTAGTGTTTTTAACTTTCTTAAAGTTTTTATAGCAGTGGTTTTCAAATTTATTTTTTTCAAAGGATCTCCCTTTTAAAAAATGAAATATTTTCTAGAAACCCTAACATATGTCAACAGCCTGATCAGGTTAAAGCAGGGAAAAAGACCTCAGCACCCACCCGCTGCTCACCCCCTGGCCACTCCCTGCCCGCCTTGCCTACCCCCTTGTCCCCCAGGGCGTCTTTATCAAGTCCTATCTCTGAGGGGCACTGTTTGTAAACCATGAGTCCCTTCCATGGAAACCACACTGCAATGTTTGGTATTTCATTTTGGTGCAAAAATAAGGAAGTGAGATGGTTTCCTATGACCTTTTGGACAATTTCCTAATTATTGCTGCTAAACAGCAATATCTATACCTGCTATATCTATGTCTGCTATATAGACATTAACTGCTAAAGAATGAATATTAGTTAACCTCTAACAGGAAATAACAAAAGCAAAAGTCCTGTTTACCTTTCTATTACAGAAGATAATCATTTGTGAGTTTAAGTAACAATTGAGCTTTAATTATCACTGACAGAATGAAAACAAGTAACAGCTAGATGCAGATCTTCAATGTGAAATACAAACAAAATACAATTCAAAAGTAGTTTAGAAACTGAGTTTTAACTAATAATCAGTACAACTTCTACATCAGCTACCCCCAGTCTCCACCAGTACAGGGAATTCTCCGTTCCTCAAATTGTCTCTACTCTCCCATCCTTTTGTGTTTAACCCTCTCCTCAAATCCCAGCTCCTTCATGAAGCCTCGTGTGATCTACCTAGTCCAAGCCCAGTGGCACTTTATTAAATACAGTCTGCTCTTAGGGTGTGGGCTGAGTCCCCTCACTGAGGGGGCTGACGTGGCATCTGGGCCACTTTCACACAGTGGTCAGCCCTGCCGAGCGCAGTGGACACCCAACCACTGCTCCTTCCATTCTCTCTCTCATTCTCCCTGGTACTCAAGACGGTGCCTGCTTCTGAAAGAGTTAAACTTTATATGACTGTGTTGGTAGAAAGACAAGTACGTTAAATTCTCTTTCAACATCAAGTTCATTTTTTTCTGATTTTAAAAGAAATTAAAATATTTACATAAGCCCCTAAAAGCATGACGGGCCCTTGGCGATGCTACTGTGCACGTAGATAAAGCTGCCACTTTACTAGCTATGTGGACTTGGGCAATTTACTTAACCACTCTGGGCTTTAGTTTTCTCATTTGTAAAATGGGGATAATGATAGTGCCCAATCCACAGAACTAAATGTCAGCTATGACTTGCCTGCATTGCAAAGTTAAAAATAGGGACACACAAAGGATAATATCTTCTTGATTTCTTTTTATGCTCTGATCCAATATCAAATTAGCTTTTCAACTTATTTTTGGCAAACATAAACTTCCTATTTCAAAGGAAAAGCACTAGAAAGAACAAATGAAACCAAACCAAAAGCTCTTCCGAGACATCCAAGGACTCTCGCCAAACTGCAACTTGATGAGTTCACAGTAAATGAATCAGAGACATATGGTTTAGATTCCCCACTCAAAGTCCTCAGAGGGAAACAGGAAGGCCAAGGACTCCAGAGAGCAGCTGGCCGTGTCATCCCCACTCTGCCAGCTGAGCAAGAGATTACGATGCCCTGGAGCCCCTCAGGCGTCTCCCGGATGGTCCTTTCCCCTGGGCTCAACTCACGTTTCTCATTTGACTCTGTCTTCCTCCGGAAAGAAGATGTCATCCAGGAACTCTAACTGGAAACCGGATAGTTACCAGGGCACCCAAAACCCAGTATTTGATTATTACTTCATCCTTGACCTTCATTCCATTCATTCCCAGCTGCAGACAGTAGGATTTCTAAGAAAGAGTTAAGAGGGTAGAGGTGATTGTTGTTTTCCAGGAACTCAGCTTGTTGCCAGAGAGAGGTCACACACTAGAATGTTCCCAGTGACCAGCAAGGGAACTCTGGAATGACTCATGTGAGGACCTGCACCAGGAAAGGGAGGGTTATGGCCTAAAACCACACCACCCCCCTCACTGTATCAAACTGCATCCTTTTCAGTGACAACTTCAGCCCCTGCCCTTCCCCCACCAGGAAGCCTTCCTAGATGAACCAGAAGCACTTTCTACCCCAAGCCACCCTCACACCTCCAACACTTCATTTGCATATGTGGTTAGCTTTTTAATGATATCAGAGCAATCTGTGAACAGCTTCAGCAGGGGGCCCTCTGACATAATTGAATAAATTGGATGTTAAAGATCTGATTGAGGCCAGGTGTGTTGGCTCACTCCTGTAATCCCAGTGCTTTGGGAGGCCTAGGAGGGAGGATTGATTGAGCCCAGGAGTTTGAGACCAGCTGCAGGCAACATGGCGAGATCCTCATCTCTAAAATACAAAATAAAAATTAGCCAGGTGTGGTGGCGGGCACCTGTAGTCCCAACTACTCAGAAGACTGAAGTGAGAGGATCGCTTGAGCCCCAGAGTTCGAGGCTACAGTGAGCTATGATTGTGCCACTGCACTCCAGCCTGGGCAACAGAGTGAGACCCTGTCTCAAAAATTTAAAAAATATATATATGACTGAGAGCCAGCTTGGTGAAGCCTTCAGAGCCAATGTGTCTGGCAGTCAGTCAACACACATGGAATGATTGCGCACTGGGGAACTGCAGTGCAAGACAGAGATGTGGAGGAAAGACCTGACTCTCAGAGATAGAAGAGTCAGGAAAGACACAAATAAAAACCCCAAAGAACTCCCAGACACAGACCTCTACAAATTGACTTGTTAACCTTTTGGACCCGATCACAGCGGAAGCAAGGGCTTCACACCATACGAACCTGGGTCAAGGCTAAGGTGTCGGGGCAGGTTCTTCTCCTCTGCTCAAGCAGGCTTTATGTGGCGCACACTCTCTCCAGGACACAAAACAAGCACCATATCCCCCCCACCCTGGCCCCCGTCATCCTCTCAGAAGGGGATCCCTGGCCTAGCAGAGAGCAAAAGGCTACAGCTCTCACCACTCAAAGCTGGGCACGACCCACCTCAAAGCTGGGCACGACCCGCCCCAAAGCAGAGAAGTGGAGGTGAGGACACTCGATAACTGCGCCAGCAGGGCTGTGCGTGAAGCCAGCACCTGAGAGAAGACAGGAGGGAGGCAGAATTGAAGCCAGAGGCTGTGGTTTGTGGTGGTCACTATGGCCCACTCTGATTACTATGCACCAGGCGAGAGCCTGTGCTGGGTGCTCCTGAGCATACAGATATGCAAGACACGGCCCTTGGGGGTGGGATGTCCTATAGGAGAAATTAGCCAAAAACACAAGGCTGCCTGCATTGAATGCCAAATGATGGACACACACCATGACTGTCAGAGGAAAAGAAATAATATTTACTGAATACTTACTATGTGTTAAAGCATCTCTAAATGGTTTAGATGTATTTAATTTTTCCAACAGCCCATGAAGCGATTGCTAGTATTATTTCCACTTTATGGATGAGAAAATTGAGGCTCAAAGAGTCCTAAAGAACTTGCTTGGTGTCACACAATTTTTCATGGTAGATCCAGATTTTCAACTCAAAATTCTACCTCTCCAAGTGCGCGCGCGCGGACCCACGCACATGCATGGTTTTCCTGGTGCGAGAGGACTTTGGGAAAGAGAGGTGACACCAGGCACAGGACTCTGGCTCCTACGCATAATTTATTTTTGACACATAGGGGGAACTTCGATGGCTGAGTTTTCAAGCAGAGGGATGTCTTCTAACGAAGAGTTCATTTTTGATGTTTAGTTGTGCAGTCGTTAAGTCTGCGAGTTGCGATGCTGCTTCAGTTGTGCTGTGGGAGAGCAGTGGCCCAGGACTGACCGGCAGGGCTGGGGAGGAGCCCACGGAAAGAGGAAGGGAGGGCAGGGGAGGGGAGAAGCAGCTGTCCCCGGGCTGCCTGGGAGTCACTGGGGAGTCCCAGCCCGCCCTTGGGCCTAGGGCTCCCCGATGGTGCCTCCACTCTTCGCAGGGCCAGGGGGCGAGGAAGGAGGAGGGAGGGAAGAGGAATCCCGGTGGGGAGTGGGAGAGCGTCCTCCGCGACCGCTTGGGTCCTCCGAGGGGCAGCCTCGGAGAGGGTGGCGGCAGCGCTCGGAGTCTCCTGGATCTCAGCGCCATCTCGTGGCTGCTGGCAGGTCTGCCTTGAGCCCTCTTGGCGCACACGGAAAACCGGAGCTCGTCCCATCAGCGGCAGGTGCTCTCCGGCCAGCAGTGAGCCCCAGGGGGCTTTCTCCTGCGTCAGGGAGCCAGGAGGGGAAGCGGGCATGGGTGCTGGGACCAGATTTGCCTGGCTCTGTGCTCCTGGGTAAGGACTGATTGTCAAGAGTGGGCCTCCAGTTCTACCCCAGGCCCTGAGGGCCTTGTCCTTTTGCTGGAAGCCCCCACCGTTCTCCCCTACTCCCTCCTGTCTTCTCAAAGGATAGCATAATGGAAGAAATAATCTTTCGAGTACGCAGGCCAGAACCCTGCCCCGTTGCTTATAAGTTGTTGTCCCCGCCTCTCTCTGGGTCACAACGGTGTCATCTGTTAAAGGGCATAATAACACCAGGAGGAGAATATATTGTAAAGCCTCTGGCACAGTGCCTTCAAGTAGTAGGAACTTAATCCATCCTTGAAGGCGACATCATCATCAGTGGTTACAACAGGTCTCAGTGTTGTGGACGCTCATGCTTAGCAGATGGTAGGTGCTCTGGGAATATTGCAAACGAGTAGCCACGCCTTCTTAGCTCCAGCCCAGGAATGGGACAGTCCTAGTGCTAGATGTTTGCCTAGTCCCATAGATGATAACAGTCCAGCTGGTCTTGCAAACCTAATAAAAATAGCTGTCTATTCTACCCATCAGCCCGGGAGAATGCTCCAGTGTCACTAGTGACTCCTGCTCCCACATCTGCCTGCAGGAAGCCCTCTTGGAACAAAAGTATCTCACTTCTAGGAGGCATCAAGGCAGTGAGGGGAGAGGGCAGTGGTGTGGGTTACATAGACCTGGGGCTCCCTTACCAGGTGAGGACCTGGGGCAGGCCACTAACCTCACCAAACCCCATGTTTGTCCTCTGTAAATCAGGGGTATGATTCTACTTCCCACCTCTTTAGGCTTTTATGGAATTAAAAGAGATTATTCATGTAAAACACTTAGCATAGTAGTTTTAGTGTGCATCAGCATCACCTGAGGATTTATTAAAACAAGAGTTGCTGGGCCCCACCTCAAGTTTCTGAAGCAGTAGGACCGTAGTGTGGCTCCATAATTTATTTGCACTTCTAATTTGCATCTTGGGGGATGTTGGTGCAATCTGTCCAGGAACCGGACTTTGAGAAGGACTAATCTAGCACATACTAGACCTTCAATGAATTTTTATTGTCATTCCCCACTTAAAAATCAAAAGAGAAAATGAGGACATACGAGGAAATGCAACCCAAATCCGGTCAAGTAAAACTATGAAACCCACATCTAGCTAGACATAAGAACAGTTCAATTTAACAAATGTTAGTTGAATGCCTTTTTCTATTTATTCCATGTATTTTGTTGGGCAGGGATTCACTCACATGCCCCATCTCTTTCGATGCTCATAACAATCTTGTGAAGTACATCATGATCTCCATTAGGAGGTGAGTGACTTGCTTACAGGCACACAGCTCTGGAAGGCAGAGCACAGTCTCAGTTGGAATCTGCTGACCCAGCTGGGCCCTTTGGAGTGCGTCTCAGACACCTCTGCATGCTGGTGGAGGCCGGCTGGGCTGATGTCAATCTGTCTCAGGTGCTGTCTTCTGAGGGCTTCTGTCTTGACTGACTTTCCTGGCCAAGCTCACTCTCTTAACCAGCTCACATTGCTTTGGGGTCAAGTGGGGATTGGTTTATCCTTGCCAGGCTCACTCGCTCTCTCTTCTCATCCACTGAACACTTGGTACTTTCAGAGCATGGCTCCTGGCAGAAGGATGCGGCCATCAGGGCCTGGGGTAGACTGAAGGCTCACCCTTGACAATCAGTCCTTATCCAGGACCTCTAGGTCTCAGGAAGAGTCCCCTTCTCCCCCATGCTGGGCATCTGAGAGGCCTCAGTAGCAAGCCACCTGGAGATGTGGGAGGAGCTGCCATCCTTCCCTACTCCGTGCCTCCTTTGCCTCTCCTAAGTGGGGTGAAGGAAGGGAAGTGCACTACACCTGGGTGGACTCTGGGACGCCAGGATTTTCTCTTTCAGTTTCCTCCTACAGAACCCAGATGGTTTGGGTATTTATGGTTGGTGGAACGAACATGGCCTTAAGAGCAAAATGACCTGATTTGAACCAATGCCAGGTCTCTGCTACCAAAATACTTGGTAGCCATTAGGAAGTCTCTTAATTTCTTTGTGTTAGTTTCATCAGCAAAAATAGGCACAGGAGGACTCGCCTTTCAAAACTGCTGTTTGGTTTGAGTGACATCTATGTGTTAACGTTGCTGGCACCTAACGAGCAGTGTCTTAGTCCGTGCAGGCTGCTGTAACGAAGTACCATAGAGTGGGTGGCTTACACACAACCGGAATTTGTTGCTCACTATCCTAGAGGCTGGGAAGCCCACAGTCAAGGTGCTGACAGATTCAGTGTTGGGTGAAGCCTGCCTTCTGGCTGTGTCCTCACATGGTAGAAAGGGTGAGAGGTCCCTCTTCGGCCTCTTTTATAAGGGCACTAATTCCATTCAAGAGTGCGCCACCATAATCACCTCCCAATGGCCTATGATTGGGAGTTAATCACCTTGATAAGGCCCCATCACCTAATACCATCATGTTGGGGTTAAGATCTCAACATATGAGTTTTTTGGGGGATGGGGGGGCACAAACATTCAGACCAGAACAAACACCAAATAACTCTATTTTCCTTCATTTGGTATTTACTAAGCACTTACTGTGAGCCTATCCGTGGGGGTACACAGGTGAGTAAGCCAAAGTCCTTGCCTGCTGGGAGCTTCTACCCCATACCCTTGGCCTGTGTGGACAATGAGGCAGGCCTGAGACCAGATCTCACTGGGGGAGTTGGGTGTAGGAGGCAAGGCTGCTGGTCTGGGGATGGGCGCTCAGGGTGTGAACTCTGCAGCCAGGGCGACTGAAGCTTGCTCTGGGCCTGCTGGACTTGATTCGCAGCTAATGGTTTTCACAGCTTTGCCTTGGAGGCATGGAGAGCCCCATGACTCACTGAAGCCTCCTCCACTCAGCAGGCTCTGCTCTGGCATCCTTCGTTACATGTCCATTTTCCCATTCATTCATTCATTCATTCATTCCACAAACATGTGTCAGGAACCCAAAGTGTGCTGGACCCTGGGGTCTGGAGTGTGGAAGACAGACTTGATGGGGAGGCTGAGCGGGGATTATACCCCCCACCCATCTTACCTCTCCTCACCAGGCCCTAAGAGGGGTTGGGGGTAAGGGAGTAGGAGCTTTTCTCCAAGTTCTCGAGGCTCATCTCATGGGGTTCAGGGAAGCCTGATGAAGGAGAAGTTTCTGAGGTTAATTGGGCTGGATGTGGCTCCAGAAGGGATATGGGATGAGGAAGGAGGAGGCATCGTGCTGGGGGACCAAGAGAGGAAGGTGCCACTGACACCTGGCTTGGAGGGAAAGGAAACCAATTTGGGTTCAGTGTAAGTGTTCCCTTGAATGTCTTTTATTTTAGAAGACGAAAAAAGAGTGAAGAGGCACAGAGTGGGGAACTGGTGGATAAAAGTGAGCACAGAGAGAGGGCGAATGCTTCCAAGGCCCTGCTCCCTCGAGCCCTCATGCCCTGTCCCTCTGTCTCCTCCACCTCTCTTCCTCCACAGGCCATCCTCTACTCTCTCGTCTCGTCAATGTCCCCCCTACCCTCCAGACTATGTCTGAAGCTCCCAAGGAATAACTGAAAAGTGCAGTGACCCCTAAACCTGCTCTCTCCCATCCCACTCCACCTCTGCATCCAGATTTTGCTTCAAAGTTCTGTCCCAAGACTTATATCCAGAAAAGAAGTCCTACTTAGAAAAACAAGCTGTCTTGATCAGAGGGTGGAAGGAGCAAACAGCCTCCTTCACACTGAGTTACGGGTTACTCTGCTAGTGAGCTTGTGAGCTGTTGTTAGTGGGTTGTCAATGCCAACTCCAAACCCCATTTACATCCTGGGGAATAGGGAAATTGCTCTTAGAGGTCTCGTTCAAGGTTAGCTGACAGATGGTGACAGTTGAGTGACTTGTCTAATGATACGCCATAAAGATTTGTTCTCTCCTCTTCCTTCTCGAATTTCCTTAGTGAGGTCCCAGCCATTCTTAAGAGCTCCCTTGTCATCTCTGTGGCCACAGACCAGCTTCTGACCTCTTCCCCAAGCACCAGGGCCTCATGGTGGTTAGGAGCTTTGGAGCCAGGGGCCTGGGTTCTTATTAGCTGTGGGGACTTGGGCAAATACTTAATCTCTTGGAGCTGTAATGTCCTCATCTGTAAGATGGGGATAAAAATATCTACCCTGGCCGGGCGCGGTGGCTCAAGCCTGTAATCCCAGCACTTTGGGAGGCCGAGGTGGGCGGATCACAAGGTCAGGAGATCGAGACCACAGTGAAACCCCGTCTCTACTAAAAATACAAAAAATTAGCCGGGCGCGGTGGCGGGCGCCTGTAGTCCCAGCTATTCAGGAGGCTGAGGCAGGAGAATGGCGTGAACCCAGGAGGCGGAGCTTGCAGTGAGCCGAGATCGCGCCACTGCACTCCAGCCTGGGCAACAGCGTGAGACTCCGTCTCAAAAAAAAAAAAAAAAAAAAAAAAAAAATCTACCCTTTGGGATGCTATGAGAATTAAATGGGATAATGCATGTGAAGGGCTTAGCATGGTGCCTGGTAGAGAGTAATCTCTTAATGTTTGTCAGCCAATACTAATGATGTAATAACATCTCCACTTGGATGACCTACAGGTACCTTGAACTCGGTATTTCTTCCCTATAAACCAGCTTCCTGGCCTCCGTTTCTAGTTCCCTGTGAGGGAACCAGCATTCTTCCTACAAGTCTTTGGGGACAAGGTCACCTGGATTCTACTTTGTGCCTTTCTTGTGACTTTTCTACCATTCCTTTATGGCCATGTTCAGTCCTTCATTATGTCTTCCCTGGAGTCCCTGATGCCAGTCTCTCCATTCAATCCTGTCCACATAGCCATCAGATTTGGCTTTTGGATTATGTCGCTCTCCTCTTTAAGAACCTTCAATGGCTCTCTAGTGTCCACTACCAAAGTAACCACATGCTTCTTACACTTCTCTCCACAATATGCCCCGATACACCTGACCACCCACCTCCATGCCCTTCCCCTTGCCCAGCTTTTCTCCCTGGAAGTTTACATAATTGTCTCCACGACCCTCTTGTTCTCCAGTATGTGCATCACCAGCAGGACAGACTTGCAGCACCTATTCTGGGTGAAAAAGAGAATCTTTTGGTGCTACCCTCAACCAACCTGGTCCTTTCTCCACTTGGATTCTTCTCAACATTGACCCTCTTGAAAGGATCATAAAAACTCACTTTAAGGCAATATATGAGGAGTTTTGTCTCCCAGGAAGGTTTGCATTGTATCTCTAATGGTGGAGTCTCAGGCACTGACTTCCCAGGTGAAGGAAGGGTGCTTTTGGGCTGGGGCCGCCTTCCTGAAACCTCTGAAGAAACAGCACACCAGCACCTCAGTCAGCCAGCTGCATCCAGGATCAATGTTGCCCCTAGATCTGGTTCACTCTTTTGAAGCTTTGTAAGGCCCAGAAGTGAATTCCTAGCCTTTCTTTGAGCTGTCTTTGTCCAGGCATAGCTGTAGGAAAAATTGTGAAGTGGCGTGAAAAAAGTGAAGGGTTTAGTGTAGTAAATTCTGCAATTTTTCTTTAAAAAAAAAAAACCACTGCATTTAAAAAAATAAAAATACTATGTCCTATTGAAGGTAAATGTATTTCTACATACACATATACACAAATATACTTAAGGGATAATTCAGTTGAGAGTCGTTATACATCTTTACCATAAAAATCCTTGGTTTACCCAAATTAATGTTTCTCCTGAAAATGAGAATTCTTGAATTACATTGGATTTGGGGGAACAACTACTAATCTATAGGATGTGAGCATCTGGTAGGTACCCAATATATTTTTTATACACCTGCATATAAAGTGCAAATACTCTGGGCTGGGCAACATGGTTTTCAGTTGCACGTGCGCACGCGCGTGCACGTGTGTGTGGTAATACATTCTTATGCATTCTATCCAAATGGTATTCTGAAACAATACTGTGGCTTTATTTGATGCACTTGTATTTTTTTCCCATTATGGTTGGTTTTGAATATACCCACAATTACTGTTGTCAAAGCAGTTCCCATTTCACTCTATAAATGTAGATTCATACAGTGGTGAAATTTATACAGTTGTGATTTCACAGTGATGAAAATCGACACTGAAGAGCTGTTTCAGCCCTGTTCATCTCACCTGCTGACTACAGGTGTACAGGAAGAATGCTGATTTCCTCTGTGCCAGCCTGGGCATGACTGGTTACCCAGACTGGGCTTCCAAGGCAAACTCCACTGGTTCTAGTTTGTAAACTGTAAATGGAAACGGCTTTACTTCCTTACATATACACTTTCTACATAAAGCCCTAAAAAGTGGAAAAAAAGAAAAAAGAAAAAAAGAAAGGGCATGAAACCAACCAGAAACTGCAAAAAGGACTCATCCATGAGAGGAAGAGGACGTTGCTGCCAGGCTAGTGGGGAAGCAGGAGATCCTAGAGACTCAGGGAGGCTGAAAAGTGGAACCCAGGGCAGAGGTTGGTGTGTGCCCACGTGCACACACACACATGCACACACTCAGGCATATAACAGGAGCCCTGATAGAAAGAGCTGGAAACACAACTCTGGCATCTTAGGTGTCTCAGCCCACAGCCTTGCCCAAGCCCAGCAGAGGCTCACTCTGCCCCTTCTTATTTGCCCCTTTGCCCATAATTCTCAGATGTCAGAATCCAGGCTCTATCCCTATGGCTCCCTGTGGAATGTCCTGGGCACCTCCTCAGGGTGTTGGGGAGACCACCATAGGGCAAGGCTCATCACAAGATAAGATTCAGGAGGCCTGGGTTCTCCCTCTGCTTCTGCCTCCATATCCGACTCAGATTCTTCTATTACAAAGAAACTCAAAGATCTCCCAGATCTCTTCCAGCTCCAACAGCAGATGATTATTTGGGAAAATAGTGAAATTCAGAGAATCAGTTTTTCAGAATGTTTTGGCTGCAAATAACAAAACACTTAGTATAAGATAACTAAATGACAAGGGCCGATTCATCACAGAAAATCCACAGTTCAGAGGGAGGTGATTCCAGGGTCATTGTGGTGGCTCTGAGAGATCAAGGACCCAGGCTCCCTCTGCCTTCTTTAGGGCTGCTGCTGCCTTCCTTCGTGGTGGCAAGATGGCTGCAGTGGCTCCAAGCTTTTCTTCTCATGTGGCAGCTTCTCAAGCAGGAAGACAATCAGTGAGGAAAGCCTTTCCCAGAAGCTTCCAGTGCTTCCCCTCAGGTCTCTTCGGCTAGAGCTGGGTCACAGGCCTAACCTTAGACCTGTCGCTGGACAAGGCGATAGCACTGACCAGTCATGGTCCCTATACTTGGGCCAGGTAGAGATATGAAGAAATAAAAACTTGGGGTTCTATTAGAAAGAAAGGACAGGGGAGCAGCCATTGGGTGACCAACAGTGCCTGCCATAATCAGGGGGAACGTGTTCAGGAGCAAGAAACCAAGAATATCTGGTTGTTGTAACCAGGAAGGACATTTATTGGAAGAAACGTGTGGTGTGAGTCTGGAGGAAACAGTCTGGAAAAAAACCAGGAAGCACAATAAATGCCTTTTAGCCGGAGTGGCTTGGTGTGGATTCCTCATCACAGTGAAAGAATTCTAGTGCTTCTGGGCTATGCGTCACTCATTCAAGATTGAAGTCTTGGCAGCAATACAGTATTGGCTCTGGCTGGGGTTCAGGCGTATGACCTGGATAGCTGAGTGCAGAGAGAAGGAGGGCTTGGCCTTTTTAGTCTCCGAAGTGGCCACCCACCAAGACCTTATATAAAAGATTTCCCTCCAATAGGAAAGAGAAGTTGGATACTACTCGGCCAAAACAAAGCCAGATGGCCCAACTAATATCCAGGAATTTGAAAAGCCCTTATTGAGCCTGTGGCCTGGGAAATGGGAAAGCAATGGCTGGACTGACTTATGGCCACCATGATTAATTACCAGGAAGCAATTCATGACTATATGCTTCATATGATTTTGCAAGTTTTATTAACAGCTGGGTAAGTTTACTTTGATTATAACATGACTATCTATGTCCACTAACTTTGTAGTGTGGCTAGTTGTTCACAATTTTAAGAATTATAAGAATAGAGTCGTTAAACAAAAAAAGACTTAGAAGGAACATTTAAAAAGTTACTTAGTCTCAGAGCTTGCCAGCTGGATACATCACACCTGAGTGAAGCTGTGGAAAGGCTCCGAGACACCAGAGCTGGAAACAATGCCCTCAGCTCCTGAACACGCTTGCGAGTCCCTGGAAGATCTGAGGTTCCTTTTTAAGCAGAAAGATAAGTAATGCCTTTTCACCTCAAAGTAAGGCCATTAAGCTCCAGATGATCCTCAATAAGGGACACCGTCCTCTCAATATTCAAGAATCACCTTCTACAGGGGCCTCTAGACTGCCCATTGTGGGATATGACCTAGGCGAAATCCTGCTTCTGTATTCTTTGGACTTGGCTCGATACCACTTTCAGCAACTCATGGAGCCAACTCAGCCTAGACAGTGAGAGGCTGAGACTCACAGAACCACCACCGCCCCTCGTCAGCAGGAAACAGTTACAGAAGACTGGACTTCACCCACTTTCCACCAAAGATTTGGGGTCTTGGACTCCTAAGGCAGGGGTAAATGTTACAGTAGGTAGCTAGTCAGGTATGAGCAGGGCAGGAGAAGGCTCCCCACCACACACACACCAAAGTGTTGGGCAACCATCAGGTGATGGCCAGGTGGTTGTTAACAGTTTGTTTAAAGTAATAATTGGTCACAGCTGGCGCCAGGGAACGGCAGACTCCTGCTAGATAGAAAACACCTGAAACTGATCAGCAGCTTCCCAATAAGATCCTGGAAGTATGCCAACAAATCAAACCCCCAAGTCAAGATGTCAAGCTGTGCACTTGGTTTCTTGAGTCGCCTGCTTGGCCCTCTTCCAAGTTGTACTTTCCTTCTCTCCTTTCCTGTTTTTCCTTACTGGCCTAAAGCTTTTAAAATAAACTTCCACTCCTGCTCTGAAAAAAAAATTGCTTAGTCAAAATTTATTTCAAGGCCTGAGAACATTCAGACTAATCAAAATGGCACTACTGTAACTTCTTTTTTTCTTTTTCTTTTATTTTTATTTTTTATTTTTTTGAGACAGAGTCTTGCTCTGTTGCCCAGGCTGGAGGGCAGTGGCGCGATCTCGGCTCACTGCAACCTCCACCTCCTGGGTTCAAGTGATTCTCCTGCCTCAGCCTCCTGAGTAGCTGGGATTATAGGTGCACGCAACCACACCCGGCTAATTTTTTGTAGCTTTAGTAGAGACAGGGTTTCACTATGTTAGCCAGGATGGTCTCAATCTCCTGACCTCGTGATCCGCCTGCATCGACCTCCCCAAGTGCTGGGATTACAGGCGTGAGCCATCGTGCCCAGCCTTGTAACTTCTTATAATAGATAATTAATATAAAACTTTGAAAAATGTAGATACAGTTAACTAACCTCTACTAACCTCTATGCACCACACCATTCCATCTTAAAAACAATGGCTGTTTAACAAAATGGAAGGTGACAACAAAGTATCAAAAAACATTCACACACTTAGAGAACATAATTAACAGCAAGCTAGTCAGACAAAACAAACACAAATGTTTTCACATTTTTCATGTTTATTTTTAACTTTGCTTCATAAAGTCACATATAATTGAGGCTTCTTTCAAGTATAGGATTTCTAATATTAAAAATAATATTTTCTACATAGCTCTATAAAGAAATGAAAAAAGCCACAAGCTGCATTGTTTACCATAAATTCATACACCAAAAAGTAAAACACAATCCAATTAAATTTATACATGTTTTCCTTTTGTCCAACAACTGTTTCAGATGTTTTTCTATGTACTTTCAAAATATTTTTATTAAAGTCAGTTCAAATTCATTTATGCAGATTAGGAAAAAAATGATCCATAGTGAATTATTTTAAAAATTACCTTCTATATACTTCTATCCCTCCACCAAACCAACCACCAAATCTATTACTAAAGTGAACAATAATGCAATATACTGTTTGAAGGGGCCCAACGCAATCTGTAATCTTAATTTTCTAAATATCCAAAGATTTCAACTTTCTGCCAATATCAACAAAAAGACTCAAGTGGCCAAAAATCACAGTCAGTAGGATGAAAAAAATCTACAGTATGAAGATTGTTTAACAAAACCTATGCCTTTCTCTCAGGCTACAAGCATTCTTAGACTAGCATTAAATTACATTGTGTGTATACAACTACACCGGTTTAGATTTGTCCTGGAACATATAGTTACATTAACAATAAATAATTTTATAAGTATTTTATAGTTTAATTGGCTCTTAGGCTAGAGGGAAAACAAGCAGTGTGTGTGTGTGTGTGTGTGTGTGTGTGTGTGTGTGTGTGTGTGTGTGAAGAAACTGGTACATATAAACGAACGGCTATGTGTTCCTTTAAATTTTTTTTTTTTATGTGTTCACTTAAATCTTGAGGAAACCTAAAGATGAAGTCTGTTGTATCTTTGTTTTTCCTAAAAAAGGAAAAAAAATCAAAGTCAAGAAAAATGTTAAAGTCTTACAGATATCTACAAGAATATCTACTCTGAAGAAGAAAGAAGTGTTATCCAACAAAAAGGAGATCTATAGATTAAAAAAAGTTTATCTTACTGTCTTAACAACAATAAAGATCTGCAGAGGGAGTCCAGACCACTTGGAACTGAGGCAGCTCTATACAGAAATGAAAATGGTGCAACGATGTGACTGCCCAGATAATGACTAAAGCCAGGTGCAGTGGCTCAGGCCTGTAATCCCAGCATTTTAAGAGGCTGAGGTGGGAGGATTGCTTGAGCCAAGAGTTTGAGACCAGCCTGGGCAACGTAGGGAGACCCTGTCTCTACAGAAAGATTTTAAAATTTAGCTGAGCGGCCGGGCGCGGTGGCTCAAGCCTGTAATCCCAGCACTTTGGGAGGCCGAGGCGGGCGGATCACAAGGTCAGGAGATCGAGACCACAGTGAAACCCCGTCTCTACTAAAAATACAAAAAATTAGCCGGGCGCGGTGGCGGGCACCTGTAGTCCCAGCTACTCGGGAGGCTGAGGCAGGAGAATGGCGGGAACCCGGGAGGCGGAGCTTGCAGTGAGCCGAGATCGCGCCACTGCACTCCAGCCTGGGCAACAGCGTGAGACTCCGTCTCAAAAAAAAAAAAAAAAAAAAAATTTAGCTGAGCACAGTGGCTTCCCCTGTAGTCCCAACTACTCAGGAGGCTGAGGTGAGAGAATTGCTTGAGCCCAGGAGGTCAAGGCTGCCATAAACCTGGATCACCATTGTACTCCAACCTGGGTGACAGGGCAAGACCCTGTGTCAATAAATAAATAAATGACAGAAAGAAAAAAAAAAGAAAATGACAAAAAACAAAATTTCACAAATGTCTTCATGCTTATAATAATATATTAATGCATCATATATCACAAATACAAAGTCTGGAGTTTTCCCCTTAGGCTTATAATAAACTATAAAATTCCTATTTAATGTATTTACTTTTATAAGTCTTCTCTGTTTAGGAGTATATGCTATACAAGTACATACATGCTGGGTTTTTGCCATGAGAACTATAGTTCTCATCTCAAATTAGTGACTTGCCTTTTAGCCCATACTTACATACATTTCATTTCCATTATAAGACACTTAATACCCTTCTAGTGGTACATTCTAATCAACATATTTTGAAAATCTTGATTTTTAAACAAAGCTTGTTATGTATTTAAATAAATGAAACCTGTTAATAATTTAACAGTTGAAGCACAAGATAGTAATTAAGTTGTTTTGTTTAAACTAGTTCACAGCTGCAGGAAAGTGTTTGATTTTACAACTATGACCGAGGTGAGACTGGACAGTTTTAAGCAGTGAAATACTAGAATACAGTGAATGAATAAATAAATAAGGTTTTTTTTAATCAGTGGCCATTCATTAGTTTGCTTTTAGGAACCTGGAAGAAATGGTCTTCTTTAAGTTTCAAATGTTCTGGTAAATGTAGGCGTTTCTTAGCTTCCTCAATATCACCTTGAACTGCTGAAAAAAGTGACCCTAAAGAATCAAAGTTCTTTCAGGTCTGAGGTAGCCAAGGATGGCCACATTGAAGATCTCGCCGCAGAAGTCCTCTTTGAAGATACCCACGATATGCCTTTCCATGGCCTTATTTGTGTTCTTAGAGTATGGGTTCCATCCTATCCTCATGACCATCTTATAGACATCTCCACTTCCAGCACTGGCCCAACCATAATAAATGCCAGTGCATGCATCAGCTGGAAGAGTACTACTTGTTCAGGAAAGTTCGCTGTGGCCATGCCCAGTGCTTGGATCCACAGCACCTGGCCTGGGCAGAAGTAGAGCAGGTGCCTCAGAATGCAGTCTGCTCGCTCGGGGCACGGGCTGTGGCCCAGTCCACGCGTTGCCCAGACCCCCGCACAAGGGGGTCCATCGGGGTACTGGGTGTGAACTCTGTGCTGGGGCAGACACCCACGACACGTGGTGGTGGGTGGGTCTCTCACGCCGCCGACCCCAGGAATAGTTTCTGAGGCAGCTGGACTAGGGAGTACTGTCATCTGCACCTGCTTCTCCCACACACTTCTCTGATGGAGGCCCCCAGGGACGACACTGATGGGAGCAGAGGCTTCTCAGGGATGATTTGGGGATGATTTGGATGGGGAAGGCAGAGAGAAGAAACAGGCGGTCTTGGATTATGCAAGTTCTACTGTATTGATGCAAAACTTCAATTCGTCTGCACCACCTCCATTTAAACTGAATCAAACACGTGTTCGCACAGCATCAGTTTCACTATGTCTGAGGCCCCAGACCCAGGTTGGGGAGAGGTTTGCCTAAGCATGCTGCAAGACCACGCACAGCCAGCGATGTGCAAGTGCACACCTGCACCCACACAGGCGAACACAGCCCAAACATGTGCAGGCGCACAGTGCCGTCTCTCGGCCGACAGACTTCGAAGGGAAGTGAAGTGGGACCCGAGCTGGGTGCCAGGCCAGTGAAAATCCTGAACTGGCTGCTCCTGGCTCTAGAGAGTGCAGATTCATAGGGTATGTTGAGGTGAATGCATGGGTTTTAATGTGTGCTAAGTGACCTCTTTGATGGAGATTTCAGGGTAAGGTTCAATCCTTACACTTCATGACAGCCCTGGCTCCCACCTCGGCCATCATCTTAGGACAAGTCAAACATCCTCTCCAACAACCACTACAATTCAGACACTTCAGATATTTAAGTTCTTCCCCTTGGTGCAAACAAACCCAGCAATGGCAGTTATTGCATCATCTAAAAAGAAACATTCTCTTCTCAATTAAACTCATTCTTGAGTATTCAAATCCAGTGACTAGGCAATTTTAATCATCTTCTCTAAAGCAAACAGAAATTTCCGCCAGATTATCAGGCCCACTTAACTTCCTGAAGCCAGTCCCTGAGGGAGCATCACCAAGTCTCCTACTTAGACCACCGGGCTTGAGGCAGCTCTGGACACCTTGAGCACAGTCAGGGAGAGTGGGAGAAGGGAGCAGAGGGACGCCACCTGCTCCTGCCATCTGGGTCCCTCTGCGTCTCAGTCCCCTTCAGCTGGAGCCCTCCCACTGCTCGCATACACCTCATACTCAGATTTCCAACTGAAATCCTCTTCCCCCTCTCTGGCCAGGCCACAGGCTCTTTCTTGTCTTGGTGAAGCCACAGGTGTGTGACAGCTTGGTCTCCATTTGCCCACCAAACCCAGCCTCCTCACCACTGGCCCCTCAAGTCCTGCTCTCCTCAAGACTTCTTTCCTGACTATCCTGCCCCCAGTCGACCCTGCACCCCAACCTTGCTCTCTTCTCCACCATCACTAAGGAAGGCTTTTCTTGCCTACCAGACAACAAGCTTCTTCCCCGGGCAATTTATTTTCCCTAGCTCAAAGGTTACTGTTCACCCTTGGTGTTTATTGACATGATTTCACTGAACTACAGATGTAGTATGTGTGGCAGCTGGGGTGTGGGGGAGAAACAAAGGTGGCCTATACCATCTACATGTGACATTCCTTTCAGTTTTCCTTCCCAGTTCGTTTGTTTCTTTGTTCTTGCATCAAACATTGCCCATTTATCATTTGTCTGGTATTGTGAAAGACATTGGGCATAAAATAAGATAGATAAGACACAATTTCTCCCCTCAGCCCCCAAGGGAGCTCAGAGTCTAGTAGGACAGTGGTTAGAGGTTCACAGCAGATAGCTACAATACAGTGTAGTGAGTACAGTGATAAGGGAGTGATGCAGAGGGGGTCCGAACCTGGGTGGGGAGGAGGCTCAGCTGAACGTTGAAGGATGAGTAGGCAATAGCCAGGGGAAGGTGGGGGCAGGGGAAGGGAGATCGAGGGATAGCGGTGTAGCAGGGAAAGGAAACTGTGGAAGGCACCATGACGTGTGCTGAGAACTGAGGGTAGTTTGGAGTTGCTGGAACTGAGGTTTGTGAGCGATGAGGCCAGAACTGCTCTAACTCTGGGGGGTGCCATATATACTGCAGTCGTCATCATAGGTAGCCCCTGTTGTGCACAAATTTTGTGGCTTTAGTCCATGGCCCTGAATGTGGCTGAGAGGTAAAGCTAAGCTTGGTGTTAAGGACTACAATCTGATAAGGACTGAAGAACTTGAACTTCAGCCTCATGCTATCCCCGGGTAACTGAGCCCCCACCATGCTGTGTCCCTCTGGGCACCCATATGCTGGTCTTTTCCTTCTCACCCCTTACTCCTTAGATCACAGGCTGTTAGAACTAGAAGAAACTTTAAATGCCATCAAAGGCAATCCCTTCTTTCAACAAATAAAATAACACTAAAGCAAATAAAGGCCCAGAAAAGGGATTGGTTTGCCAGAGGTCACATAGTCAGTGGTAAAATCTTCCAGGTCTGTTCTTCCCCCAGACCCACTTACCTACTGGCAATATCCCCAACATACACCCTGCCCCCCGCAACTTCTCTTGGTGTTTTCTTTCAGGCGTTTGGATGTGGCTGAGGCTGATTTGCCAAATCCCCTCCCTAAACCTTACAATTAATGAATTGGGGGTGGGTCCTGGCAGTTGGACAATGAGGCCCCTGGAGAGGTTTATTGGGGAACTGTAGGAAATGCATTTCCTTCCTGAGCAAACTTCCAGAAGTGCCAGGTGCTCCTGGATGTGTGGGAAGGACCTGCACACAGCCACTGGGTAGAAATTCTCAAAGGAAGTTTGGAAGAAGGGGAGCCTTGGGAGACACACAAATGTAAGGCAGCAGAGCTCCCATCTTTAACATTTCCCCTCACCCCTTTGGGAAAGACTGCCAGAGACACCTGTGCAGCCTGGTGTGTGGTCTGGGGTGACTGTAGAGAGGGGCAGTCAAAGGAAGAGAGACTTTCCTGTTGCCACCTACTTGGTAGTGTCATCGGGGTTGGGGTCGGGGGCAAACACTTGGAATTTCAGGCCATGATCAGGGAGGGAGCAGTGGTCCCCCCACTCCGCCCTCATGATGCTGGGAGGGCTGGAAGGAGCCTAGAATGCTCAGAAGCCCCTGGTGCCTGTGCAGCTGTAGGCCCGGGTTGCACATGTGTCAATTCTGTGTATCAACAGCAGGTGTTTATCCTCTCTTCCCCTATTTTCTCTCCCCTTGATGTCAGGCTGTCCCGTGACTTGTTTTGGCCAATGGAATATGAGAGCAACACTAGCAGGAGCTTTAAATGGGTTTGTGTTTTGGCTTCATCTCCTGAGCTTTCCGGGTTATGGGGAGAGCTTGTCCTGAGTGTCTGCTAGTTCCAGGACGAAGACCCACAGTCTGAAGCAGAGCCACAACATCCGACGTGCAGGCTATTGAATGAGAAATAAATACAATTGCCATCTGAGATTTCAGGGTTGTTTGTTAAGCAGCATGGTCAGAGCAAACCCTAGCATACAGTTATTTTGAGAAAGACTGAAAACACAAATGACCAGTGACTTAACACAAAAAGGTTTTCTTCTCTCATGTAAAAATCCAAAGGTAGGCCATCCAAGGAGTCACCAAGACCCAGGACCCTTCCAGCTTTCAGTTTCATCCTCTCCAGGTTGTGGCCTTCATCTTCATGATCCAAAGTGGAGTGAGTGATCAGAGTCCACATTCTAGCCAGCAGGAAGTAAGGTTGAGGGAGGGCAGAAGGACATGCCTGTCCCTTTAAGGAGACTTCCTAAAAGTTTTACACAGGGAGTAATTTTGAAAATATTTAACGACCAGTAAGGCGTGGGTTTCAGTTAATCAGAATGAACGCCAGCTATAAACAACAGGTACATCTCTACCTGGGCATGTGGGGTAACTACCAGCCCTGATCACATCTTTCCACTTACAGATCTCATTGGCAGATCTTAGTCACATGACCACACATAGCTTCAAGGAAGCCTGGGAAGCACAGTCTTTACTCCAGACAGCCTTGGATCCAAACACAAGTTGGAGGTTCTAGTATCGAGGGAGAAGGAGAAGGTATTTACAGTGGGACAGCTAGTGTCTCTGCTATGCAATTAAAGATACTTAGCAGATCTCTTGGTACAGGTCCATAAGCCCTTTCCACAATTTTAAAAAGAATTTTCCAAGTTTCTCTGAAAACTTTCATGAAAAAGTATTTTTCATAAATCATTAGTCAGCAGAATCTGACCTGATGTGTCTATTCAATTTGGGGCGAATATTCATACATTTGCTGCAGAAATATAATGTGTTTGATTATGAGGTACTATCCTGGATCCCCCTACATACATACAGTATGTATACACATACGCATATATGCATGTACACAGTATTACCTTTATAAAATCTAAAAAAAGCCTGAACTTGAAGCACGTTTGCAGGGTTTTGGATAAATCAGGTGATCATACATCCCAGTTTTACAATTGTAGTCCTGGTGAAATTATTGATAGCTCCCCCACCCCTCCTTTACACTTTCAAAATTGCCTGGTTTGCATGATAAATTATATGGTCAACCTGTGGATAAGGGATTGTGTATCTGTAAAAAGTTAAGCTCTCAATAAACGGCAGCAGTTATTACAATTCCCAAGTCGAGCTCTTATGGCCCCTGTGTATATACAAGAATATACTAAAAATTTTTAAGGTAGCCATTCAGTTCCTCACACCCAAACAGTACCCTCATCCCGATTTTGGCACCATTCTTTATGAATTGGCTTCCAAGACTGCGTGGCAGCCAACTTCATCCCAGTTGTCTCTTAGTGGTCACAGGCTTGGAAGTAGTGAGCACTAAATCAAGGCTGTTTTGTTGAAGCAGAAAAGGGACTAGCACATTTTGAATGTTGACAGGCTTTTCTTTCTTTATTTATGGTGAATTTAAAAATAGGCCTGGAGATGACTTTTCGCAGCTGAATTCTGCATTCATGGTATCCCCTTTCCACAGGAGAGATGTGGAGAACATCCGACTGGAAAGTCCGTTTCTTGATTTGAGGTTCTTCCCCCAGGTTCCACAGTCAGGAGCTCAACTCCTGGGACAGGCGCCAGTGTCTGTCTAAGCAGGGCCAGGCCTGAGCAGCACTGTAGATGGTCCCTTTCTGTTCCCTCCTCCCTGCATTCCCTCACCATCCCCGCTCGACTTACCCTCTTCCAATTTCCCACAGCAAAGCACAGTGTGATATTTCCCAAACTTGACTCATCTCCACTTGCATCTGGGGGTGTTGGAAAACACAGATTGCTGAGCCCTGCCCCCAGGAGAGTGATCGAGGAGGCTGGGGCCAAGGCCACGAATCTGTATTTTTAACTGTCCCCTTGGTGATTCTGAAGAGCACCCTAGATCAAGAAACACTGGGCTGGGCACGGCGGCTCATGCCTGTCATCCCAGCACTTTGGGAGGCCGAGGTGGGAGGATCACTTGAGGTCAGCAGTTCGAGACCAGTCTGGCCAACATGGTGAAACCCCGTCTCTACTAAAAATACAAAAATTAGCCAGGCATGGTGGTGCACACCTGTAATCCCAGCTACTTGGGAGGCTGAGGCACGAGAATCACTTGAGCCTGGGAGGTGCAGGTTGCAGTGAGCCGAGACCACGTCACTGCACTCCAGCCTGGTTGACAGAATGAGACTCCATCTCCAAAAACAAAAGAAAAAAGAAAAAAAAGAAACACTGGCATAGTGCAATGAGCAAGGGCTTTGGAATCAGACTGGAGTTCAAATCCAGCTTCTGCCACTGTGGTCATGGGCCATTACTAAGCTTCTCTGAGTCTCAGTTTGCCCATTTGTAAAAGATGAAAATTGAGGAAAAAAACAACAACAACTATATATAGTTGTTGTTATTGTTGTTTTGAAGGGTAGCATTTTGCTCTGTTGCCTGGGCTGGAGTGCAATGGTGTGATCAGCTCACTGCAACCTTAAACTCCTGGGCTTAAGTGATCTTCCCACTTTAGCCTCCCATGAGTAGCTAGGACTACAGGCACCTGCCACCGTGCCTAGATAATTTTTTAAATTGTCGTAGAGAGAGATTCTCACTATGTTGTCGAGGCTAGTCTTGAACTTCTGGCCTCAAGCAATCCTCCTGCCTCAGCCTCCCAAAGTGTTGGGATTATAGGTCTGAGGCACCACACTCAGCCAAAACAATGTATTTAAAGATCCTGAAAGCATAATTGGCAGATTAAAAGGACTCAATAAATATTAATTCCCCCCAAGTTCTGAATCACAATAAAGCATAATTGATTAATAAGACAGTTGTTGGTTACTCTTCCAGAGAGACCAGCCCAGCATTTAAAGGGGGAGGGACAAAGTGTTAAGACCAAGAATCAGTTCTCTCGCTGGGTACAGTGGCTCAGCACCCATAATCCAAGCATGTGGGGTTGCAGTGAGCTGTGTTTACACCACTGCACTCCAGCCTGGGCAACAGGCTGTCTCAAAAAAAAAAAAAAAAAAGAAGAAAAAAAATTAATTATTCCCTAGACTTTGGTGGAAATGTTTGAGGGGAACAGGAGAGATCTTCCTAGCCCCTGTAAATTATAAAGGATTTCATATATATATTTATATATTTAAGACAGAGTTTTGCTCTTGTTGCCCAGGCTGGAGTGCAATGGCATGACCTTGGCTCACTACAACCTCCACCTTCTAGGTTCAAGCAACTCTCCTGCCTCAGCCTCCAAAGTAGCTGGGATTACAGGTGCCTGCCACTACGCCTGGCTAATTTTTTTTGTATTTTTAGTAGAGACGGGGTTTCACCATGTTGGCCAGGCTGGTCTCTAACTCCTGATGTCAGGTGATCTGCCCGTCTCGGACTCCCAAAGTGCTGGGATTATAGGCATGAGCCATCTCGCTCAGCCGATTTCCTATCTTAATGGAAAAATTTTAAAACCTTTCCCCTTTATTTTTCCCTTCTTGCCAATAATCCTTTTCCTGTCCCTCATTTCAAAATCAGATTGGTCTGATTCTATCATGCCAAAACTACTGGCTAATTTTAGCTTATATTTGATAGAATGACAGCCTGTGGGGGGAAAGTTGATTAAGTCTGTTTCTTTTGTCATGATCATAGTATAGTCCCTATATGATATTTACTCAGCTCTCTTTGCCTTGGGGCAGGGATGACAGGATGCAATGGTGAGCTATCAATCACTGATAATGGCTTTGGTAGGCTTTCATGATGGCCACAACCATGTTCCATGTCCTGTAAATTCATAGCTCCACATCCATGGGATGGACCCACAGGTGGAAGTGGTTCTTGGAGGAAGGTGGTGGAGAGGACTCTTTTTGGCATGAATGCTGAAAGGCTTTCTCCAGCTCTCCAATAACAACAAAAGCAGTTTTGTCTCCCATGTTGTTGTATGCAGTCAACAAATATTTATCAGTTGCTTGTTTGATTTTATGTTTTTATATATGCAATTTCTCTAAAATCTTTAGGAATCTAAAGTTCTTGGTTCTAGGAATCTAGTTCTTGGTTATGGGAGAGGCATGGAGGGGGAGAGATGAAGTGTGAGATTAGATAACATTTTATAGTTTAACTTTTACATTTCTGCTATATTGTGTGGCTATATGGCTTAATGAGAAAAGATGGTCTTTGGAGTTTGACATGCTTGGTTTCAGATCTTGCCCCCACCATGCTATTATTGAGGATAAACTCTCAGTGGCATAACCCAGTGAAACTTTATCTCATCTAAGTCATAGTCTAGTGCAGGGAGCAGAGGGCAGGATGAAGGGTGCTCTGCTCCATGTAGTCATTCAGGGATCCAAACTCCTCCCGTCTTCATCACATGGCTCCATGGTACCCGGGGTCATCCAGATAGTGATGTGAAAAAGGGAAGTGGAAGCTCATCTGCAAAGTCTTTATGGGCCAGGCCTGAAAGTGGAAAAAATCACTTCTGTCCCCATTTCAGTGGCCAGAACTCAGTCATGTGGCCTGCCTAACTGCAAGAGAGCTAGGAAATGTAGTTGAGCATGTGTCTAAAAATGAAGAAAATGGATACTAATGAGCATTAAAAGGTTCTGCCACAGCTATTCATCAGCTTTGTGACCTTGAGCAAATGACTTCAACTTTCTTTTTTTTTTTTTTTTTTTTTTTGAGACGGAGTCTCATGCTGTTGCCCAGGCTGGAGTGCAGTGGCGCGATCTCGGCTCACTGCAAGCTCCGCCTCCCGGGTTCCCGCCATTCTCCTGCCTCAGCCTCCTGAGTAGCTGGGACTACAGGCGCCTGCCACCGCGCCCGGCTAATTTTTTGTATTTTTAGTAGAGACGGGGTTTCACTGTGGTCTCGATCTCCTGACCTTGTGATCCGCCCGCCTCGGCCTCCCAAAGTGCTGGGATTACAGGCTTGAGCCACTGCGCCCGGCCGACTTCAACTTTCTTAGCCTCAGTTCACTCATCTGTAAAATGGGAGTAATACAGATCTCATGGGACTGTTGTGAGACTTAGAGGAAATAGTATACATGACGTGCTTGATACCCAGTGCGTCCTTCCCATTTTAAATATACAGATAAGCAGTTTTTCCTTCCTCTGGGCAACTCCAAATATTGACTAGCTGAAAGTTGGCCTTCAGCAAACTTTTGTGTCATTAGGGGAATATGGATCAGTACCCACAGCTCCTATGCCCTGGGAGTAGAGGGTTGAGTTTGGGTGATCTCTCAGGGAGGCAGCAAGGTGGTCCCTGAATCTTGGGGGAGTTTGTCTTAAGGTCTTTTCGCAACATATGTGAAGGTTTTGCTGAGCTATTATCTGAATAACCAGGAACAGTGGTTCTCTAGTTACCTCAAGGAAAGTACCAAAACAAAATGATTTCCATGCAGCATCAAGCATTTATGTTAACAGAGTAAAAAAATCTGATGGAACTACTGGACTATTACAAAGACTTTGGAAGAATCTTTCCTTCTCTTGAGATCTTTAAGAAAAGGTCAGTTTCTTTTTTCTTTTTTTTTCTTTTTTCTTTTCTCCTTCCTTCCTTCCTTCTTCTGTTTCTTTCTTTCTCTTTCTTCTTTCTTTCTTTCCTCCCTCCCTCCCCCCCTCCCTCCCTCCCCCTCTCTTTCTTTCTTTCTTTCTTTCTTTCTTTCTTTCTTTCTTTCTTTCTTTCTTTCTTTCTTTCTTTCTTTCTTCTTTCTTTCTTTCTTTCTTTCTTTCTTTCTTTCTTTCTTTCTTTCTTTCTTTCTTTCTTTCTTTCTTTCTTTCTTTCTTTCTTTCTCTTTATTTCTTTCTCTTTTTTGACAGGGTTTGGCTGTGTTGCCCAGGCTGGAGTGCAGTGGTGTAACCTCAGTTCACTGCAACCTCTGCCTCCCAGGTTGAAGTGATCTTCTTGCCTCAGCATCCTGAGTAGCTGGGATGACAGGTGCCACCATGCCTGGCTAATTTGTTTGTGTTTTTGTAGACCGGGTTTTGCCATGTTGCCCCAGCTGGTCTCGAACTCCTGTGCTCAAGCGATCTGCCAAGTGCTAGGATTATAGGCATGAGCCACTGCTCCTGGCCAGAAGAGGTCAGTTTCTATATTTTGGGGCTGTTCAGCACATTTCTTTTTGGATCAGAAGAATGGGCTGAGGCTTCTGGGGCCACCTTCATCCCTCCTGTCCTTTCACGGAGTGGTCCTTTTCTCCCTTCTTCAAGAAATGAGGCACCTAAGCCTTTGTGGCTGAGTTGATCTGCCCCTTAGCCTCTGAGGCCTGCTTTATAGGAACCTCCAGAATGCCCAACCCCTGATCGGGTTCCAGAACAATGTCCTAGAACATACTGTGCACTCGATCAGCCATACCCAATGAGAGCCGAGTTCAAAAGGGACAGTGTAGGGAGATGCAAGGTGAGAGGAGAATAGTGAAGTGCTGTCATGGGAAGTAAGATATAAATAAAATGCCCCTGTTTCCAAAGAAGCAGTACAGCCCACAGGCTCTGTTCTCGGGCGTGCCGTGGAGCTAAACCAGAGCTCAGAGTCAAGACAGGAGAAAGAAGGCACAGGCTTGGCAGCCAGATGCTTTTTCTTCCTCTGCTTTCTGTTGGGTGGCTTAGAGGATGCACACGGAACCCAGACTATGCTCTTTCCTCTGAATGACTTCTGGCCACATCCCTCCCCGACCCCAAACTGAAAGCCATTCTATTTTAATATTTCTCTTGGGAAGTAGATTCCAAAATTTCCCTAAGTCTTCCTGTAAGAGGAGACTCTGATTTCCAGTAAATCCAGGGTCACATAGTTTTCTATATTCGTTTGCATTTGGTTTGCATAAATTAGCATGCTACCAAACGCTGGACTCTGAGTCAAAGCAAGCCAGGGAATTAATGCAAAAAGACTCAAGCTTCTGTGCCCCTAGGAAATGGCAGAGGAAGACAGCTTCAGCCTCAGAGCACACAGCACTGAGTTGTAAGAAACAGGTCTCATCATCCCTTTGGCCAGCAGATTTTCACCCTGGGCCCACTGAGAAGCCTGCCAGGGGGTCCTCTGTTGTCTGGACCCTGAGGCTTCCTCCTCAATGTGTTGGAGCCTAGGAGAGAGGATTAGAGTTATGCGGTAGTTGTGGGAGCTGTGTGTGATGGGATAGGAGTTGGGTGAGGAGGGATCCTCGGTTTTGGGTAAAGGCAAAAAGGCAAGGAAGCCAGGAAAAAGCAAGGAATTGGAATAAAGACAGAGTGTGGGAGAAAGGGAGTGAGCTGGGTACAGGGGTGGGAGCAGATGTAGAAGGAGGAGGACAGAGAGTCTGACTCAGGATTGAGACAACCCGTGGGAAGTGGACCCCTAGTGTAGAAACAGGAGAACCAGAAAGGAGAGGTAAGAGGGGGCAAGAGTCGGGGGAGTTAAGTAGAGGCAAACCAGCAGGCAAGCACTGCATGGTTAGTTGAGAATGGAAAGGGGACGTAGTGATCTAGGAAGTTTCTGTTTAAAGGCAGAGAGTGTATGGTCAGGCAGTTTCTCCAGGGGCTGTATCTATTTTCTTGTTTGTTTTTTGTTTGTTTGTTTGTTTTTGTTTGTTTGAGACAGAGTTTTGCTCTTGTTTCCTAGGCTAGAGTGCAGTGGTGCAGTCTCCACTCACCGCAACTTCTGCCTCCCGGGTTCAAGCAATTCTCCTGCCTCATTCTCTCGGGTAGCTGGGATCACAAGCATGTGCCACCACTCCCAGTTAATTTTGTATTTTTTTTTTTTTTTTGAGATGGAGTCTTGCTCTGTCGCCCAGGCTGGAGTGCAGTGGCGCGATCTTGGCTCACTGCGAGCTCTGCCTCCTGGGTTCACACCATTCTCCTGCCTCAGTCTCCCGAGTAGCTGGGACTACAGGCGCCCGCCACCAGGCCCAGCTAATTTTTTGTATTTTTAGTAGAGACAGGGTTTCACTATGTTAGCCAAGATGGTCTCGATCTCCTGACCTTGTGATCCGCCCGCCTCGGCCTTCCAAAGTGCTGGGATTACAGGCATGAGCCACCGCGCCTGGCCTGTTTCTATTTTCTTTTGCCAGACAGGTTATGTTAGACTGGGGTTTCTTGCTGGGGTCTGTCCTGGGACTGTCTGAGGTGTCACGAAGAGCCCACAGGTACAGATGACAGATTTGAAAGTGACTCCAGGCGCAGCAGATGACAGCAAGATGGGGCTCCAAGTTGTTTTTGTAGAAGTAACAAGCTGCTGCACTACCTACACATGTAACTCATTTTCCCCGTGGCCAAGACACTCCTGTGCCTGAGGGAAAGGCAATGTCTGCGGCAGAAACGGAGCTGTCCCCCAGCCAGGGGAGAGAGTGGCACCTGGTATGGTGCCCAGTGCTCTAAGGCATGGAGCTTATTGACTGCTGACTGTAGACCAGCCACTCACCACAGTGTAGGTTGGAAGCCTCCTAAGGCCATGCATTTTGCAGAGTCAGCCCATGGTGGGGCCAGGAGTGTGGGTTCCAGTGTCACCCCTTTGGGATTTAATCCTGGCTCCACCTCTGAGGGCCTTGGATAAGTTCTTGTAACTCCTCTATGCCTCAGTTTCCTCATCTGTAAAATAGGAACAATAATGCCTACTTCATAGAGTTGTGGGGAAAGAACCAAGCACAACAATCCCTGTAGAGTTCTTAGAAGAGTGGCTGGCAGAGAGGAAACACTCAGTACAGGCTATGATGACACACGGCAGCCCTGATAAGATGCAATAGAAAGATTGCAGAGGTTGGAGAGAAACACCGGATGGGCTCCCAATTGCTTGGCTCCGTGCCCGACGTGGCAGCTGCTCTTACAATTTCAACTTCAGTTGCTGCAGCCACGGCAGCAGGCTGTGTGGATGATGGCCAGGTTCAGGCTCTGGCCAACCACAGGTTGGGAAATGGCACTGTTAGCTCATGATGTTTCATCTGGTTTAATGATGTTTCTTCCTGTTTTAAGTTTTCCTTTCCTTTTTTAGGGGAGTATAAGGGAAAGAAATTGCCCCTTCCTTTCTTTGGAGAGAAGGAATCCATGAGCTGGAAGGAGGGACCCTGGCACGAAGAAAGGCACAGGCCCCTCCATAACTTGTTTCTACCACTCCCCTTGGAGGGCCCTTGGGGAGGGTTTGTTAGTCTTGAATCTGTGGCCAGGAGAAGCCAAAAATCCTTCGTGGGGTTTCTCCCTGTCCTAGGCCTCCTGTCAGAGCTAGCGGAGATCTGCTGGAAGGAGGCCAGGAGGAGGGGATGTATGGATGCCATCATGCCTGGATGGAGGACCAGAAGGTCTTTATAACAAATATAAAAAATATTTGTGGAGCTCCTAATATGTGGCAAACTGTGGTAGACCTGGATACCCAGAAACACGGCCACTCCCCTAAAGGAGGTTGCAGGCTATACTAATTAAAATAATTATTTCAGTACCTTCTTATCAACAGAGTCCTCCATGGAGACTATTTCTCCCCCTGCCCCAGGCACACAGAAGCCTTGAGGTTCTCACTGTGGCCCCACGGTGACAGCACACCCAGGTGGGACTCTCAGCTTATCACTGATTTGCAGAGCTGCTGTCTTGCGGCTAAAAGCAATGTGCTGGTGGATTAAAAAAAAAAGTTCTGAGAGGCTTCTTAGAAGGTCATTCTCCACATCATTAACTATTCAGATTCTGGAGCACAGTGCCAAACCCCTCTGTTTACCACAGCCTTGATCTTCCTCTCAAGATCCAGTCGCTAATGCTATGGGATGTCTGGTGGCCCCACTAGGGCTCCCCCAACCCCCACCTTGAGCCTTAGCTTCCGCCTGTTTGGAGCTGTTATCAGAGGAAACAGACTTGAACATGACGGAGTTGCTGCCTCTTGGGCCTGACCAGAGAGTTGTGTTTTCTTGGCCTATATCACCTCAGATTTATCCTCAGCCTGACCGCAGTCATTATCAGCTAAATTCACCATCTCTAGATGCCCAGATGATTTCAAAAGTGGCCTGTAGGCTGCCAGTTGGTGTTAGAGTTCAGAGAATCCCTGGACTTCAGCATTAGAAAGGAGCAGCTGCTGTGTCGGGGGTGTCAGGGGCTGGATGCAGGGGCTGTTGCACTGATCCCAACTTGCTCCATTCACAAGCCCCTCATCCATCTCTGAAGACTAGACCAAAGCCAGGGCTGGGGCAGGCCTCTCTGGGCACAGGGGCTTGTTAGCATTAGTTTCATTCCTTCACCAAGAGGCCTAAAGACATTGGAATGATGAGGCAATTAATGTGAAACGGAAACAAGCGGCTTTAGTTCCAGGCATTCGAAACCGAAAGGAAGCTGTTGACATTCTTTGAGACCCACTCTAGGCTATGCTTTATGCTGTGCTAGCCAGAACTCTGCTACTTACTTGAAGTAGGACCTTGGGAAAGTCCCTTCTCTAGGCCTCAACTTCCTCATATGTAAAAGTGCATCTGGGATTAGTCAAGCCCCTTCCAAGCCTGACATACTATGGGTCTAAGTATCTCAGTAATCTCTCTGTCACCCAGGGATCAAAGATTTACAGATGTGTAGGAGAGATGGGGAGGAACGGACTAAGACATGTCCTTATGAGTTTAGTTAACTAAAAGGTTTGGGGAAAGAAAGGGAAATAAGAAAATAAAGTGAAAAGGGGGAAGAAGGCAGAGTGTAAAAGAGGGAGCTAAGGAAAGTACAAAAGATAGAGATGTCTGCTGCAATTTCTCAGTACTCTTCAGATACATCCTGGCCAGGTTTACTTTCTTAGGGGGCAGGATAGATTGTGAGGGCGTGGAAAATGGTATTTTTTCTATGAGAGTCACAATAGTATTGCCATCCCACATGCTCTTATATGATGTGACCTTGCCATTTCTCTACCAAGATAAATGCAGTCTAGTTTCTCTCCCTTTAAATCTGAGCTGGCCTTAAGACTTGCATGAACAACAAAATGTGTTGTTATTCCAAGTGACTTCTGAGGCTTGGTCAGAAGCAGCTTTCCCTTAGTTACTTTAAGACGTTTGTTCTGAGGGAAGCCAATCTGACCACCTGAGGCCATTGTGCTGGAGAAACCACACATAGGCATTCCTGTTGACAATCCTAGCTGAACCCTGCCTTCTAATAATTTCCCTCAAGTCTTATCAAATAAGTGAATGAAGCTATCTTGGACCCTCCAGGCCAGCCCATGCTCCAGCTAAGTATTACTGATCAATTTCACTTTATACCACAGGGAGCAGAAGAATCACCTAGCTGAGCCCTACCCAAATTCCTGCTGTGTTTGTGCCTAGATTTTTTTTATAAAACTAAAAGTACTGGAACAGGATGGTAGGAGATTTTTTTTGTTCGTTTTTTAACGCTTGTTTCAAACAGCAATGAAAAATCCTTTAAAATGTATAAATAAGACTTTGAGGTTTTAGAGGTGTGAAATTTCAAAAGAAATCTGGAGGCCGGGTGCAGTGGCTCACACCTGTAATCCCAGCACTTTGGGAGGCGGGCAGATCACGAGGTTAGGAGATTGAGACCACGCTGGCTAACACAGTGAAACCCCGTCTCTACCAAAAATACAAAAAATTAGCTGGGCATGGTGGCAGGCACCTGTAGTCCCAGCTACTCATGAGGCTGGAGCTGGAGAATGGCATGAACCTGGGAGGAGGTGGAGCTTGCAGTGAGCCAAGATCGCACCACTGCACTCCAGCCTGGGCGACAGAGTAAGACTCCGTCTCAAAAAAAAAGAAATCTGGAAGCCAACTTTTCATTTGCCCACTAAGGACTTTAGTACAAAACTACCATCTTCTGTAGGTCATCATATCATTTTTGTTTTTGTTTGAGACAGAGCCTCACTCTGCCACCCAGATGGCAGTGCAGTGGCGCAATCTTGGTTCACTGCAACCTCCCCCTCCCAGGCTCAAACCATCCTCCCACCTCAGCCTCCCAAGTAGCCAGGAATGCAGGTATGCACTACCATGCCCAACTAATTTTTAAATTTTTTTTTAGTAGAGATGAGGTCTCACTGAAGCAGTGTTGTTGTCTGGGGTAAATACCTGGGTTCATAATCTGGAGCCAAGAAGATTAAGGACATGAACACACACGAGGAGTAAGTTTAGTAGCAGAGGTTTAATAGGCAAAAGAAAGAGAAAGGAGGGCCGGGCACAGTGGTTCACACCCCTAATCCCAACACCTTGGGAGGCCGAGGTAGGAAGATCACGAGGTCAGGAGATCGAGACCATCCTGGCTAACACAGTGAAACCCCGTCTCTACTAAAAATAGAAAATTAGCCAGGTGTGGTGGCGGCTGCCTGTAGTCCCAGCTACTCAGGAGGCTGAGGTAGGAGAATGGCATGAACCCGGGAGGCGGAACTTGCAGTAAGCCCAGATCGCGCCACTGCATTTCAGCCTGGGTGACAGAGCAAGACTCTGTCTCAAAAAAAAAAAGAAAGAAAGAGAAAGGAGAACAGCTCTCTCCCTTGTGAGAGAGAGGGCCTCCCAAAGGGGAAAACCCAGCCTGCAGTGGACTACACCTGATTTTATAGGCAGGCTTGAGAAGGCAGTGTCTGATTTATGTAGGGCTCACAGATTGGTTTGACCAGTATGATGTTTACATAGTATTGGGGGAATCTTATTATGTAAATGGGGTCTTTGCCTGGCTGGTGCTGTATTGTCTTCTCCTTACTGCACATGTGGTTTGACAAAGGGAAGGGAAGATGGAGCTGCCATTTTGAACATGCCTCGTCCCAGGTAGTTTTTTCCTGTTGGCACAACTGCTGGCATTCACCTGTACAAGCTTCTGGCTTGCTTGTCTATGTCTGCAGCTTGATTTTACAGGCTGCTCTTTGTAGAAAAAAAAAAAGAAACTATTTTGGGACTGCTTTTCATGAAAAGAAAAACCTTACCAAGGACTCGCAGTAAGAAGAAATTAAGCAATTTCTTCTTAACTCCTATATCATTACTATATTGCCCAGGCTGGTCTCAAATTCCTGGGCTCAAGTGATCCTCCAACCTCAGCCTCCCAAAGTGCTAGGATTACAGGCATGAGCCACTGTGCCGGGCCATATTGTATTTTTTTAAAGTACATTTTATCATGAAAAAGGGAGAAAAGGGACTACATCCTACCAGAATGGCTAAAATGAAAGAGATAAACACTATCAAATTTTGACAAAGATATGAAACAACCAGAGCTCTCATATATGCCAAGGGGCGGCGTAAAATGGCATAGACACTTTGGGAAATAGCTCGGTAGTATCCACTAAAGCCGAAAATATGCATATATTCAATTCCATTCTTAAGTATATACCCTACAAAAATTTATGAGCATTTTAACCAAAAGATCTGTGTACTAATGTCCATAGCAGTAATCTTTTCTTTTCTTTTTCTTTTTTTTTTTTTTCTCCAGTCAAGTGAGAAGCAGTGATGTTTTAGTATCCAAATGCCCATCAACAGCAGAATGAATAAATAAATTGTACCATATTCACACCATGGAATGTTGTACAGCAAACAGAATGAATGAACTATTACCAGAAAAGACATGGACAAATCTCATAAACATGATGGTGAGAGAAACCACAGTCAAAAAAGTACATTATTATGTGATTCCATTTATATGTAGTGGGAAAAGGAAGCAACATTAATTTATGGTGTTAGAAGTTAGGATAGTGGTTACCCCTAGGAGTAGTGACTGAAAGAGATCATGAGATGGTTACTGAGGGTGTGCCATGATGTTTTGTTTCTTTATCCGGGTGCTAACTGCCTGGGGTTGCTTACTTTGTGGAATACCATTGAGTGGTATGCTTCTGACCTGTGCACTGCTCTGCATGTGTGTCATACTTCAAAATAAAACAGTAAGATACAGGAGGAAGGACATAGTCTCAAAGGAAAGGACAGGTTGTTTTGTTTTGTTTTGTTTTGTTTTGAGACAGAGTCTTGTTCTGTTGCCCAGGCTGGAGTGCAGTGGCGGGATTTTGGCTCACTGCAACCTCTGCCTCCCAAATTCAGGCGATTCTCCTGCCTCAGCCTCCTGAGTAGCTGGGATTACAGGTGTGCACCACCAGACCAGTTAATTTTTGTATTTTCAGTAGAGACAGGATTTCACCATGTTGGCCAGGCTGGTCTTGAACTCCTGACCTCAGGTGATCCTCTTGCCTTAGCCTCCCAAAGTGCTGGGATTACAAACATGAGCTACCATGCCCGGCCAGAACAGGTCTTTAAAAAATATATTTAACTTTATGAAAAGTTTTATGAAAAATATACCATATTTGTCCACATTTTTCTCATCTCTCCTTGAACCAGTATAAATTGCTTTAAGACAGGGTTCTGGGGCTATGCCGATGTCAGTGGGAAGAGAAAACAGGGGTGACAAGATTGGCATCAACTGATGCTGTGAGGAACAGGCCAGCTCTTTAAGGAAGGTGCCTCTCAGCTGCTCCTGGCTTCTGCGCTCATAGTTCACACGCACTGTGTTGTGTGCATGTCTAGGAAGATGCTTCCCAACCCTTTGCAGACCATGGCATACGCAGAAAATGACAACATTGGAATGGCACACTGGCGTACCAGTTGGGGCTCCTTGCGGTCAATGCTGACTGGCCTCATCCTTCAGCCGCCCCCGGGAAGAGAGATCAATACATTGGCACATCTGTGGGAAAGCTCCCATTAGAGAGTGTGGGGAAGACATGGGCCTTCATGACACATTTCAGGTTCTCTAAACTGGCAAAGGGGAAGAGTCTGGGCTTCCTTTGACCTTTTGTTCTCGAAGAGCCCAGCTGTGCACACCCCTCACCCCTGCACTATAGCTCCCATTTGGGTAGTGAAAAATCCCAGGACTCAGGGGAGTTATGCAGCATTAGGGAATGGAGACCTGGAAAGCCATACGCTCCTCCTTGCTTTCCCGTGAGCCTCCTCTCTTCTTGCTGTCCCCTTTACAACCAACAGTCCCTGCAGGGGGAAGGCGCTCTGCTTTAGTCAGTTCCACCTCCCTTCCAGAGCTCATCCTCCTTCCAGCCTAATTTTCCTCACACTCTCATGCTTCTTCCCACTGCTCACCCCCCACCGCCGGCTCTCCTCCAGCACATCACACATTGCACCCAGGCACGCTGAGCTTGTCTGCCATCTGTGAACAGACCCATGTCGCCCAAGCCCTTCTCTTTCCCTGTCATGCCATAGCCTCTTCCAGGAGTGCTCAGCCTGCTGTTTCCGCTCAGACCTCCCCTCTCAGCAAAGCCTCCTTCTGCGTGCTGCCCGAGAGCCATCCCTACTTGGGTTTGTGTTACTGCTGTGTATGGCAGCATCTTCACAGTGCCTGATTTCCCATCTTGGCCCATCATAGGTGCTCAACAAGTGTTTCTCAAATGACCACCAGCCTGCAGAGGGACCCCGACACTAACTCCACCCCACCCTGACTCTTGGCAGTCACTCATTGTCCCCTTGATGGGAGCCCAGCCTCTCGGGGGACCTGTCTTGCGGCCATTCCACGCTCTGTCACCTCACTGCCAGGAGACTAGAGTCACACTGCCTGGATGAGACTCATCTTTACCAGCTCGCAGCTCTCCCGCTGCCTGCTCAGGGGTGGCCGCCAGCTGAGGGATTGAGCTGATTACAAGTGAATCAGCACCAGGCTGATAGTGGTGTGAAAAAGGGGAAGGGTGACTGTGTCTTAGCCTCAGTCCTGGCTCCCCTCCTTCTAGCCCTGACCTGCAGTAACAGCACATGGCCACCAGAGGCTCTACTGGGCGACTCATGCTCCGCGGAGAAGAGCTCAATGGGAGAGCATCTGACCCAGCTCCCAGCAGATGAGAAAGGAAGGAGTAGAGATTAGAGACCTCCTCTACTCTCAGAGGTCTCTAGAGCTGAAGCCCCGCAGCCCCACCCGGCTGCCTTATCCTTGTGTTTTGCCCCTCATGGGTCTAGAAGCTGTTTTCTCACACCTTAACATCTTCCTCCTTGCTTGCCATGAGCTCCTCTGCTTGCCGCCCCCTTTACAGAACAACAGTCATGGTAGAGGGAAGATGTCTCCACTTTTGTCAGTTCTGCCTCCTTTAGGAGAGTGTCAGGCCTAACCCATGTGTGCTCTGTCTTTCAGGGCATGGAAAAGCCAATTGTTCTGTTTCATCTTTTCAACACCTCTTGACCCTCTCCCCCGGTCTCCTAACAGCCAGCTAGGTTCAGGGCCTCCCATCTCTGGCCAGGATTAGTGCAATGGCTTTCTGAAGGGTCCCAGGCTCCAGGAAGCCCCTTGCCCATCAAGTCTCCACCCTGGAGCCAGACAGCCCTCACTGCCATCAGACATCAGCCTCCAGTGGCTCCTAAAGGCTGGACATCCACACAGCACCCCACGGCCCCAAGATCTGGCTACTTGATTTTCCTGCCCTGTGTCCCTCCTCTCCCCTGGCCCTCTACCCAACAATCGCCCCAATACACTGTGATGTTTCAAGTCTTTGTACTTTGCACACATTTTCCTCCGTGGCCTAATTCCCTCTCTCCACCCCTCACTCCACACCTCCTCTACCTTTACCCTTGCTCCCCATTCTTTCTTCACCTGGCACACAGTCCTACTTATCCTTCAAAACTGCCACTTCCTCTGTGAAGCCTTTCCTGACTCATGTCCCAAAATCCCTCCTCTGAACAAATCCTGTTCCCTAAACATGCATCTGTCATTGTATCCGTCACTCAGAGTTGCAATAATTACTCACACATATGCCTGTCCTGTGTCCTCCACCGGCTCTGTACCTCCATGTGGGACCCGTGGCCAGCACACGTCGGTGGTGCCCAAAAGCTGTTGCACTGGAGTTGTTCCCTCTGCCCCATCACCTCCCACCTTGAGCAAGTCCTTTAGACAACCTGATCTGCAAAATGGAGAGATGTGAGAATCAGAAGAGAACACGTAATTCAAGGGTGTTATAAACTGCTAAGGGCTGTACAAATGTTTGTATTGCATTTTTGTCTTCCAGACCAGTGTTTACCTACAGTTGCCTGTGTGGAAATCAGAAGATTAAAGGAATGCGATGTGATCTTTTTGTAATTTCCCCACTTGGGTCAAGGGAAAAGCTGGTCGAGAGTAAACCATTAATTCATCTGCCTGCAGGCCCCCCAATCTTCTCTAGAGTTCTGGGTTAATGATTCTGAGGTTGTTTTCCTCACAGAGCCAATTCATGTCTAATCTTTGGCATGTTCTCCCCTTTGTTAAGAATAACTTGACTCACTCCACTAATTCCTCATCTTGGGGTCAGGAGCCTTGTTTTGCAGAAGGAAATGGTGGCTGCGTGTAAGTCTTGGGCCTTCTTTCTTTTTCAACCCCCTTTCTTTCATAGATTCATGCCTACAATTCCCTCTATGGACAGAAGAGACCTCTCCTTACCTTCATAATGAAGTGTGTGACTTTTCTCAAAAGTAGCTTTAGGAATTAACTATGGAGGTCCAAGTAGCAAGGATGCTGTGACCTAACTGGTAACCACCTCATGTGTGGTTTAATTGCCTTTGGAATCCCAGCAGAAGAAATTTTCTGAAGATCTGGTATGGAGAAACCATTCTGGGCCTGGCTTTTAAGTGTTTTATTAGCAGCTGGGTGAGGACTGGGCTGCAAAGAGATACAGCCCCCATCAGAAGCGGTCCCTTGTGGGGAGCAAAGCCTGGAATTCCAGGAGGGAGGTCTGTTTCTAGCTGAGGCAGAGGCTGGGGAGCGAAGCCTGGGAGCCAGACATGGCTTAAGGGTGGTCTGGACACTCTTGAGATAAGGCCAACTAAGGACTCTGAGCTCACTGAAGTTCCAAAGCCAACTCACAGCAGCTCACCACCAGGCATCTCCCCTGCCCCCACATTCCCTCCTCTCAATCCAGGAATTTTGGTGCTCATCTCTATAAAGTTTAGACCATGGTGGTAGGAACTTGGTAAGTCTCAGGTTCTTGTGTTGCCCGATTCTCCTTGGATTTGCTGGTTTTGCTTCCTTCCCATGTCTCAGGCAGGTCTTTGCATAAAGAAGTGGGCTGGTAGATCTGCAAAGGTCCCTGTGTGACAGGAGCAAGTTACCCTCTTGAGCCTCAGTGTCCTCTTCTGTAAAATAGGGATATCATTCTTTCTTTCCCAAGGCTTTTTGTAATAATGTCATTCACATCTGAATCTTAACCAAATGGGCCTTTCAGACTTAGATCACGTTTGTGCCTGCGTAAAAATGAAAGCATTAAGGAGAAGGAATTGGCGAATATATGTCTGGAGCAATAACTTCATCAGAACTGCCACGGTGATTGTAGGACCATTCTGATTCCAGAGGTATTAACATGCAAAACTCAATATTGAAATGCAAAACCCAACAAAATAATAAACATCCTTGTACCTACCTCCTTGCTTAAGATCTAAAACAATTCCCAATGCCACTGAAAGACTGTGTTCACCTCCCTGATCCAATCTCTTGCCTTCCCACCCCAGAGAAAGTCACTGTCCTGAATTTTTTCCCACTCCCTTGGTTTTGTTTTACCAAACACGTATCACATATGTAACATATTATTTGTATTTGATCTTGTTTTTGAACTGTCCTATAGGTAGAATTTTATCTTATTCTGCAATTTGCTTTTTAAAGTTTTTGAAAGAGCAAAACTTATCTATGCATATAATATATGTAGCTGTCATTTTTTGTCACTGCATATACCCCTCTCAATTCTGTTGTCAGAAATTTAGGCACTTTCCAGTATTATTTTGCTATAAACATTCTCATGACTGTCTCCTGGAACATGTGTGTTTCTTGGGAGTATAATTAGGAGTGGAATTGCTAAGTCTAGACAATGTTCCTCCCTGCTCTGGTTGCCAACACATGCTGCTGCTCCCTTACTCCCTCCGCTGAATAGTGCAAGGGGGTGAGAGTTCTGTTCTTGCTTTGTCTTTGTATCTTCCAGGGCTCGGGGGACAAGTTTATAAAAAGGATGGGGAGATGGTGGAGGTAGAGCTTCCAAGCTCCCAACCAGACTTTCAGCCATAGTCCTGGCGAACCAAAGCGAGGAAGAGGTTGAGGAAGGCTGGAGCACTCATCTAGGCTCTGCTGAGCATGGGTGTGAGGTGGGGCTCCCCTTGACTGGATCCTGGGGTCTCAGGCTGCAGCACAGTTGACATCACAGAATCCACTGTGAGGTCACTGCTGGGCTGTGGGACACAAAAATTCAGCCAGCAAGCCACTCTCAGATGTATGGTTCTTTATTTAAATGGCAGTAAAGAATGCTGGAATAGGCTCTCCAGGGACACTCCTATGAGCTCTGGGCTCCTTTACAGCTTCCATCTCTGGGTCTTATTTAATGGGTTTCAAAAGTCATTGTCTCCATGATGTCCGGTGTCATAGAACCAACCATCTCCAGCCCCTGGCCACCTTCTGCTGTCTCGGCGATGGCCACGTTGGTGCTCCTCTCCACCGTCTTAGCCATGATGTCCACATCTCTGCCATGTGGTGTGCCCACTGCTTTTGTAGTAAGGTTGGCTCTGACGTTCCTCAGGAAAGAGCTGATCCTGCCAAGTCTCTTGCTGGATCCGGAGCTGGTGGTCGATAAACTCCTCCCAGATTTGTGAGAGGTCCTGGACTCCTTTGAGATGGGCGTGTGGCTGACACCTTTATGCGAGTCCCCGTGCCTGCTGCTCCCTGGGCTGCTACAGCCTTTCTCCTTTTTGTCATCTCTACTGGCTCTGTGGCTGAATGAGGACCTGCTGGAGGACTTTCGGGCAATCTTGTCCCCCCTTGTTTTGTGGCGGCTTTCACCTGTCCTGCGGCGACGGGAACTCCTTCCAAGAGCCTTGTCCTTTTCCCTTCTTTCCCTCCCCTCCTTGCAAGCTTCAGCACTGGCCTGGGTTCGCTCCCTTCCATGCTGTCCACTCAGGCTGCTCTTGCTCTGCCGGGTGGAGACAGGAAGTCCCGCTGCTGCATCCATGTCTGTTTCTGCAGCAGTCCTGCTGGTCAGTTCTACTCCTGCAATGGCCAGGCTCATGCTGCCCTCTCGGGAAAGGCTCATGGACGTGCTGGAAACATGCTCTGAGGACTTGCCTGCAGCCCCTGCCACGGCCACCTTTGTGCTGTTTGGAGCCATGCTGGCAGTGCCTGCAATGGCCATGTTGCTTTTGCTTCCTCCTGCACCTATGGTGGCCACCCCAGCTATGGCTACGCTCACTTGTCCAGGGGCAGAATTGGCTGCTGCCACACTCAAGGCACCTGCTACGGTGCCTGTTGCTGCCCCTGCAGCTGCCCCTGCTGCTGCTGCCTCTTTAGTCACCCCTGTTGCAGGCTCCTCAGCAAGCTCCGTAGATGTTTTGGGGATGGATACATTGAGCACATTAGTGGGTTTGTGAAAGTCATGTTGGAGTCCCTCCCCTCCAGCATAAGCAGCAGAGGTGGCCCCACATACCTCAGAGACCATGTGGAGGCTCCGGATGCTGACCTGGTCCTGATCCCCCTTTCCTTGAAGATCCACGGCTTCTAGGCTCCTCCTGTCTTCCTGAAACACAGGCATCCACATCATGTCTTCAGCTGGAATGCCACAGGTACTGCTGTTACTCTCCATAGGTGGCCGCAAGAGGTAAATTAGTTTTTCCCAATAAGCAAAGAGGTCATCCCGTGTATTGAGAGCAGGACACAACTGCAGATAGCAAGATCTGCCAGTGGCAAACTTCAAGCGCAGCTGTTGTTTCTCATGGTCGTGAACAGAGATCCGTACAAACTTCAGGGGGAGGAGCCTGGTGAGCTCTAAGTTCTTGGCTGCCTTGCGTTTTTTTCTCTTGGTGGCCTGGCCGTGTCCAGCATACTCTTCGCAGCCGGTGGCTGGTCGTGCCAGCAGCATGACATCTGGGAGTGGGAGGATGGGGCTGGTTCGTGCAATGCCCATGGTCACCATACGGACACGGTTGTGCACATCAATCACTTCTCCCCTTTTGGTGATCTGGATAAAGTCGCTCTCAAATATCGGTGCATATTTGAATATATCATACTCCCCCTTGTACAGTTGTCGCTGCAGTCTCCCCATGGTGGTGTTGAACATGCTCATGCTGGAGCCACTCTGGGCCGTATAATACGGCAGCAGAGAATCACCATTCATGGCTGTCTTTCAGCACGATGGCAGGGCTGGTGAGGCAGGTCTCTGGGTCTTCCTTGGCCTCGGTGGCAGATGAGGGACCAGTGGTGCTCCTGGGTCACAAAGATGGCTCTGCAGCTTGTTTCTCAATCCCACCCCACCCCACAGGCCCCTGCTGTTGCCTGAGAGCCTCCCAGAGGCCGGGGTGGGGGTGGGAGTACAGATGATTGCTATGGGGGTTCTGTGGGGTGCCTGAACTGCAGACTCTTCCAAGATGTAGAGATGCAGGGTGGGCTCCAGAGAGGTTTTCTTCTGGGTCTAACCCCCTGACCTCCACCTCTGATTTTTTTAACTACAGTTTGTAGTCTCTCTCCCTGAGAGTCTACAAACTGTAGTCCTAGTGACAGTAAGTGATCACCCTCTCTGCCTAAACCCCCTTTGCGGCCATATTTATCTTCTGCTTCCCTTTGTGACCTGTTGCTGTCACATAGCCCTTTGTTGTCATCCCCCAGGCCAGGGCCATGATCCCCTCACTAATACTCCTTTGCTCCCATAGAGGACAGCCCCACCCTACCAGGTACTCAAGTGGGTGCCAAAATAAAATTTTTTCAAATGAGAAAATGTTGTGTGGTTGCTTCCCTTTCCTCACTCCCAATTCAAAAGATTCAGTAACTAGACAGGGTCTATAGGAATGCAAGATAATGGGATAAATTTGAACCATCTGAGTACATGGTTTAAAATTTTTTCTAACCTAGAATTGGCAGTCTTGGTTCTTAGCCCACTCTTCCATAAAGATCTCAGTTCATGCTGACAACGGAAAACTTTAGTAATAACCTCAACCTTTAATAATAACATGAGAGATTGCTTCTCCTAGGTGCCATACTATGTATCAAACTCCATTCCAGTTTGATACTAGTGCAACTCTTCTCATCTTACAGGTAAAAACACTGAAGTTGTGTAACTTACCTACATTCGTAGAACTTGTAGGCAGTGGAGGCATTATTTGAATACAAGTGTTGCTGCTTTTAATGTCTTCCTTCTGAACCACTACAGAACTTACAAAAAAAGCTTGGGCAAGCCAAATAAGTTGCATAATTAATTCTCTGTGTGTGTGTGTGTGTGCATGTTATGGAGAATCCAGGACAACCACTTCAGGAAGGGACTGCGCTGAGTTGGGGATTAAATTATCCGGGGGGCCACCTCTATTCCTCCCCTCCATCATGTTTATACCAACATCCTGTGTCAGGGAGCCCAGATATTTTCTCAAGGCCCCCAGTGTTTGCCCCATGCCTCTTCTTACCCCCTACCCTGTGAAATGCCAGGAGAAGAGGGTAGGATGGAAATTGTGAGCTTACATTCCGGGAGCTTACCAAAGGCCCTCCTCTACTCACCTCTCTACCATGCAGAAGTAGTTTGGAAGCCATTTACACCCATGGGGAACAGGTGCCACTATACCTCCTGCCTTGCCGTGCCCACAGAGCTAGCCCAGGAATAAGTTATTTCCAAGCTGTTCCCTGGAAGTTCTGAGAAGGAGCCCCTGCTTCCAACTGTCTTTTCTCCCAGCTTGATAGGCCCGAAATCCTACCTTAGAGATTTAGTCCTTGAAGATAAAGGCTAGCTCTTTCTTAACATACACACACCTGTCTATCGACTGATGGATAAACAAAATGTAGAGTATCCATATAACAGAATACCATTCAGCCATAAAGAGAAATAAGGCACTATTACATAATACACTAGGCTGACACTTGAAAACATTATGCTAAGTGAAAGAAGCCAGCCATATTGTTTGAAAGGCCACATATTGTATGATTCTATTTACATAAAATATCCAGCACAGGCAAGTCCATAGAAACAGAAGATAGATTAGTGGTTGCCAGAGGCTGGAAGGAAGGGGAATGAAGAGTGACTCCTTAATGGGTACAGGATTTCCTTTGGGGACAATGAAAAAGTTCTGAAACTAGATAGTAGTGGTTACACAGCATTGTGAATGTACTTAATGTCACTGAATTGTACACTTCAAAATAGTTACAATGGCAATTTTTTTGTATATTTTACCCCCTACACACACACTCACAAATGTATATACTCTTGTTTGAAACCATTGCGGTTGAAAAAAAGCATAGGCTTCAGCTTTGGAAAGATCCACTGTGAGACCTCGAGCAAGTTACTGATCTCTCCACTCCCTTATCTGTAAAATGGGGATAGCAGTTGTTGTGAGGATTAAATGAGATAATACATGTGAAGTGTTTAGTGTATTGTCCTACTCAATAAATGTTAGCTTCTGTTAGCATTAGTCCTCAACAGTCCTTTTAAGTGTAAATTCCTTCCTGAAAGCAGTGTTTGATGAGACCATGTTAAAATCTTCTGGAGTGAGAGCCACCATAAGAACACAGGATGCTCAGTGGGCAAATGTGGCCTCATTTCAGGCAGATTCTAATTGGAAACACTGTTCACTCCACAAAGAAACAGTACATGAACCTAACCAGAGGTTATGGGACAGGGAAGAGAGGAGAAAGCTTGACATGGGCTGGCGTGTTGAAGGTTTATTCAAAGCCCCTGGGGAGAAATTAGGATACGGATGGAAAATAGTATTTCAGTTAACAGAAAGTGGAAAGATTCCATTCCAGAACTCCTGCCCTGGGCCAGAACCCTTTAAAAGCTCTTGACTCTGAAAGAGGTATCAGGCCAGCTCTCAGGGAAAGCCAGGGGGGCAGGTGGAAGGCAAGAGAGGGAAGGGAGGGTGGCTTTCCACACCCTGGCAGTGTGACATCACCACTACCAACAGGAGACAGCTCGGTGCAAAGACACTGTCAAACCGGGTGCTTGACAATGGTGGTGGCCCCATCTAAGCTTATTCTCTCAGATCCCCCCACCTTCCCTTTCCTCTAAATGTGAAACAAAAGAAACGAAATAACTTGATGGTAAATGCATAGTCATCATCCTTTTTAAAATTAAAGTATCAAAACATAACCTTGGCTACATAAAACAATTTTTAATGCATTTGTGACAGAACTTCATTTACACTTACCATACACATCAAGTTTTCTTGCCACAGCCACCATCCACCCCCAACTTCCTTCCTCTCTAATCCATTGTTGTCCATGGCAGCTTACAAATTGTCTTGTGTTTTATAATGGCTGGTGGCTGGTGCCTCTACCCATAACTAGAAGGTAAATGCAAGGGACGTTTTCCCCTCCACCAAGGAAAGGAACATAGATTATCTCCTGAAAGAAGTGGTGAATGGTATTAACATCAGATGGCTCTTGACAGACTAGGAAAGACCCCTGATGTGCGATTAAGAGAGTAAAATGAAGACACCTGTGTCATAAGTGATCATTTAAAGGAACCATACATGAGGTCAAAGAAGTAGGCACAGAATTCGCACGAATGAATCTGACATTTAATGAAGACAGTGACTCTCTGAAGAATGGCACCAGTGGCAAGTGGCCAGTTTTTATGTCTAGCCTGTGAACGTTATAGAGAAGCACAAAAAGCAAGGGGGCCTGGCTCTCTTGCAGGCCTAAGGAATCATATGCCCTGGAAATTCCAGGAAATTCAGTGGAATACCTTTCTTTGAATTATCACACCCATGCTGTCTAAAACGGTTCTCTCTTTCTTCCTCCAGTACCCCTTCCCATTCTTTTCTGATATGTATTTGCCAACAATGAGACACACATTTAGACATAACAGATGTAACTCAAGTGAGTAACTCTCTGAGAGGAGTTCTGTGGCAGAATGTTAGGGGTCAAAGGTTCAAGCTGAACAGTAGGTGTATGTTTCAGGTGTTTGTACATTCTGAGAAAATAATTAAGGTATCTAGCAATTCAGATTTTATATCAAAATTCTGAACACCAAACTGTTGATCTAAAGGATATGTTTGGTGCCGTGTTTCAGGGTTTGTCAATGAGAAATTGAGCATAAGGTGCCCGAGACTGAGGAACAGGACTGAAAGTCAACTATCCCATCTAGTGATGCCCCAAAGAGCAAAGGATGACATCTGGAGAAGTTTAAAGCTAGGCAACCCCCATAATGGGGAGGGAAAGGCAGGGAATGGCTAGATCTCAACAACCAACAGATTTAAATGAACAGAAACCAACACAACACGTGTTTACCATGTCTTGGTTCCAATATTTATTATTCTGTCAGGTTAGGAATACTAGGATAAATAAGTAATATTTTCTCTTACAGAAAATTGTAATGATACTATTGAGTACAATTAAACACTCTGAGAATTTCACAGAAACATCAGAATTTTAACAGACAGTAGCCAGCATCCTTGTGGCCAGTGTGAGTGACTTCTCACAGCTGCAAACGCCCTGGGCCAGATTTCTTAAAACAGCTACATGACAAAAACAATACTATCGACATCCAATAATGCTGAAGCCTGGGCACCACCTAGGCTCCACTGACTGGGGTTTCCAAATATGTCTCCACTGACTGTGGTTTTTAACCACAAGGAAAGGAAAATGGAATATTCTTTGGCTTTTCCAGCCTAGACACAACTCCTGACCTAAGTCATTGAGTGGAGAGTCCTAACCCTTTGGAAGTTGAACTTTCTGCTTTCTTCCTGTGACTTTGGAACTGAGTTTGCAACAGAGGACCTGCCATCATGCTGTCCATGGATTTTGTGTTAACACTGGGAGAATTCTGTTCTCCAGGGGCTGACAAGCTCTTCTGGCCACCTGAATATCTTGAGATACTGCACGTGGTGACAGCCCCGCACCCCCCCAAAACTCTTAGAAACCAGATCTGAGAAAAAGCATATAAAAGTCACATCAGTGTTGTGTGACACAAACATCAAAAGAGCACATTGCCTAGTTTTCTCGCACACAGAATTTCTGGACATAACAGCATATTTGCTAGAAAGCACAACCCTGGCCATTGCACAACTTCACTAAATGCTGTTCTCACTCCACATCCCCTACGAGTGACAATGGTAGCCACGGTGAAGGAGATGGCCCCATCCCTCCCACCCAAGGTACAGACACTTCTGCATGAATCCTATGGGTGGGCATCCTGGTTTTTGTAGAATCCAGATGAAAGGCAGGCAGGACGCTAGCTGGGGGCCATCTGGAACATAAGAATGGCCAGTGTGGTAAGGCCTAAATCCTGGAGTTGAGGCAAGGATGCACTTGCCCTGGTCCGAGACCCACTCTGGGGCAGAATGGGAAGGGCCCACTGAGTCATTTCAGGACCTCCCGCCTTGTTGGTTCTCTGCTGCTGGGATCCTAGAGGTACACAGGAAGACAGCTCTTCAATGGCTTCAGGGTTTTGGGTATAAAATGAGGATTCAGTGAGGACTCCCCAACTGCCCCCATACCACGGCTGCTTAGCTCTGCAATGTTCCTTCTTTTATCTGTTGGATAAAGAGGTTTCTCTCATCTTCTGGAGTCCTCCCATTCTGAGCCCGGACAATACACGTGGGCCGATGAAGGTTGAGCATGTATATCAAATGCTGCTTCTCATTCTTGAGTTCCTCAATCTGAGCCTTCAGTTCAGCATTCACACTTTCCAGCTTCTCTGACTCCTGGGGGACAAGCAACAGAGGCATCAAGGGCCAGTGAGGAGGGAGTGGCCTGGACTGCTGCCTGGATGCAGGGGTGCACCTGGGACACCCTGGGGCCCATCAAGCTGGGAGAGGAAGATGGGAGATGGGAGAGCAGCACTAGGTTTAGGAAAATGCAGACCCTCTTCTTCAGAGAAGCCCTGGTGATGCCACAGAGGCGGCCTGTGACTCTACTAATACTGAAGCTGCAGAGGAACCAATAGTTCAGATACCTCATTTGCATGATTCAACAGCCCATATGCAGGTATTCTGGAACCCAAAAGGGCCTTGGGAGCTGGGGAGAAATCCAGACTCAGGGAGGCTTAGTCGATTCTGAGTCACAGATCTCAATGAGAAGCTCATCTCCTCAGAAAAAATGTATATGGCAACACACAAAATTCCCTAATTTTCACTGATCCCCTGAAGCAATCAACATAACCCTTTGGGGATCTGTGGGACCTGGGTTAAGACTCTGCCCTGGCCTAACCACATTTGGAGGAGGGACACAACCACTGGAAAGACTGCTGGGCACCACCGGCCACCCTGCCTACCCACAAAAGCTCTATCTCTCTCAAGGCGGGCTGGCTGAACACAGCCAGGGGCTCAGCTTGCTGGCTAAGCCAGGGAGAAGGACTGTAGAGTTAGGAACCAGACAAGAATGCAAAGCAAATGTAACCACTGCTTGTGGATTAAGGAAATTACTTGTTTGAAGAGATTAATTAAAGGCTATTCATAGTGAGCCAAATGAGAGCTGGCAGCTTCCTTTTCTCAGGAAAACAGTCAAGTGAAGCCTCTTTAACTGGGTTGGCATGTCCTGCAGCCTGGAAGCTGATGGACATGTATGAACTGGCCGAGGCTGCTGGGAGTCAGGCATCAGACGAATTCACACACCTGCTTTTATATATCCACAGTCACATCCATTGTGTTTACTGCTTTGCCACCTCCTTATTCTGCAACTGGCATTTCTGCTACCAGCTACAAGGCCCTTCTTGGGAAATTATAACCAGGTAAGGGGTTTTCTAACTCTTCTTCTGACAGCCACATGAAGCTGGTGAGGATAGGCATGAGCGAGAGGAAGGGGAAGGCTAGAAGGCACTTACTTTCTGCAGGCACTCCGTCTTCTCCTTCTTCTTGTTTCGGCACTTGGCGGCTGCAATCTTATTTCTTTCTCGCCGCCTCTTTTTCCTTTCATCTTCTTCAGGGGCTACCTATAAAATCCAAAAGGGACACATTTAAAGGGTAGTAAGAAATGCCACCTATCTCAAATACACTGCCTTTTACTGCCAGCAAAAGCTGGCAGACAAGGTCCAGTGCTAGCGCTAAAGGACCCCAAAAAAATAAAGCTCTAGACTTTTGTGTGAAAACCCCTACACACACACACACACACACACACACGTGAGTGAAGAATAAAAATCAAAGTTAAAATTATACCAGCAATATATTAGTAAAAGTTAGCCAATTTTGAAAATGCATTTGGATTTTGAGATGAGGATAATATGCAAATTGATAACTATTGGTACTAACTGTAATCATTTAAAGCTGAAACAGATTCTGTTTGGTAAACATCTCCTTTCTTTGGGAACCAGGAACGACCTCAGGATCATCACGTAGCCACCCTCTCCCGGCCTCTTCTTCGATTTAAGACCCAAGGGCAAACCCCATTCACCTCTGACTTCACCTGGAGCATCAGAGCACCAGCTTCCCAAATTTGGGAGAAGCCCATGATGCTCCTGCAGAGAAGGCACCTAAGCCCATTCCCAACCAAAGTGGCATTAATCGGCCCATGTTGGGGTGCCACCTGCAAGTGGTGAACTAGGACCATCTTTTAGGTCAGTCTCACTACTCCTTGCCCAAAGGCTGCAGTCATGCCAGTTTAGTAAGCGTGAAACACTTCCACTTGCCACCACGAGGAAAAGGCCAATAAAATGGTGGAACCTCAGTTCTGACATCCTTAAGCCACTATGACATCACCAGAAGCCGCCTCCCAGACTTCTCACCATGTTTATTATTCCAGGGGTCTTATGCAAGGTTGCCAAGTGTGGAACAGTGCAAGTGTGTAAGACAGAAGTGAACTTGGAGCAACACCTGGTCCCAAGGCTGTGAACACTGCTACAGGGAAGGGTGGGGCAGGCTGCCTGGTCCTTGCTCTACCGTCTGGGTGCTTGGGTCCTAGTAGTGATACAAATAGGGACCACCACACTCCATGCTTCTTCAGAACAACTGGACACAGAAGGTGGCCTCATCCTGACTCATGGCTTTTAAGTGCCATCTATATGCTGATAATTTCCAACTCTATTATCTCTAGACCAGACTCTCCTCTGAACTCCAGACTCACATATTCAACTGCCTGCTTGACATCTCCACAGGGGTGCAGAATAGGACAGATCTCCTGCTCTTGCCACCACCCTAACCCCTATAATCCCAAATCTCAGCAGCAAATGGACGCTCCATTCTTACAGCTGTGCTGGCCAGAAAACTCAGTCACCCTTGAGTCTTCCCTTTCTCTCATACCCCACATCCAATCTATCAGCAAATCAGCTTTACCTTCAAGTCAGATCCAAAGCCAACCACTTCTCCGCACCTGCACTGCTCCCTCCTGACGCAGCCCCCCGCCACACCCACTCACGTGGATTCCTGCCATGGTCTCCTTTCTGCGCACTCAGCTTCTGTCTTGCCCCTACTGCCCATTCTCAACATGACAGCCAGGGTGATCATTTAAAAATATAAATCAAGGCTGGGCATGGTGGCTCACGCCTGTAATCCCAGCACTTTGGGAGGCTGAGGCGGGTGGATCACCTGAGGTCAGGAGTTCGAGACCAACCTGGCCAACATGGAGAAACCCCGTCTCTACTAAAAAAATACAAAAAATAGCCAGACATGTGGCGGGCACCTGTAATCCCAGCTATTTGGGAGGCTGAGGCATGAGAATTGCTTAAACCTGGGAGGCAGAGGTTGCAGTGAGCCAAGATCATGCCACTGCACTCCAGCCTGGGTGCCAGAGCAAGACTCTATCTCAAAAAAAATGTACGTGTGTGTGTGTGTGTGTGTGTGTGTGTGTTGAATCTTGTTGCTTCTCTGCTCAAAACCCTTCTGTGGTTTCCCACCTCACTCTGAGCACAGGGCCACATCTATACAACAATAGTCTGTAAGACTCAATATGACCAGCCCCTATTTATCTCCCACCCCCATACTCTGTCCCACTGTACAGCCCACCAGGCACCAATACTCCCACCTCAGTGCCCTGAATTTCTTTTACCAGATACCCACATGACTTCTTCCCTCTCCTCTTTCCTTCTTCCTTTCCTTTTGACCTCTGCTCAAAAGCCACTCTCAGTGAATCCTTCCCTGACTTCCTAATTTAAAACAGCAACCCCGGCTGGGTGCAATGGCTCATGCTTGTGATCCCAGTGTTTTGGGAGGCTGAAGCAGGAGGATGGCTTGAGCCCAGGAGATTGAGGCTACAATGAGCTGTGATCACCCCACTGTACCCCAGCCTGGGTGATGGAGCAACACCGTCTCTAAAAGCAAAATGAGTCTTGTTCCATCACCCAGGCTGGACTACAGTGAGGTGATCATGGCTCATTGCAGCCTCAACCTCCTGGGCTCAAGCGGTCCTCCCACCTCAGCCTCTCAAGTGGATGAGACTACAGGCATGTACCACCTTGCCCAGCTAATAATATTTTTATAGAGATTGGGTCTCATTGTGTTGCCCAGGCTGGTCTCAAACTCCTGGACTCAAGCGATAATCCCACTTTGGCCTCCCAAAGTGCTGGGATTACAGGCGTGGGCCACCATGCCTGGCCTGAAAAGTTTTTAAACCCACCAACCCCACCCCTACCTGTTCTCTCTGCCTCACTCCCTGCTTTTTTCTCCTTTGCACTCATCTCTTAATGTATTTACATGTTATGTATTGTCTGTCTCCTCCCAGGAGAAGGTAAGCTCCCTGAGGGCAGGGGTTTCGTTTGTTTCACTCTCAACAACAGCCCCCTGCCTAGAACATGCCCAACACACAGTGGCTGTGAGCAAAACATGTGCTAAAAGAATGAACACCTGTGGTAGAACCCACCTCGGCTTTTGTGACAGACACCCCAAGGGGTCTGTCGCTGACCGTGACTGACTCCAGCGCAGAGGACATCCGGTGGCAGAGGTGCTTGTTCTGGATGGCAAACCTCAGCTCTTCCTTGACAAAGGGCGTCAGGTTGGCAAAATCCTCAAACACCAGTGACCCAGGAGGGGACAGGCAGGGGACGATGGCAGAAGCACTCACTTCCGAGGCAGAGACCTGGCCTGGGTGTTGAAGCATCATTTTGCTGAAAGACACATTGAAACCCAAACTGTTTCAGGGGCTCTGGGGCATGGGATCAAGTCCCTTTCCTCCACCAGACCTCCAACACCAGAACTCCACCCTCAGAGAAAAGTCCCATAAGCCATTGGGTTTCTGTTTTGTTTTCGTTTCATGCCATCCTCATCTTAAGTAAAACAGGTTCTTAAAATACACACAGCTCAGTGACATGAACAAAATGCTTATTTGAAGTTTATTAGGGATGATGTTTCAGGCTACTCTGAATTCACAAGAGCTATGAGTTTTGGCTGGTGTGCCTATGTGCAAATGTGGCCTCAAACAGTCCTGAAAGAGGAAGAACATTTTTAAAAAATCAGTGAGGCCATTTTAAAAATCATGAGTAACCTCATTTTCAGCCTCTTTTGCAAAGAGGCTTGACATCAAGTTGAAACTATCAGTGAGTGGAAGTAAAAGCAAAAAGTGGGGAATCCTTGAATTTAGCAAATACATCTCTGAAGCTTCTCTCCCGGAAGTTGGGCCCAAGCAGTGGGAATGAGAAAGGTAACTGTAGCCAGGTGCGTTTCTTCACCCCAGATTTTGGCAGGGGATGGGGAGTTGGATTCTTAAGGTTAAGGTTGGCAAAGCAAAAGGCCTTAAAGAAAAGTGAGGTGCCGTATTGTGTGGGAGTTGTTCAGACCTGTGGTATAGGGAGAGACTTAGGCTGGGTGTGGGGACAGAGAACCCGGGGGCTGGCTCTGGCACTAAAGAGCAGTGACTTGAGCCAGTCACTTCAGCTCTCTAGGACCCAGTCTGTGTCTGGTAAATGACTGAGAGCTCCTCCAATGCCAGCACTGAGTCTACACCATTGCTTTACCCAGAGCCTGGCCCAGCACCTGACTCGCCATGCCTCACTGGCCAACTGAATAAATGAAGTGGGGATGGGGCCATCAAATCAAATGCCCCCCATAGTCCAAGATTACCTTTCTCATTCCCATTGCTTGGGTCCAACTTCCAGGGGAGAAGCTTCAGCGATGTAGTTGCTAAATTCATCTCCCTCTATTATTCTATGGCTCAGTGAACCCAAAAGGATGACAAAAGGAAAAAAAAGAGTAGAAATAGTGACAGTTACACAGACCCAATTTGGAAGAGTCCCCCATAAGTCTTGGCCTGCTGTGTACTCCCTCCAGCAGTGGCCATTCCCCCTCCTCCCTGCAGTTGGTTTCCAAGGGGCAATGAGTATAGGGATGAGTGTAGGATGAGTGTGGTCTGGGCATTCCTCTCACCAGGGATCTGTGGTCATTAGCACAGTCCAGACAGCGAAGAAGCCCTCTGGCAAGTCTCAAACATTTAAGGAGTGCCTCCTTCATACCAGAAACCTTAGGGGCACTATCTCGTTTAATCCTCATGAGAACCCAGTGAGTTAGGATTTAGCCCCCTTTTATAGATGAGATAACTGAGGTTTAGACAAACTAAGTCATTTGTCCAAAGTCACAGAATTAATATGGGGCAGCATCAGGATTTGGAATTAAGTTAGTTTGGCTCCAGGATTCATGCCCTTAATTTGTACATTGCAAAAAATGAACAAATATTATTACACATTACAAAAACAAACCAGTATTATGTTATATTGCACAAACAAAACAAAAAACCAGAGCAAATTTTTGGGGGATAGGCCTTAAGGTAGGTGGGAGGCCTGGAAATGAAGTGATGGAGGCGAGGCTAAGTAGAGATTCCTGGGGATAACTTGAACTCTGTTTAATGAACTGCTAATCTTTATGTCAGGGTGCACACCCAGGCTGCTTGCTACCTGCCCTCTGGGAGTGTGAGCAAGTAGGTCTCTTATCCACAAAATTCTCATACTGGGGTCAGAAGATGAAAATCTGAAGCCCACTTACTCCATCATGTGTTATCATTGTACCTCCCAGTGGCTTTTTCTCCTCTGTTAAAGAGGGCTTGTAACAATCACCCTATTTTCCCATAATATCCTATGAGGAATTGAGGAACTAATACATGAATATGCCCTGGAAAACATTCCTTTGGCCAGGAGCTCCATGATTACTAGGCCTCCCAGAGATCTCTCCAGCCCAGGGATGGCTCTCTGACAGAGGCTCTGTGGGGTCCAGGAGGGAGGGCGGCTGGTCACCCTCTTTGATCTCAAAGGCTTCTGAATAGAATACCCTGACTTCAACTTCCCCTAGAGATCTAACATACACCAATGGAGGCAAGACTTCCAGGCCAATGAAAGCTGCCCTTGACTAGTCAAAGAAACCCAGGCTATGTATGTAATTCTTTTCCCAAAGAATGAGTCAGAACTGAAGTTCTTCTCTCAGTTTAATCCTATAATCTTAGGATGCTGGGAGGATACTTGTCACTGTCAGGCAATAAACTCTGAGAAACTAGACTTCTAAAGCCAGAGGCTTAAGATTCTCCCATGCATTCATGTTTCCCTGCCCTTTCCAACTGTATTAAAAACCCAGTGATTCAGGGATGACATTCAGAGCTACCACTGGGCTAGTCTTTGTTCGGAGGCCTGGATGGCTCCCTTCTACATGGTACTTTGAATTTCACTGCAGTAGAGCGTAGTTCCATTTTGCCACCCAACTAGGTTTATTAATGAGATCTCAGGGCTTGGGGTCTGCTGTTTGTGACTCCCATCCCGACCCTTCTTCTTATGTAAAGTCAGCAGTCCCAATGAAAGAAGCTGAAGAATGTCAGTGGTATGGAATGCTTTTATGGAAAGCATTGGGTGGGCTTACTTGGGGACAGAAATGGTTGTAAAAATGTTAGAAGTCTTTCAGAAAGTAAAACAGATGTATCTGTAGATATCTGGGTTTTCTTGGCACTAGGCTAAAGCTTAACTTCTTGGGATACTTTCTAGTTATTCTTTTACTCAGTCTCTTGAGTTATGATTCAGCCTAGACTCAGGCTGTGAAGGAAATGAAGTTAAATCATCAGACAATTTTTCAGAAAGTTGAGATCCTCAAACATCCTGATCATTGAAAAAAATTGTTTGGGGACCTCAGATCAGAGTTTCTATGCTGATCATAAAATTGTTCAGACTTGCTACCAAGAACTTGCATTTTGTTTCTGCTTGATTATTTCCAATCAGAAATCATGTTGTATCATTGGTAGTTACATCATTTTCAAGAAAGTGAAACTACTCATGTATTCCTTTAACTGGAAATTCAGCTCCCAGATTTTTATTTCCTAGTAGCTACAGCTACATTGAATTTTCACTTTTAATTTTCATCCTCTTTCCACTAAGCATTGCTCGCTAACCATCTTATGTTACTAGGAAGCCAATACTGGCCTTTCACTAACTCTTCATATCTTGGTCTTCCTCCCAGACCTCTTGAAGATTGTAGGTGCAAAGCTGGGCATCAAGGGCCAGAGACAATGTTTCTGAACCTATCAGCGCCAATCACAAACTAAGCACTCACCAACAAATCACTTAGGCTTTCTGGGCCTCTCATTCTCTTCCTCTGTAATTTGAGATCAAAACTGCCTGCCCCAAAGGGCTGTTAAGAAGGATATATGAGATTTACATATACACTGGGTAGTCATTATTACTGTGACTCCATCTTCTCCATTTCAGGAAAAACTCATTCTGTTGTTATCAATTCAACAAAGCCCCGTTAGTGAGGAATTAACTAAAACCTTCAAGAAATTCAGGTCATTCAGAGCCTCTTTTGTACTCTGATTGACCCCAAGTTCTTCGCAGACCAGGTAGATGTCACCCCACTATTTGCTGACACCAGCATTTCTCCATTACATATTTGAAAGAAAACCAATTCTCACTTATAAACCATTTCTCCCTTGGAAAGCTTCTGTGGCATCTTGACTATGTCCTTCCTCCTCCCCTGGCTGGGTAACACTTGAAGCCACTGGCCTTGTCCCATGCCCAGCCAATTTTAAAAAGAAAGGAATCATGGACTCTATCTAATGGAAATCACACCCTCTCAATATTAGAATCATCTAGGTCAGATTTTCATTTTGTAATGAGTACACTGGTCCAGGGACGTAAAAATGACTTGCCTGAGGTCATAAAGCTGGTGAGTGGCCCATCCCATGCCAAGCTGCTGACCACCCACCAACTGCTCATTTTGCTCCATCACCAATAGGTATCACCACCTCAAGGGATCAACCAACAAGGCAACCAGAGAACAGAGCCATTAGCCAGGTAGATAAGGGGTCAAGAGTCCTGGCACTTGGTACCAACCACAGAGGAGACTTTGACAGGACTGAGATAGGGAGGGGCTATCGAAGAAAAGAGCCATGGAGAGAAGGGAATTCTATAATGGCTAAAGGGCAAGGAGGAAGAGAGAGAGAAAGAAGGCTCCCAGCACTGCCACAGATGCTGGGTGCTGTATCTTAGCCCCACTGCGGGCGTGGGGTGCTGCCTTCTTTGCTGTCTCTGAAACAATTCTGACAGTAACTGCAATCCTCACCACATCCCATCTTTGACCAGGATATCCTCAAAGCAGGAGCCTGTATGTTGTAGCATTATTCTACAACCAATGCTAACTGCAAAACAACGGGGACAGTAATACCAATTTTTTGCCTTCACTTTAAATTGTGGAGACAGAAACTTCGAACAGAAGATATGACTGTCACCTACAACGAAAGGGGTACATTGAGAGAACATCCAGATTTTCTGGCTCTCCTTTTTTTTTTTTTTTTCTGGCTTCATCAAGGATTTAGTAACTATTTTATTTGTAAGAAAGCATACGTGACCTCTGCAATGAAATTAGGGAAAAGAAAATGTTTAGGAGGAAAGGAAGTAGATGAGAGACAAAAATGGGGATAGGAGGAGCACAGAAGGAGAAGGAATCCAGTGGAAAGAAAACTGGTGAGGGAAAAGATGCCCTGCAGAAAAGTCCCCTTTCCCCCACTGTCTGGACACCGGTCAATGACATTAGATAGAGACCCACAGCATTCAAGTCCCCTCACTGGCTCCTTTTCTTCCCACTACACCACCCTAGAATCTGAAAATCTCCAGACAGAAAGGACCTTAGCAGTTATCTGGTCCAACCACTGCATTGTGCCCTCCAACACGCAGAGGGGGCCGGTACTGCCCATGTGCCCCTATTTCCCGGCTCGGCATACTGAGGCTCAACAACATCGATTGCAGTGTAAGCGCTCAGAGTCCTGGCACTAGACCACAAAGCCATTCTCTCAAATATCTGCACAACTGGCTCCACACCCTCGCTTCCCCGCCACGGTGGGTCTCCCGCGGACCGGCCGAAGGAAAAGCCAGAGTGAGAGTCCCAGGTGTGTGGGAGTCCCGGGCTCGGGTTCCAGACACCAACCGGTGCCGGGAGCCCTTCCCGTCGTCCGCCCCGGGACAGCGCGACACCAGCGCTCTCCACTTCCAAACTTATCCCAGCTAACTTTTTCTCGGGGTTGCCTTCACGGTCCTGCCGCCAGCGCTCCGGGGTGCCCAGGGCGACCCCCAGCGGCCGCGCACGCGACGCCGCCCGCCCTCCTGCCCCTTCCCCATTCATTCCTCTCGGCGCGTGGGGCAGCCCTCCCGCAAGCCTCCCGCCTTCGTGCCTCTCTGCCAACCCCGGGAAGGATCGCTCCCTCAGTGCCGTGTCTCGAAGCGAGGGATGCAGCGGGACGGCGAGCTGGGCAGCCTCGGACACCCCAGCGCACCCGCCCACCCACCTCACGCCCTCTCCCAGCCCCGCAAGCCAGCGCCGTCTGCGGAGAGAAGCGGCGCTCCAGGCTGGCGGCAGAGTGGACGCCAGACCTCCGTCACCAGGAACCTTTCGCGCCCCAAGTCAAAAGAGAAAGTTAGTTCTTTCGCTTTGCGGGAAACTTTTCAAAGCGCCGAGGAGCAGCGGTGGCTTAGAAGAAGTTAAAGCCAGAGTTATTTCCAAGCGGGAGACTGGGGGCGCGGATCTGGGGTGGGTCAGGGGTCGGCGGACTGGTTACTTAGAGGGGCGCGAAGGGAATGAAGGCAAGCCGCCCTCGTCGCGCTCACTCCCTTGGCTTCCAGCGCTCACCTCCAGGCTCCGCTCGGGGCGGCCAGGGTCCGGAGGACGGGCAGGGTCGGGACGGGGTCGGGCGGGCTGTTTGTCTGGCCGGCGGGCGAGCACCAAGGACTCACGGCCGGCGCGCGGGCTGAAGGGTGCGCTCGGGCGGCGGCGAGAGAAGAGAGCTGTGCAGTGCGCGCCTGGCTGCGTGCGACTGTGGCTTGGAGAGCGTTGCATCACCCCTTTTATAGCCCTCAGGCGGGCGGCGCGGTCGTTTACTCCGTGTTGCCAGTCCCAGGCTGACGTAATGCTATTAATAGCTTCCCGGGAGAACCGGCCGAACGGAGCGGAGGAAGGGGGTGGGGGAGGGGCCAAGGCGGGGCGGAAGGCGGGTGGAGATGGGGGGGCACTGGTGATGCAAGTTCGGGGAGGAGCCAGCCGAGGCGCGTTCCCCCAGCCTCGCTTACTGAGACACACACCAGCCCGCCCTCTCTCTCCATATCAGGACCGGAGTCGCCTGGGATAGCCGCCAGATGTGCGTACTCGCTGCTGCGTGTTCCAGGCATGACCAATGGTGCCCAAGCCAGCGGCATGACTCCACCGCGCTGGCATCTCTCCCTCCGCTAGGTTGAGGAGCGGGGGGCGGGGAAGGTGGGGAGGCGGGTCCCGGCCCCAGCCCAGACTAGGTGAGGCTGGGAAGCGGGCACGACCTTTCTCTAAAATGCGTGGTCATTTTCTGGAGCTTCAGGGAAATACCCCCTCCCCCACTGGCCTCCTACTTCTCTAGCAGGGACAGAATAGGGGCAGAAGCGTTAGTCTGTGATGTGGGGAAGGTGTCCAAAGTCACTCTTCGGTGTATCCACGCCGTTACCCGCCGGGTGTGACCTCCGCGGCGGGGACCGCGAGAAGCCCGCCGGTTAACACAAAAGCGGAGGGCAGCCCTCTGCTGGCACCGTGCGCCGGAGCCCACGGCCCCGGACCCTCCACATAGACGCACACGCAGGACAGCTCCGGGCTCCGAGACTAGGGCGAGTGGTAGGACCGTATCGGTTCGATTTTTCTTCTTTTTTTTCAATCACAAAGCGTTTGAAATTGACAAGAACGTCTCAGTGAAACCAACAAGAGCGTGAAAAGATCGGAGTCCCGGAGGAATCAGAGGCAGCCCGGTGGGAGCGTAGGAGGGGGCGGAAGCCAGTGGCCAGGACTAGGGGGAAAGAGAAGGTGCTTTGGGGTCCGCGAACCTGCCCAGGCCTGGGGGTCGCCCCGCTCTCAGGCAATATTTAGGGAAAACCCATCTTCAGCTTTCACGGGTTCTTCTGCTCCCAGAGCCTACTGGACTGGGACCAGACGGCCCGGAATGGGGACGCACTGACCACAGGCGGAACCCGCAGCAGAAATCCCCTCTGCCCTCAAGCCAGGGTGGCGGGAAAGGCGGGGCCCGGTAGCCGAGATTCGAGCTGAGACCTCAGCAGAACTGGGTTTAAACCTTAAAAACGATTTCCTGATTCTTATTCCCCGACCACAACAGTTTCTCCTCAGAGAGTGGCAGAACCAGTAACCTTCTTGACTGCCTGTGGATGACTATTTGTGGACATAAGTGTGGCCCGGGACTTTCGCACCTGCCTGGGAGGGAGACTTGCGCGGCCGCAGGGTGTGGGGGCACGGCAAAGGGCAGAAACACCTCCTTTCCACCTGCCTCTGGGAGAGAGGCGGCCGAAGGTCATAGTTTGGTAATTTGGGGTAGAAATTAGAGGTGTCTGGAGCCCGGGTCTCACTTGAAGTCCCCAGTTCCCCCCACCGGGGTTCCTCGCCGCCTAGCCCGACCTCACTCAGAGCACCCCTCTCCCCATGGGCCTGGGAACACGCGGAGGGCGGCCTCGGAAGTCTTTGCGCCCCGGCGGGCCCTGAAGCCCTGGGGTTCCACGCGGGATCCTCAGAGATCTGGCTCTGCACCTGACCCGATTTCCAGCGGCGTCGCGCGGGAAGTGCAGGGCGGGTGTTTTCGCTTTACTTTTCGCCCTGGTAACGGCTCTCCCGGCCCCACCCTCCGCTCCCACGCCCTCACCCCCGCGCGCCGCGCAGCACACCTCCACAACCCGCCCTCCCGCTGGAGTGCGCGCAGGTAAACCCCGGGCGTGTCGGAGCAACCCCGAGAACACCGGGCGGGATTAGATGGAGGAGTGTTTGTGCATTTGAATGAAGTTATTTGGTATCTCTACTTAGCTATTTTATCTACTTATAGATTGTCCTGGAATAAATAGCACCATTATAAAATGAAGCAAGGAGAGGAGGGAGAACACGTGAAACTTTTTACTCTTTTTCTGCTGTGAAACAGAAATCTTTCACCAGTTTACAGCTTGAACTATGATTCCATTAATACACGCAAGCCAAATCTGTGGAGATCTGGTCCCGTCCTTAAGGGGAAATTCCAGTTAGGTCGTCAAGTAAATAAACAGCCAGACCGGCCTCCACAAAACGTCAGGGGCTCTGCCTTGGGAAGGAAAGGGTAACTGGGGTGGGGGGAGAAGCCCCTAACACCCTGGTCGGGTTATTTTTATTACCATTGTGCCTCCAGTTCCTTTTATTAATCTTGCTTCATTCTAATTACTCTTAGTTTGGAATCTCCAAGTTACACCTGGATAGAAATGCTGTCCGCTGTTCACAGAAGTCTGATCCTGACATTCTCAACCCTGAAAGTGATAAGAATCTTGACAGAGAACTAAGTCCACTCCCACTTGAATGAAACTCTTATCCAAGGAAAACAAAAGCTACTCCTGCCTGCCTCCCTCCCCTCAGCCCCCAGGAGAACCGTGAAATGCCTGCTGAATTGAGAGACTGGAAAAGAACAGAGCAAGGCAGAGCCCCTGAGGTCTTTGCCACAGGAGAGTGATCAACATCTGAGTCCTTTGCTTCCTCATTTTACCCTGACTTAAGTTAATGCCACCAATGTCCAGTGTGCACACTCTCAGCACACACACAGCCAGTGCCATGCAGAGGAGTGCACAGAAAAACTTTCCACACCAAAACTCCTCTCGACGCAAACCAAAGAATGGCTGTCTTGCCTTAGAAGGAAGCCCTGGCTAGGGTGATTTCAGGGGTTAATCCTCAATGAAAGACGGTTAAGCAGAGACTTGAAGATTGCTGAGGTTTTATGCTGGTGAACGGCCTGGGGAATCCACATTCGGATCAGCCTTGGTATGTTTTGCTGAGTGAGATAAGAGTTGGAGACTTCATGCTGGGACATGTGCAAAAGGAAGGGAAAAAATAAAAAAGGGGAGGGGAAGGAACTAGGTAATTGAAAACAGCCCACTCGTGGCAACCAAATCTAAACAGAAAAACATTGCAGGGAGCCAACGCGAAAAAAAAAAAAAAAAGTTCGAGATATTTAATGGTTCTAGCAGTTTCTTAGTTCAGTGCACAATCCCTTCCCACATTCCTCTGCCCCATTACTCTGTTCTGTAAACCCTAAGACTGTATTCGCACCCAGAATGCTAGAAACACAAGGTAAGATCCACCAGAGGAGCGGCAGAGTACTACCAGCCCTGTCTGCCTAGCTCAACCTACTTCTTCGCTTTGAAACGGGAGTGGAGTCGATTTTCTTATACTTTATTCTGTTTCTGAAGCCCACTCTTTCTACAAAGTCAGTTTGAATGTGGTGACTGCTAGTTTAATAGCGTCCAAAATGGGCATTGTCAGGAAACAGGTGCAGCATCACACAGTAGGCACCAAAGTGTGGAAGGCACTTGGATTCTGGATTCAGCACTTAGATGCTGTGTCACCTTAAGTAAGTTATTTCTTCAAATGAAAAATGGCACTAACAATAGTGCCTAATGCATAAAATTGTTATGACATTTCTCTGAGGATGTGGCACCCGGTCAGCCCTCAATAGTGGTATCATTAGTTAACTATGAATCAAGAAAAGCTTTCTGAGGTGCCCCTGAATCTCTCCAGGAACTCATTCAGTACCCCTTGTCAGTGGCAAATAGTGGATGAAGTCGAGCGATCTCCAGGAATGACAATCATAAGGGGGTGGGAATGAGAGCCCAGGCAGACACCGATGAGAACGGTCCTCATTCCCCATCACAGCAACTCCACCACACACCTGGGGCTCTCCTCAATGCTGGGTGGCCCTGCCAAGTATCCTGGGCTAGGAGGAGGGGATTTGGGTTCAGGGTCTGGTTCTGTCTTTGATATGCTTGAGCAAGGCACTCCCCCTTTCTAAGGCTCCCAACTTTTCTGAAGTGAGGAGCCTTGGACTGAGCTCTGATGGTCCTGAATGGGGACCCTCTGCCAAAGCCACCCTATGGGCCTCTGGCAACTTTCCCTAAGAGAGATGGGGAGAGAGAAGACATCATAGGTAAGGCACTGAATACCACAGGGGCAGACCCATTTATGCAACCTTTCTTCCCCTCCAAAAACTAGAGTTAAGAAATGCTGTCCAACTTAAACACAGCCTTTCTCCCACCTCCAATACTTCCAAGAGTTTTCATCCCCATGGACTAGGTGCCTTGTGAGAGAGGGGCGTGGCAGAACACCCCAGGCATGGATTACATCTCTGGGGACTTCTTACATGTAGCCCATCATCAACAACCATAGACATCTACCTTGGTCTACAGGGCCAAAACCCAGGTAGCAGATACTCCCATTTGAGAGATTAAATCCTGGAGACCCCAGAATCCAAAATGAAGTCCTGGAAGTCAGGGGATTAGCAGGACTCAGGAGACCTGGGATTCATTCACAGGTTTACCTCCAGTCAACTGAGTAAGTATACAGTGAGTATACAAGTCATAAACATGATGTCTCAGTTTCCCAGTCTATAAAACGGAACTACTTAGCATTGACTCCCCCTAGGTTGTTGTAAGAATCAAATGAGATAGTAGATGTGAAAGTGATTTGAAAATAAAAGATTTCTTTGGGGAAAGTTTTACTATAATTTTTTTGTCATTATGAAAATTTGGGAAACAGACAAGAAAAAAATATTACCCACAATCTCAACACTGTCAGCACTGTAGTGTGTTTCCCTCTAATCTTTTTTCTCATGTACATGATTGTAAAATATAGTTACGATTTTATATTGCATGCACCTTTGAAATTTGCTCTTTTTCTTGTTACCTTGAATGGTATATGGTCTTTCTTCTTAAAAATATGTCATTATAAAGTATACCATATATGCAAAAGATTACATAGAACACACACATATATACGTATACATTTTGATAATAAAACACATTGGGAACCCACCACTCAACAACTAGACCCCTTTGCCTCCCAGAGGTAACCACTATGCTGATTCTTATTACCATAACTTGCCAATGGATGTTGTATGATTTATTTAATCATTTCTCTACTTTTAGAATTTAGAGTGTTGCTAATATTTTGCTTGAATGCTATACACATTTAAATCTTTTTATAAGGGAAGGGGCATCAAATACCATCATTGCTCAGGATGCTTAAACGGGGTTAAAGAATGAGTCTTGATGCCTACCTTCAAATGCTACACAGGGCATATATATGGTGGAAGATGGAAGGACCCCCAAAGATTGTGACTACTTGTGCATTTTCCTTGTTTTCTAACATCCAAACAAAAAATCCTGCAGGCGCTTTTTCCTTCTTTTTTAATCCCTGCCCCTCTCTACTTCCCAACCTCCTTTATTTTCTCTTCATCTAGCTTGAAACAGAAAATGTAGTCTGCAGCATGGGCTAGTGGTACAGAATTAGTGCAGCCAGGCTCTGCTTCTCCCTGTGCCTTCAGGCAAAATTCTCACTGTAGCTCGGGCAGCTCTACCATCTCTATGCCAGTTTGGTGACATGAGTGGCTACCAGGTAGCTGGTCACCTCAGTCTGCACCTGAACAGGTGCAGATGTTTGGTGGTGATTCTCAGAACTAAAAGACACCATAGCAAAAAGGACCCTAGAAGTCATTCACTTCCATCTTTCTCAAACTGGACATGAGCACACACACAGGTGTACCAGGGCCATGAGATAAACAAAGGAGTTCTTACTTGAGTGTCTGCCTTAAGTAAAAAATCCTTAAAATGTTGTGTTATATTAAACATATATAGATACGTGGAATTTGAATGTAAATCATACAAGGATTTCTAAGGAAAGAGAGAAGATATCAAATACATTCTGTGTTTAGCATCGGCTGCCAAAAGTTTTATTCCTGGGATCTTGAGAGGATTAGTTCCCTCCCTTCTTTTTTTTTTTTTTTTTTTTTTTTTTTTTTTTTTTTTTTTTTTTGAGACGGAGTCTGGCTCTGTTGCCCAGGCTGGAGTGCAGTGGCCGGATCTCAGCTCACTGCAAGCTCCGCCTCCCGGGTTCACGCCATTCTCCTGCCTCAGCCTCCCGAGTAGCTGGGACTACAGGCGCCCGCCACATCGCCCGGCTAGTTTTTTGTATTTTTTAGTGGAGACGGGGTTTCACCGTGTTAGCCAAGATGGTCTCGATCTCCTGACCTCGTGATCCACCCGTCTCGGCCTCCCAAAGTGCGGGGATTACAGGCTTGAGCCACCGCGTCCGGCCCCCTCCCTTCTTTCTAAGTGTAAAATGCTGCTATGTAGCATTCTGGGTGTTCCAGGCTATGTACTAAGCCCTTCACATACAGTTAATGCTTTTAATTATTGTAGCCACCCTTTGATGGACCTGTGAACATCTCCATTTTATAGATGAGGAAACTGAGGCACAGACAGGGTAAATAACTTGCCAGAAGTCACCTAGCTAGTGAGCAGTAGAGCAGGATTCAACCCAGGCAGTCTGACTCACAAGTCTGAGTGCACAGCCACGATACATACTACTTCCTGGCAAGTGCTCACGGGAAACTTGGGATGCTCTGATGCAGTTCAGGGCCCTCATTTGATGGATGAGAAAACTGAGCTTACAGAGGAAATGTGGCTCTCCATGGTGTCAGAATCATAAATTCTCATACCAAAAGGAACCTTAGCAGCCATTGAGACTCGTGAACCCCTTTTTTTCCCTCTGCCCAGGGAGATGCTGCTCTTGCTAAGATTAGGGTCAAGGTGAAAAAAGCTGATTGTGAGAAGAGCACCCTAAAACATTTCAGCGGCATCCTTAGCTAGTGGCTGACAAGGTATACTATCCCTGGGGCTGAAAAGGGGGTGGTGCAGGGTAGAAGCCAGGGATGGCAGAAAGAACCTGTGGTCAGATAGAACTGAGTTCAAATCCTCCTGCTGCCACCACTTATTTTGTTTTGAGAAGGTCCTATAACCTCAGTTTCTCCTGTAAAATGAGGATAATATCTATTTCCTCATTTATATCTGTTTCCTTAATCATGGGATTAACGAACAATGCACCTTCATTATACATTGTATACCTGTATCAAAATATCTCACGTACCCAATAAATATATACACCTACTGCATAACCCCCAAAATTAAAAAACAATTCACCCTCAAAAGTGCCATTAAATAAATATTACATTTTTCCCTCTTCATGCCTTACCCTTGAAGCTACCAAGTCATGTGGAAACCTGAGACACCAAAGTGTCTAGACCCTTATGGAAAGTTCTGTCCCTCAGGCTGACTTACTGACTGATTTGAAAACAAATTTAAAAATCTTGATGTGTGGCCAGGTCATATTTAGTAATTACTATTTACTGAGCACATACTACATGCCAGGCACAATAGTAAGCACTTTTAAAAATACCCAGTATCTTATTTCATCCTTATAATAACATGTGAGGTAGGTTTTTTTTATCTCGGTTCTACAGATGAGGAAACCAAAGCACAGAAAGGTTAAGAAAATTGCTTGTGGGCACTTGATTTAAACACAGATCTGACTTATTTCAAAACTTATATTAAGCGATACTGTCCTCAGAATCTTAGAGAGCATGACGTGTGTTTACTTTTCTTTAGCGTTGCCTCCCTTGTTGAAAATGAGCACCCTCGCTTTACCGAAGTCTTGCTGAATGCACAGATGCTTCTAGAGTTGACCTTACCAGAAAATTCTTACTCCTGATGTCCCAGAGGATTCATGCTTAATAAATTCCAGATCCCTGTGCCCTCAGGGATACTTTCCCCTCTGCCAAATTTGCAATTATTTCATAATTTGCTTTAACCACAAACATAAGCCCTGTTATCGACTGAGTAAACTGAGTAGAGCTTTTTGGACTTTTATTATTTTCCCAAAATACGATGAACTTGAATCATCAGATGATGAACTTGTACTTGAAACTAGAGTGGCAGAGGGCAAAGTGAGTCATTCCAGTGAGTTTATGCCTATCAATCAATGCATCAAAATTGTGTCCTATTACCAGACACTGCTCTCAGCAGTCTACTTAGGCACCTTGGGGATAGAAGGGCAATACAAGAGCATTTCTTGACCTGAGGAGTTAAAAATCTTGTTTAGGTGGCAAATTAATATACATGAAGCAGATGTGCAGCAATATAGTAGGTATTATATATATATATTATATATGTATGTATGTATGTTTAGTCCTCCAACATTTTAACGAGCACCAACTATATGCTGGATACGGTGTCAGAAGCTGCAGGTACACAGTGATGCATATCTGCCTTCCAGGTGCTCACAGCTCATGGGGAGACAGACTTGACAACATATAGTTACAGCTTGATGCAGCAAGGGCTAAAGTGGGGCAGGATGGCTCTGCCCAGGAGAGCTGGCAAGAGCTGATGGCTGAGGTGACTATGGAGCTGGATGTTGAGTTGACCATTTTCTAGGCAAGGGAAGTGGACAGGCATTCCAGGCATAGAGAAAGTCATATGAAGAGGCTGTCAGTGCCAGGAAGGGGCTGTGCCCTACTCATCTCTGTCCTTATTTCCAGCTCTTTGCACAGTTCCAGGCACATGCCAGACCCACAGTGAATATGCATTCATTCAGTGGATGAAAATACAGAATGGAGAGAACATGCAGTGTGTTTGGAGAACAGTGAGGCAATTGCTGAGCAGGAGTATTCATGAAAGAGAGGGGACGTTAGGGAAGCAAGTCGGGGAAGAACAGAGTGTGATAGGCTTTGAAGATGTAATAATCAGTTTGAACTCTATCTCCAGAGACAAAGGGAGGGGGTCACAGGGTCTGTCAGTGGCAGATGGACACAAGCAGATGTTTTTTGAGAAGACTGCTGGTAGAGGGCTGAGGGTGGGCTGGATGGGAGAGAAGATGCCCATGGAGGGCCATCAGGAGGCTGCAACACTGGTCAGGTGAGGCCATCGGAGGCCGGATGAACTGAGAAGATGGTGGTATCCCTACTCTCGTATGTTGTTCACTCAAAATAAAAATTATTCACAAAACATAATGCTCTTATGCGTACTGAAATTAAAAGAGCCTTTTCCCCCTGGATCTTGTCATTGAAAAATTCAGGATTGCTTCATTAAAGCTGGGCTTCCCTCACTTTTGGGGGCCCTCCCCATTACAGGTACCCTAAGCAGGTACCTGGTCAGTCTTGGGAGTACAGCAGTGTTGCCTCACCTGAGGCAGGGCTGGTGAGGAAAACAGGAGGGGATGATTTGGGGAAACTTCCAGGCAGACATCTTTGGATTTTGGCAGCAGCTTCGTTGTTAGGGTAGATGGAGAGGGGAGGAATCCCCCTATCTCAGATGTTATATAGCATAGCATTGGGGTGGGAAGAAACTGATTGGGTATTATAGGGAGTAGAAGTGAGAAGAGACTAATAAGTGCATTTTGGGACAAAATGCTTAGCAATGGGATGTCAAAGAAGGGAATGGTCCCTAGCCATCAGCATGTTGGGGATATCAAAGTAATGGAAAGACTCAGGGGGGAGAGGAGAGAGAGGGAGGAAGGAGAGCCAGGGTGGGGCCTAAGGCGTAATGTAGGAGTCAGTGTCAGTGTGGATTATTGGAAATTTACAGATAATTACCAAGTACCATGAAAATCTACGTCACTGGTTCACAGCTGTAATCTGTGCTTTCCCTCAGGCTTTGGATAACAATATTTGCCCCAGCTAGCTTTCTTATAAAGTGATTAATGAGGACCAGGAATTGTCCTTCAAGAACCAGGAAAAGCCAGTGATCCTCAGCCTGGCAATAATTGAGAATTGACAAACTAGACACTTATTTAAATAAGTCTTTTTTCAGTGCTATGCCACTATTTTAAAAGATATTCACAAAGAGGTTACAACTTAAGGAATGCTGTAGAGATAATGTGAGTTTTAAAGGCAAGATACATATCGTTTCACCTCAGTTAAAATGGTTTTATCCAAAAGACAGGCAATAACAAATGCTGGTGAGGATGTGGAGAAAAGTTAACCCTCATACACTGTTGGTGAGAATGTAAATTGTACAGTCATTATGGAAAACAGTTTGGAGGCTCCTCAAAAAACCAAAAGTAGAGCTACCATATGATCCAGCAATCCTACTGCTGGGTATGTACCCAAAAGAAAGGAAATGAGTATATCAAAGAGATATCTGCACTCTCATGTTTGTTGCAGCTCTGTTCACAATAGCCAAGATTTGGAGGCAACCTAAGTGTCCATCAACAGATGAATGGATAGAGAAAATGTGGTAAAATAAGCCAGGCACAGAATGGATAGAGAAAATGTGGTAAAATAAGCCAGGCACAGAAAGACAAACATCATATGTTCTCACTTATTTGTGGGATCTACAAATGAAACAATTGAACCCATGGACATAGAGAGTAGAAGGGATGGTTACCAGAGGCTCGGAAGGGTAGTGGGGGTGGGGGAAAGTGAGGATGGTTAATAGGTTACAAAAAAATAGAATGAATAAGACCTACTATTGATAGCATCGCAAGGTGACTGTAGTCAAAATAATTTGCTTGTACATTTAGAAATAACTAGAAGAGTATAATTGGATTGTGATACAAAAGATAAATGCTTAAGGGGATGGATACTCCATTTCCCAAGATGTGATTATTCCATCTTGCATGCCTGTATCAAAATATCTCATGTACCCCATAAACATACACACCTACTATGTACCCATAAAAATTAAAAATAAATAAATTTTAAAAAACGAGATACATATCAACACAGAACAATCATAACTCAATAAAAGCTATAAATAAACAACAAAATACATAGAATAAGGGAAATAAAGAAATTTCCATAAAATATTAAAAGTAGTTGTTGGAAGTATGAGTGGGTAACCTTTTCTCTCTTCTACTTATATATTTCTGAATTTTCCAATTGTTTTATAGTGTGGTTGTGCTAATTGTTAAAAGATGAAAGCATAAACTTTCATGAAGGCAAAAACTAATATTACTGTGTGTCTTTCAAAGAGTGTATTTGCCTACTTTTTTCCAGTCCTGCCATTAAGGGGTACTTAAGACTGAGATTCCATCCAAATCAAATCCTAGCTTAATTAAATGTATCAAGCACTCCTTGAACGCCTACAATGTGCCAGGGGCTAAGATGGAATCCAGGAAAAAACAAAATCGTTTCTAAGGTAGGAGAGGGAATGATGAATTAATATTCAATAAGCTCAGTTTTTGTCCTGCTAAACCTCACAGTGACTTACATAAGCGAAACAGAAAGAAATCCAAAGTGTTCTAATCTACACTGAGAACACTGTGGTAAGTGGAAACAACACTGGGCCAAGGTTCAATTTCTGGTTCTGCACTAACTGAGAAACCTGAGGTCCCTCTCTGAGGGTCAGATTCCTCCTGTGTTAGTCAAGGAGGTTGTGCTAAGGGAAGGGCTCCAGAAGGCAGCCAGAGTCTCAACCTCTGCCACTTGCTGGCCTGGGACATTGAACGTAAAGCCAGTATGACCCACCTTGCAAGGCTCATATGGGGCAGGGGGTGAAAAGATAGATAGATGATTGCTAGATAGATAAATGGATGGATAGCTAGCTGGCTAAATATATATATAGAGAGAAATAGAGATAACTCAGTACCCAGAATATAACAACACATTAGTAAATGGGAGTTTCTATTATTATAAATTCTGAAATTCCTTACAGTTCTTCAATTTTGTGATTGTAAGCGCTGTGTCTACAGTCGATGATAATGAGGATGATGATCATGATGGTGATATTACTTTCTAAGGGCCTCTTTTTTCTTGTAGTCATTCCCTATTGACCAAGGTTCTACAGACAAGACACATACCTGGTCACATAAAAGTGAGTCACTGAGGAGGCCCCATATTTTCTCTGTATTGGATGTGCCTTGCTGGACAAATCACCTCTTTCCCTCAATTTCCAACACTTAGTCTCTGTTTTCTTATCTGAAAATTTGCCCCCGCCAACTTTATTCCTTACATAAAAGTGCTGTGAGGAATAAATTCATACACTTATTAATCACGTATGTATTGAGTGCCTACTGCATGCCTGGCATTGTTCAAAGAGCTGGAAATCCAAGAATGAACAAGACAGAAAGAAGCTCCACACTGGGCACTTAGCAGATACCCCAACATTAATTTCTCCTCTTAGGCTTAATTTAAATGGAAATAAGACAGCAGTGAGAATTCAAAGAGATTCTCAATTCAGAAGAACAAGTGTTATCTCTTCAGCATTCCTTTAAAGAATTTGGGAACAAAACACTGACTGTTAACTAGTTCACCATTTATGTGCTAGAGGGAAGCCACCTTCTTTTTCCCCCTTCGCATTGGCCTTGAAAGGGAGCCCGTGGGTGAGAGGGGACCTTGTCCTTTCTTTCTGACATACAGAGCGTTAGCTTTAACTTTCACGTTCCCCACAGCACTCCACTGCCTTGGCTCTGTTACATGTCCTGACATGTAGAACCAAAGGAAACACAAAGTGAAAATGAAACAAATGTTCCACCTGAGTCACTGTCTGTGTTTCTCTTTTATCACCAAAGCAATGAACTCCCACACAACTGAGGCTTGTTCTATTTAGGTTGTAAAACGTCACCTTTGTAATTAAAGCACACTATTATTGTTATAAAGTAAACAATTGGAAAACATGTTCTTAGAAACATCTCTCTGATTCATAAATATTTGGGTGGTGAAATCACAGAAGTGGAATGCTAACCTTGCTAACACGCTAGTGATAAGATCAGTAGGCACTTATGTTACACGGGAAAGTTAGCCTTAGTGTGCAGTAGAAAAGTGAGATGGAAAAGAGGAGTTATCTTGTAATGGCCATTTGGAATCACGGAGGTTTAAAAAATATAAACTATTTTTTCTTATGTTAAATTTCACTTCACTTGTGTTGAATATTAATTCATTGAAGGAATATTTTGTTCCCACTCCACTGGGGCCACACCCCACAGGCACTTTAAGCCCCAACCGCTTGAGGCGCTAGTGGTTTCACTTTCTCATCAAGCCTCTCACATCCAACATTCTTGTCGATGACAGAATTTCCTCCTCCTCCTGCCATCCAAACCTTTCCATTTGCAAAACTGCTGTTTCATTTTATCTTTCAAAATCCAGTTTCAAAGTCACTTCCTTGTGTAGGTAAAATAATGTTAAGTCACATCCAGGACTAACCATGTAATTAGCGGGGCCTATTAACTAAATGCAAATGGGGAGCCCCTTGTTCAGAAATTATTGAGAATGTCAAGTCAGTGACAACAAAGCATTAAGCCAAAGTGAAACCTGTTAAGGGTGGGACTGAACAGGTCATCCGGCTTGTGAAGCTAGCCATGGACACACCTTTTCTGTGTTCCCATAGTTCTTAGAGGATATTTTTGCTTCTTGGCCATTCAGCATCTATCCATCCCAATCAGGTAATGGTTTCCCAGTTTTCCTCTGGGAAAGCCACTCCCCTCACATTTCTGGTCCCTGTGCATTGGGTGACCAGTCAGAGCAAACGAGGCCAGGGACCACTGTGGTTGGTCCAGGAAGGGGTTCAGGATCTATGTAGAGCCACTGTGCTGCGGGAGTACAGGGCTGGGGCTGCTGGAGGCAGCTTACTAGCTGGCCTTGAAGGCAAGGGGCTGTAGCCTGGGGCTGCTGAGGTTGCCATGTGCAACTGGAGAAAAAGGACAGAGTCAAGAGGTTCTACATCAAACTGGGTGGCAGCCACATTTTCTGCAGAGTTTTCAGTTGTACGAACCAGCAAGTCCCCACTTTTTGTTAAGCCATTTTGTACTGTTTTTTTCTAACAAGCAAAAGAGTCCTAGGGGCTACACATCTATTTGGTCTTTATGTACATATTTTTATACATGTGTTTCCCTACAGTTTTATTAACTCCTTGGGAGTAAGTATCCTATTTTGCTCATCTTACCATCCTTAGTGGTTGAGATATTATTAAAATATCCTTTTACTTTTTAAATAAATAGAATTGTAATAGTAGATGGCAAAACAATAATTGACAACCCTGCAATTATCCTCGATTTCTGTTGTGAAACTTAACCAGTCTGTAGAATCGGAATGGCTGTGAGCCCCTGCACATGTATTCAGTTCAATACATGCTAAGTCCAGGTGGCCAGGCAATCAACCAATGGGTTAATTCTGCTCAGAGGTGCTGGCAACACTCTCTTCTTTCCCCGACCTGTAGGCCTGTAAGGGGCCCAGTAGCTTCAGCCCACAAAGCACATTCACACCCATTAGCTCGTCTGCATCTCCCACAACCCTAAAAAGGGGTCAGGCAGGGCGCTTCATCTCCATTTTACAGACTGGAGATTGAAATAGAGTCTGGGCAGTTTCAAAAACATGTTCTGTTTGTGTCTATAGACCCAGGCTCTCCTGTACCCCCTGACACCCTCATCTGAGACTCTTCTGCCCTCTGCCTTTGCTCTGTCTTCTCCCTCCTTGCTCTTTGACCCTTCCACCCAGTAAGGCAAAATGTGTAAGAGGTAGAGTGACTTTTTAAATCTGACACCAGTAGGACTCTGTTTATTTGTAACGGCACAAAATAAGCACAATGCCAACTCTGGAAAATTGTTAGTTTGTCTGTTTGTTTAGTTCATAGTCTCTGAATATTTACTTTTTATAAATAAGTTATTTGTATTTAATTTTAAAAGAAAAATAATGAATTCCAGCTAGAAACTTACAATAAAACATGTTATAGTCCTTGCCAATCTTCCATTACATTCATGAAGCATGTAGACTACCTAGGATGTGTCTTAGCCTCATGCATCATTTCTCCAGGCCTCATCTACAGGGGCTGCTGGCCAGCTGCTCTTCAGCTCCACCGAGCCCCAAATGGGAGGAAATGGAATTCAACTTCACAGGGAAGGCTAGACCAGACAGAGGGAAGACTGATGCTCTGTGAGTGCTCAGACATTGGAGCAGGCTACCAAGATGGGTGGGTGACGATTCCTTCTAGGTGCATGTGTGTGCCTGAGTGGGCACCCATATGCAGGCAACTCAAGGACTAATTGGAAATAGGGAGCTATCTTACGTGAAATCTGAGAGCTCAAGAATTCTGGGAGTGGCTACTGAACATCACAGATTGAACAGGGACTTTGGGGAGGTTCTAAAGATCTACAGAAAAATAAAGACAACCCTAGGGCTAAGAATGGTGACTGATATAAATAGAGACGCAGACACATAGGTATGCTTACAATCATTTACAAAGTCTTAAGAACACTTTTTTTGTTTTTAAAGAGACAGGGTCTCTCTCTATAATCCAGGCTGGAGTGCATTAGGGCAATCATAGTAGCTCACTGCAGCCTTGATCTCCTGGGCTCAAGTGATCCTCTAGCCTCAGCCTCCTAAATAGCTGGGACTATAAGCACATGCCACCATGCCCAGCTAATTTTTAAATTTCTTTTTTTTTTTTTTTTTGGTACAGATGGGATATCACTTTGTTGCCCAGGCTGGTCTTGAATGCCTAGTCTCAAGCCACCCTCCCACTTCAGCCTCTCAAAGCACTGTGGTTACAGATGTGAGCCACCACAAGCAAGAACACTTATTTTTAAATGCCATATTATCAATGGGTGTATTGGGCTGGCAGCACCCAAACCCATAGATCTGTTTTAATATCTCAAGAATTGAGACCATCAGATACAAGGGCTTCTTGTTGTGATGTAATAGAAAGCGCACAGCCCACCAAAGGGGTTGAACCTGAATGAAATCCGGCCCCTAGATCTGACTATTTGTTTTTGTGAAATTCAGAGGATAGAGGAAATGGTTAAACAATGCTGAGGATGTAATCAGCCAAATCCAGAATGAGGAAAATTCTACAGAACAAATTACCTCATTTCTTCAACAAATAAATGGCATGAAAAATAAGGAGAAAGAATATAGTAGGTTAAAATAGACTTAAGAGACGTATCAACCAAATATAGTGTGTGGACCTTGTTAGGATCCTGATTCTGTCAAACTAACTGTAAAAGGATATTTAAAGACATACTTTTGGAAATGTGAATCTAGATTAGCTAATTCAATGGTACTAGAAAACTGTAATTAAATTTGTTAGATATGTTGTGATTATTATCTTAAAAGCCCTTATCAGTCTTTAAAAGGAATAAAATACTTAGATGAAAGTTGAAAACATTATAAGTGAAATAAACCAGATTTTTAAAAATGCTGTATGATTTCACTTAGATGAAGTGTCCAGAATGGTCAAATCCAGAGACAGAAAGTAGAATAGTGGTTACTAGGGGCTAGGCTGAGGGAGAAATGAGGAGTTATTGTTTAATGGGTACAGAGTTTCAGTTTATGATGCAAATGTTTTGGAGACAGATGGTGGTGATGGTTGCACACAATGTGAAGGTTCTTAATGCCACTGAATTGTACACTTACAAATGGGTAAAACAGAACATTTTCTGTTATGTACATTGTACTGCAATTTTAAAAGAAGTCCTTATCTGTTAGAAACATACTCTGAGATGCCTATGATTTGCTTTAAAATACTCCCACCCGACAGAGGTTGCAGTGAGCCAAGATCACTCCACTGCACTCCACCCTGGACAATAGAATGAAACCCTTTCTCAAAAGTAAATAAATAAATAAATAAAAATAAATAAAAATTCCCACCCTACCCTACCACCCCATAAAAGAAAAGTGTGCGGAAGGGGAGATGAAATAAGATAGGCAAAGTATTGATAATCGTTAAAGCTGGATTTCATGTATATGAGGATTTATGTGTGTATGTTTGCAAATTCCCATGATTAAAAAGTTTAAAAATGACTGCAGAATGCCTCACTATCAAGGATAAATGAATACAGTGCAAATCTGCCCACAAACGTAGCTGAGCCCAGCTGATTGGAGGAGCGCACACAATGGACTGGGGCCAAGCGATGGAGAGCATTCCCCATGGCCAATCCTTGGCCATCGGGTGTCTAAAGAGCACCTATGTTTTCAAAACTACATCCCGACCTCTGCTCTTGCCAGAACATCCCAGTGACCTTCTCAGCTGGTTTCCTGAGCTTCTGGATTATATTTTTTCAAAAAAAAGCCAAGATATCACTTTAGATTTTCTTGCAAGAGGAGCCTGGTGGCAGTTGTTGAATATAGTTGAGGAACAGAAGGGCACAGGCTGGTGAGAACACTCAGGAAAGGTCCTCTCTGTCTAAGGAGACTGGAGAGACTGTGGTGCAGGAGGCTCCGTTAGGAAGAGGGGTCTTAACACATGCCCTTAAGAAGGTGGGGAAAAGTATTCCAAGTAGAGGACTCAGAATATGCAAAGATAAGGAAGCATAAAAAGGAGTATGTCTCTCTCCAGAAAGGGAGAGCAGCCACATGTCCCTGGTACAGGATACAGGGAAAGAGGCAGCTGGGAAAGTTGGGATCAGATGGTGGATGGTCTTGTATGTATTGCTATGAATTGTATTCTTTCAACAAATGGAGAGGCTACCAAGGGCCGTGTTCTTTGCAAAGATGTACAAGAAACCAGACCCATGAGAGAGGAATATTTTTCACTTCTGTGCAGTCTTTCTTCCTCATCTATGTGGTTGGTGCACTTACCTTATAGTAAGAGCCATGAAAGTACATTATCCTGCTCCCCTAATGCTGCCCATATCCAATGCTAACTTGGTAAGTCTTTCAACAGGAGACTCATTAAGCTTATATTACCACTCAAAGTGGTGCCCGGGAAATGTGCAATTTCTGATGGCACAATAATACAGATGGCCACTGAAAAATGAGTATCTGCATTTATGGCTCCTGTGTTCACACTGAATTCAATTTTTGAGTATTTCCACCTGTTACATTTTAAAAATTAAAGTAATATATGCACAAGAGAAAAGAAATCAGATAATAAGGAAGTGTTTATATTGAAAACTAGCAGGGCTCACCCCACACACATGCCACCTGCCAGAGACTACCACCTTTAACGGCCTCTTTTTAAAATTATTTGGATGGCGAACTTCCTAACTCCAAAAAATATGCTTATGTGACTTTTTAAAAACAGTTTCTTGGTCAGTTTAAGACATTCTTTTGTTCTTCTTTTTTTTTTGTGAGACAGAGTCTCACTCTTGCTGTGCAGGCTGGAGTGCAGTGGTGTGATCTTGGCTCACCGCCACCTCCGCCTTCCTGGGTTCAAGCAATTCTCCTGCCTCAGCCTCCTGAATAGCTGGAATTACAGGCACTCTTTTGACTCACCTCTATAAAATAGAATATAACTTCCTATTCCCTTCCCCCAACTTTTTTATTTATAATTTACTTCTACTATGGGTTTCCGCTGTACACTTATATGATATACTTAATCTTCTATTTCTTTCTCCATCTGGAAAGTAACTTTTGACTCCCTAGTACATTAGCTGAGGATATCAGCACAGTTCCCTTCTTTCTGTCTCTCCCTTGCTCCCATTATCTGCTATTTGTACCTTTAATTTTGCATCAAGAATGAAAACATTTACAATGAGCTCTGTTTCCATTCTCATGTCTTCCTTGCTTTGTGGGTAGGTTGATTTTAAGAGTGGAGAGCTAATAGACAAGGTTTGCATTATTATGACTATGTCAACCCAGGATTGCTGTGATGCCGAGGAGTATGCTAGGATCACATTTCTCCACCCGGCCACAGTCACCATTCATGGCCACTTCAAGGAGAATGTGCCTGGTGAAAGCAGAAAAATAGACTCTCTCTTATGATCTGGGTTCAAATGTTCAAAGTGATGCTATATTTTAGATGACTTTGGATTGGGAGAATAATTTTGTTTTAAAAATGTAAATACGCCTTCATATTCACAGAAAAAATGTATATACATGTATACTTATATTTTTGAAAAGGAAGTTATTGCCAAGTATGAAGGTGACTAAAATATGGCATCATTTTGAGCATTTGAAGGAGTGATTATGTGGATGGTGGAGGAAAAAATCAAAATTCAAAATGTCCAAGATGAGAAATAAATAATGTCCAAATGGGAAAAAGCAGGAAATAAGCAGTATACACACATGATTGATAAATATGGAGAAGAAACAGTGAAAAGAATAGAAAGCAACTGCCTTCAGGGAGTGGGAATCAGGTGTGGGCTTGTATGGGCTGGGAGACTGGTTTTTGTTTTTTGTTTTCCATTATAAGCCTTATAGTATTGTTAGAGTTTTTAAGCTTTGTACATGTATTACTTTGATTAAAAGTAAATTAAAATTTAAAAAGAGAGTAATTGTCCTTCTCATCCTACCCACAAGGTAATTACTGCTGCCCCAACATGATAGGCCTTGGGGCGCTAAAAAGATAATCCCAAGCTCTAAAACAATAATCCAAAGCTCTTTGTGCGAAATGAATCATGTCTCCCAGTGGTGACACCCTAGGGTGATGAGATGTGATTCTTTATTGGTAGACACAATGTCAGTAAACCTGTCTTTACTCTTGAGCCAACTGGGTCTACCTTTTCCCTGGTGGGAGCTGGCGGAAACATGCCGGGTTAGGGCTATTTCTGAGCAGGGTGGGGAGTGGAGAAAGTGTTGTTTCAATTAGTCCCCTTGACTAATCCACGCCCTGCCTGGAGTCTCCTAGTCCTAAGCCTCTTCTGTTGGGTTTCAACATCTCCTTAAAACAAGCTTCTCAAGGCGAGAGGGGTAGACTCCCGGCTGCAGGGGTAGAAGAAGCTACTGAGGACAGCCCTCTTGAGTCAGGCTTAATGGCTAATTTTCCCTGATCTCAACATCCCCCCTCTCATTCACCTCCCACAATCACTGTCACCCCACATGCTGAGTCTCACAGGGGTCTACAGAGGGACTGCACCACCCCCCGCCCCGCCTGCCCCTGCCGCCCCAGCAGGTGCCTTGCTTAGACTGCTGCATTGCTAAACTAAGTACCGGCACCCCATCCCACACTCCCCATTTTCCACAATTCTGTTGACATCCCTTGTCTGCTGTTATCTGTCTTCCTGTTCTGTCATTTAAGATAATTCATTTTTTAAATCCCTGTAGTGGACTTGGGAAGAAAGAGAGGAGATACACACATATGTGTGAATGAATGGTTAATGCTTCACTTTAACTGAAGTTACAACTGACTTTCAAATGGAAAGGCTGGATTTTATCTGCTGTTTTCTGCCCTCTGTTTTAAGTTCATATTCTGGGGTATTTCCATGTTAGCAAAACTTTGTCCTTTGACCAATGGCAGCGTCCCTGAGTCCAGCCTGTGGGCTTCTAAGCATGTGGGTTGGTCACAAGAGGTGCAGACTAGAGATTGTGGTTTGCGTCACATAACCCAACCCCATGGCAGCAATCCTGACTTCTGCAAAATCCCACTCACAAGTCAGTTGTTTGGAATGCAAAACATATTTTCCCATAGAAACAACATCATAAAGGAATATTTTAGTTCTCAGGTCAGCTTTCCAAAAAGTCTGTCTGATGCAGATAAAAACTCATAGGTACAAATATTCTTAATTTATTAATGTATTATTCATCCCCACCATTTATTGAACACCAATTATGTGTAATTTAAGCATGATATTATTATTGCAGGATTCTATCAAACACAATCTTTTAAATACATCACTTTCCTCTATTTTTTAGCTTCCATTGTTTTTAACTTGGAAGCTCTTCTCCAAAATGTAATCTTCTTCTCCCGCCTTCCCTCTAACTCACCCATTCCACTTTAAGAGAAAAAGGCAAAACTTGTGTCAGAGTCAGTAAAAACATTCATTTGGTCAGTGCAGAAAGTTCCCAGAACTTCTCTGCACCTAGAGGGCTCCTCTGCCCTGTGGAGGGCCCAGCCCAGTGTCACTTTCACAGTAAGAAGCTGCTCATTGTACTTTCCCCAGGGCCCTCCAGGGACTTAGGTAAAATTGAGAATTGGCTCCCCGTCAATTATCTTTGGGATTCCTAAGGTTACAGCACTGACCTGAACACAAAGTCACTTTTTAAGGCTTAACGTGATAACTGTTGGCTATTTTTTGCCTTCCCATAAAATTCAAAGGTAACTGGAGCCTGTTGCCAGTTCAGTGCTTCACATGTTTATTTTCTCCTACGTCAATTCATGTCTGGCTTCCAGAGGGCTCATGCTGTCCACTCATGAGGCACGGGCGACAGCTACTTTGTGGTGGAGATTGGAAACTCTCACCAAATGAAGTTCTTTGGCACGTTCTCCAAAGTTATTCAGGGCAGGAATATTATTCAAGATGGCAAACTCATACTGATGTAGTCATTCATTCATTCACCAAATACTCCTTTAGTGCTTACTGCATGCCAGGCACTGTGCTTGGTCCTGAAGATGCCCCGTGGAGTCACTGCTACATCATTAACTCTGCACTTTGAGCAGCAAAGAGGAAGGAAGTGCCATGTCCTAAGAGGAGTATTCCCTCCCACTGACTTGCCCCAAATAAAAATTCACCAGCTTAGGAGAAAAGGGAGAAAGGGGAGAGGGAGAAATAAGGGAGCTGCCTGTGTGGGTCCTCCTTCCCCAGTCATGCTCTGGGTCAAGAGATAATAGAAACTTCACAACTAATTAGGGAACCCCAGGATGGAGGTTCCCTGAGCCCCCTTCCACAGGTGACCTCCCCCAGAAGCCTGTGTGTGAAGGTAGAAGAGGCATGGCTGAGTGAGGCATCCAGGCAGATGGGCTGAGGACAGACTCACAGTCTAGTGCAAAAAGAGGAGCCAAGACCTCCCCTGCCCACGGGCAGGACCCCGGAGGGTTGAGAGAGGCTACAGGACCCAACAATTTTGGGAAAAGGAGAATGCCAAGGCCACTGGAGACCACAACAGATCCTAGGTCATTTGGAAGGAAGTCAGGAGGATGGGTGCCAATGACCAAAGGCCCAGGGGACTCCACACTCCAACAAAGCCACTGTGGACAAAGAGCAACAACCATAGAGCAGGTGCTCCTCTCTCTTGGCACCAGGGCAAAAATAACCCTCATTTTACACACACACACACGCACACACACACACCCCTAGAACTAAGAGCCCCTCTAGGAAGAATGTGAGAAAATCTGCCTAGGTCGATAACCGGAAATGACCCTGTAACCCTTCATTTGGCTGAGGTTATCTGAAGAAGACTCTGTTTTCTGTGACAGAGGGAGGGTTCAGAATTTAAGAATTACAAAATATAATCTATTACAGTTTTGCACACATGAATATGTGGCCTATGAAACTTACTCCTGCTTCACACACAAATAAATGTTTAAAGCCACATATCTTCATAAATTCTCAGGGAAAGCAAACAGGTGCTGAAACAGAGGGAAGCCCCTACATTGGATGGGGTGGTTTGAGGTGGCCCCTCCACGGAGAGCTCCCCTGATGGTGAAGCCTGAAGGAGAAGGTGCCAGCCAAGCAGAGAATCCTAAGGAGAGGGCTCTGGGCAGAGACAACAGCACCAGCCAAGGTCCTGAGGCAGGAAGGGATTCAGCTGTTTGAAGAACTGAAGGAAGTTCGCCAGGACTGGCCATGGGGGCAAGGCAGAGAGAGCCAGGCTGAGTCTGGAGAGGTCGACAGGCAGGAGGCCCCAGCAGCGCCTTTGCATCCCCAGGGCTCAGCAGCCCCAGAGCTGCCACGCACAGGAGCCCCACTTGCCTTTCACTCCCCGGCTGTTAGTAATCCTTCCTCTCACCATCCTGTGGATCGGCCTCACTATTCAGGCACTTCTCCCTGTCCCCGTAGAGGCTCCCTCACCCCCTCGGCCCTCAGAATACATCTTATCTTGTAGGGTTTCACTTCTCCTTTTGGTACCTGACAGGTTGGAGAGGGGACACCATAAGGTGATCACAGGACTGGAGAATGGGCAGCCACAGGGCTGTGTTTACCATGCAGATTCCTGAGTCTCTGTCCCAGGTATCCTCATACACAAAGCCTGCCTGGGGTCCTGCGATCTGAGTGACCAGAAATTTCCCACAAGAGTTCCATACAGGTGGCCTGGGAGCCGCAGTTGGAGAGACTCCAGGTGAAAAAGAGAGGCCATGTTAGGCAGGAGGGGGAAGTGAGGGGCAACTTTATAAAGAATTTTAACTCCAGCATAGCATGATGATGAATTTTATGTGTCAGCTTGACTGGGCCATGGGGTGCCCAGATATTTGGTCAAGCAAGATTCTGGGTGTTTCTGTGAGGGTGTTTTGGATGACCTTAGCATTTACACTGATGAACCAAGTGAAGCCGATTGTCCTCCCTGTGTACGTAGGCCTCATCCGGTTGTCTGAAGTCCTGAAGACAGCAAAAAGACTAAGTAAAAGATAATTCCTCCTGCCTGACTGCCTTTGAGCTGGGACATCAGTTTTTTCCTGCCTTTGGACTTGAACTGAAACATCAGCTCCTCCTGGGTCTTGAGCCTGCCAGCCTCAGACTGGAACTGCACCACTGGCTCTCCCCAAGCTTGCTGACTACAGATCTAGTGGCCCATCAATCTCTGTAATTGCATGAGCCAAGTCCCTTACAATAAATATCTTATACACATGCGTCTTACTGGTTCTGTTTCCCTGGAGAACCCTGAGTAACACAGGGAGTAACAGCTGTTTTCTGCTTTCAGGACGCTCAGAACTTTGTATTCCGGTGGGAGAAAATCTGTCCGGATGGTAAAAGTTGTTCATAAATACATACTGGTATAAGAAATCAAGAAGTGGTATGCAGCATAGGTCTCTTTGGGGGACTTTAAGAAATAATTATAGCTGCTCTTTACAAGTACTATGAGTACCCTGTGTGTGAGAGGTGATATTTTATCTCCTCCCCCTTGTAAATACTTATGTAACGTCTGGCTTTCTTGCGTTTCACCTACCATGAGGGCAGAGATACGGTCTGTTTTGGTCATCACTGTATCTGTGGGAGAGAGCCCAGGATATGGTAGGTACTTGGAAAATACCTGTTGAATGCGTCAGTCCATGTATTTCTAATCTTTACAACAATGCCACATGGTAGATACTATGATCCCCATTTTAAAAAAAAAGGAAACTGATGCCCAGCGGGAGTGTTGTTAGTCTCCAATTACTATGCCCCACCCCTTCCATCCACTTCCTGCCCTCCTCTGTGCCCTGAGGGGCTAAACTCTACAGACTTATAACCTGTGCTCCTGGCTAGGGAAAGAGAGAGGTCAAGGTTAGGACCTCTGTTCCAGGGCATTGTTCTGACAGTGGCTGTGTTTCTCCAGGGCCACAGCCCCTGTCAGATGGCTCTTGTCCATGATGCCAGCTTTCAATAGGATCCAATAAAATATTCCCTCCTCTTGCCCCGTAAACCCGGGTGGTGATGGCGTTCTGCGATTACTAGTTCCTCAGTGCTTCACCATCCCCTGTGGGTTCCTGTAATCCTGCCCAAGCCTCAGTTAATAGTCCCTTTGCTAAACTCTCCTCAGTTAAACGTGCTGTGTGTGCCATCAATTTCCTGCTGGCATCTTGACTGATAAAGAGAAACGAAACCCAGGAGGCTGAAACAGGAGGATCACTTGAGCCCAGGGGTTCCAGAGAGTAGTGCACTATAAGCATGCCTGTGAACAGCCACTGCACCAGCCTGGGCAACATAGCGAGATGCCATTGCTTAAAAAACAAAAACAAAAACAAAAACAAAAAACAGAGAGAGAAATTAGATAACAAAGTCACACAGCTAAAAAGCAGTGGAGGCAGGCGTCAGACACTGAAGTGTCTAGCTATGAAGCCCATTTTCATTTTGTTATACCTCATATTCTTCTCTCAGAAACTGGTTAGGAATGAGCCTGCCCCGTGACAGTCTATGTTTTCCTCTAGACTATTCCATAACCCTGGCATTCTTTAGCACTCTCCCTTTCCCTAGAGAGACGAAGGGTGGCAGCATGGAAATAGGGCTCAGCCTTTTGTAACCCAAGAGACCTGGATTGGAATCCAAGCTCTGCTACTGATTTTGTGACTCGGCAAGGGCTTGACTTCTCTGAGCCTGTTTCTCGGTGTGTAAACTGAGAGTCATACTTCAGCGGGAGCTAATGAGGATTAAGTAAGCAAATGTATTTCTATCAAGAGTTCAGTCAAGTTGGCCTTTCTTCTCCTTTCTCCTAAGCACAGGTCTCATGGAAAGGCCGGAATACTTGCCTGAAATCACTCAGTCTCTGGTTTAAAGTGCTGCTCAATCCCTCTGCCGGGAGAGATGTCAGGAGCTTTGACAGTTGGAAAAAACGCACAGGCATGTTTCAGAAGGTGGACTGCAGAGCGCTCAGTGCAGGGGACCGAAGCCCAAGCCTTCTTTCAGGCATTGTTTTACTGACTTTCTTGCGACATGGCAAAAGGTGAATCTCATGACCAGTGTGTGTTTTCTCCAGCACTAATGACTGTGACTAAAATAGAGCTTTGTGGGGGAGAACCCACACAGCCCTCCCCTTGGAGAAGTTCTGAAGGCTGCCCTACTTTGCTTTGCCAGGGTGCATTGGGTTTGAGAGCCATTGGTTGGCAACTTCAGTCTCTCTATAAGCCTCAAAATGTGCAAAAGAAAATGCATTAATACGGGCTCACCAATACAGAATTTACAGAGGCTGGCCTGGTTCCTTTCCAAAAGGTGGTGCACAATGAAGGTTAACTTCTGAGGTGGGAAGGGTTGCCAGATAAAGGATAGGGTGCTCAGGTAAGTGTGAATTCCAGATAAACCGCAAATATAAGTCCGTCCCACTCAATGTTTGGGATATAGTACACTAAAAATTCTTTGTTTCTATTTGAAATTCCTGCTTACCTGGGCCTGGTATATTTTCATTTGCTAAATTTTGCAATCCTGTAAATGAGGGGAAGGGAGATGTTTCACTGGCTTACAAAACATTGTTTTCAAGCATTCTTCACACATTTCAGAAGCTTCATTTTACTCAGAAACCAATGTGCTTGTTATGAATTGCTTTTTTATACTCACTAAAAGAGGACTCTAAATAGCATCCTATCAACTGAGTTCTGATGTCTATTCCTTGAAATAATAAAACTGTATTTCCTTAAGAATATGCAATTATATCCTTTATCTAGAAGCCATGTATCTGAAAACCTCAAATATCAAAATGCTGACAAACTTTTATTATATCTGTGTGTAAGATATTTCACATGTATGTATTAAGTATGTCTTTGGGTACTCAGTAATTATTTTATGATTTTCATTTTATGAAAATCAAAGTCACCATTGTGTGGTTTGCATTTTCATAGTATGGACCATATTTTGCTTATGCTGTTTATTTCTCTTCAAACCATTAATAACTATATGATAAAGTATAATTTTATTGCAGTGCAAGTGTCTAAGGAACCACAGACAGTTTTTGTATTTTAAATTCCATAAAACATTCTTCCATTGACAAAAACAACGTCAACAACAACAAAATAAAACTCCTACAACACCCATAAGAAATGCCATGGGGTTCATGCAGTTCACTCAGGGTACTGCTGAGCTCTTCTTACATATCTACTCAAAAAGTTCTTGGTTTTTGGACTTTCCATCTCAAGCAGGTAGAGGGGAGCAAACTAGGAATGTGGCTAGGACTTCCACTAAAGTCAGGTACACCGAGAGCATAAGAGCAGAAGCCCCACTGAGACACAGGACCAAAAACTCCAAGAGTCCTGCAGGGGCCGGCAGATCTGCGCACGTGCCAGCCCTTAGGCAGCACTGTGTTACTGAGACACATAATCATGTTGCATGTCCTCATGAAAACTTTAAATTACATCCAAGTCAAAAATTTTGTCTTCCCATCCCTCTCTGGAAAAGGTACCATAGCACTTTAAAATATACTATTCTATGGCCAGGCGCAGTGGTTCACGCCTGTCATCCCAGCACTTTGGGAGGCCAAGCTGGGCAGATCACTTGAGGCCAGGAGTCCAAGACCAGCCTGTCCAACACGGTGAAACCCTGTCTCTACTAAAAATACAAAAATTAGCTGGGCATGGTGGGGGGCACCTGTAATCCCAGCTATTCAGGAGACTGGGGTGACAGAATCACTTGAACCCGGGAGGTGGAGGTTGCAGTGAGCTGAGATTGTGCCACTGCACTCCAGCCTGGGTGACAGAGCGAGACTCTGTCTCAAAATAAATAAATAAACAAACAAAATGTATTACTATAGTTTTGGGAATCCTAGACAATGTCACAATTTTCTCAGAAAATTAGAGTGCTGCAAATGTAGGGTAATTAAAACTGGATTTTAATATGCTTGTCCTTAGTAGTGAAGATAGAGTGAAGAATGACTATCACATATTACATAAGCAAGTGAAGGCTAGGTATGGTGGCTCACGCCTGTAGTCCCAGTGCTTTGGGTGGTGAAAGCAAGTGGATCACTTGAACTCAGGAGTTTGAGACCAGCCTGGCCAACAGTCTCCACTAAAAATACAAAAATTAGCCTGGTGTGGTGGTATGCACCTGCAGTGCCAGCTACTCGGGAGGCTGAGGTGGGAGGGTCACTTGAGCCTGGGAGGCAGTGCAGTGAGCAGAGATCGTGCCACTGCATGGGCAACAGAGCAAGACCCCATCTCAAAAAAAAAAAAAAAGTAGAAATTTGAAATAAAAGAGTAGTGAAAATGAAAGCATTCTCCTCCCAATAGAGTTCACACTCTGTTGAGAAGGATACAAGTAAGTAATTGTGTCCATCAGGATAGCTTAAATTATGCTGCAGTAACAAAGAACTCTACAATTGTTTCTTTCTTTTTTTTTTTCCTGACCTTGTGATCCACCTGCCTCGGCCTCCCAAAGTGCTGGGATTATAGGCATGAGCCCGGCCTACAAATCTGTTTCTTAACCAAGGTAGTTTATTTCTCATTCACCCTACTCCATATCGGCTGGGATCTGCTCTGCTTTTCTCCGAGCCCAGGCTAATGAAGCAGCCATCACATCTGGATACAGCATTGTCATTCTTCCATGAGATGCTCATTTTATAGAAGAGGAATCCTGGATTTAGGATGATTAGGTGGCTTAACTAGGCAAGAGCAGAACCAGCCCTGAAACCAAGGTCTTTTAATCCCTACACCAATACTTCTTCTCTTCTACAGATAAATTGTGCTGTGTACTAGGCTGACTGTTTCCCAGAGGGACTGGGAGTAAACAAAGCTCCAGGTTAAACTCCAAAAGTTCAGTCCTTCAGTTTTTGATATGTTAGCCATCATTCATTGACTCAGTTTACCATGTGTTGGCACTATTTTATGCACTGGGGATACGATGGTGATTAAAAAAAGATATACTGCCCTGGTCCTTGTGGTGCTTAGAGTTTTATGATGGGGAAGGTACATGGAACTGAGCTTCCCAAGCTTGGAAAGGAAGACTAAATAAAACGGCTCTAGAAGGCCGTGAGCAGTGGCTCATGCCTGTAATCCCAGCACTTTGGGAGGCTGAGGCAGGTGGATTGCCTGAGGTCAGGAGTTCGAGACCAGTCTGGCCAACATGGTGAAACCCTGTCTCTACTAAAAATACAAAAATTTACCAGGCGTGGTGGTGCACGCCTGTAATCCCAGCTACTTGGGAGGCTGAGGCAGGAGAATCACTTGAATCTGGGAGGCAAAGGTTGTGGTGAGCCAAGATTGTGCTGCTGCACTCCAGCCTGGGCGACACAGCAAGACTCCGTCTCAAAAAAAAAAAAAAATAAAGAAAAAAACTCCAGAGAGTTGCCTGAGGCTCTAGCTCCTAGAAGTTTCTTGCCTAGGGGTGTGGGAGGACACAGACACAGCCTGGTGGTTGGGAATGAGTCCACGACTGGGTCCGCTCTGTCCCTATCATCACTGAGCAGCAGTAACCCTGAAATGCTCCCAGAGACTCTGGTTCTGGGTCGGGGAGCTGGAGGGCTGAGTGGACCACTGCAATAGTGGAGAAGAAGGAGGGATGAGCACTGAGTGAGGAAGAAAAAGACAGAAAACCAAACCAAACAAACATCACTTTCCCCTGAAATGAGCCGGCAAACTCAGCTTTCAAAATACATGAAGAAATCTAATGCTAAGGAAGACAGCCAACAAAGTGAATAGTCAGGACAGGATTCTACTCCCGGTTAAAAGTAGAAAAAAGATCCAACTAAAAAAAACCTCAGAAATGATTAGTATAAACATTGGAATTTAAAATGCACCAGATAGAACATTTCTGGCCTGGATAAAGTTGAAGAAGGCATTAGTGAAGTGGAAAAGGGTGCAGAGGAATACACCCAGAATGCAGGCAAAGATGAGAAAGTATTAAGAGACATGGAAGATTGATCACATTGTACACTATAAATACATATCATTTCATCTGTGAGTTAAAAAAGATTAAAGAGTTAAATGAATTTATCTACAAAGGAATAAAAATTAGTCTGACAGCAAGCAGCCTTCTCATAGATACCAACCCTCATGTAATAAAAATTCTGAAAGAAAAGAGGAAATGACAGTGATGCAATATTTAAAGAGATAATGGCTGAGAATTTTCTAGAAGTGAAGATACATTGCAATTGAATTGCAGAACACCGTGGATAAAGAGATAATTGTAAATTAACAGGTTGGATCACCTCACTCGTCAGAATGACTCTTATCCACAAAAGATAACAAATGTTGGTGAGGATGTGGAGAAAAGTAAACCCTTTCACACCGTCAGTGGGAATGTAAATTGGAACAGCCATTATGAAAAACAGTATGGAGGTTCCTCAAAAAATTAAAAATAGAATTACAATATGATCCAGCAATCCAACTACTGAGTAATAGGTTCAGAGGAAATGAAAACAGTATGTCAAAGAGATATCTGCACTTCATGTTCATTGCAGCATTATTCAGAATAGCCAAGATACGGAATCAACCTAAGTGGCCATTAACAGATGAACGAATAGAGAAAATGGGGTATACGTACACAATGAAATACTATTCAGCTGTGAAAAAAGAAACAAATCCTGTAATTTGCCACAACATGGATGAATCTGGAGGACATTATGTTACGTGACATATGCCAGGCACAGAAAAACAAATACCATGTGATCTCACTCGTATGTGGGAACTGAAAAAAGTTGATCTTACAGAAGTAGAGAGCAGAATGGTGGTTACCGAGAGCTGGGGCTGTGGTCGGGGTAGGATGGGGGTGGGGCTGGTGAGTTGAAGAGATGTTGGTCAAAGGATATAAAGTTTCAGTTAGAAGGAATAAGTTTGAGATCTACTGTACCACATAGTGACTATAGTTAATAAGAATATATTGCATTCTTGAAAAATGCTTAACAGAGTGAATGCTAAGTGTTGCCAGCACAAAAATGATAACAATGTGAGGTAATGTACATGTTAATTAGGTAGATTTAGTCGTTCCATGTTATAATTTTACTTTAAAACATCACATTGTACACTATAAATACGTATCATTTTATCTGTGAGTTAAAAAAAGGTTAAAGAGATAAATTATTTTATCGACAAAGGAATAAAAATTAGTGTGATAGCAGCCTTCTCATAGACATCAATAGATTCTAGAAGATAATAAGGGTAATAAGTTGAAAGTGCAGAGGGAAAACAATTATCAGTCTAGAATTCTATACCCTGAAAAATAAAGAATTTCAGGCATCCAAAGATGAAGACAGTTTACCAACCACAGACTGTCACTTAAAGAACTACTAAAGAATATTTTATTTTGGGCCGGGCTCGGTGGCTCACGCCTGTAATCCCAGTACTTTGGGAGGCCAAGGTGGGCAGATTATGAGGTCAAGAGATCAAGACCATCCTGGCCAACACGGTGAAACTCTGTCTCTACTAAAAATACAAAATCTATCAGCCGGGTGTGACGCCACGTGCCTGTAGTCCCATCTACTCAGGAGGCTGAGGCAGGAGAATTGCTTGAACCCGGGAGGCGGAGGTTGCAGTGAGCCGAGATCACACCACTGCACGCCAGCCTGGGTGACAGAGCGAGACTCCGTCTCAAAACAAAACAAAACAAAACAAAACAGAACAAACAACAACAAAAAAAAAAACAATATTTTTTAAAAATAACTTTTATCTTTAAAAACTTTAACTCTGGAATAAAAATAAGATGGGGAACAGGGTCCACATGTAATTAAAAAGTGCTGAGGTCCTTGCTGTAGTCAAAAGGACACGTAAAGTTCTACTTAAGAAAAAAACTAGTAAAAGCAAAATGAAAAAACAAATTAAAAACAGCACAATAAGTAAGTGTTCAACTTAAAAAACTAGGCAAGAACAACAGAGAAATCCAAACTAGAAATAGGAAAATAATATAAGAGAAGAATGAAAGAAATTATATTCAGGGAAGGTGAATAAAACACAAAGTTAGTTTTTTAAAACAACTTACAGAAAAAGATAAACCCTGAGCACAACCAATCAATAAAAAAGAAAAACACAAACAGAAAGTGGGAATAAAAAGGGATAGAAATAGATACAGTGGAGATTTTAAAATACATAAAAGAATACTATTAACTCCATCTGAATAAATATGGAAACTTAGAAGAAATAAATAATTTTCAAGAAAGAAATTAAAATTTGGTAATTTATTCAGATAAAACCAGCACAAAGCCTTAGCTACTAAAGACATTAAATTATTAATCAAAAGTTCTTCCATCTCCGAAGACACCAGGCCCAAATATTTACCAGATTTTTAAAAAATAGATAAGCCCTGCTTTAAAAGACAAAAATTCTTTCAGAGGATGGGAAAAAGGAAGAGAATTTCCTAACTTATTTTTTGAGATATTAAAGCCAGACAGGGACAATCCAAATAAGGAAAATTATAACTTAATCTCATTTTTCATGTAGATACAAAACCTTAAAGAAAATATCATGACCAAGTGGAATTTCATCTCTAGAATGAAAGAATAATTCAAGATTCAAAAACTTATTAAATTAAAAAGGAAGGCCTTTTTCCTTTATTTTTTATCTTTTTAGTGTCTCAATAAATGAAGAAAAGGTATGGACAGAATATAGCATTCATTCATGGTTTTAAAAATCTTAGTAAACTAGGTATAGAAGGCAATTTTCTTTACCTGACAAAGGCTATACATCAAAACTCTACAAGCAAATATCATGTTAACTGGTACTATTTTAGAGACATTTTCATTAAAGTCAGAAATTACAGAAGGATGTAAGTTCTAAGCCTCTATTCAGCATTATACTGAAGTTCTTAACTGATGTAATATAAAAGAATGGAAAAAGAGAAAGATTAGAAACTGTTCTTGTTTGCTGAAAATGTGATTGTCTACATAAAGAACTCAAGAACATTTACGTACTCTTAGAACTAAAAACTATCCAGCAACGGTTGCTAAATACAAAAAAAACATGCAAAAATCAATAGCATTCTTAATAGTAATAACTAATTAGAAAATATATTGGAAAAATCCCATTTATAATAGTAACAGAAATTATATGGCATCTAGAGATAAATTTGTTAAAAGGTATGAAAGACCTCTAAGAAGAAAACTACAATAGTATTATTGAATAAAATACAAGAAGATCTAAATAAATGGAGAAAATTACTATGTTTATTGATTAGAGTACTCAGTAATATAAACATGTTAGCCATCTTGGTGGCACCTCTGGTGCAGTGGTATCACGCAAGATTCCCATAAAAATGTTAGCCATCTCCATATTTGTTTATAGATTTGATGAAATTTTCATATTAAAAATCCTCAAAATGGGCACAATTCTTAAGAAGCTAATTCTAAATTTCATGTGAATGGGCCAGGAAAAGCCAATAAAATTTGGAAGAAAAAGAAGAGAGGCTAGCAGGACTTGTCTTGTTAGATATTTAGACTTACTGAAAAGATTGTGGTAGTATTGGCATAGGGAATAGAAATAGACTAATGGAACCGAACAAAAGCCCATAAATATCCTATGTACACGAGGAAGCTCTGTACGTGACTGAAATAGCCTCACAAAGCAATGGGAGGAAATTGTGGAACTCGGATAACTGGTTATCCATATGGGAGTAAGTGAAATTAGATTCTCACTCACATCAGCCATAAAGATTAAAGACACAGATGTGAAAAGCAAAACTTTGCAACCTTGAGAAAAAACAACATATAGGAAGATACACTCATTATCATCAAGTACAGAAATTTTTTATATAAGATACAAACATACAAACAATAAAATAAGAGGGATATATTGGATCACATTAAGACAAAAAAACTATGTGTTAAAAAAGACAATATAAACAAAATGAAAAGATATTATAGAACAGGAGGAAGTATTTGCGATGAATATACCAAAATGGGAAATATTTCAAGAAACAAAAATTATATAAGCTTGATTATTTGATCACAGTGCAGTATAACTAGCTATTAATAATAGAAATTAAAACAAAAAATAAAGCATAAGGACAGAACAAAGATTAAACAAAACAAAAATTAAAGTATAAGAACACAGCAGTTAGAAGATAATTAAAATAAGAGCACAATATATCAACAGGTGTGAAATATTGTCAAAGTTGTACTAAAAGTTAAAGTTACAATCTTATTTGTTTTTATTTTCAAGGAAAGGAAAAATAAAAGCTTTCAACTCAAGAGTTTATAAAAACAGCAATGACAACAAAATCCCTAAGAAATCAGTAGAAAGAAAAGACTAAAGGCAAAACCAAAACTAACTGAATTAGGACACAGGAAAACTTACAGAATTAATTTGAGAGCACTTTTTTAAAAAAGTAATAAAGTAGACAAATATTAGAGAAACTAAAGAAGAAAAAAAACCCTATGGATAATAAAATTAGAAAATAAAAAGGGGAGGTTCTGCACCAGATAAGGAGATATTTTAAATACAAGACAATACTTTGCAAAATTATAAATTCTAAATCTGAAAACCTAGATGAAACGAATAGTCTGAAAATATATACATTATCAAAATTAGAAGTATAAAACCCACATATGCCAATCATGGCTGAAGAACTTAAAAAAGAAAAAAAGGAAAGATTTCCCTCCAGGAAAAAAATGTGTCTAGGCCTAGAAAACTTTATAGGAAAAAAAAAAAAAAGAAAACTTTATAGGAAAAAAAAATCTTTCAATTCCTAAGGAATACGTAATCACTATGTTTCAGTAATTTCAAACATTGACAAATATGGAAAATTTATCTAATTTACTTAGCAGAGATAACCCTGATGTAAAACCCTGAAAAAGACAGCTCAAAAAAAGAAGATAATAAACCTATCTAAATTGTGAACGTAGAAAAGAAAATCCAAATTCAGGTAACAGTATGAAAATAACCCAAGGAGCGTTTAATCTAAAATAAAAAATTTTATGTTTTAATATCTTTAAAATCCAACAGTGTAACATATGACATCCACAGGCTAAAAAAGAAAATCCAAATAAGATTCTCAATTAATGCAGGAAATACATTAGAATTCAACAGCTGGTTCCTATTAAAAAATAATTACAAATTTAAGAACTTTTATTAACATAACAAAAAGTGTTTATTTCAAATAAAGTCATCTTTAAGGATGAAATACTAATGCAATATTATTAAAATCAGGATCAAAACAAAGATATAGTTTGTTGCCAGTTTTACTAAATTTTGACCTGAAAGTTCTAACCGATGAAATAGGGCACTTATAAAAATAAGATGCACAAACACTGGAAGGGAGAAAATAGATTTGTAATTATTTGTATATGATATAATTACATTCCCAGAAATTCAAAAGAACAATTCAACTAAGAATTATTAGAATCAATATGAGAGCCCAAGAAAACTGCTAAATATAAAAAAGACACAAAAGCCAGTACCTTTTGTATATACAAATTTTCTGTATAAAAATTTGTATATAGAAATTTGCTACATTGCTTTTCTATATAGAACTATTATCCAATTAGAAAATATAACTTTTAGAAAAGATAAAATGACAATAGCAAAAATCAACAATGATGACATTGGAAACTTCTGTGGACTGCCTTGGAAAAGCTATAATGAGAATGTGAAGGACCCATATAAAAAAATTATACAATGCTGTTGGAAAATGTAGAAGCTTTGAATACTGAGCTTTATGGCAACGACATCAGTGCTTTGCAAATTAATTTGAATGGTCAATATAATTTCAATAAAAATCTCAATAGTGTTCTTTTCAGAATTTCACAAAATCATTCTAACGTTCAACCAAAAGAATAATTAAGCATGAACAGCAAATAAAATGTGGGGTTTTTTTTGTTTGTTTGTTTTTTGAGACTGAATTTCACTCTTGTTGCCCAGGCTGTAGTGCAATGGTGCAATCTCGGCTCACTGCAACCTCCGCCTCCGGGGTTCAAGCCATTCTTCTGCCTCAGCCTCCTGAGTAGCTGGGATTACAAGCATGCACAACTACACCCAGCTAATTTTATATTTTTAGTAGAGATGGGGGTTTCTCCATCTTGGCCAAGCTGGTCTCCAACTCCCAACCTCAGGTGATCAGCCTGCCTCAGCCTCCCAAAGTGCTGGGATTACAGACATGAACCACCATGCCCAGCAGCAAAGAAAATGTTGAACATGAAAAGGAATGATGAGACAGGGGCCTTGCCAGCTCTTAAATCATTTTTAAAAGCAAATATAAATAAGAGTATGGAACTGACAAAAGAACAAGTGTAAAAATGTACATATCAAGACATAGAAGAGATATTCTGAGATCACAGTACATATGAGAACTCTATGGTAAATAAAGCATCACAAATTAGCAGAGAATAAAAGTATTGGCCAGGTGCGGTGGCGCACACCTGTAATCCCAGCACTTTGGGAGGTCAAGGCAGGGGAATCAACTGAGGTCAGGAGTTCAAGACCAGATGAAAATGGCCAAAATGGTGAAACCTCATCTCCACTGAAAAATACAAAAACTAGCCAGGCATGGTGGTGGGAGCCTGTAATCCCAGCTACTCAGGAGGCTGAAGCAGGAGAATTGCTTGAACCTGGGAGGCAGAGGTTGCAGTAAGTCGAGATTGCACCACTGCACTCCAACCTGGGCAACAGAGTGAGATTCCCATCTCAAAAAAAAATATATAATAACAATAAAAGTATTATTCAATACATTGTTCTGGGTTAACTGATTATTTAGAAAAAAATTAATCTAGAGATTTACCTCAAATCATAATCAAAATAACTTTTGATGGATAGACATAGTTAGATGTAAAATACATACACATTAAAATAAAATAAAGAAAAATCAGAAGCACATGAAAAAGTGTTCAATAACTTTATCAAGGGAATGCAAATTTAAATTACAATAAGCTACTACTGCACACCTAACAGAATGGCTAAAATAAAAATGTCTGACAACACCAAATGTTGACAAAACTTTGGAGCAACTGAATTCTCATGCATTGCTTGTGGGAGTGTAAAATGGTATAACTCCTTTGGAGAAAAGGCTGGTGGTTTCTTATAAAATGAAGTATACATCTATCCTATGGCCAGAAATTCCATCCATAGGTATTTAAGAAAAATGAAAGCATATGTCTATAAAAGGACTTTTACAAGAATGTTCACAGTTTCATTATTCATAATGGGACCAAACTGGGGACAGCCTGGTGTCTATCAATAGAGGAATGAATAAACAAACTGTCATATAGACATACTATAATGAAAGCTTACTTTTAGTAACAAAAAGACACAAATTCCTGAAGCTTACCAACACAGATGAATTTCAAGAACATTACGCTGTCAAAGAAACCTTATGCAAAAGAGTTCATGCTGTGTGACTCCATTCCACATAAAGGTCAAAAACAGACCAAACTAATGATGAAAAAACTAAAATTTGTGGTTGCCTATATAGGTAGTATGGGAGTGAGGACAGGCTGGGAGAGAACACGAGGAAGCTTTCCAGGATGATGGTAATTTTTATTTTTTAAAAAGGTCTGTAGATATGATCTACATAACACACTTACTTAAAGGGTACAATTCATTGTTTTTTCGTATCCTCATAGATATGTGCAACCATCACCTGAAAAAGTCATACCCTTTAAGTTCTATATCTTGAAAAGCATATGCATCTGTCATTTGTCAAAACTCACTGAATGATCTATTTAAGATTTGTGCATTTCCCTGTAATTACATAAAATATGGAAATTTTATCTTTAAAAGGCTGTTTTCTATTAGAAGAAAATATGAAATAGTTTTTAAAGTTCTATATGAGAAAAAGTCATTCTCCAGAAAAAAAAATTGACAGATTCGATTACTTTAAATCTTAAAATCTCTCTGTGCCAAAAATATATAAATATAACTTCCATTCAAATGTAAATGTCAAGCCAGGGAATTATTATTATTCAAAAAAAAAATAGGGAGGTCTTTGTTGATATATCTTATATATGTATAAAACATTTTAAATCACTGCAGATATTAAGATTCCAACAGATGTACAGGCAAAGGCTCTGAACAGAAGATTCATAAACAGAAAATAAACTAGTTAACAAACATGGAAAAAATTTCTTTGTGTTTATAGAAATTAAAATTACATCAAGAGCTACATATATCAAAGACTGTATGATTCATATATTATTTAGTTTATTTATTTTTGAGAAATATGTTGATTCTTTTTGAGGAAATATATTTAAAGTAAATAAGAATTGCCATGAACGTAGATTTAGCTACAATAATGTTTATTACAGTACTATTTACAATATTGATGAATCAGATATTACCCAAATATTTAACATAGAGTATTAGTAAGGTAAACTACAGTACAAAAATATTACATTAACTTGGGACTCTTGTACAATCATTAAAAATTATGTTGTAGAAGAAGAAGAATTCTTATGAGGTGGAAAGAATGAAGTGGGAAGATGTTTACATTTCAAATGAAAAGAAAAAAAAGCCAAAAAAAAGTATTGGTTCTGTTACACTAGCTCTTTCCCCTGCATCTCCACTGTGGACACACAGGCATTGAGCTTCTGTCTACCATCTCCCTTCTCTTTTCCCCGTTTCCCTTTGGAAGCCATTCCTGTCTTTCATCCTAGTAAGAAGGAAATAGGCTCGCATTAGAAAAGTGGAAAAATGAAAACAAGAAGGATGTACAACTCTGTTCTGGTTAACTTTTTTATTGGGCAAAAAGTATTGCCATGATTAAAAATTCAAAGTCAGAAAGTGTATACGATGAAAAGTCTCTCTACCTCGTCCTAGGCTCTTTAATTAGTTTCTCTTATCTCCTTCCAGACATACTTTTTAGAAAGACATTTAGCAAAAGCAACAAACAAACAAATGAAACACAAGACAATAAAAAGAAAAGAAGGCAGGGAGGAAGAATATGGAGGGAGAGATGGGAAAAGAGGGAAAGAAGAAAGAGTAGAAGAAATAAAGAAAAGGGTACTAGGGGAAAAATTCAAATAAGTTTATTCTGTAACGGCTCTAAACAGCCAATGTTTATTTTAGAATATATGTTAAACATTTGGATCCTTCAGCAACCTGCTACTAACTTAAAAACACTATTAAATTAGTATTAAATTGTTTACAAGTATTTTTAAAATAAATAAACCAGGATCAGAAGTAAGGAGCCTTTTTACTTGAGATGCCTTAAGGAATAGTCGTCCACACCCAAATTAGGATGCCGGTCCAACAAACATTAATGAACTACAGTAACGACGGAGTTGGGGAGGTGAAATTACGACTGTATTGGACATGCAACTTTGAGAGAAAGACAGCGGTGGAGGTTTAGACATTAGAAATGCCTGACCCTGCATTTACCCCATTGGAGAACTGGCCTAGGACAGAAATACCAAATGACAGTCACCAGGAGGACACACTAAATTTGCTTTCTGGCATCATCTTCAAATATTTGGGATGGGACCACAGATCCTGACTCTCCTTAACGGCCATTTTGGATTGATTTGCCGTGAATGGACTGGCTTAGATTTACTGCTTGAAGTAAGCCTAACAATAATTATTAATGGGTCCAGGATGAAGGGATCACTCAATACAAGTAGTCCACAAAAGCACACCTGAGCCTCTTAGTTCAGGGTAGGTCGATGTTTTTGGTGTGCTCTTTCTCCGGGGCTCCTTCTTTTTCCATGAGGGCGCAAATGTGGAGCATGCAAAGGATGTATACTCAAGGGACAAGGCTTAATAAAATTGTGTTGGTCATCAAAGACATTCTTAAGTAAACAGAAATACTTTTGTGTGTAATTCAGCTTGGTAGCCCCAAAATAATAACCAATTTGTTTATGAATAACTTATGTATAAGTGAATGTATAATTAGTTCACAATTTTTTTCTTAACACATTAAAAAAATTATTGACCACTCTCCATGAGAATGACACCTTGCTAGATGCAATAGCAAACCACAAGAGCAGAGCTCTGGCATTTATAGCTTTTATCTCATTCGTTAATTCTGCAAATACTTACTGAGCACCTTCTATGTGACAGCTCTAAGTTAGACACTGGGGCTACAGTAGTGGGCAGACCCTGTCCCTACCCTACAAAAGTTCAAGGCTCTTTTTCTGATGTAGGCAGAGAAAGTGTTATTAATATTCTCACTATGAGATGAGGAAATTGAGACATTCCCATTCCAATATTCAGTTCTGGAACAGGACTGGAGCCCAGCTTTTCGCTCCTGAGGTCTAAATACTTGGCACACTGCACTCCATGTCTCTCAGAACTTTTCCCATAATAATGAGACAAAGGAGCTTTAAGAAGACATTCCCCAGTCCCCCTCTCCATGGGCTTCTGCCCCTGTCTTTAAAACTGGGGGAAATGGGTTTTGTCCTTGTTCCTGTTTTAGAAGCAGCAGCACAGCCTTAGAATATTATTATAATTATTAATACTGGTAACATCATAAAAAATAAATAATTTGCTAAAGTCTTTAAATCCACCTTTCCCTAGAGTTGGGTAAATGGAAAATAAGCTATAAAGACATTTTTTTCCCCATAAAAAGATCAGACATCAAGGCATTCAGATAACAATGCTAGATCTGAATTGGTTCTTAGGGAACTCTAAGTTCACCTGCCTTTCATGACATCTGAATCCTTTGCACAGAAACAGACACGAGACAGAAGGGTTGTTTTTCCTGAGAGCATTTTCTTATTCCTTCACTCATTGCAGCTGTTAGCAGCAGCTGGTTACTTGAGTGTGCTGAAATGCCCACTGCCGTGTAAACACTCTCTCTAACACCCTGCATTACTCATAGTTTGAAAATCACTTTGACTCCTGAAACATAATTATGTTAATGTCAGATGAGTCAGCAGGGGGACAACATGCTGCTCCTACGGCAGCTGCACCTCCTGCCAACCTCCGAACGTATCAGAGCCTGGGGCTTCAAAAAAAAAAAAAAAAGAAAGAAAGAAATCGAAAAGAAGGAAAGAAAGAAAAAGAAAACCCCTTTCTGTGGGTGGGAAGAGAAATTATATTTATGGCTCAAAGAACAGCTTCAAAGAAGTGGCCGATTTCACTTTCCCTGCAACATGAAAGGAAGAGTTAAGTAAAATCGCTACCCCTAGGTTAATCTGTTTATGTGAAGAATAAACAGGAATTTGGAAACTTTCTCTAGGGAATCTGTGACTTTCCCTCAGAGACGGTTCAAGACAAGTCACTCTGGTCACTGTTCAGTCGTGATCCATTAGTCGCCGTACGAGGAGTTTTCACTTTCCCGGGAAGTGATGCCAGGCAGTGCAGAAGGTGCATCCTCTTGGGCACCAATAGGAACCAGGAGGTTGCTCAATTTTCAGGGGTCCTCAAACCCTGGATGGCTTCCCAGCACACGCTTTGCTCCGGCGGCATGACCCCCTCAGACAGTTTGCAGCCACTTCTGTGAGCTGTTTTCAGCGTCATTTATAACCTCTCAACTATTTTCCCTCCCTCGGCTGCTGGGGAAGGAACAGGAACTGAGTAGGACAGGGCTAGGGGATTCTATGGCCTGGCTGACCATGACCTCCACCCCATCTATGCCCCTGGTCACAGTTCAACCTGCCAGTAACCCCAAACATCACCCCTCAGCCTGCCTTACTCCACCTGCCCTGTCCAAACTCAGGGTGTTGCTTTACATCCACATCGTGCCTCCGAAAAGGCTCTCAGCTTCCTTACCTCACTGATGTCTCACAAAAATCCATATTTTATAAATGGGAAAATTGAGTTTCAGAGAAGGGGTGTCTTTGTCCACGGTCGCACAACAAATGGCAGAGCCAGACACTCAAACTTGTGCCCTTTCTGGGCTGCCAACAACAGAACCACAGATCCACATTTAAAGGATGGAAGAGGACCAGTGGGGCTGGAAGAACCCCAAGTGCACACGTTTTTACAGATGAGAGGAATAACCAAAATCCAAAGAGAAACAGTGACTTGCCCAAGGTCACACAGCTTTTACTTGGCAGAACTAGCTGCCAAACAAGATCTCTTGACCCTCATTCCAGGGCTTTTCCTCTCTAACATCTTTACTCCCTCACTCTGGACTTACTCCGTTTAAGCACAGGAAGAACCAGCTCTCCCCATACCCAGCCTATATCCAGTTAACCTATCCATGTTACACTGCTGATACAAAGCATTCTATTCCCAAAACACAAGGGCCCCAGAAGAGGTAGGAAAGTCAAGAAGGAGAACACACTAGAAGGAAGGTGTTAACCAACTCCAATTGCTTCCTATTATGAATAATCAATGCCTTACATCGACTACAGCACTGACTAATGGTATCCCCAAATCACGGTTTCATCCAGGATGAGACCGAGACCACATCACTGCCTCACTGGGATGCCACAGGTCATCCCGCAGGTGTTATGTAACCTGAAGAGGGGTCAGTAAAAACCTTAATCCAACCTAGAGCTTCTGCAGCACTCTAACTCCTGGACTTTTTGATCCCTATCCCTCAGATCACTTCACTGAGTGCCATATGCACCGAACTGCTCACTTTCCCACCCCTCTTCCGGGTGTCACCCACCCAGCAGGGCCACAATGGGTACTCCCCCAGCTGGAGGCTTCCTGACCAAACACCTTTCTCCTGTAACATTTTTCCCACTTAGCCCCAAAGCCAGAGAAAAAGTCAAGACTCACATTTTGGGGCGAGGTGCTGAAAATCCTTAGGAAATGGCAGAGCATCCTATATAGAGGAGGATTTCTCTTCTTGTCACATCTTCCCATCTGATCCCATCCAATTTATCCTCAAGGCATGGTTGGTCAACTAAAGCTAACCCCACCTCTGCCCCCCAAAGCAACCAACAGCTGTTACTATATTGAGTGGCAATATGATGTCATATCATAGGTGACTAACCCACCAAGGCTTCCCTGCGAGCCATCATCTAAATATGACAGCCTTCCATCATCCTGACCTTTTCACGGGAGAAAGCAGAGTGAGGGGCTTGACACTGATCCGGGGCTCCAGTGCATGTCTGGCCTTCTGTAGCCAGCACCTCTGGGGACACACATGAGCAAATGAGGACACACAGGCCCCTCATGCACAGATTCTTTTCTAGTAGAAGACACTTTCACCCAAGACAGCTTTCTTGCCCTGGCCTGACTTTGAAAATAGTAGCCATCAGAATAGATAAGAATCACAGTCATAGGGAGGAATGAGGAGGCCTGTATATATTTACCATGCTATATATCCAAGTGCTGGATTAGATTCTTTACATACAGTTTTGCATGTAGCTCTCAAAACACTCTGAGGAAGGCATTACAATCTCTGTAAAGTTAGAGAAACTAAGATTAGAGGGGTAAGTAACTTCCCCCAGGTTACAGGGCTTGGCTCAGATTCCAGCCCAAATCTGTGTAACACTACAGTGGAATGAACTCTACAGAAAGGTGTTAGCACCTCACTTGGCTTTCTTAAACATCAACTTTATTGTGTAGAACAGTTTTAGATTGACAGCAAAATTAAGCGGAAAGTACTCAATTTCCCACAGACTTCCTCTTCCCACACTTGTATAGCCACTTCCTTTATCAATATCCCCCACCAGCTGGTACGTTTGTCACAATCAATTAACCTAATTAACAAATTATTCATACATGAAATCCATAGTTTACGCTGGGGTTCACTCTTGGTGTTGTACATTCTATGGGTTAGGGCAGATTTTTAAACACAAGTATCTACCATTATTGTATCCTACAGAATAGTTTCACTGCCCCAAAAACCCTCTGTGCTCCACCTGTTCATCATCCCCACTCCTCAACCCCTGGTAACCACTGATCTTTTTAGTTTCCATAGTTTTGCCTTTTCCAGAATGTCATATACAGTCATTCATCACTTAACAACAAGAATATGTTCTCAGAAATGTATCGTTAGGTGATTTCATTGTTGTGCCAACATCATAGAGTGTACTTACACAAACCTAGGTAGTGTAGCCTACCACACACCTAGGCTATATGGTATAACCTATTGCTCCAAGCTACAAACCTGTATGGCATGTTACTATTTTGAATACCGTAGGCAACTGTAACACAATGTTAGGTATTTATGTATCTAAACATATCTAAACATAAAAAAGTTAATAGGTTGGCTGGGTGCAGTGGCTCACACCTGTAATCCCAGCACTTTGGGAGGCTGAGGTGGGCGGATCACAAGGTAAGGAGTTCGAGACTGGACTGGCCAACATGAAATCTCATCTCTCCTAAAAATACAAAAAATAGCTTCGCATGTTGGCAGGCATCTGTAATCCCAGCTACTTGGGAGACTGAGACAGGAGAATCACGAATCTGGGAGGTGGAGTTTACAGTGAGCTGAGATTGTGACATTGCACTCCAGCCTGGGCGACAGGGCAAGACTCTGTGTCAAAAAAAAATAACATTAATACGTTTCACTACTATGTTATGACAACTGTATCACTAGATGACAGGATTATTTGAGCTCCATTATATCTTTTTGCTTTTTTTTTTTTTTTAATTTTTATTGTTGTTGTTTTGATACAGAGTCTCGCTCTGTCGCCTAGGCTGGAGGGCAATGGTGCAATCTCAGCTCACTGCAACCTCCATCTCCCGGGTTCAAGCTATTCTCCTGCCTCAGACTCCAAAGTAGCAGAGATTACAGGCACCTGCCACTATGATCAGCTAATATTTGTATTTTTAGTAGAGACAGGGTTTCACCATGTTGGCCAGGCTGGTCTTGAACTCCTGACCTCAAGTGAGCTGCCCGCTTTGGCCTCCCAAAGTGCTGGGATCACAGGTGTGAGCCACCACTCCTGGCCCATTATATCTTTTGGGACCACTGTTATATCTGCGGTTCATTATTGACTGAAACGTCATGTGGCACATGACTGTATGTCCATGTGTTTTCTATCCAATTACCACGCAGGTTTACCTTTTTTTATTCCATCCATTCATACATCCAATATTTATTGAGCACTGAATAAATGGAATGAATGTTTGTGTCTCCTCCAAAATTGTATGTTGAAGCCCTAACTCGAAGTCTAATGGTATTTGGAGGTGCAGCCTTTGAGAGATCATTAGGTTTAGATTAGGTCATGAGGATGGTGCCCTCATGATGGAATTAGTGCCCTTAGAAGAAGAGGAAAAGATAGGAGAGCTCTCTCTCTTCACAGGCACAACACCAAGGAAAGGCCACGTGAGGACACAGCAAGAAGGCAGCTGTCTGTAACCCAGGGAGCCAGTCCTCACCAGACACTAATCTGCTAGCACCTTGATCTTGAATTCCCCAGGCTCCAGAACTGTAAGAAATAAATATCTGTTGTTTACACCACCCAGTCTATGGTATTTTGTTATAGCAGCCCAAATTGACTAAGACAAGCACCTACCATATGTTCATCTTAGATAACAAGTCCTTAGAGGACATTGAATCTGTTTAGGTAAGTCTCTGCGCAGAGTTGCACCCATTACAGCACCTCATCCATTAATAAATGCTTCCCCCGCCCCTTATCTTCACTATGACACTTAAAAAAATTTCTGGCTGGGCGTGGTGGCTCACACCTGAAATCCCAGCACTTTGGGAGGCCAAGGCGGGCGGATCACCTGAGGTCCAGAGTTCGAGACCAGCCCAACCAACATGGAGAAATCCCGTCTCCACTAAAAATACAACATTAGCCAGGCATGGTGGCACACGCCTGTAATCCCAGTTACTCGGGAGGCTGACGCATGAGAATAGCTTGAATCCGGGAGGCGGAGGCTGTGGTGAGTTGAGATCATGCCATTGCACTCCAGCCTGGGTAATAAGAGCAAAACTCCATATCAAAAAAAAAAAAAAATCTTTAAAAATTGAGATGAGGTCTCACTATGTTGCCCAAGCTGGTCTCAAACTCCTGAGCTCAAGCAGTCCTCCTGCCTCGGCCTCCCAAAGTGCTGGGATTAAAGGCATGAGCCACTGCTCCCAGCCAAGAGATTCTTTTTGATTGGGGCTGGGGAGAGATGGGTGGGGGGATAAACAGAAAGCTAGTGAGTGGTTGAAAATATGAAGCCTGTGAGGCCATCTGCATGAATAATTATCATCAAACTGTAATATAATATTTGTTATGTGTAACAATACAGATATCAAATTATTGTGATTATTATTATAACAAACCATTATGCAGCACTTCCTGTGTTTTAGAATTTAAGAGTTTTTACATAAATGGTAAATCTACTTGTTGCCTGAAAAGGCTGTACAGGCTGAAATATAAATAGAATGAAAGTTTCAAATAAATTCCTGGAGGGCAGATCCAGAACAAGTTATTAAAGTGGAGTTAGAAATAATCAGGGTGCATTCCTAACCTATGAGAATGATGTCATGAAGGGCAAGTGCCATAATCCAGCCCAACCCATGGTAGTGTCTCCATTGGAGGCAGAGCTCATGGCCATTGCTAAGGAGTTACTATGGAACTGGATTCCACCAGGGACCCCCGAGCTTCCAGCAAGCAGGGAAACCCTTCCACCTCTGTCAGGGTGCAGACCATGTGTGTCTCGCTGCCCCATGGCTCTCCTTCCGCAAAAGTGGAGCTTTGCTTTGTGTCACACAATGAGTCACAGGCACAGTTGGACACTGACCCAGGATTCCTGTTCTTTTGCTTGCCAGGGCTGTTTGCCGGAGATCACAATCCTTCCACATTAGTGGCCAGTTACATTTATGGTTCTTAATGACATTTAATGGGGCTTCTGGGATAAAGAAATGATGGAGAGTAAAGACTGGAAGATAAAAAATTAAAATTGAAATGACAAACAAGATTTTTATTACTGAAGGTTTAAAAATGGCAATCCACTTCACTGTGTCATTCCACTGGGAAATGATTCCTGGGTCTGAGGAGGAACAGCTCACCTGTCTTCAAACAAGGTGGGAGGCAGAAGGAAAGAGGAAGTGGGAATAGCCAGTGGTTATCAGAAATCGTGTTCTCCAATTCTTCCCTATGATTTCATGTCTATATTTACTTCATATCATTTGTCTTCCCTTCCATCGTATATATGACATGTTCCCATTTGCCATGCACATTCATGCCCTTTGTCCTACCTGCATCTTATAACAGTGGTGTGTGTGTGATCCATGGAAAAGAAGCAGGCTGGAAGTCAAGTAACTAGAAATCTCTACCCCTAACAGGCCGTAGGACCCGGGGAGGCCACCTCACCTAGACCTTAGTTATAAAACAGGGGCTTGCCTGGTTGGCCTGGAGGTAGCATACCACTCTAAGTTTCCATGTGTGTGTGTGTCCACCCCGAATACAGAGGAAGAAGTTCCTGTCCCCACAGAACCCCCATCCCCCCACCCCCAACAATACCTGAGGCTGCCAGCAGTTTTTCTCTCCTGAGGAGCACACACAAGGTGTTTGGTCACAGGCACTAGGAAACCTGTAAGAACTGGAAGAGCAGTGGGCAATGCTTCTATCAGTATGAGGGGCAGGAGCTGGGGACACCAAGGAGAGAGCCTGCTGGTGGCTGGAGACTGGGGGCGGGTGGGGAGAGGAGTCAGCTCTAAACATCTCCCAGGAGTCAGCTGGAGGTGGAAGGTGCTTCTGGTACACCTGGCATGTGTAGCCTGAGGAAGGGGCTGCAATAGTTAGCCAAGGACCAGTAGTGATTGTCAGACGGTAACAGTGACAGTGGCTCACTCACTTTGCTTCATTTCCAGGACACAGTTACCATCACTTTGCTCAAAATTTTGCGAAGTAGTTGTTTCTAATTTGTTTTTGGCACAATCATGCTGTTCCGATGGGAAACTTTATGTTGTTTTATGCTTGAGAGGGGACGATGATAGAGGAGATAACAAAGTGTTTCTTCTGCACTTGGGCACATCTGGTCGCTGGTAGGCCAGGTGAGGACTCTTTAAGTAGAATGGCCTCTCGAGTTTCCAGAAAGGAAACACAGAGTCAAGGGTGGGCCTGGCAGGGCTGGGATGGAGAGCCAAGTGGGGTGCCTAAGATGCAAAACTGAAGGCGGTGCTCATGGTCAGGCTCTGCAAGCACAGGGTGGGCACTTGATGTGATGCCTCCTCATACACCTTCCCGTGTCTGGGCCCTGAGGTCCGCCACCTCCATCTCTGGAGATCTGGTCTGGCACGGGTTACCTGCTGAAAGGCACTGAGATTGTGTTACAAGTGGAAAAGCTGGGTCTAGGGGACTCACATGCACAGAATAAGACACACATTTCACAGCCCACCTTCATCACCAAAACCATGAACTTTGGAGCCTGATGACCTGGGACTGACTTCCATCTCGCCATTCATTAGCTGTGTGACCCAGCGAAACATGCTTAATCGCGTGCCTTGATTTCTATCCTCATCAGTAAAATGGGGAGGACAATACCTACCTCAGAGAAGAGGATTAAACGACAGGAGGACGGAGGCTCATGAAAACACCTGGCACAGAGCAAACCTCAGTAAACTGTGAGTTCCCTGTAAGGCTGTCATGTTGTTTACAATGATGTGTTGGCCAAGGATCCTGGCCTCTGGAAACCTTCATTGGCAATATTAGCATAGTAGGAGGGTTTGGAGATCAGTCCACGAATTTACCACCCAAAGATATTAACTGGTTTCTGGTCACACCACTAATGACAGTTTAGACACAGTTGAAATAGTGATAAATGGGCCTAGTTGGCCGAAGTTGATGGATTCAAAAATAAATATTTAAACTACAGCTTTTCTCTGACAGCAGAGGCATCAGACAGCAGAGACGCCATAAGGGAAGGGTTAGAGAGTCAAGGGCCATAGAAAACTCTTCCTGACACTTGCTTCAGGCTCAGAGGGCAACTGAAATGTCCATCTGGTTAACCAAGGAGGGCTTCCAGGAAGAGGTTCTGGGACTTCAAAGAGCCTCCAACTAGGCTCGGTTGTTCTACCGTGTTCATCATCATCTCAACAGTCAACTCTCTTTAAGTATAAAAGGGTACAAGATGGGTTCTGAGCCTGCAGGTGTGTGAGTGGAGTCATCTCCCCAGAAGTTTCACGATAGCAAGCCTGGCCCCTTTAAGGCATCGAAACTCAGAACATTCTATCAGCTGCCTCGGCCTCCCCGTGGCGCGCTTACGTCACCCTTCGGGGAAGCGCCTGACGTCAGCGCGTTCTTGGCGACTGGGGCGGGGCCGGTGAGTCACCCGGACCGCGCCCCTTGCTCCCCGCCCCCGCCCGGCCGCGCGCACGTGAGCGCGCGCCGCGCGGGTTGCTAATTTTAGCTCCAGCGGCTTCCCTGGGGTCCCGTGAGGTGAAGGCGGATAGAGGGGACGAGGCGGGCAAGGAGCGCGGCTTTCCTCGTCCATTCCTGCTCCGCCGTGGGTCTTCCTCGAGGACCGGGTCCAGCCCGAGGGGTGGGGGCCCACGGGCGACTCGAGGTGCTGGAAAGCGGGCGCTTACCGAGGCGAGAACCGAGGGGTCTCCCCGCTTGGAAACCCCTCCCCTCCCTCGGCCCTGGACACAGTCGGCGCTCAATAAATGAATCGAAGTTTCTTCCTGGACAGCGACCCTGGGCTTTCGGAAGAAAGCCAGAGGGGCAGGGTTCTGGAAGGTTCCCTGGCGGCTGGGGTGCGGTGCGGGCTGAAATCCGAGCAGGAGCGGGGCGCGGCCCTCGGGGACCAACTGTGGGGGGCCCCGCCGCGGGAGTGGGGCAAGGGCGGGCCTGGACCCTTGGGGCCACCGCGTCAGTTGGTGGGGCCATGGGAGGGACCATGCCCGCCCGCTGTGAAGGGCGGTGGCCCTTCTAGGGTCAGGCCAAGCTCAGAGGCCTGAAGGTCACCGGGTGAGGAGCCAGCGTGGGTGCCGCAGAAGCCAAGCGCCGCGTCCCGAGTCCTGCGCGAACCTGGATGACCTTCCAGGAACCAGATGAGAGCTGCATATTCAAGAAGCAGTGCCAGACACCTTGGGAAATCGACACTCTCCTGTCCTCGAGTGGGGGTGGGGGTCCTGGAAAGAAGCTCTGTCAGCGTAAAGTGAACTGCAGTTTTGACTTTGCAGAGGGATCCGCCGTGTCACAGTGACCCGCATTCCTGTCATTGGTGTGGTGTGTTTCACAGTCACTGCCTCCCTAGGTAGACTGTAAAACGGCGTTCTTCGTAGAGCCTTTGACCTCCTCATAAGATTATGTTGGAAATTACATGATAGTAAACATAATGATAAACGGGGAATGTTAAATGTTAGTATGGGAACATTTTCTAATGGTTGCATCCTTAAAATTTTCTATTTCAAGTTTTTGAAGGCTATAACCTTAAAAAAAGCTGACCGTAGAAAAATGGTGGAAAGAGTTGTGGAATAAAGGTGGCTTTATTTATGACATGAATAAATGACAGAAATTGGTATGTGTCATTTTCCTTTGTTTTCCAAAAATATCACATTGGCCTTTGTAAATTGGAAGTTTTTCAGGTGTCAGTGTGGAACCTGCAAGATTTTTAGGGCTTTATATCCATCTTAAAACTGGTTTTAAAGGATTGGCAGTTACAATCTAATACTGGTATTTGTAACAAATACGTCCAGAGGTAGGCATACTGGTTTTTTTATATTGTTATATAGCAACAAAGGTCTCTTTGTCCTAATTTTTAGGACAAAGTTGCAACCACATTTGCCTCAATGTAATGCTTATAGGAGGAGGGTCTTAAATTGATTTGAAAGCAGGTTGTATTAGGGTTTTCCAGAGAAACAGTACCAACAGGATATACAGGCATGACTTATTTTATTGTGTCTCACTTTATTGCACTTTGCAGATAATGTGTTATTTACAAATGGGTACCGTTGGTACCGTTTTTTCCAGCAGCATGTGCTCACTTTATGTCCCTGTCGGCATGTTTTTAGCAAGAAAATATATTTAAATGAAGGTATGTACTTTTTAAAGACATAATGCTATTGCGCACTTAAGACTACAGTGTAGTATAAACAACATATATGTACTGAGAAACCAAAATATTTGTGTGGATCCCTTTATTGTGATATTTACTGCAGTAGTCTTGAACCAAACCTGCAGTATCTCTGAGGCACACCTGTGTGTGTATTATATGATTTATTATAAGGAATTGACTTAAGCAATGGTGGAGGCTGGCAAGTCCCAAGATCTGCAAGGTAAGCAAGCTTGAGACCTAGGAGAGCTGACGGTGTAGTTCTAGTCCAAGTCCAAAGGCAGGAAAAATCCCGTGTCACAGTTAAAAAGTAGGAAAAATTCTCTCACTCTGGGGAGGGCCAACCTTTTCATTCTATTCAGGCCTTTAAATGGTTGGATAAAGCCCACCTGCGTTATAGAAGGCACTCTGCTTTATTCTATCAATTGAAATGTTAATCTCATCCCAAAACACCCTTACGAAGATACCCCAGAATAATGTTTGACCAAAATATCTGGGCACCCCATAATCCAGTCAAGTTGGACACAGAATTAACCGTCACACTGACCTGTCTGATTTCCAAAGATCTTGGCTGTAAAATTGTGACTTTGGTCTCTAAGGCAATTATGAGGGTGAGTTTTTCGTAAATGGTTTCTTGGATGTTATTTGCTTCTATTGAAACCTTAAGAGGACCCATCATTTAATTACCTCTTCCTATGTTCTTGATAGTCTTTATTTTTAAAATCTAGTTCAGTTGAATGTAATAATTTCTTTCACCTTTTTTAGAAGCTGAGCTACAATTATGTTTTAGGAAGCTGGTTGATCCATCAAGTAATCTATCAAGTAATGTTGATCTATCAAGCAAGTTAATCTATCAAGTAATGAAGCTAGCTGGTATTAAATAATTCTTTGTTTTTAACTATTAAATATAGGGCTTTCGGTATATAATATAAGCAGCATTATGGTAATATTCTGGAAGTTTAAATCATTGCAATGATTAACAGCATTAGAGTTATTTTGTGTTTGAGATATTTTTAAAGATAGCATTGCTTCAGCAACATTGTAGTCATAATAAATATTTTGCAGTCTAAATCCTTATTTTTAAAAATCTCATAACTTTTTATATCCTATTTAAAAGTATTTATATTGATATATTGGATTGGATTATTAGCTTTATAAATAAATACAATCATTGGACCTCTGTCAGTCCTGAAAACAAAACTTGTTTTGCACCTAAATTGTATATTTTATTTTATTTTATTTTTAGCTGAGTAGTTAAGATTTCAGGCCTTTTTAAAAAGTCATGTTTAGTCAGGTATAATTTACATGCAGTAAAATTCACCCTTTTAGGTTTAAAGTTCTGGAATTTTGACAAACATAGTAATGTAATCATTACCACAATCAAGACAAAACATTTCCATCACCCCAGGAAGTTCACTCGTGCTTCCTTGCAGTCAATCCCATTCCTGAAAATAAAATTTTAAATAAAATTAATAAATAAAACTTTCTAAAAAACATATCTGGTTCATGCCACTCTCTGTCACCATCATAAATTGACTTATTTGTTCTCCATATGGAATTCACAAGTCATAGCATCACATCAGTTGAATAATTCTTTATATTCTTGCTGATCTAGTCAAAGTGAGATCATTCAATGCTCAATGGATGGCTGCATAGAAACGTTTAAGACTTGAGATGTTACAGCACACCTGGGGGACTATCATGATGACTATTAGATAGGATTTGGTATTTAGAATAATACCAAAAAACTGCAGCGTGTTCCTTAACAGGAGCTCCAAGGGACCAAATTGATTCAAATCAAACAAGTCAAAGCTTAGGTAAGTAATATCGGCAGTTCAACAGTATTTGAATCCAGTTGGCCATAATCCTTATTCAAAGTGTGATGGTGGCCGGGCGCGGTGGCTCACGCCTGTAATCCCAGCACTTTGGGAGGCCGAGGTGGGCGCATCACGAGGTCAGAAGATCCAGACCATCCTGGCGAACACGGTGAAACCCCGTCTCTACTAAAAATACAAAAAATTAGCCCGGCGTGGTGGCGGGCACCTGTAGTCCCAGTTACTCCGGAGGCTGAGGCAGGAGAATGGCGTGAACTGGGGAGGCGGAGCTTGCAGTGAGCCGAGATCGCGCCACTGCACTCCAGCCTGGGGGACAGAGCGAGACTCCATCTCAAAAAAATTAAAAAATTAAAAAAAAAAAACAAAGTGTGATGGAAATTAAGGACCACAGCTTGCTATAGAATGATCTGATTTAAATAAGTATCCAGTTTTGTCATTAATTTAATAACACAAGCCATAGTAACCTGGAGACCCACTAGAAGAACATAAAGATTAGAAACCTGCAACCTCTGCCTCCCGGGTTTAAGCCAAGCTTGCCATCCACCACTCAGGATTCCTGCAAACCAACTGTTAGCTGCTGCCCTGGACACAGCATTTGTTCCTTTCCCTTAAGAAATTTCCTTCATGTATTTGATGGTAGTGTCTGAAGAAACAGCAGTTTCAGTCAGCTTTGTTTTTAGTTAAGCTTCCTCTACTAACAAAATTAGGGGAGAGATAGGCACAATATTCAGTTTTGTCAATGCTATATACAAGCCTCCAAGTTGAGCAAAAAGGAGCTCTAAAGCCACATGATGTTCCAGTAAATATTTTTTCTTAAAACATATATGCTGGCCGGGCGCAGTGGCTCACACCTGTAATCCCAGCACTTTGGGAGGCTAAGGTGGATGGATCACAAGGTCAGGACTTCAAGACCAGCCTGGCCAAGATGGTGAACCCCGTCTCTACTAGAAATACAAAAATTAGCCAGGCGTGATGGCACGCACCTGTAATCCCAGCTACTGGGGAGGCTGAGGCAGAGAACTGCTTAAACCCTGGAGGCAGAGGTTGCAGTGAGCCAAGATGGCACCACTGTACTGCAGCCTGGGTGACTCCATCTCAGAAAAAGAAAAAAAACAAAAAACAAAAAACACATATACGTGCTATCATCCACCTTTCAAAGGATGACTTCTGCCCATTTGAACCTCTAGGAGTTCTGGTTAACCACAAAGTCCAGGATTTTCCCCCAATTTATGGATTAGTTTCAAATTCCATATGACTGATGCGCTACTACTGCCAAGAGTGGGCCCTCAGGAACCCCACTGAAATCCTTCCTCAGTGGAAACTAGCTTATCTTCATAAGCCTAACAGTTGCTCTGGTTTTTTGCTAGAGCATAAGCCTTACCTAAAGCCATCCATAGATTATGGTTCCATGGATTTTCCTGTAAGGAAAAGGAAGTAGTTAGGACATAAGGAAACAGGGGAGAAAGGAAAAAGATCACAGTAAACAATTGCCAGCTGAGAATAACAAGACTTCAAATGTTCGTGGTTAAAGATCTGATGAGAGTTCATTATGATGATAACACAATTGAGAAGAAAATTTGGTTATTTCTGTTGCATGCAACCAGAATTATGACTGATAATGTTATACCAGCCTATCAAATTTCTATGAATTTCATATAATTTCTGAAACATATTAATAACACATTCACACAAATATAATCCAAAGAAGGTTAGCATTACTTATTATTTGGTAATGCTTCCCATATAATTTAATATACCAAGTAAGCCCAATTAGCTCAATATTTCTCTTTTCATAAGGAGAAAATCAACTTACAAAGGGCAGATTAACGGGAGAAAAAGCATACAAACTTATTAGCATGCATAGGGGAACTATCACAGAGTGATTATGCCACCACGCAATGGGGCACAGATGCTTGTATATACCCTTCTTCTTAGGAGAAAGGGAGGTAGGGGAAGTGTGGATGATTTTAGGGTAGCAGTAAATGAATTTTGGGGAATTCAATAGGCATGAAGAACATACAATGGCCTGAGACAAAGTCTGTTGGGCCTGCAGAGCAGACAATGGTTTGTGACAAAAGTCTGTCCAGATTTGTTGACAAACTTCAGTTTTTCTTCCTGTGATATGAGTTCGGTTACTGAAAACTCAGGGAAGGGACCACAGGTAATTGTTTTCTTCTTTGGTGGGTCCAGACTTTAGGCCAATCAGGGAACTTCAGAGAACAGATTCGCCCTGTGCTCTGGGAGAGCGAGTGCAGAGAGGGTTGGGGGCATGTCAGAGAGACCCTGAGAGGCTTCATCTGAAGTTCAGCATGTTAAAGTGCCATACTTTAGGATGTTGGTTTCTGAACCCCAGCACCATTGAAGGAATTCAGGAAATGCCATCCCAAAATATGTATATTGGTATATATATATATATATTTTTTGGTATATTGATTACTTTTAGCTAAAGGCACTTGAAAAACTGCAAAACAGAGAGGTTCTCTGAGTTTCCCTCCATCTGCCTAAAGACACATGCTACAAGATGAAGTCAGTTGTCACCAAATCTCTGAAGATTAACTCTTATCACAGAAGAGGAGGCCAGAAGTCCACCACACCCAGACCCTGTCACAAACCATCGTCTATTCATCTAAGGACTCATTCATCTTTCCCCAAAACCAGTGACTCTGAAGATCTTTCTTTTCTTTACCCGCTGGTCATTTTACCCATTCCAGTAGCGGAGATGAGTCAAGGGACCCTTGCCCTTTTCTTTTTCTTTTCTTTTCTTTTTTTTCTTTTCTTTCTTTCTTTTCTTTCTTTCTTTCTTTCTTTCTTTCTTTCTTTCTTTCTTTCTTTCTTTCTTTCTTTCTTTCTCTCTCTCTCTGTCTCTCTCTCTCTTTCTTTCTTTCTTTCTTTCTTTCTTTCTTTCTTTCTTTCTTTCTTTCTTTCTTCCTTTCTTTCTTTCTTTCTTTCTCTCTCTCTCTCTTTCTTTTTCTTTCTTTCTCTCTTTCTCTTTCTTTCGTTTGTTCCAAACAGTTTTGCTCTTGTCACCTAGGCTGGAGTGCAATGGCGTGATTTCGGCTCACTGCAACCTCCGCCACCCAGGTTCAAGGGATTCTCCTGCCTCAGCCTCCCACATAGCTGGGATTACAGGCGCCTGCCCTCATGCCTGGCTATTTTTTGTTTTTTTTTTTGTTTGTTTTTTTGAGACGGAATCTCGCTCTGTCGCCCGGGCTGGAGTGCAGTGGCCGGATCTCAGCTCACTGCAAGCTCCACCTCCTGGGTTCACGCCATTCTCCTGCCTCAGCCTCCCCAGTAGCTGGGACTACAGGCGCCCGCCACCTCGCCCGGCTAGTTTTTTGTATTTTTTAGTAGAGACGGGGTTTCATCTTGTTGACCAGGCTGGTCTTGAACTCCTGAACTCAAGCAATCCACCCATCTCCACCTCCCAAAGTACTGAGATTATAGGCATGAGCCACCAGGGCCTGGCCCTTCTTGATTGGCCCTTTTCTTGATTGGCCTGCCTGATTATTGCCCTACGCGATTATTAGCTAGGCTGCTCATTGCAATCTCCGTCTTTGCCTTTTATAATAAAATTACTCCACACTGTGGCAAACAGAGCAGACTGAGTTTGGGGCTCCCTCTCTGCCAACCTTGGTTTGGCAGTGACTGTCTTCCTCTACCTAAGGTCACGCTACCCACACAACTATAGCTCGCTCTGGCTTCTGAGAAGAGCTCTTTCTCCTGGCCTTTTCAGACCTGGGGGTGGAAAGGCTTCTTGTTCTAAGGATTCCCTGGCTGTTCCACCATATATAGTCGGTTTTCCTTAGCCCTAGCCTCACGTTTGTAAACAGTCACTTAATTGAATCATTTAAATCACACTTGAGGAGTTTGCTCTTGTAAGCAGGGCCTAAAGCACTCTTTTCCCATCCATGTCTATCATTCCACAGAAAAAGTTTCATTAGGGACCATGGAGCAATAAAAAGCACTTTTATGTTTGGTTTGGTTTGATTTTAAAACTATTAGGTTGGTGCAAAAGTAATTGCAACAGTAATTTTGCCATTGAGAGTAATGGCAAAAACCGCAATTACTTTTGCACCTACCTAATAATAAATGTCTAAATTCACTAGTTGAAAAGCTAAAAGTAGTGCTCGCTTTGGCAGCACGTATAGTAAAATTGGAACAATACAGAGAAGGATGAGCAAATTCGAGGAAACTAAAAGTAAAAAGTATAAAATGTAGCAACTATGAAAAAAGAGAATACTTCAAGTCCTTACTGTGGCCATGAAAGTGGGGAAGAGAGAAAAGAGACAAAGCAAATATGAAGGGGAAAGTGACACTTCCATAAAGGTAAAGAGAGAGGAAAGGGGATAACAATAACCCCAAGACAGAAGCACCCAGGCTTTGGAGTGTTAATTAAATGATTTAACTGTACCTTGCTCTCATCACTCTGAAATGCTAGTTCTTTATCTTTTTACCCTCAAAATCTTCAGGAATTACCTTTAAATAGAATACCACAGCTGCCCCTGGTAGAGGAGAGAAGAATTGCCTTTTGGAATGGAGATGCAGGTTACTGAAACTGGCCTGTGGGCTCAAGGGGAATAATCACTCTCTGATTTTTCTTTTGGGTAAATACAGGTTTTCATATATTGGATTTTCTCAGAGTGAGAAAAGAAAGAGTGACAATGAAGAAAAATGAAACAAGATGGAGAAATTGAGCAAGAAAATTGTTTTTTGAACCAATGATGAATGAATGAGTAAATCGTGAGGGCAAAACACCAAAAAATAGTAACATCATCCTACAACCTACAATATATGCCATTTTGTCATATGTCACTCATAATAAAAAGAGAAAAGGGACAGGTGTAGTGGCTCACACCTGTAATCCCAGCATTTTGGGAGGCTGTGGTGAGAGACTCTCTTAAGGCTAGGAGTTCAAGGCCAGCCTGGGCAAAATAGCAAGACCCTGTTTCTACAAAAAAAAAAAAAAAAAAAAAGAGGCTGGGCGAGATGGCTCATGCCTGTAATCCCAGCACTTTGGGAGGCCGAGACGGGTGGATCACGAGGTCAGGAGATGGAGACCACGGTGAAACCCTGTCTCTACTAAAAAAAATACAAAAATTTAGCCAGGCAAGGTGGCGGGCGCCTGTAGTCCCAGCTACTCGGGAGGCTGAGGCAGGAGAATGGCGTGAACCCAGGAGGCAGAGCTTGCAGTGAGCCGAGATTGCGCCACTGTACTCCAGCCTGGGGAACAGAGCGAGACTCCATCTCAAAAAAAAAAAAAAAAAAAAAAATATATATATATATATATATATAAAATTTTCATTTGTTTGAACCTTATATTTTCAGCATCCAGAATCTCTCAAATTCTGTGCTATGTAAAAAATACCACCTAATAGAGCAATTAGTTAACTTGTATGTAAATCTATAGCCATAGGATATTAATAGCAAAAAAACGGACTCATTGCCTTCCACAATTCCATCAATATTTAAAAGTATATACTAATGCTTCAATTTAACTGGCTAAAGACTCTTGTATATATTTATGTCATCTAATTATGGGGAGAACCAATATTACTCCTTGTTTGACTGACTTAGTTTCTCAGTGTTAAATTCATTTTGTGGATGGAATAGAAACAAAATATTCTAAAACATTTTAGAAACTGGAAATTTGAAGAATTGCTAAGTACAATGTTTAAAAAGGTTTTGCTTTCTAAAAATCAACTGTCCAGTTAGCTGTACTTTTAGCATATGACACCAAATCTGCTTGTTGCCTGACTTACTTATATCTTCCTCTAGACTGTGAGCATCCTGAATGGGAAATTATGTCTTTTCATATTTGAATACTTTGTGCTTAAGAAGCAGAAAGCACTCAGTAAATTCTTGTTGAGTGGATTTGACTAGCAAATCACTACAAAAGGTGAATTATAATCAGCAGTATTTTGAAATGAATCAAATAAGACTCTCTACTCTTATCCTTTCTCCTACACTCTCTATTTTATACCCAATAGGCATGGTCTGTTTCTGTCTATATGGTGTGCGTGTGTGTGTGTGTGTGTGTGTGTGTGTGTGATGTGAATGTTTCAATGCCACCCTTACAGTCTTGGATCAGAAAGATTTAAGGGACAGCCATGATTTTCCCACTTCTAAAATAAGTGTTTTCACATAATTTAGATGTACGTTAAACACTTTTCTCACGTAAAGATATGTGATTCTGATTCCTTTGTGTTAGATGTGTAATTTCATACAATTAGAAGAGAGAAAAGTTGAACATAAAGTCATTGTTTTAAAGAGAGTGTTGCCATGGGATGGAGTAAACATCAGATGACTGGAAATAAATGCTCTGTGCGGGGAAGTTCAGTAGTACAACCCAGGCACTGACTGGGGAGATCTGGATTCTAATCCCATGCTCCTCTGACTTGCTGTGAGAGCTAGACTAGCCTCTGGGTGCGTGTTTGTTTCTTCATCTGTAAAATGAAGATGCTTCATGACCTTTAAGATTCCTTCCACTTCTATAGTTCTATGCTTTGAATTACTTTTAAATAACAGACCACTTGAATTGCCAAAATTTAGGCCTTAAGTCTTTTTTTTTTCCTCTGCTCTATTGTGCCTTCAGTAAATCATTATGATGCAAACGTGAGTTTTTCAGAATTTCCATTTTTCAGATGGGAGTCTGAGCCGCCTGACTTTGAGTCATGTGATAGATTGCCTAACCTCATCTAAGGCAGTTAGCTCCCTTGGAGGAGGAAAACAAGCTAGACTCCTCAGGACAAAAGAGCTTATTCTACATCACTGCAATGCTGCTCAATCTGTTATTCACTAATTTTTTTAGATCAAATTGAGTAATTTCACTTTTCAGATTTTCCTCCTGCCTGTCTTATATTCAAACAAACCAATGTTTTTTTGGAACAAATGCAATGTAAAAATCACTGTTCACGCTTTCTGGTATTCCAAACTCCTTCCATAATTCCTTTTATTCTCCTCAAGTGGCTCCCAACTTTTGTTCCCTTTCCAACATTAGAGCATTCTCCTGGATTCTTGATGTTTACCCACCTCTTTTCTATCCTGAACACTGGATCTCCACTCCTTCCATCAGCATTTTAAAGGCTTTGAGGTACAGACACCCCTAGGTAAAACACAAGGACACCAAACATTGCAAAATGACAAAGATACTTGTAAAACTTTCTTCTCTAAATGAAAATTTAAAACTTGTCTCCTTTGAGCAGCATATACTACCTGATTTATAACCATCATCTAACACCATTACATACCATACTTTAAGTTTTAAGATAAACAATAAATACAAGTCAGAATTACATTAGAAACAAAAAGGATTAAAAGAGTACCAAATTGAAAGCAAAGATTTGGTTTTGGTACAGGCTCTGCCACTTGAACCAAGCAATCTGTAAGAGCCATCCCCTCAGAAAGTCTGTGATTCTGTGACTTTCTACGTCTGTGTCTACGCATGAATGATAGAATCCTCCAGAATCACGATACATATCCAGGTGACTCTTCTGTTAAAGAAAGGGAGGAAGGAAACTAATATTTTTGAGAGTAGAATGCACCCCATATCTGGTGTTGATCATGATACAGAATTATCTCATTTAGGTGTTTGTTTTGTCTTGTTTTTTGAGACGTCCCCCAGCTTGGAGTGCAGTGGCACGATCTTGGCTCACTGCAACCCCTACCTCCTGGGTTCAAGCAATTCTCCTGCCTTAGCCTCCCGTGTAGCTGGAATTACAGGTACATGCCACCATGCCCAGCTAATTTTTGTATGTTTGGTCGAGATGAGGTTTCACCGTGTTGGTCAGGCTGGTCTTGAACTCCTGACCTCAAGTGATCTGCCCTCCTCGGTCTCCCAAAGTGCTGAGATTACAGACATGAGCCTCTGCACCTGGCCTCATTAGTTTTTTTTTTTAAAGAACTTTAGCAGATAAGCCTGTTCCCTGTGTGATGACATACAAATATCTTCAAGATGAATTGTTTTTAAAAATGGTAAGATACATATAAGCATCCATGACATAATCTCATTAATGAAAAAAAAAATTAGGTCTTGCATATGCCTAGAAAATTCTGGAAAGCTACACAAGAAAATATTAATAGTAGTTAGCTCTGATAAATATTATTGGGGGTTAGGAATAAAAAGAAGATTTTTACTTTTTCATTTTATATTCTTTTGCACTTTTTAGAAAAACCCAGGGCAGGCACTAACCTTGTTCTTATATCTGCTTTAGGAGAAAGGAAAGAAGAGGAGGCTTTGAAGATCTAAGAAAATCAGTATTCGTAGTGTAACTTATTTTATTGTTTTCTTCATCTGTGATGAGAATGATATTAAAGTATAAGAAAATACATTTGCCTAACTGTAGATAAACTCATAAAGTTTTCTTTTACAGGAATAAGTGGGGAGATACTAAGTTGTCTTTGCGCTGTCTTTGGAATGTAATGTTCAATTTTTTGGTTAATGTAGCTCAGAGATAAACGAAAGTGGATGAAATAAAGACTTGTGTGTAGGATGTGATGCAATTACAATCATACTTCGCTTAATGACAGGGTTATGTTCTGAGAAATGCATCATTAGGCAACTTTGTCATGAAGTATCCTAGAGTGTATTTACACAAACCTAGATGGTATAGCTTACTACACACCTAGGCTATATGGTATAGCTTATTGCTTCTAGTCTACAAACCTGCGTGACATGTTGCTGTATGTCTTCTGAAAAGGAGTTTAGATAACCTCTAAACAAGGTATTTGATTCAGATATAATCACAATTGTGAAGGGACATTACAACAGAATTTTACCATTCTCTAGAAAATAGCTGATACGCACATATGTAGGGAACTTGGAAGTATTAGTTGCCAAGATCTAACTAGGGCAAGGCTGCAGTTACTGATGGTCTTCCTCACCACAGATAACTTTCTTTTAGTAATGAGAATTTTCCAAGTTTTTACAAGAAAGAGGGAAAATGTGTTACACTGAGAACTATAGTGTATGAAAAGTTTAGCAGTAGGTTATCTAATCCTTTCCACTCATTATACTAGGAAGAAAACAGACTCAGAGATAACTCAGAGATAAGATAGATAACTTGCTAGAGATCACACAGTTGATTACCAGGAAAACCAGTACTTGGTCTAGGTCTCTGGCCCTGAACCCAGTATTTGTTTCCATGTGCTCTGCTGCCATGGCCACTTTATTGAACCATTTAGAACCTGAATTTCTGATAAGGACCTAAAACACACTGAGTAGAGGAACATCCTTACTTCCAAACCAAACAAAACCTAACAAAATATCCAATATTGTGACAATGATCATTTCTGAGTTCTATTATTCTGTGTTCTGAAATAGTACAAATAGTCCAGAATTCAACTAGAATGCCATCAGTGGGAGCCACCAATTTTTCTCTCTCTTTCTCTCTCTCCCTTCCTCTGCATCTCAGCAAGATAATATTCCAACCCCTCCATCCGTCTTCCTTCTGTCATTGTTTATTCTTTCTTTATAAAAACAAAAAACCTGTAAGCACTTTATAATCCTTCTCAGTAAAATATTCTAATACACTACAGCACTTAAATCAGAAACTTCTTTTTGAAGTCTAACCTAGAGCACTCCAAAGGAAACCCCTTTTAGATAAGTATATACGTATCAAAAGAACACAGGAAAACTAGAAAACTTCCAGTGAACAGAAAAGGGATGTCAGCCATAGAAGGTAACTTCACTTGGCTTCGTGCAGACTATATAAGGAACTGAAACATAAAGGAAAAGGCGCAAAAACTGGAACTTAGGTCAAATCCACCAAGAAGAGAAATGAAGCAGGGCAGAACAGAAGGCTCCGTGTGAGAGAAGCAGAAATCCCAAAATAGGAAATGAAAGTCAAATGACAAAAGACAAAGGGAAATTAAACATTCTTTACATAAGGAACTAGAGGAAGAAAAAGGAAAATATTGCCTTATTAGGTGTTGGAGGAGGACATACATACTCACTAGCCTGGTCAACACAGAGAGATTCAGAGGGAGTCACACTGCTCTATGGGAACAGGTGGGCTGCCTGTCTCCCAAGAGGACTTTCAGCCTGCCATTTGTTACTCCTGCGGAATTATTTCAAAAAGCCCCAGTTTCCTGAACTTTAAGTTGAAGGTAGTAATTGTGCCTTCCTACAAGGTTATTCTAAAGGGCCAATCATACAACATTTAAAAAGCACTTATCAAAATGCTTGGCACATAATAAATGCAGGGTAAATAAAAACTGTTATTAATAGCATTACAAATTTATTAATCCAAATTTTTAATTTTTCCTTATGTTATTATTTATTTATTTTTACTTTTTTTTTTTTTTTTTTGAGACAGGGCCTCTCTGTGTCACACAGGCTGGAGTGCAGTAGCGTGATCATGGCTCACTGCAACCTCCAACTCCCAGGCTCAAGTGATCCTCCTACCTCAGCCTTCCAGATAGCTGGGACTACAGATGCATGCCACCATGCCAGGGTAATTTTTGTATTTTTGGTAGAGGCAGGGTTTCACTATGTTTCTTATGCTGGTCTCAAACTTATGAGCTCAAACCTCAGCTTCACAGGGGTAAGCCACCGGACCCAGTCTTCCTCATGCTATTATTTATTATAGACATGGTATTGTAGCTATAAGACCTATAAAGACACAAGTAACTGCCTTCCCAGTATATAAGGCCATTGTTTCTAATAATCTGTTTTAATCAACAACCTGATGATGAACCATTAGTGACAAATTTTACTATCTCAAATTCATAAACAGGGAACAGATGTGGCTTAAGCCATTTCTCAGTGAGATACAGCAAAGCAGTGGCTTAGCTGAATGCAAGACCTGCACCTCAGAGTCCTGTACTGTGGCCAGGAAGTCCTGCTAAGACAAAAATAGCCACTTTGTTATTTTACATTCTTATTTATCATCTGTATCATGTAAGCAGTGACTTAGACTGATTTAATTATAGAAAATCTACATTTGCCCTATGGCATTAAATATTTTTTGAAAGGAATGTCTAAAGTACCACTTATGTTTGCAAACTAAGGGCAGCAAAAGTTGAAAGGACAGAAGCATGCAATTTTAAAAATTGTTCATATTATCACAAAACAAATCACTCACAAGTTGATATACTCATTAGAAAAACTTCCTTCTATATTTATCATTCTAAAAAACTGTATATTTTATTTGGCCTTATTTTCTGCCCCTCTGTAATACCAACATAAATACTAGTGATATTAATGTTAATAGTCGGCCAGGCGTGGAGGCTCACACCTGTAATCCCAGCACTTTCGGAGGCCGAGGCAGGCAGATCACCTGAGGTCAAGAGTTTAAGACAAGCCTGACCAACATGGCGAAACCCTGTCTCTACTAAAAATACAAAAATTAGCCAGGCGTGGTGGTGCATGCCTGTAATATCAGCTACTTGGGAGGCTGAGGCAGGAGAATCACTTGAACCCAGGAGACGGAGGTTGCAGTGAGCAGAGCTTGCACCACTACACTCCAGTCTGGCGACAGAGTGAGACTCCGTCTCAAAAAAAAAAAAAAAAAAATTAATAAAATAAATAAATAAATAATAGTCATTATTTATTCCTGCTTCCCTGGCATGCCCCTTCTCTCTCTTTCGGTCTCCAGCTTTCAGTTGTAAGATACCACATCAGAAAAGGGTGTAAATTGGTAAAGAGACTACAGAGTAAGCATTTACCCATCCCATATACTACAGTAGGGACCAGTAAGACCAGAAAACTAGAGACTGAAGCCATTCAGATAGGGGTTTCCAGATTCAGAGTGCTGGGCTCTGTAAAATTTTAAAATATTGGGGGAAGATTGGCGTAGAGATAATTAGAAAAACTTTCTTCCATATTTTACCCTTAAATTTTGCCACATAAGGATATTTAAACCAACAATTGCTACCATACACTGACAACATTCTTTATTAAAAGCCAGAGTGTGTCAACTTTAAGAAAAACCTGATAGGCAGGACAAAAATATCAGAGTCAAGGCAGTTCACAAGAAGTGACCAATGATCACTTTAAACCATCTCACATGTATGCATGAATGTTTACTCAATTATTTCAAAAAATAGTTTCTTCTCTTTTTGCTGGAGACCAGTAAAAATGGGCTGGCCTAGTTCTGTGGAATGCTGTTTGGGAGCTGCTCTACAGACTGCTAACTAATCCATTTGGGGGCTAGGTAAATGTGAAATCCAAAATCAAGCAGATGACCTTCATTGAGGAGTTGCTCTAATTCCAGGCCCTGTGCCCAGTGCCTTGCTTGCCTGAGGAGGGATGAGCTCCCCGTCGTATGTGAGTAGAGGAGTCTGCTCCTGCCTTTGTCTGGTTCTGATCACCACGACAACCACCACAACCCAGAAAAACTCACTGGTGAGTTGCTCTTTCCAAAAACATGATCACTATGTGAAATTTTAAAACTCCAATGTAACAAAGCCATGAGCAGCGTTTTGGAGGCTGCCACAGCAGAATCTAACCACACTGGGATTCGATGTTCTTTCACAAAGGGACAGAAGGTTGCCAGGTTTGTGGGCACAAGCTTCTGTGCCGTGTGACAAAGCACTGCTTTGACCATTGTGCTGGGCCTGGTCTGAGACCACAACAACCAACCAGTTAGGACAAACCCAAAATAGCCCCATCTTCTAAATCAAGACGCAGAGAATGACCACCCTGAGTCACCCAAGTTCAATTGTTACACATTTTATTTTGGGGTAGCTTTAGTGGGCACAAAGTGTTTCATTTACTGGTTCTCTCCAATAAAAGTACAAAGAAAGGAACTAAGTCATGTGGTTCTGTTTGACTTACCATGAAGACTGCAACTAGTATGGATGATATGATTCCTCAGCTTTGGAAAGCCCATGCTAATTGTTTAGGACAGTATGTCTCTCTAACGTACTAAACTGTCAAAAAGATCTTGGCTCACAATCTGTTGCATAAGCAATTTTACCCCCAGGAATGTATGCATGTTATCATTTCAAATCTTTGTTGCCATTCAAAGTGACAAAACACAAGTATATGAGAGTTGGCTGTGGAATAGAATGGAATAAAGAGCTTATTTGCCTTATTTGGGCATTTTTCCTGTCTATTTAAGATATTCCGTTAATTTTATGTGTTTATAATTTGCACTGTAAATTTTCTAAATGTATTTCATCTTATCAAATGTATTACTATCATCCTTAAAAATTCTTTTCATGAATACATGTAATCCAAATTATTCACCATCATCTGGTCCTCCTACCACTCCAACCTTGTATTTTATTGTTCTCCTTCCATTCACTGCTCCTCATCATTCTCTTTGTTCTTGTAAAATGCCAAGATCGTTTTCGCCTTAGTGTCTTTGCACTTGCTTTTTCCTCTGCCTGCAGTGTCTCTGTGATCTTTACACAGCTGGTTTCTTCTTGTCACTTAGGTCTCTGTTCAAATATCATTCCTTGGAGAAGCCTTCTCTGACCGCTTTTGCTGAAATATCCCATCTCCATAAGTCACTCTGTAACATATCATTTTATTTTGTTATCTTTATAGCATTTACGAATATCTTTTTTCTTTTTTTTTGAGATGGAATTTCACTCTTGTTGCCCAGGCTGGAGTGCGGTGGCACAATCTTGGTTCACTACAACCTCCACCTCCTGGGTTCAAGCCATTCTCCTGCTTCAGCCTCCCAAGTAGTTGGGGTTACAGGGGCCTGCCACCACACCAGACTAATTTTTGAGACAGGGTTTCACCATGTTGGCCAGTCTGGTCTCAAACTCCTGACCTCAGGTGATCCTCCCACCTCGGCTTCCCAAAGTGCTGGGATTACAGGCGTGAGCTACCGTGCCCGGCCGTGAATATCTATTTTTAAAAATCTTGTTCGCTTATTTGTTAACTTGCTATTTGTTTGCCCTCTCTAGACAGAAAGCTCCACAAGAGTAGGGACTTTGTCTTGTTTATTCTTTTTTTTTTTTTTTTTTTTTTTTTGAGACAGAGTCTCGCTCTATAGCCCAGGCTGAAGTGCAGTGGTGCTATCTCGGCTCACTGTAACCTCCACCTCCCAGGTCACAGTTCAAGTAATTCTCTTGCCTCAGCCTCCAGAGTAGCTGGTATTACAGGCACACGCCACCTTTCCCAGCTAATTTTTGTATTTTTAGTAGAGACAAGGTTTCACCATGTTGGCCAAGCTGGTCCTGAACTCCTGACCTCATGATCCGCCCACCTCAGCCTCCCAAAGTGCTGGGATTACAGGCGTGAGCCACCGTGCCTGGTGCCTTTTTTTTTTTTCTTTTGAGACAGAGTCTCTGCAACCTCTGCCTCCTGGGTTCAAGCGATTCTCCTGCCTCAGCTTCCCGAGTAGCTGGGATGACAGGCATCCGCCACCACACCCAGCTATTTTTTTGTATTTTTAGTAGAGACAGGGTCTCACTGTGTTAGCCAGGGCAGTCTCAATCTCCAGACCTCATGATCCACCCGCCTCCGCCTCCCAAAGTGCTGGGATTACAGGCCTGAGTCACTGCACCCGGCCATCTTGTTTATTCTTATAGCTCAATGCTGAAATAGTGTTTGGCACATAGCAGTACTCAATAAATATTTATCAAATGAATGAATAGATGATGAATGAAAGGATAGGCGAATTCATGAGCATTTTCATATTTTGTCACCTTTTCCCAGAGATTTTGTGTCTAAATGGCACAAAGGCTAATGTAGGTTCACCAATTCTCTTGATAATTTTATCAGTAAAGATAGACCAAATGACTCATGATTTGAGTTATCTGGCTTGGCACTCTATAACTGATCCCATCACCAAATAGTTGCCAATCTCCACTTCACTTAAGTTATGTAGTTCAGTTTGACAGAGCAATTTAATAAGTGTGCAAATAAAGTTTTAATATAAAAAGAAACAATTAGATGCGATTTCATGATTTAGAATAGACAAATGCTTTTCAAAAGGGTTTATTTCAAACCAACAGCTAACATAATAATTGCTAGTAGGAAAATAAAAAGAAAAACCCACTAAGGCAAAAGGCTTATTATTCTCATTTTTTAAATATTGATCTGGAAGTTCTAACCAATGCAATAAGATAAGAAAAAGAAAGAAATGATATAACTATTTTAAAGTAGAGACAAAATTATCTTTATAGATAATGATAATCTATCAGGAAAACTCAAGATAACTTTTTTTTTTTTTTGAGACAGAGTCTTGCTCTGTCGCCTAGGCTGGAGTGCAGTGGCACGATCTCGGCTCACTGCAAGCTCTGCCTCCCAGGTTCACGCCATTCTCCTGCCTCAGCCTCCCGACTAGCTGGGACTACAGGTGCCCACCACCACGCCCGGCTGATTTTTTTGTATTTTTAGTAGAGACAGGGTTTCACCGTGTTAGCCAGGATGGTCTCGATCTCCTGACCTTGTGATCCACCCGCCTCGGCCTCCCAAAGTGCTGGGATTACAGGTGTGAGCCACCATGCCTGGCCACAAGATAACTTTTTTAATGGACCAAGAATGGAATTTAACAAGATAGAGTTAAAAAATAAGCCAATAAAAAGTGATAGCTTGTAGAGCAGCAATAGTTGCTTATGAAACTACAAAGGCCAAAAAATAGCTAACGAATTTTATGGAGGCTGGGCACAGTGGCTCATGCCTGTAATCCCAACACTTTGGGAGGCCAAGGCAGGCAGATCACTTGAGGTCAGGAGTTCGAGACCGGTCTGGTCAACATGGTGAAGCCCTGTCTCTACTAAAAATACAAAAATTAGCCAGGCGTGGTGGTGTGCGTCTGTAATCCCAGCTACTCAGGAGGCTGAGGCAAGAGAATCTCCTGAACCTGGGAGGCAGAGGTTGCAGTGAGCCGAGATTGTACCACTGCACTCCAGCTTAGGCAACACAGCATGACTCCATCTCAAAAAAAAAAAAAAAAAAAAGAAATTTGTGGATGTTAATATACCAGCTATAGGTTTTTCTTTTCCTAAGATCCAAAATGGCATTATCTTAAACTGAGGAATATAGCCATGGATTTTAATGTAATATTTATTTTCCTATGAAAAAGCGTATCTTATCAGTTGTTCATTTGGCTAATATTTATATTCCTGCTCTATTTATAGTTCTATACTAAGAACTACGGAGAAAACAAAGGGAAAGGAAGAAAACATTGCCTCTGTTTTTAAAGATTTTGAAATCCAGGCCGGATGTGTTGTCTCACGCCTATAATCCCAACACTTTGGGAGGCCGAGGCAGGCAGATCGCTTGAGCTCATGAGTTTGAGACCAGCTTGGGCAACATGGCGAAATCCCATCTCTACTAAAAATATAAAAATTAGCCAGGCCTGGTGGCGGGCACCTGTAATCCCAGATACTTGGGAGGCTAAGGCAGGAGAATTGCTTGAGCCCGGGAGGTGGAGGTTGCAGTGAGCCGAGATCACACCACCACACTCCAGCCTGGTTAACAGAGCGAGACTCAACCTCAAAAAAAAAAAAGATTTTACAATGCTGTTGGAAAGAGATATTGTAATGTATGCATGCAAAATGACTAGGAAAACATTTCTGACAACAATTATTTGTCAGCAATAAGCATTTACTTATTACTGACAAAAATAAGAAAATACTTATTAAGCATCTGTAATGAGAAGGTTCCTTTGCAAGTTGTGTGCAGAGTGGTGAGTAGACTTACTATAAATATAAATAGAACCAAGTCCTTGCCATTGGTGCAAGATATTAGGGAGAATAAGGCACAAATTTTTAAGTTATAAGGCCATTAAACTGAACTTTGAAAGAGGAAAGAAGGCTTTCAATGAACAGACCACATGGGATTCCAAGTGGAAAGCATAACTTTGGGTAAAAAAGCATGGGATGTGTTTGTGAACACGGAGTAATCCTGTTTGACTGGAAGACAGGTAAACATGAAAGGGGATTAGGAGGCCGGGCGCGGTGGCTCAAGCCTGTAATCACAGCACTTTGGGAGGCCGAGACGGGTGGATCACGAGGTCAGGAGATCAAGACTATGCTGGCTAACACGGTGAAACCCCGTCTCTACTAAAAAATACAAAAAACTAGCCAGGCGAGGTGGCGGGCTCCTGTAGTCCCAGCTACTCGGGAGGCTGAGGCAGGAGAATAGCGTGAACCCGGAAGGTGGAGCTTGCAGTGAGCTGAGATCCGGCCACTGCACTCCAGCCTGGGCGACTAAGCGAGACTCTGTCTCAAAAAAAAAAAAAAAAAAAAAAAAAAAAAAAGGGGATTAGGAGATAAGACCAGAAAGAAAGATGGGAGGTCAGGCCTCAGATGGGGTCTTGAATTCTTTTTTTTTTTTTTTTGAGACGGAGTCTCCCTCTGTTGCCAGGCTAGAGTGCAGTGGCGTGATCTTGACTCACTGCAACCTCTGCCTCCCAGATTCAAACGATTCTCCTGCCTCAGCCTCCCGAGTAGCTGGGACTGTAGCTGGGACTACAGGCACACCACCATACCCAGTTAATTTTTGTATTTTTAGTAGAGACAGGGTTTCATCGTTTTGGCCAGGATGGTCTCGATCCCTTGACCTCGTGATCCGCCCACCTTGGCCTCCCAAAGTGCTGGGATTACAGGCGTGAGCCACAGTGCTCAGCCTTGAATTCTTTACTGCAACTAATATAAGAAAGCAGCCTTACAGGAATATTCGTCTGATAGCGGCATTTGGGCTGAGTTGAAATGTGGAGAGACCGTTTAGGAGGGGCCGTTAGGAAGCTTGAAGAACAGGGAATAGGGACCTGTACTGTGCTGGAGAAGCCTTGAGAGGCACTGCAGAGGTGGGCTTGACACTTTGGCACCCAGACAGTGCTTGGCCTTTAGGAGACAGTCAATAAATATTCATCAAGTGAAAGAATAATTTTTCTGTCCTGCCTTTAAAATAAGTTCTCAGAGCAGCATCTAGCTTTCTTTTCAAGCACTATTTATATGTGGTCATAAACTTATTTGTGAAATTGTTTGCTGAATGTCTTTCTCCTGTTAGACCATAAGCTCACCTTGTCTCTCTCTCTCTCTCTCCTTTATTTTTTCCACACTACATCCCCTGAGTCAGGCATATAGTAGGCATTCAATGAATGCATGTTGACTCTGTAATTAGTCAACTTATTAGATATGGGCTCAAGAGAGATGGAGGAGTGAAAGATGTTCTGTTTTAAACCTTATTTCAATGTTAGCGGCTTATGTTCTTTTACAAATATTAATAACGAAGTGAGGAGGAGGAGATAACGAAGTTATCTTGGAGGGACAAGATTATTTGTTCTCATTTTAACCCCTGCATTTGAAAGACTAGGAGAATCATCTAGATGAAGCCATCCAGCAGACAATTGAAAATATGAGCCTGAGCAACATGACAGGACTCTCTACAAAAAAACAAAAACAAAAATTAGCTGGGCATGGTGGTATATACCTATAGTCCCAGCTACTTGAGAGGTGAGGTAGGAGGATCACTGAGCCTGGGAAGTAGAGCTGCAATGAGCCATATTGTGCCACTGCACTCCAGCCTGGGCAATACAGCAAGACCCTGTCTCTAAAAGAAAAAAAAATACAGGCTGGGCACAGTGGCTCTCGCCTATAATCCCAGCATTTTGGGAGGCAGAACAGGGCAGATCACCTGAGGTCAGGAGTTCGAGACCAGACTGGCCAACATGGTAAAACCCTGTCTCTACTAAAAATACAACAATTAGCTGGGTATGGTGGTGCATGCCTATAATCCCAGCTACGCCGGAGGCTGAGGCAGGAGAATGGTTTGAACCTAGGAGGTGGAGGTTTTAGTGAGCTGAGATCGTGCCATTGCACTCCAGCCTGAGTGACAGAGTGGGACCCTGTCTCAAAAAAAGAAAAGAAAATTTGAAACTAGAACTCTGTAGATATTTGGCCTAGGGATAAAGATCTGGACTAGGATAACATCTGCATGGAGGTGTTAATTGAGATAGTATGGGTACTTGAGATCATCAGAAAGGAAATATAGAAAAGGAAGAAAAACAGAATTGAGGAGAAATCTCGGGACACACCTGTGTTTTAAGTAAGGCACAGATGAGCCAACAGGGAGAGAGAAGTAAGTTAGTGAGAGGTGAGAGGCAAACTGTTTTCCAGTCACTCGAAAGATAAGGGAAGAAAATTTTCAAGGAAATCGTGAACAGCTGCATCAAACTCATTAGGAAAATTAGCAAGGATAAAATTCAGGAAAAGCTATTACATAGATGTGAGCAATGTCAGAGTTTGCATAAGTGTGGAGGGAGCATGGGAAGTGAAATCGGATTTAAATGGACAAGGTGTGAGATCAAGGCAGTAGATACAGATTACTCTCTCAAGAAATTTGATGGGAAGGAGTGGGAGGAGAGAGAAAAGATAGAGTTGTCTGACTTGTTGTTTTTGTAGACACCCATTATTAGGTAAATAATTTGCCGAAAGTATTGAAACTACACACCAGTCCAGGTTAGGATCTGTCTGTCACGTAACTTCCCATGATGCGTTCTGTTCTCAAGGGCCAGTCAACAAACACTTGCTAACGACCTCCTAAAGCAGCAGCGGAGACTGGGAGCTATGGAATGAGATGCAGAGGTGCAGACATAAAGGGGTGACAAGAGACAGCAGGTGGGAAAAGACCACCTATGTAACACTCACCTTTCTAGAACAGGAGGAAGGAAAAGAACTGTGGCAAGGGTGGAGCCAGAATTCATCAACTGGGTTCACCAACATCATTGACCATTGTTCTGTGCCAGCTTTGGTATCTGGGTAAAGGAAGATTTGGGGGAGGGATGAATCAGGTCTCTGCCTAATGGTGGGATCAGTCTACTCGTTATCGGTGGAGGGTGTCCAGATTCTTGGCATTTTGAACAAAGAATTGGACAAAATGCACAAAGCAAGGAAAGAATGATGCAACAAAGGCAGAGATTTATTGAAAATGAAAGTATCCTCCACTGGCTGGGAATGGGCCCAAGCATAGGGGCTCAAGAGTCCCCTTAGAGAATTTTTGGGGGTTTAAATACCCTCTAGAGGTTTCTAGTGGTTACTTGGTGTACATCCTATATAAACGAAGAGGATGAAGTAAAGTTACAAAGTTATTTACTCGGCCTATGCCCTATGTAAATAGAGAGGATATTTCCTGTCATAGCTGAAGTATTCCCATTTGATTTAGTTCTAGGAAGTCCTTATGTTCCTGTCTCCAAACCCTATTCTCCTGCCTCATACTGACAGGTTCTCAATTGGAATAAAGAGGGGCTGGAATAAAAGGGGAGGTATCCATCCCTAAGCTGAATTTGAAGGTTGGTTTGAAGGAGTCAGAATGAGTAAGAGAAGGCAACCTTCAGCCTGGGGACAGACTTGAAGACAGCACAAGCATGAGGACTGCCTTTTGTGGGCAGTGAAATTGCCTGGCTGCAGGGGCCTAAGGGCAAAGGAGGTTACAAAAGTGATCTTGAAAGTCATTCGCTGACCTGCGGAGGGAGCTACCCTTCCTTAAAGCCTGAAGAAAAAGTTTATTTTCTGCTCCTTCCATGTTGCTCCCACACTATTTCTCTGAGCTGGAGGTGGAAATAGACTTCTGTGTCATGATCACACTACTAGTTAAGAAAACATTTTCCACCAAAATAAAAAAAAAATACAATCTCATAAGATCCAGTCTTCATAGATCTTCACAATGTCTGATATTCATGCGAAGGACACTTTCTAGACCATGCAACATCCGGCCACTCACCTTTTTAGAATAGGAGGAAGGAAAAGCTCACCATAGTCATCAGAATCAACCCACTCTCTCACCCACTGACTGCAAGGCAGATACAAATAGGCTTCCCAGATGCCCTGTCATCTTGTGTCATCTTTGTCATGAGACCAGGGACGGTGTCCCTCAAAGATGCATGTGACTTCAGACCTTCTCCTGCCACGTAGCCCTCATCATCACGGTTGTAGTTTTAAAGAAACTGGTTGAACTTTGTCCAGTTTACTCCATGATGAAAAGCCTAAAGATACAAGGAAAATAGGCCTTCCAAAACTTATGGAGAGCATAGTTATAAAGAGTGACTTTATAATTCTACAAAGGGCTGTTACTTCCTGAGGGCAAAACAAAGGGAAGCAGAAAAAGGAGGTCCACTGAGGTTGAGGACTGTAGGTGCAGACAGCAATTTAGAGGACCAATGGGAATTCCTTTCAACTATGATATTCCAGAATGATTATCCTTGAGTTTAATGCAGTATTTTGCACATCTTCCCTGATTAGAAATTTACTAATACGTGCAAATTTGCAGAAAAGTCCTGAGGGCTTAGAAACTGTGTAATCAGTATGAGATATTCACAGAGGAATGGCAAAGGATCCTGTCATCCAAGGAGTCTGTAATAACCATGAAATGGATGGGCTAACAGCTGCTGTCTGGAAAATCATGACCACTCCAACAGAGGGGTCAGGCTCGTGAGTTTTGAAATATCCACAACGTGACACTTCCATCCACTCTGGCTTGGAAACTAGCTTCTAGAAGCTCTCTGTCTAGAAATAGACAAGTTCTTGTTCACTTGGGAGTTTTAGTCTATAAAATCAGGGAGCAGCTATAGGAAAACACCTAATATCTAGGGGCAGACACAATACAGTCTTCTTAGTGTATTTATCTCAAGTGGCCTCTGTAGAAGGGACTAGGTGGGTGTGTATTTGTTTTTATTCTTCAAACTTACCAAGCAATTTATATCAATGGCTCAAGAACAAATGGTGTATTTGTGCTATGGTGATAAGCACTCTGGAGATAGATGCAAAGAACAGTTTCTTTTGGCATAGTTGTTTTTGGTAACTGTAGCCTCATGGCTCAGGTATGCAGGTTGCTGTGAATGAGACGAGTGATATACTTTGTTAAAACTAGCCACGGTTCCCAGGTAGAGTTTGGATTTGGATTTCCTTAGCAGAGACTGAAACCAGGAAGAATTCTCACTTTCATTTACAACATGGCATTTCCTGATTCCTTTACTTTATTTTTTTTTCTCCTTTGTACAGCAAAATACAGTCATGTTTTGGTATTTGTGGGGGATTGGTTCCAGAACCTCTTTAGATATCAGATGCCAGAATCCGCAGATATCAAGTCCCTGATATAAAATGCACATCCTTCTGTACACTTTAAGTCATGTCTGGATTATTTGTAATACAGACATGTATTACACGTACCTAATGTAATGTAATTACATGTACCTAATACAGCGTAAGTTCTAAGTAAATAGTTTTCATACTGTATTGGTTAGGAAACAATGGCAAGAAGAAGGTCTGTACATATTCAGGACAGGCATGCTCTTTTTTCTGAATATTTTTGATCTGCGGTTGCTGGAATCCACAGATGCAGAACCCATAGGTAAGGAGGGCAGACTTATTTGGGATAGTCAACCACAGAGACTCAAGGTTCTTCCTCACTTTGTATTATGAGTTTTTCACAGTCCATCATGTTTTACAGAGGAAGCAGAACCAGAGAGAAGACTACACATGTGAAAGGAGGTCATACACACATGTTAATCCCTCAGTCATTCACCGTACCCAATCACCACAAACCTCTCCATTCCACAGACTACCCAATGACCTTGTGTTATTTATTTTCTCCCCAAAATTGGTGCTTGAAGTTTATTTTAACCCAATTTCACCTAGATACAAGTGTTATTGTGAAGAAAGCCCATTTCTAAACATGATAACTTGAATTTTTCTTTAATGACTCAAAATTTATCATTTATTTGATACACTTGCTTTTTCTATATATACATTGTTAAAACAATCATTAAAGTAAAACATGAACACATTGTCCTTTTTAAAGAGTATTAGAACATTACAGATAAAGCTAAGTGCTATTTTCCTGTAATAACATAATCACTCCTTACCTCCACCCACCTCCTTTCCATTTCTTTCTCTCCCTCTCTCCAAAACTGCCACATATAATCAACTTTGTACGTAGTCCCACAGTCCTTTAAAAAATGCTTTTACATCTGTGTATGTCCAAAGGAGATATGCATTATTGATTTTTATTTTTCAAGAACTTGAAGTTTTCATACTGTCCAAATCTAGAATTTAGGAACCAATGGAGATGTAGAAGGGGACAGGTGTGCTCTGAGTGAAGCTTTCCCCATTCTCAAAAAAATAAAAAGGGGGCAACTCTTGGGTATGCTTCAACCCTGGGTCAAGTCTGGAGTCCTAAGGCTTTACCTTACCACCTGCTTCAGTGTAAGTTTGATAAATCCACAATAGGAGTCTCTGAGAGATTACCGAGGTTCTCAGCTACTCAGTTTCCACCAGCGTAAAAGTGGGAGCACTGTTCCTCCTCTCTTGTGGTTATGATGAGAATTGTGAGCCAAGGTGTTTGGCAGTGCCTACCATGATGCTTCTCGAGAGTCTGCTTTGTCTGAGAGCCTCGGTAATCTCTCAGAGACTCCTATTGAGGATTTATCAAGCTCACACTGAAGTGGGTGGTAAGGTAAAGCCCCAAGACTCCAGACTTGACCCAGTGGCTGAAGCAAACCCAAGAGTTGCCCCCTTTTTATTTTATTTTACTTTTTCTAGAATGGGGAAAGCTTCACTCAGAGCAAACTTGTCACCTTCTACATCTCCATTGGTTCCTAAATTCTAGATTTGGACAGTATGAAAAATTCAACTCTTTGTCAGCTTCTCCTTGAGCTTCAGAAGGCATTCTTTCTTCTGAAAAGTGCTTGTGATGCTGCAAGTGGAGAGTGACACATTGTCTTAGTATCCCGAGGAGTATGGCTAATGGGAAATGACTTCAGTTTACTGCATCTTCTAGTAATCCTGTGATGCCATCGCAAAACAAAAAGCACATGACTACTCGTAAGCCCACTGCACCTGAAAAAGAAATTGGATTCTACTCGGAAAAACAGGCTGTAAAGCTAATCACTCTGATCCAATAACGTGGCCCTGCAGAGTGGCATCATCAGCCCAGAGACGCAGAGAGGAGGAGGGAGAGCAAGGAGGGAGGGAGAGCATTCAGGGAGGCAGCTGCCCAGCTCTCCAGACACTCAAGCCAATAAAAAATTCATAAGGAGATGTTTTATAGCCAATGTCTAATACCCCTGCTGGGTCACAAGCCTATCTGAGCCAATCAATAGTATTCATAATGCTGAAAGGAGCTAGTGATTGCATGTTGATGAGAACTGAGGTTTTCCAAGCCAAGGCCAGTTTCTGGTTACTTGGTATGTGTCACCCTTAAAAATATAGAACTTATTTTGAAAATGGAACCCAAGACCTTTTAAAAAATACAGAGTGGGGAGAAGGAGACATACTTTTCAAATCTAGGGGGAAAGGGATGTTTGAATTCTTTTTAAGTCAAACCAAGGACTACTTTTAAACTGGAACAACTTTTTTGTTTCAATCCAGGTGGCCATTCCTTGTATATGATTTCTTTTTCTTTAGCTCCAGAATTTTTTTTAATAACACTTAAATAACAGCATCTGTGATAAACCCCTTCAAATACAAATGGGAATATATGAAATGAAGTCATAAGAACGAAAGTAAATGGAGTCAACTGTCAACTTTGTCATTACATACCACTACGTTCCAGGTTGATTTTATCTCTAAAAGCTTTTAAAATTATAGCAACTTCAACTTGAGTTTAAGGGTTTGCTTTCTACACAGGCAGTGATGTAAGGGCAGAGTGAGGTAGAGAGACAGCAGGATGAGACTTAGGAGCTGTGTGCTCAGAGATCTGCTGAGGATTTCAGGGGATTCCACACTTTTCCCTGGTCAGATGGGAACAGCTCGGGGAAACTTAAAGCTTTCACATGTGTGTTTCAGGCGTGGGTAAATTATAGCCCTCCCTGAGGTCTTCAAAGCAGATCACATCAGACATCATCTCTTCCACTCCCACCAAAATTGTTTTAACAAATTTGAATGTTGAATCCTTGATGTTGAATTAAACATCAATAACTCACAAATGGAAAGTCTTGGAAAATCAACTTGTGAGCTAGCAAGACAGGAGAGGAGGAGGGTCAATGGGATAAAGAGAGGTTCATCCTTTCCCTGTCAATGGTATCAGGAAAAAGCTGTGCCTTGCATCTTTGTAAGCAAATAAGATCTCTTTTCATAGCTGTAAAGGTACCGTTCGATGTGTTTGAGATACAGAAAAGTAAAATCAGAAAACAAAAATCATTTATGAGCCTCACATCCTGAAAAATCCACTTAACAAGATGGTGGATTTTCTTGTAGTCTTTCTCTCTCTCTCTCTCTCTCTCTCTCTCTCTCTCTCTCTCTCTCATACACACACACACACACACACACACACACACACACCCCTCTACCAAATTGGCATCTTATTATATACAGTTTCATATTCTGAGTTCAATGTATATTTATTTTGCAATCATTTTCACATCTCAAAATAGTGAGATGTGGCGTTTTATTGTCCAGTGAGAACTGTACTAAAGGAATGTGTCATTAGGTGCCTTTCATCTATTGACAGACAGATCATGCATTTTGAAACCCTGGGACTTTGCTGATGCAGGCCTATGGCATGGCCTGCCTGCCCTCCCACCTCTGTCCAGTGAACCCTGCTTGATGTTTCGTTCCAATGCCAACTATGCTGAAGCATAGTTCCCTGGCTGGAAATCATCATTTGGGAATCAGGGGTTTTGGGCCTTGGAGGCTGACAGGCTTGGACTCCATACGTGGAGCAATGCTTACCAGCTATGTGACCTCAGGACACCTTTTAACTAAGCTTCAGTTTCCTCACCTATAAAGTGGGGATAATACTCCCTTCCTTCAAGTGTTAATATAATGATTGAGAGGAATGTATGTGTTTGTTTTCTCCCCTCCACCCTTTTTTGTTTTCTGGTTTCTCTCCAAAGCAGCTATAGAGTAGTGGTTAAGAGCTTAAGAGAGCTTGAGCAAATAACCTAGTCTTTCCGTGTCTCAGTTTCTTCATCTATATTATGGGGATAATAGTACCCATCTCTGCAGGTTTTTAGGGAAGATTAAATCAGATGCTCAATGTAAGACCTCTTTTTTTTCTCTATGAAAATGCTTTAATAGAGGTGTCTTCACGGCATGCAATGTGAAGACACAAAGACCAGCAAGTGCACACAAAATGAGACGTGGCTACCAGAGAAGAGTTTGTGAGTGAACGAAGAGTTCTCACCGCTTCCACCCTTTGCTCAGTAACAGAAGGCTGTTACTCCTCAAACTCTCTCTCCTCAGCAAAGGCATCCTGGTACTGTCGGTGCCTGGCACAAGTAGGAGCACAATCCATGTTGGTTCTTCTTCTCTTAAAGTCTTACGGGCTCTCGCATGGGTGTTCTTTTATTGTCATCAGAATGTGGCTTTGCAGTGGACAATAAGGTCTTCCCTGTTGGCTGCCTCTTGGGGTCTTTGTCTAGTGAGCTTCTGAGCAACCCAATGCCTGGGACGGGTCCCTTCGTCCCTGCTGACCATACCCTACAGAGGGCTGGGGTCACCCAGACGTCCTTGCAGTCCCTGCTTGATGGATACCCTGGAATGAGGAGCCCTTCTGAACTAGTAGCCTGAAGTGGGAAGAACCTCCTCAACCACTGCTCAGTAGCTAGGTATCAAACCAAAAAAGAAAGTTTGTGAGAGAACTGCCGGAGAATTGATTCTTTTCCCAGAAGAAGGCCCTGAGAAGAAGGCTCTCTCCAAAAGTGCCACGTACAATCAGCTTTGTACGTAGTCTCACAGTCCTTTAAAAAATGCTTTTGGCCGGGCGCGGTGGCTCAAGCCTGTAATCCCAGCACTTTGGGAGGCCGAGACGGGCGGATCACGAGGTCAGGAGATCAAGACCATCCTGGCTAACACGGTGAAACCCAGTCTCTACTAAAAAAAATACAAAAAACTAGCCAGGCGAGGTGGCAGGCGCCTGTAGTCCCAGCTAGTCGGGAGGCTGAGGCAGGAGAATGGCGTGAACCCAGGAGGTGGAGCTTGCAGTGAGCTGAGAGCCAGCCACTGTGCTCCAGCCTGGGCGACAGAGCGAGATTCCGTCTCAAAAAAAAAAAAAAAGCTTTTACATCTGTGTATGTCCAAAGGAAATATGCATTATTGATTTTTAGTTTTCAAGAACTTGAATTTTTCATACTGTCCAGATCTAGAATTTAGGAACCACTGGAGATGTAGAAGGGGACAGGTGTGCTCTGAGTAAAGCTTTCCTCATTCTCAAAAAAATAAAAAGGGGGCAACTCTTGGGTTTGTTTCAACTACTGGGTCAAATCTGGAGTCCTAGGGCTTTACCTTATCACCGACCTTGACCCTGAGTGTCCAGGTAACCTCCAGCTGCTCACCTGGCCTCCCTGGGCCTCATTTCCTCATGGACAACATGACAGTAACTCTCCTACCTTGAGGGCTTTTTATTTTTTTTTTTTCTGTTTCCGTGAGTTCACATGAAGAATCTACAGGATAATTCCAGGTCTGCTCCCGTGGCTCTGAGGCTACTGGGGGGGGGTTAGAGCCACATCTGTGCTGTGACCTGGCCAGTACCAGTGCAGGGGAGGCAGAGCACGCTGCTGCTTGCTTAGGAACCCAAGCGGGTCGCTGGCATCAGGCATCAACCCTGGCTGGCAACTGAGGCTGCTGCCTCTGGCCTGCCTGGCTTAGAGGCTGGCCAGACCTGGGCCGAGCAGTGGATTTAGCAACTGAGCTAGGGAAGTAGAGAGAGGTTGAAAAGCGAGGAGGGGGCTAGCATCAGAGGCTGAAAGGATAGGAAACCAGGCCGGGTGAGACTTGAGCACCCAGCAGGATCCTCAGGCAGGAGATAAAGGTTTGGTCTTCTTTTTCTCAAGGGCAGGTTTGGACTCTTCATTTGTGGGTGGTGACTCATCTCCACAAGGAGTTCTTGCGGCTCTATGCTGGTGTGCTCCACGGTCACTCAGATCTCCGTTCTCACACTGTTGTATTCACAATGGCTCCCTAATGCCACGGCAAGCCCCCAGCCTGGTCATTTTCAGGGGTGAGAGGTGCTTTACCCCTGCACACACATTCCTTCTTCTCACACCCAGCTGGCTGTTCTCTCCGAAGCTTTCTCGTTGCCAAGTCCTGTCCGCAAATCTTGGGATCCACCTTTATTGGAAAGTACATCATGTTCAATATTACCCAGCTAATCCTCCAAGCTTGTCATTCACACTTGCATCTCAGGGAGATTTGGCAGCACAGCACCTCCCACACTCTCACAGGTGCCCTCTGACATAGTCGTCTTTGTCGCAGGTCATGTGCTTAATCGGGCTGGGGGTTGCGTTTATTCGTCTTTCTGTCCATCACAGATTCTAGCTCAGTGCCGGTCCTATGGCAGGTGTTCAGTACACTGGGGCTGGGTGCGAGAAAGAGGAGGAGCTGGGCCAGACACTGCGGAGGGGTCACCCAAAAGCCTCTCCTGGCCTTCTCCCCTAGCCTTCTTCTACCAGCGTGGAAACAAAACCTCAATTTCCCAGCTACTCTTGCAGCTAGTGAGACAACTCTGGCCAATAAGCTATAAGTGGAAGTCTTTGAGGAACACTTTCTTTCCAGAATAAGAAGTAAACTTCTCTAAGAGAATGCCTTGGATCCTTTTGCCATCCCCCTTCCTCCTACCTGGAATGCAGATGTGATGCCTGAAGGTGCAACAGTCATCTTGCAACCACGAGGTAGCAAGCCACAGTCAGACTGGCCAAGGGAAAAAGAAGAAAGTACCTTGGTTCCTGATGGTGAACTGATGACCATTACTGCTAGGCTGACCAACCGTGTGGAGGTTTCCCAAGATGCTAAAACAGGAATGGTCCTCGGCAAATCTGGACATTGGTCACCCTACCCCAGCCCTGGACTTACTGACTCCAGAAACATGTTATACAGTGAGAAAAATAAGCCCCTATTTATCCCAGCCATCTCGTCAGGTTTCTCCATTATTTGTGGTCAGAAGCATTCCTGCACATGAAAATCATTATTTCTAAGATTCAGCAAACAGACACACAGAGAGTTGTAGGTCACAGGTGCCAGCTGGCTTCCCAGAGGTTATCCTGGTTGAGTCCAATAATGTTTCTTTATAAAAGTTTAATTATACTCATTTTACAGATGAAAATAACTGAGGCACCAAGAAGTTTAGCCCAACTGGAATCTAAATCCTGTCCATTTCATGCCATGCCCTTTCCCTCTGCAAAGCCACTGTGACTCATTTACTTTTAGTTCAATATGTGATCATCTAATGTTATCCTAGGCATGGGCCTCATGCTTTTCCGTTGAATAAAATTACTGTGAGACGTAATCACTGCCTTTCTTTTTATGATTTCTTGACTCCAAAACATCCTGATGATCTGATTTGTCTTTACATGATTGAATAATAATGAGTAAGTGCATGTGAGAACTGATTTACAGAATTTTTAAAAAAATTGTTGTTGTGGCCAGGAGCAGTGGCTTACACCTATAATCCCAGCACTTTGGGAAGCGGAAGTGGGCAGATCACTTGAGGCCAGGAATTCAAGACCACCTAGCCAACATGGTGAAACCCCAACTCTACTAAAAACACAAAAATTAGCCGGGTGTGCTGGCACACGCCTGTAGACCCAACTACTCCGGAGGCTAAGGTGGGAGGATGGCTTGAACCCAGGAGGTGGAGATAACACACACACACACACACACACACACACACACACACACATATATATAGTTGAATGGTTCAAAAGGTACAAAGGAGAAGGTGATTAAAAAAGTCTCCTTCATGATACCTGTTGTTTTACAGATGAATACTAGGAAAATTTCCATCAGTTTTAAATGGATAGTTTTGATTGTGGACAACAGTGATAGTTCCATAAATTTGTATTCCGTTTTTGATATTACAGAATACTTTCAAAGACACTCATTTTCTCTTGCCAGTCAGTTGGGAAAGTTTTCTTCATATCCCCTTCATAGTCACAGATCTTCCCCTGAGCCCCTTCCGCCCTCGCTCCTGAGGTTGACTTCCCCCTGGGTCCCCTGCCCCTTTTGTAGTGATGCCCTTGGGGCCTCCTGGGTACAACTGTAGGCTCTTCTCGCTCTCTGTCCTAAGAACAGGCCTCTCCCAAAAGATGCTGGGGGTGGGCTGCTAAGGCTGTCCTGCTCTTGTAGGAGTGCAGCAGAGGAACCCCTTCAATCAGTGTCCCTAACCCTCATTTTCTCTTACAGTGCACATATTTATTTACATTTTGCCCTTTAATGTTTGTGAAGATTCTATAATAGCGTATAGTTTATAATAGCATGAAAGATAGTTATTGCATTAATTGAAAAAGCATACTATTTCAATTACATTAAGTAACCAGATTAATTAATTGAATTACTGCAATTATACTAATTGGAAAACCATCTAGGTGTATGTATATATATCATATAATCAAGACCCTCAACAAAACCTATGTTTAGAAAAATTCCTAGAAATAACTTATTCTTTCCTTCCTCTCATCCCAGCTGTACCTCTTCCCACAGATTCTCTCAGTTGAAATCCACCCAGCTTCCCAAGCCAGACCCCTTAGCATTATCACCCTCGACTCCTTTTCCTAGACTCCCACCACCAGCACCCTCACCACCCGCCAATCCTGACTGTCACTAAGGTGTGTCCATTCTACCTCCTTAACCTTTCTCCAAACCCACAGCTACCACCCTAGTCCAGCGCCCACCATCCCATACCCAGGTTTCTGCAACAGCCTTAAAACCAGCCTCCCAGCAGCCTCCAGTCTTATTCTGCTTCAACCATTCTTTACATTTCAGTCAAGGTTCTCTTTCTTTTCTTAAAAAAAAAAATATGACAACACACGCTGCTTACATTAAAGGTTCTAATTATATCCTACTGTCCTCGGAAGCAGTTGGATTCGTTTGGAGTTCTGGCCCCTGCTCGCTTCTCCGGCCTCCTCTCTTGCCTCTCCAGATTCTGCTCATGGCCTATGAGCTGCTGCTGAACCACTTGCATTGAGCCCATGCCTTCTCTCCTCTAGGCCCTGCACAGGCTGTTCAGCATGCTCTGCACCCTACCCTCGATGAACTCCTCCTAATCCTCCAGGTCTCGGCCTCACCAACTTCAAGGCAAAAGGTTAACACAAAAATGTCAACCAAGTCAGCTGAATAGTGATGATGTGTTTTCACTCTCATGTATATATAACTCAGTCAATTCATTGATCATTCATTGCAGAATCATTAATCCTGTACAATTTGTTAGGCATATTTCATCTAGTGGCCCAGGGCACCACTGATTCTAGGTGAACCTATAGCGAGAGTATCTTTTTGCAGACTTACTCATTCATTCATTCAATATTTCCATCTTTTGTTTATATTTATTCAACAAATACCATACAAAAATTAACAGAAAGAAGTCTCTGTTCTCAAGGGGCATGATCTGGTGGAGGACACAGACTCACTAACAAAACATTGCTCCACGCAGTTAGTGCCACAAAGAGGAAGACAAAGCACCACAGTGGGTCAGAGACAGTCTCATGGTAGAATAGAAATTGAAGTGGCAGGAGAGAAGAGTTTAACAGGTAAATGAGGCATGAGAGATGGGGGACAAAAACACAAGGGAGGGAAGCTCTTTCCAAAAGAGGAAATAGCAGGTACAAAGGCTGAGAGTTAAAACCTGGCTTGTACAAGGACCCAAGTAACGTATGCAGAATGACCAGAGTGCCAGGGGTGTGGGCAGGGTGGCCCTGGGAGCCATGCACCCCCAATACCCTTCTGCTGCTTAGTATACCCTCAGCCTCCATCAGACTGGAAACCCTTTCTCCTTCCTCTCCCTCTAAGTCCTACCCATTCTCAAGACCTATTTCCTTCAAGAAGCCTTCTCAGACTAGGTACCAAGCAGATGAGCATTCAATTCCATTCTGTTTTGTACATGACCATGCAAAGATTTCATAATAAACCTTACCTTCCTGACAAATTGTAAACTCCTTAAAGGTGGAGACTGTGATTTACACTTATTATTTTTCTTTAATTTTTTTTTTTTTTTTTTTTTTTTGAGACAGAGTCTTGCTCTGTCACGAGGCTGGAGTACAGTGGCGCAATCGTGGCTCACTGAAACCTCTGATTCCCAGGTTCAAGCAATTCTCCTGCCTCAGCCTCCCGAGTAGCTGGGATTACAGGAGCCCACCACCATGACCAGCTAATTTTTGTATTTTTAGTAGAGACAGGGTTTCACCATGTTGGCCAGAATGGTCTCGATCTCTTGACCTCATGATCCATCTGCCTCGGCTTCCCAAAGTGCTGGGATTACAGGCGTGAGCCACCATGCCTGGCGGATTTACACTTATTCTTAAATTCCTCTGGACATTTGGGTAAGAAACCGAGTATTGCTCTGTAACTATTCAGAGACAACACCAGCCTGGACTCTCTTAAAGTCAAAGTCCTGGACAACGGCCATGGACCCAACATCAAGCAATGGCTGGTGAGTCTCTTAATACATACCTCTTATCCGTCTTCATGTACCTGCTATAATATTGGATTATAGGTTTGTGGTGAGCATCAGTTAGATGCCTTAGCCTAATTTTCTTATTCTTGGAGAAAAGTAATAATGTTATGGAATTTAAAGCGATTCTCATTAGAAGTCCCTACTTTTGGCCGGGCGCGGTGGCTCAAGCCTGTAATCCCAGCACTTTGGGAGGCCGAGGCGGGCGGATCACAAGGTCAGGAGATCGAGACCACAGTGAAACCCCGTCTCTACTAAAAATAGAAAAAATTAGCCGGGCGCGGTGGCGGGCGCCTGTAGTCCCAGCTACTCAGGAGGCTGAGGCAGGAGAATGGCGGGAACCCGGGAGGCGGAGCTTGCAGTGAGCCGAGATCGCGCCACTGCACTCCAGCCTGGGCAACAGCGTGAGACTCCGTCTCAAAAAAAAAAGAAGTCCCTACTTTTAATCAACCTTTGAATTTTGTCTTTTGTTTTTTCGAGATGGGGTCTCACTCTGTTGCCCAGGCTGGAGTGCAGTGGTGTGAACATGGCTTATTGCAGCCTCAACCTCCTGGGTTCAAGTGATCCTCCCGCCTCAGCCTCCTGAGTAGCTGGGACCACAGGTATGCATCACTACACCCAGCTAATTTTTAAATTTTTTGTAGAGATGGAGTCCCACTATGTTGCTGGTCTTGAACTCCTGGACTCAAGTGATCGACCCACCTCAGCCTTGCAAAGTACTGGGATTACAGGCTTGAGCCACCACGCCCAGCCTGAATTTATTGTTGATTAACTTTTCACCTATGGAAAGTAACAGCTGTTGCCATCTGTGAAGCCCTGGACTCTTAGAAGAACCAAGTCTTTGTTCCATCTCTATTGTGTGTCAGCCTTGTGACTTTGGGCAAGTCATCTATGCACTTTTAAACCAAAGTTTCCCCTATATTTCAAATTGAGCTGATAATACCTCACAGGGCTATTGTAAGGAATAAATGTAGTAATGGATTGTGAAATTAATTGGTAGTATATGAAGAGTTATTTTAAACATCAGAGAGTATTTTAATCTTTATTGTAAACTAACGCTCTCTTTCCTTCGTTTTATTCCTAGCATTCAGAATCCCAGTGCAAAATTCCTTCCCTTTCCACAGGGAAGTGAGTGGACTGTACTGATTTTAAGGAGAGAGAGTGTTCGTCATCTCATATCTGGGAGATCTAGGAAATCACCTTCTCAGGCGATCTATACATGTTGGAATAATTATGTCTGCCTTACTGAGGATGGCAGGTTCTCTTGGCAGAGGGAGCACAGGCTAGGTAAGGAGCCCTGCCAGGTGCACCACCCCAAGGGCATGGCACCAGCTGAGGAAGCTGCCCAGGCTAAGCTCTGAGAACAGTAGTCTGTCCCGGAGAGAATTCTGTATTCCAGGCTGTCCTCGTCAGAAAGAGGGTTCTGATTAGATTTGTCAGGGGAGATTGGTTAAACAACGCAAACAAAAAAAGTGGGCTCCAAAGCAAAGACCCTAAAAAAAAGGAGGCGAGGATGGAACTATGGAAGGAGAGAACAGTCTTATGTACACAGCAAACACCAAGCTAACCTGCAGTCAGAGGCTTGAACTCAAAGCCTGTCTCTGATACTAACTGGCTGTGTGACTTTGGAAAATTCACCCATCCTTTCTGAGCCTCTGTAAAACTGTGCTCTGTAACATGAGCGTAACAATTCCTAGCTTTTGGTGTTATTTAAGGATTACATTTGTGGGAAAGAGCTTGACAAATTGAAAATGCTATATGACTATAAGCCGACTATAAATTATACGCTATGTAATAAATTACTATAATAATCATTCAGACAGCCCATATGACCTGTGTGTCTCTGGGCCTCCAGGGAGTTGTCCATAAAGAGGCCTTAAGTAGAATTCCAACAACCCTAGGGACTGAGAAGGCATCTCCTGCGGGTGAGGTGTGTGCATGAAAGCCAGTTGGTTCCCACTGGTAACTCAAAGGCCACCCCCAGGGAGCTTGTCATTGTTTCTGATGCGCATCCCCATCCTGGGGGGCACTGCTGCATCCCCCTCATTCCCACCTACACTACACACTTTAGGGTTCAAGGCCCTTCCTCTTGCTCTACCTTTTTTTCAACTTATTTTTATTTATGTTTTATTATTGTTTTTTAATTCTGGAGACAGGGTCTCACTCTTCCCAGGCTGGAGTGCAGTGGCAGGATCACGGCTAACTATAACCTCAAACTCCTAGGTCAAGTGATCTTCCCACCTCAACCTCCCACATAGCTGGGACCACAGGCATGTACCACCATGCCTGGCTAATATTTTTATTTATTGTACAGATGGGGTCTTGCTATGTTGTCCAGGCTAGTCTTGAACTCCTGGCCTCAAGCGATCCTCCCACCTTAGCCTTCCAAGGTGCTGGAATTATAGGCGTGAGCCATCACACCCACCCTTCCTTATCTTTTTGAGCCTCCCAATAAACCTGTAGCTTAGCAGAGCAGATAACAAGCCCTGCCTTCACCTACACACACTTTTTATAAGTGACTTTCCTGGGGCCACAAAGCTCAAAAGGACAGCTGGAGATTTTTAGCCTCTGCAGCCTGGAACCCACAGCTTGGAGGGTCAGCTGAGATTTGAACCCAGATTCCTAACAGCCTTGCTCTGCTCATAGCCCAAGCTGCTGCCTTCGGGGTAAACAGAACCCCCATTAGCACAAAATTCCCTGGCAACCTTGACTAGGCCTGGACACCTGCTTCTACCCACAAGTGTTTATTTTCTTGTGTTGTCTCCAAGGGGACCAGTAGGCACTCGCTCTCCTGTTTTGGTCCTCACTCCCCGTGTGTAACTGGGGAGCCCTGTTGGCCCCCATTGTGATGCACGGGCTTCCTCAGGCAAGCAGGCAGTGACTGAAGCCCTGCCAGCCGCGTGGGCCGTTCCTCTGCAGCACCGCACTCAGATGCGATTAGGCCTGTGTGTCACAATGCTTGGCAACAGTTCCGGGAGGCAGGAGACCTTTGCTCATGCCATTGTCCTGTCAAGTGACTACAATTTCATTTGGTGGTCGGCTAGCTTGGCCTTTTGCATCATCCTGTCCTGCCTCCTCTTCCCTCTGCTAATGGTTAGTCCATCATTCCAGATTGTTGAGGGGGCACCCTGGGTGGAAGTGTGAAGTTCCCACGTCTTTCCCCCTGAAGCGATTTCAGAATGATCACTCTGGATAATGAAAAACTGCTACATGTTTTAGGAGGAGACTTCCTCGGAATTTCCTGTTCCTGCCGTGGTAGACTTTAACCCCAGCACCAGGCACTCTGAGCTAGCCGTAGAGCAGGACAGGGATTCAGACGTTCATTCATTCAACAGTTTTTACTTTTATTTTTATTTTTTGAGGCAGAATCTTGCTCTGTCACCCAGACTGGAGAGCAGTGGTACAATCATAGCTCACTCTAACCTCTGCCTCCTGGGCTCAAGAGCTCGTCCCACCTTAGCCTCCCAAGTAGCTAGGACCACAGGCGTGCGCCACCATGCCCAACTAATTTTTAAATGTTTCATAGAGACAGAGCACTGAGATTACAGGTATGAGTCACTGTGCTTGGCCCATTCAACAAATTTTAGTTGAGCACAATCTACATGCCAGTCGCTGCTCTAGACTCTGGGAATACTGCCGTGAACAAAACAGATGAAAAGCCTTGCCCTCATGGGGCTGACATTCAGGGCTGGGGAAGGGAGTGAAGAGAAGAGACAGGCGGCCAGATGCAGTAGCTCACACCCGTAATTCCAGCACTTTGGGAGGCCAAGGCGGGCAGATCACCTGAGGTCAGGAGTTTGAGAGCAGCCTGGCTAACGTGGTGAAACTCCATTTCTACTGAAGATGCAAAAAATTAGCTGGGTGTGGTGGCACATGCCTGTAATCCCAGCTACTCAGGAGGCTGAGGCAGGAGAATCGCTTGAATCCAGGAGGCGGAGGTTGCAGTGAGCAGAGATTGCACCATTGCACTCCAGCTTGGGTAACAAGAGCGAAACTCCATCTCAAAAAAAAAAAAAAAAAAAGAGAGAGAGAGAGAAGAGACAGGCAAACCAACTGAAAAAATAGATATGTTACAAGATTCTGGGAAGAAAAATTAAACAGGAGAAGCTGACCATAGAGGATGGTCTTCTCAGCACCCACACAGTGCCCAGCACAGAGCAGGTCCCTGACTCTAACTGACCTGGCCAGCTCCTCAGGGTCAGGTCTAATTTCCCCAAGCCCCTGGCACAGCTGGTGAGGGGCTGCTAAAATGGAAAGAGCCCCTAGAATCAACCACCAACACTGATGGCAGAAGTATCCCCAAAGAGCCAGATTCCACCCAGTGTAGCCACCTCCATCCAACCCTGCCAGGATGTCCTCTCTTCCACATCTTCCTCTGCCCTCCTCCAAATCCTGGCTACCTGAACCCAGTCATTAGAACCCGCACAGTCCTAATGTTTTGCTGGGAAACCAACCAGCAAAAAGACTGTGATAGTACAGAGACGAACAATCTGCAGGGCCTGTGCAGGGGCTGTGGGAGCCCTGAGGATGGGGGAAGCAGTTTTTGTAGGGTTCTGCCCTTTGCATTGTAGGATGATAAGCAGCATCCCTGGTCTCTTCCCACTGGATGCCAATAGCAACCCACCCCCAAATTGGGACAACCAAAAATATCTCCAGACTTTGCCAAATGTCCCCTGGGTGGGTTGGGGTAGGGGGGCAAAATCAGCCCTAAGTGGAGAATCACTGGTTTAACTCAAGGTCAATTCAACTTATTTTACCAAGAAGCACCTTTTATTTATTTTGGAACTTTTATTAACGCTGCATGTAACCTATATTATTCTCAACACTCTGGGAAGTGCTGGTTTCCAGATAAAGCTCATGTTCCCTATCCCAGGGTGCAGGACCTTGGGATCTGGGCCCTGCCTGACCCTCTGGCCACACCCTGAACCACCCTTTTTGCTTCTCTACTTTTGGCTTCAGTAAAGGCCAGCCATAGTTGCCTTCAAACACTGCATTTGACATTCTGGGCTCAGGCTGCTTCTGCTGTCTGGAATGCTCTTCCCACCCATCCTCACCTGGCTCACTGATTCATTCTTCAAGTCTCCACTTGGGCATCATCTCATCAAACTTTCCTGAAGCCCAAACAGTGCTGAGCAACCCACACTGCTCCTGAGCTCCCGTAGCATCTGAAGCACTACAGTCCTACAGTATGCATAGTTTAAGGTTATGGACTCATTTCTCTATTTGACCCGCAAGGCAGAAACCCTGTCTTTTCATCATTGTTAGCTCCAGAATCTGGTAAAGTGTCTGGCACAGAGTAGATGCTCCATACAGGTCAAAATGAATTGAAAAGTAAATAGAACTTTGGAAGGCCAACGCAGGAGGATCACTTGAGGCCAGGAGTTCAAGACCAGCCTGGGCAACACAGCAAGATCCTATCTCCACAAAAAAATTAATAATTAGTCAGGTGTGGTGGCGCATGCCTGTGATCCTAGCTACTCGGGAGGCTAAGGTGGGAGGATCACTTGAGCCCAGGAGTTGGAGGCTGCTGTGATGGTCGTGCCACAGCACTCTAGCCTGAAAGAGTGAGATCTGGTCTCGAAAAAAAAAAAAAAAGAGAGAGAGAGAAAAGTAAATAGAACACAAAGATGCGTGAGATAAAGATACAGGGAGTGAGGGCGGGAGAGCGCAGGCTCGGGGAGGAAAGGAGCGGAGGGGTATCTTCTTCATGCAACATGGGAAGAGATGATTAAGTTGCCTGCTCCTGCTCCTCATTTTTTCCTCCTTCCGGCTAAACAGTCCTAGTTGCCTTGATCTTTAATCTGATGTCCATCTCATTTTCCAACCCTCTAATCATCTTCGTCATTGGCATCACTCCGTGCTTCTCCACATTTTCTAGAGTTGCTTTTGTGTGTAAGACGATGCGTTCAGAGCCGCAGGAACACACAGCCCCAGGAGGACGGCTTCCACTTAATTAGCTTGATTCCACAATTCCCTGAGCCTCACGTCGCCCGACCTGGTGGCTGTTTAGAGGAGCCCTGCCTCTGGGCACCGGCAAATTATTTTCACAGGGAAGCTAGTGGAGAGAGTGTAATTGATGATTATGCTAATTCCTTCCTTTTCTATGTCAGGGACTGCTCCGCAGGGAGGCCAGGCTCCCGGGCGGGTGTGTATGAAGGTCTAGCAAGTTCTAGGCTCCTTCCTCCACAGCAGCCCTCCATGTCACAGGCTCTGAAGCTGTGCGGAGACCGCCCACTGGTGAAAGGACCTCCCCAGGGTCACCCTCGGAGGAAAGACACGGCCCGCGTGCGAGGGCGGGGTGGGGCGGGGGGACATTCCACCCTAGCTTCTGGAACTCCAAGCTTACACCTATCCCCCACCCCGCAGCTCCCTCTCGGGGTGTCGGTGACAGCAGGGGAAGCCAGTCCCTTAGCAGCTCTGAAATCTTGTGACAGGCCGGGCAGCCTTGGACTGCCCAACTGTGGCCCCTGGGCGGTCTGTAGCATCTAGGGCCCGCCGCCGCTGGAGCGAGTGCTCTCCTGAGCCCCTCACAGGAGCCCGCCTGGGGAGCCACTGGGCCCCTCAGCTTCCTCAGCCCGAGCCCAGCACAGTCTGGCGGCGCTGGCTCCCGACGTTTCTGGCTGCGTCTGGCGCCTCCAGTCAGCGTGGACCTGGCGGGGGCGCGCGGCTCGGAGCGTGGAGATGGAGGGGCGTGGGGCACCGCGGGGGCTGGGAGGCTGCGGCGGGACAGGGCACTGCAAGGACCTTGCCGGCTCCAGGACCCGCCTGGTCCTCTAACGAAGTCCCGGCTTCATGGCGGACCTACAGAGGGAGCCTTGAGGTGTGGAGTCTTGAAGACGCTGTCCCAGGCTGATGCCACCTCTGTGTCCCCAGGATGCGTGGCGGAAGCAGGAGAGGCTCCTCCCTGACCCACAACCGCCCCCAACGCAGAAGCTGAAGGAGGCTCCGGCCTGTTTGGTGAGAGGACCAGAGGCTGCTGCAGGAAGAGAGGGCTGCGGCGCCCGTGGTGGTGGGGAAGGGTCATTAGGCTTGGATGTGGATTCCAAACTGCCCTAGCCGGCTGTATCCTCCCGGATGGAAGGCAGTAGGGCAGCAGCACAGGTGGGCGCCAGGGAAGGCGGGGGCAAGGGGCGGGAGCTCTCTGTGACTCCTTTGCCTCTGGAAAACCGGGAGGGCATGAGGCCTCGTCTGCAGCAGTGTCGCGTGCGTGAGCGAGATGTGCAATGTCAGCTCCGGAAGCGACAGCTCGGCTGCCTCACTGCCTGGCCTACGCCCTCCACAGGAAGTCCTCCTTCTGCCTTCCCCTTCACACCTCCTTGGCAACTGTCCAGAGTCCAGGGAGTGAGCTGCCTGGGAAGAATGCAGCGACAAAAATACTTAGCCACATCCAGAACTTCCCTGGTGGCAGCTGGTCCCCGACCATGGGCTTCCCCTGGGAACTGTTGTGTTGGGGAATGAATTCCCAGTCTGATCCTGGCTCTGGCACGCCCCTGGGCGGGGGGGGCTTGGAGAACTCACCCAAACTCTCAGCCTCAGTTCCCACCCCTGTCAACTAGGGCTAATAATACCTCCCCCAAATGCCCCCTGGGGGTATTAACTAATATAATGTCGATGGCCACCTTTCTTTACTCAGAAGAGCAATGAGAGGATAGAGTGCCACAGGAAGCACGCAGGGCGCCCAGTAGCGGTGCTGAGTGAGCTACCAGGAGGCACGTGGCGCTTGCCTGGAGACCGTAGGCCAGCAAACAGCCACTCGGGGCGCTTGCTGGGCGCCGGCACTGTGCTGAATCTCTAGGTAAACCCCATTAGTTAAGCATTATCCCCATTGCGCACATGAGGGAAGGAGACCCTAGAGAGACTAAGGAACCTGTCTGAGGTCACCCAGCGCCAGGATTCAAACCCTAGCTGTCTGCTGCCAAGGCCCCCGCTGCCAGCCACTCCACGGTGCTACCCGCTGGGGGTGAGGTGCCAGGGTCTGTCCCAGCCAGCCCTGAGTCACTAATCTTCCCATATGATCTCCCTGGGACTCCACGCCCTTATCTGTAAAGTGGGCATGATCGTGCAAGCTCCAAATGGATGTTGTGAGGTCAACTTGGTGGTCCTCACCCCTCTGTAGTGCGCAGCAGGAGACACTTTATAAACAGAGGATTACCTCTGCTGCCTTGAGCCAAATGGCTTGCCCTGCCAAATTGTTGGAATGGTTCAGTGACAAGTGTGCTATTAGGAAGAAATTTATGATGCTTCATTCAGAGTGAGTCACTGAATCCCTGCGGTGAGGGTCATCAGCTAACTGGGGAACCCTGGCCCCAGCTGCCTTGGGTCTGGTTACCTCGCCACCAGAGGGTCAGTGGTGGCCAGTGACACAGGTAAGTGAGGACAGTTGGAGAGGGCAGGCAGCCTCCAGTAGGGGAGGAGGTGGTGCCTGCAGTGGATCTGCTTAGACCTCACACTATGTGCCACGGGCTCCAGAATTCCCTTTCTGCTTGCCACCAAGTGTCCCAGGATGCCCAAGTGCGGCTCCAGGCCACTTTTCTGCTCCTCTCCACCACATTTGCTCAGCCCTCCCCAGGACTGGGTCAGCCAACAGATATTTCAAAGTGTTTGGGTGAATTCTCTTCTCTCTGCCTTTGAGTCACAAAAGAGGATGATGATAAAGAACTAAACTTCAGGGGCAAGAAGATTTAGCTCAGATGTTGCAGTTCTGCTGGGATTGTTGTTTGTTTGTTTGTTTGTTTTCCTTAAAAACTACAAAACACTATGTTCACGAGAAAAATCTCCAGCCTTAGAAGTTGGTCATAAATGTGACTGTATGAGAAGAACCAGTGTAAGAAAACACCTTCCGGAATTGCGGGTTATCTTAGACAGATGTCACTGCAACTCGCCAAACAAATCTGATCCTTCCCCATCTGCTCCCTGGGGCAGTATGAGGGATTTCTTTGATATACCCAAACCCAGAGGTTAGGATGAGGACACATAGACTGCCTGACAGACACTTAAATATATCTGTAGTATGCACAAGGTGAGAACCTGCTCCCTTCACTGGTGGTTGCCTTTCTAGTCAACCACATTTTCCAAATGGCTCATGGCCAGGCAGGTTGCAAAAGCAGGTGGCTAGGCAGTGAAATGGGGTCCGTAATGTCATTCACTGTGAAGCACACTCCCCCTCCCTGACAGGAGAGCCCCTCTGGCTCTTTCTCAGATCCCTTTGACTTCTCCTTTAATCTTAGCCCCATGAGGCTCACCCACAGGACACAGGTTAATAACCAGAGCTGTAGATGTAGAGACAGGCACACCTAGGAGCTGACCTCCTGAGAGTGTGAGAAAGGGTCAAAGAACCCTAAAGAAGAGACAAAATGGCTTTTCACACTGTGGCTGATCCCTGTGGGAGAAAATGCACCCCACACCTGACAGGTGCCATTCATCACAATGGCCCTGTTGGAGCCAAGCTCATGCTTGGTGCCGTGACCTAAGAAATCAGGGATGCACACAAAGCATGTCCTGAGCATTTGTGATGTGCCAGGCATGCTTCTAGGTGCATTTTCTGCTTGAATTCATTTGATCCTCACAGCAGTCCTGTAAGGTATTATGTGATGGAGCCTGGATTTAAATTAGACTCTCAAATTCCATCTCCAGTGGTTACATTATTAGAGATGTGAATTTGTCTCCAAAAAAAACACTTAACAGTACTACTATTATTTGATCCCTTTCCCAGTGCCAGACAGTGTGCTAAGTATGCATTTTACATATGTTAATTCATTTATTATATGCAAAACCTTTTTTTTTTTTTTTTTTTTTAAGACAGGGTTTCCCTCTGTCACCCAGGCTAGAGATAGTGGCTTGATGGCAGCTCACTGCAGCCTCAGCCTCCTAGGCTCAATCCATCCTCCCATCTGAGCCTTCTGAGTAGCTGGGACTACAGGGGCACACCACTATGCCCAGCTAAATCTTTGTATTTTTCATAGAGATGGGGTTTTGCCATGTTTCCCAGGCTGGTCTCAAGCTCCTGGGCTCAAGTGATCCACCCACCTCAGCCTCCCAAAATGCTGGGATATAGGCATGAGCCATTGTGCCCAGCTGCAAAACCACATTTTATAGCTAAGGAAGTTGAGGCTCAGAGAGATTACTTACTCAAGGTAATAAGGCTAATAAGTAGTGAAACTGGGACTTGAACCCAAGTTTCTCCAATTCCAAATCCTTTAATGAGAATTAGTGTGTTCTGCTTCTTTCCCCAGTATGAGGTTGTGGTATATGTATTTGTAACTACCTAAAGCCATGAGGGTTTGGTTAACAAAATTCTATAAAAGGTCTTGTATGAGCATACAGGCAATACAAAGAGCATGCGAAGACCTCCCGCTAAACGTGGTGGATTGACATTCTACATGTATCTTTTCTCACTTTCTTACAGATTTTTCACAAAGATAGCTGCAATAATTTCTCCTATTCCTGAAACAAGCCTCTTTACAGTGTGATTTTGTCAGTCCTCCCATTAAGATAAAAAGCCTTGAATCTGATCTGACTTGCTTTGGCAAACATAATTCAGGGGAAGTGATGTTGCCTTTAACTTTTTGGAACACTGCCCTGAGACCACCGTTTAAATAAGCTAGTCTAACATATTAGAAGATGAGGGGCCAAGCGGGGAGAGCTGAGGAACCCCAACCAACAGCCAGCACCAATCACTAATCATGTGGACAAGACCAACTTGTATTTTCCAGGCCAGCCAATGCTAACTGAATGCAGCGGTATGAATGAACTCAGGTGAAACCAGCAAAGGCGTCACCCAGTCAGTTCCTAGAATCATGAGAAATCGTAAATTACAGTTGCTTTAAGCCACGAAGTTTGGCATGATATATTATGTAACAATGGATAACTGATACATCTTTCCAAATCTCACCTCACTCGCCTCTCTGCAAAAAAAAAAAAAAAAAACAAAACAAAAAGAAAACCATTAATAATGGAATTATAAATCCATTGGATCAAAAAGATGAAGTGATAAGAAGACAACCACTGGGGAGGAAAGACTTCCAAACATTTTTATCGATAGGCAGGTAGGTAGAGGAGCAGTCTCTGCACAGAGCTGAGGAAGTCACACCCCACATGCACACAAGAGAAGTGTATAATGAGAAGTGAACTAAGGTGCTCCATGGAATCTCCAAAAATTTGATGCTTAAAGGCACCAGGTACCACAGAAAGCAGGGGTGAGACCCAGGGCTAAACAATAGGAGGCCACCCCCTCCTCTCTTTTTACATGGAAGAGACCAGAAATTTATTATCTGGAGAAGTTGACCTGGAGATGCTGTGAGTCAGGTCTGGAACTCAGGACACTAGTCACAGCACAGCTTGACAGTGAGGCAGGAGTTTGAAAAATGGGAGAGTAATTTAAAAATATATATAAACTACGGACTCTCAGATTCTTTGGCTGTTCCCAGAACACTAGCAGCTAGGTGTCACTGCCTTTCCAGGCAGGCAATTGGAAGATTCTTCTCTAGATAGATTGAGCTTCTTCTTCACCCACATCCTCCACTCTTAGGAAAAGATCTCCACAAAATAATACTTGAAAGTTCTCAGTAAAACAGCCTTCTAGCCATCTGGTCACCCTACTATGGTGCTCACTAGCCTACAAGACTTCCTTGCTCTTAAATATGAAGGGTCACCAGATATTTGAAATGAGACAGGTCAAAACAAACAGAAAGGCCAGGCACAGTGGCTCATGCCTATAATCCTAGCACTTTGGGAGGCCGAGGTGGGCAGATCACCTGAGGTCAGGAGTTTGAGACCAGCCTGGCCAACATGGTGAAACCCCGTCTCTACTTAAGAACAAAAATTAGCCAGGCGTGGTGGCGGGCGCCTGTATTCCCAGCTACTCGGGTGGCTGAGGCAGAAGAATCACTTGAACCCGGGAGGCGGAGGTTGCAGTGAGCCGAGATTGTGCCATTGCACTCTAGCCTAGGGGGCAAGAGTGAGACTTCGTCTCAAAAAAAAAAAAAGAAAAGACTCAGAAGAATCAGACACTGACAATATACAGCAGGTAGAAAAACCTTTAAAAAACAAAAAGGAAGCTATAAATTAGTAATCTTGGAAAAATACGACATAAAAGGAACAGTCAGAGAAGAAAGCTCTTTGAAGCTTAAAATATAACTAAAGCAAAAAATTTTAATAGAAGCTGTCCAGTACAGGGAGATTTAAAAAAAAAAAAAAAAAAAAAAGGTTCACACCAGAACACATCAGTATCAAATTTTAGAACCAAATGATCAAAAGAACATCCAGAAAGTCCTAGAAAGAGAAACACACCTAATAGACAAAGGAATGAAAGCAGGAAGGGCATAGAACTTCTCATCAGAAGCAATAAACAGAACACAGTGGAGAAATGCCTTCAAAATTCTGAAGGAAAATGATTTTCAACTCAGATTCAACCCAGATATAAAATTCAACCCAGAATTTTATATCCAGCCAAATGATCTATCAAATATGAAGGGAAAATAAAACCATTTCTGGAATATAGGACTCAAAAACTCAAAGTCATGAAAGAGGAAGCCAAGGCCTCCGGGAACATGGGCAGCAAAAGATAAGTAAAATCTCAGGGCAGGGAGAGAGTAGCCAGCTCAGCTACTACAGTAGGACAGAGAACTGGGGAGGGAAGTCTCGCTAAGTGACCGGGAGATGGGAAGAACTGGTAAATTATATGGCATGTATAAGTAGTGGGGCATTTTATTGCTATACCTTTGATAGACCCAATAAAGGAATTGGGGGAAATTGCAATCAGTAAGAAATGGGAAAGGGAGTGATGGTGTCTTACTTATTCCAGAAAAAAAATTGTCTGAGAAATGGCACTTAACTGAACATTTTGAAATCTAAAATAGGGCCAGGCGCGGTGGCTCACGCCTGTAATCCCAGCACTTTGAGAGGCTGAGGCAGATGGATCACCAGAGGTCAGGAGTTCAAGATCAGCCTGGCTAACATGGTGAAACCCTGTCTCTACTAAAAATATGAAAATTAGCTGGGCGTGGTGACGGGTGCCTGTAATCCAGCTACTTGGCAGGCTGAGGCAGGAGAATTGCTTGAACCCAGGAGGTGGAGGTTGCAGTGAGCCAAGATCATGCCACTGCATTCCAATCTGGGCAACAGAGTGAGACTCCATCAAGAAAAAAAGAAAAAGAAAAAAAAAAGAAATCTAAAGTAAAGACAGAAAAAGACATCTGCCTAGTGGAAAGTGGTGCTTCAGAGGAGCAGGGCAGAGGAGGCAAAGAGTCGGGGCTGTCAGCTGCTGGTTTTTTTGCTCTGCCTTTTAGCCCTATTTGCTTTTTAACTACGGGTATGGGTCACCTTAATAAAATATAACATTAATTTTTATGCAAAAATAACGGGCATGGGCCTGAGAGGCATTGCCTGGATTCAAGTCCCACTCTGCAACCCTTATTGGTGGCAGAGCCTGGGTCAAGCCACTGGTCTTGCTGAGCCTCAGTTTCCTTATCTGCCTTCTAAAATGGAGGTGAAGATGAAATATAAGTGAAATATAAGGTGTAGATGAAATGTAATGAACACAATGACTGTTAAGGGCCTGGCACAGGATATGTGTTTACTAAATTATAGTCATTGTGATTTTTAAGATTTCTGAGAAATTCCAGGGTATAAAAGGAAAGCGAAATCACTGTCCAGGGTTTGGGAGGAGTCGAGAAAACCTGGTTGAATGTCACCCTTGCATTCGTCAGTAAGTTCTCTGTCTGTTAAGCAGCAGCTATTCTGCAGCCTCCCGCCCAGCCCCTCCATGCCAGTTAACAGTGATGTCGTAGTCAGCCTTCAGAGCGGGTTATGAGGAGCTAGGATTCCGCAGAGACTGGCTCTTCACATAAAGGCCCAATTCATGCCCAGGGACATGCTGGAGGGTTTTCCTTCTGACACAATCATCCCATACAATAAGCTACCTCCAGGGGATGGATCAAAAGCAGCTCCAAGATGGGCATTTCGTGCAAAGCTGGAGGAAGGCAGCCCCGGGCTCAGCTGGGGGCTGGGGAGCACAGTGGAGTCAGGCAGAAAGGTCCTGCCCCTGACCTTCCAAGGTCCTGGGCTCCGAGCAGCCAACAGTGGTCTTATGCCCCACCCAAGGGACAGGCCTCTATGGAAGGCCTAAGGCTGAGAATGCTGACCCCTTGACCTTAATATATGTACATGTATATTTAAACAAATGTATTGAATGGGGAAATGTCTAGAAAGAGACAAACTCTAAAATGTTAACCATAGTTCTTTCTGGATGGTGGTATTGGGGCTGATTTTAATTTTTTTTTATTTATCTGTATGTTTCAATTTTTGTACCAGGATTATACATTCCCTTTGAAGTTTTGATTAATAATAGCAATAATGAAGTAGGAGGTGCTGAATCCCTGAGCGTGGGGAAGGTAGGAGGGAAAGTTCCAGGGCCCCTAAAAGGAACAAATGACAGTCAGCCTGAGAGACTCCTTAACAGCAGGGAACATGCCACTCCTCTTCCAGACAGAATTCTTAGAATTCAGAGAGGCTGAGGGTTGGGGTGTGCAACAAGGCAGAATAATAGAAAACAGCTAATGCTTTGATAACAACGCATGCAATGTGTTGTTCTATTCTTTAGCTCCTTTAATCCTCCCAATGGCCTCATGAGATAGGGTCAATTATTCTCCCTATTTGACACATGAGAAACTGGGGTCCAGAGAAGCTAAGTGCTTGCCCAAGGTTCCTGCTGGAACTAGAACCCAAGCATCCCACTGTAGGGTCTTGGCTGGTAACTGCTACGCTTTAATGGCAGCAGCACCATTATAATCAGAGAGAATGAGAGAAATGCTTAAATCACAGGGGCTATCACTCTTTTCTGAGAGAAAAGCTACTTTTTATTTTCTGGATGTCTTTACTAGTACCCCTCTTTCTGTTTCACTGCCTAGGCCCCCAGAGAGAAGAGCAAGGTCACAGCCGTGGACTTAGAAATCAACCACAGCAATATAAAGGAATGAACTAATGGTATTTGCAGCAACCTAGATGAGATTGCAGGCTATTATTCTAAGGGAATGGAAATGGAATGGAAAAACCAAACATCGTATGTTCTTAATCATAAGTGGGAGTTAAGCTATGAGCATGCAAAGGCATAAGAGTGACACAATGGATTTTGGGGACTCAGGAGAAAGGATGGGAAGGGGATGAGGGATAAAAGACTACAAACTGTGGGCTGGCCCTGGTGGCTCACACCTATAATCCCACCACATTGGGAGGCCGAGGCAGGCAGATCACCTGAGGAGTTCGAGACAGCCTGGCCAACACAGTGAAACTCCATCTCTACTAAAAATACAAAAATTAGCTGGGCATGGTGGCAAGCACCTGTAATCTCAGCTACTTGGGAGACTGAGGCAGGAGAATCACTTGAACTTGGGAAGCGGAGGTTGCAGTGAGCCGAGATTGTGCCACTGCACTCCAGCCTGGGAGACAGAACAGGACTCCATCTCAAAACAAAACAAAACAAAACAAAACAAAAACTACAAACTGGGTGCAGTGTATACTGCTCGGGTGATGAGTGCACCAAAATCTCACAAATCACCACCAAAGAACTTACTCATGTAACCAAACACCACCTGTTCCCCAGTAACCTAAGGAAATATTTTTTTTAATTTTACATATGAACACTTAAAAAAAAGAGAAAGAAAGAGAGATCAATCACTGCAACCTGGAATTTACATTCCACTTATACCTTCCAAGCACACCCCACTGGACAATTTTTAAATGCATTAACAATCGCTATCTATTTAATCCTTACGCATACCCTGTCGGGTCAACCTTGACACTTGGTTGGCCCCTTATCAACCTTCTTGTGCTTGTTTCGTGTTTCTCTTCCCCATCAGACTGTAAGTTCCCTGAAAGCAGGGACCTGGTACCCCTTATTTGCCTTGTATCACAGGTGTCTGGGACTTTGTCCTGTGCTACCCTGATTGTAAACACTGGCCTCACTTTGCCAGCAAGGAAACTCAGACTCATAGACATTATGGATCTTGCTCAAGATCCCACAGTGAATAGCACTGGAGCTGGGCTTCCAGGCTGGAGTCTGACCCTGTGAACCATGGCTCACACTCACCCTTCTAGATAGTGCTGTTTCAAAGCACACGTATCACAAGAGAGGTACACCTGTGGCCATCTGGGAGCTGCAATAGTGGCCAAGCCTTCCCAGTGGGCAGCAGCTGGGGTAGGGAAGGGGCAGCCAGTCCATGAAAAGGCTGAGCACAGAGTGAGGCCAAGAAGCATCACTGACAGGAGGTAGCATAGACTCTGGGCTAGACGTCCAAATTCTGGCCCTACTTAGGAACCATGTGACTCTGAGCATCTGCCTCTTCACGAATAGGTCAATTTCACTGATTAAAAGTAAGAGACAGCTAAACCCTCATGTGGCCATTCATACAAGTGAGTTATTCTGAGCTTCAGTTTCTCATTTGTAAAATGGGAACAATTCCTCATGGGGTTGTCATGAGGATTATATGGATTAATACTTATAGAGTACTTGGTACAGTAACTGGCCCACAATAGTAGGAGGTTGGGTGGAGTAACAGACAGCACCAAACAAGTAAATATCCACAGGATGGAGTGTGCATGCACACAGACCAGCCACCTCAGCATTCCCAGTTATGAAGAGTGAGAACGTGTATGGAAATTCCCAGTGATAGATCCATTAGCCAAATATTCTGTATCAACTTTTACTGCATAAAAATCCACCCCAAAATTTAACGGCTTAGAACACTCACTCTCTTATTGCTCATAATTCTTAGGTTGGCATCAGCTGGGCAGTTTCTGTTTGTCTCACCTGGGTTCACTCACAGGGCTGCAGTCAGCTGGGAGGTCAGCTGGGGGCTGGTTGGTCTAGGGCAGGTTATTCAACCTCAGCACTGCTGACGTTTGGGACCAGGAATTCTTTATTATGGGGGGACTGTCCCGCGCATTATAAGATGTGTAGCAGCATCTCTGGCCTCTGCCCACTAGATGCCAGTAGGACAGCCAAAAATATCTCCAGTCATTACCAGATCTTCCCGGGGGGAACAAGTCGTCCTTTGGTTGAGAGTAACTGGGAACTAGTGGAACTCAGCAGGCCTGACTTGTCTTTGCTCCCTGGTCTCACCTTCCAGCAGGCCAGCCCAGACTTCTTCCTGCAATAGCAGAAGGGGTCCCAGCAGCAAGAGGGAGCAAGCCCTGATGCACCAGTGCCTGTCAAGCCTTTGCTTGTATCACATGTGCTGACGTTCCATTGGTCAAAACAAATCCCATGGTCAAGCCCGGAGCCAGTGTGGGCAGGGACAACACAATGATGTAGAAACAAGGAGGCGTCTTGATTGGGAGCCATTGCTATAACAATCTTCCACAGTCATTTTTCCACCATAACAAGGATCCGTGTTGCCAGTGAGCACATGGTAACAGGGAAGATGCCACGTGAGCTAGGCTCTCTATCTCTCTGTGAGCTCATCGGCATAATAAAGGAGGGGCTGATTCTGAGTGGTCCCTGGGCTCTGAGACATGGCTGATCTCACACAGCCAGTGGGTGCCACCCCAGGGGAGCGCTGGTCCTAGCACAACCCAAGCTGGTGTCACCTGCCCCACTGGCCCTTCCAAACGGCCTTCTCAGACTGCAAAACGTGGGATTTAAAAACAGAAGCAGTCTAAAATACCTTATAGTCCTATACTATCTTATAGTTCTTAAAAAACTTCCCCATACTTTCTGAGGTAACATCCATATTCTCTAAGGTAACATAACGCTTAAACCCCCAAACTACAGAGGCTTACTACAATACAGAAAACTTTTTGTTGTGACAGAGTCTCGCTCTGTTGCCCAGGTTGGAGTGCAGTGGCGCAGTCTCAGCTCACTGCAACCTCCACCTTCTGGGTTCAAACAATTGTCCTGCCTCAGCCTCCCAAGTAGTTGGGACTACAGGCTCCTGCCACCATGCCCAGCTAATTTTTGTGTTTTTAGTAGAGGCAGGGTTTCACCATGTTGGCCAGGCTGGTCTTAAACTCCTGACCTCAAATTATCCACCCACATCGGCCTCCCAAAGTTCTGGGATTACAGGTGTGAGTCACTGTGCCTGGCCCACAGTAAAATCTGATGTAGTTCACTGCATGATGTAGCTGACCCTGGTTGTGGGGGGAAAATGCTGTCATTCAGGAGCCCAACCTGAGAAGACACTCCCCTTTCTCATACTTGAGCAATGACATCCTATGGCCAGACAAGAGGAAAAGGCTGAGAGCCACACGGGAAGCTACCGTGAGTGGGACAGGCCCGGGAGTGGCCACCTCCCTCTCCCCACATTCCACAGGCCAGACCTCAGTGAACATGGGGCAGGAGGCTGGAAATCAGAAAAAGGAACTCAGAGTTCCTCAGAGATGTTTCTGCCATGAAAATACATTTCCTCAATGTGTCCCCACAAGATCTCTAGAAGGAGGGCATGTTCCTACATGTGCCCGGCTGTGGTCTCAGTGTGTGGATAGAGTAGAGACTGAATCCAAAAGCCAAGACAGAGCTTCTTTGTCTTTCTACCTGATTAAACACACACACACACACACACACACACACACACACACACACACACACACGTTTGTATGTATGTATGTATCCAAACCCTGTAGGATTTCTTTAATTTCTGTGACCTGGTTTCTGGCATTCTCACCTCATCAGTTTCTTCTGTGCTCTGGGGTGAGGCCTGGGTTGACTCCATGGAGTGTGGTATGGCTGGGAAAGGGACTGGGAGGAGCCATTTCTCTTGGTAGCACTCCTGCTGTCCCCTGCTCAGGCTTAAGATGCCAGTGCTATCATTGTCCTTCCTTCTTCTCCTCACCCTTGAAATCTGAGTGATTTCATCTCCTCAATACTCCTGCCTCAGCCATCTCCTCCATTCCCACTGCCACTATTCCAGATCACACCACCATTACCAACTCCAATCCACCTTCCTCCCAGGCTTTGGAGTCAGGTATCAGCCCTGCTGCTTGTTATTTTCATTTTGAGCCTAGCAATAGAGAAAGGCCTTTAGAATGCGCTAATAAGGAGAGGAAGCAACTCTGAGTGCTGCAGGGAGGTGGGTTGGGGCAGGCGGGGAGGAGATACTTCCCAGAGCAGGTCAAGAGAGCCAGGCCTTGAAAAGTGCTTGGAATCTCGGCAGGTGTGGTGGTGGGGAGGCCGTTGGGGAAGGCAGGAGGTGTGATGCCGCATTGTGGTTCAGGGAGGGTCAGCTGGTGTATTGCTGAAGGGCAGGATTTCCACTGGCTCATCTCTGCCTTCCCAGATGAGTTCCTGTCTGTCCTGCCCCATGCTGAATGTCACAGGGCCACTGAGCATCAGGGGCACCATGCCAGTGCTCTGCCCTGTGGTATCTCCACCTCCCCACCATCTCCCTGAGTCATGCCCATGGTGCATACTTCAAGAGTTTCCATTAAATAGCTGTGGGCAGCCCACAAAAGAACTCCTGGGCCCGGTTCAACTCTGTCAGAGGCCTTCTCCTCTGTGGGCCTCGGTTTTCCCAACTGTCAAGTGAGTTGACTTCTGAGGCATAAGGGAGCCCTATGCCAGGAGGGTGAAGCCCACAGGCTACAGAGTCAAGATATCTGGGTACAAATCTCCAGCTTTCTGAGTGACTCTGGGCAAGTAAATTAATACCTCTAAGCCTCAGTTTTCTTGTTTGCAAAAGATACCAATACTCCAAAACCCAGTCAGAACACCTTAAGTAAGAGCCAAAGAATTCAATTTCACAAAACTTGGAGTCTCCTTATGGTGAGAATAAAGAAGAGATGTGGAACATGGAGTCAGTTGTGTTGTATCTGAATTCAATTATTGTAAGCTTTTATAGTTGGATTCTTGTGGATAAAATGTGTTATATGTCAAATGCTTGACACAGTGTCTTAGTCTGTTTTCTGCTGCTATAACAAAATACCACAGACTAGGTATTTTGTAAAGAAGATAAATTTATGACTTCTGGTTCTGGAGACTGGGAAGTCCAAGAGCATGGCACTGCCATCTGGCAAGGGTCTTCCTCTCATGTCATCGCATGGCAAATAGGCAGAAGAGCAAGAGAACATGTGTGTAGAAGAGAGAGAAAGAGAGAGAAAGGGAGAGAGAGCATGCTTTTTATAACAAAGCCACTCCTGAGATAACTAAACCATTCCCATAATAAGGGCATTAATTCATGTATAATGATGGAGCCCCCATGACCTAATCACTTATTAAAGGCCCCGCCTCTAAATACTATTGCAATGGCAATTAAGTTTCAACATGAGTTTTGGCAGGGACATTCAAACCATAGCATACAGTAAGTATGCAATGAAAGTGACTAATTAGTGGTAGTAAGACAAGGGCTTTCCAACTGAGCTGAAGTGTGGGCACACTGAGAAACAATTCAAGGTTCCATTTGGGATCAGGTCAGGCTCAGACCCTGGCAGGGCCAAGCTGGCACTCTCAGTCCCAGGAGCCTGCAGGCCTGACACTCCAGTTGTTTCCAGCTGCTCTGTCCATGATTAGATCCTAGAGGTCCTAAGGAAAACCCTGACTTGGGTGTTATGTCTGGGCAGGCAAAGAAGAAAGGTTTTTCAAATTCTCAAGGTGTTGGGGGGAAGTGAATGGAGATATCAGTTAGAGACCGCTCTGCTCCTTTTTGTTAAAAATGCTCAGAACTATGTTCATGGTTAATAACCCAAGCAGTTATTCCCCTTTTGGTTTCTGTCACAAGAGAAAACCTAAGCTTCTCTTTGTCCAAGGAGGAAAGCAGTATCAGGACAAAGCTGGCTCCTGCCTCTCCAGCCCTAGTGAAGCACACCCCTTGTCCCATCAGCCTGGGGCCCTCTCCCCTCCACAGGAGGAACAGGGCTGCCAGCCTCCTGCTCCCCACACTCCTCATTGTGACCAGCTGTGGATGCCAGCACGCCAAGGGACACCTTAAGTTAGGAGCCTAGGTCCCAGGAACATCCCAGAGAAAAATTGGGAGGGGACCCTGAAGGCCCCCTTTGTTGCAGACAAACTGAAGCCCATGCTTCCCTGGCTGATTCTTCTCTCCCTCTTTGCTGGTTTCTTCTCACCTCCTCGCCTGCTCTCTGAATGTTGATGTGCCCCAGAGCTAGTGCTTGGACACACACACACAGCCCATCTCAGCGATCTCACCCAGGACTGCGGCTTTATGTACCATGTAGAGGTACATGCAGATGACTTTCAAATGTGTATGACCAGCCCAGACCCTCTCCCGAATTCCAGACTCATTCATCCAACTGTCCACTCATGGCCTCCACAGGGAGGTTGAAGAGGTATCTCCCACCTCACAGGTCTAAAACAGAGCTCCTGATCTTTCCTCCTCCTACAGTCTTCTCTACTAGAATTCATGGCATTTCCATCATTGCTCAGGCCAAAAGCCTTGGAGTCACACCTGGCCTCTGTTACTCTCATCCCCACACCCAATCTGTCAGCAAAACCTTTGGCCTGTATACAGATTCTGACCGCTTCTCCCCATCTCCCCCACCACCCCTGCCTGGTCTGCAATACTCTCCTTACAGGTCTCTCGGCCTCCACGTTTGTGCTTCTGCAGTCGGCTGTGAACTAACTCAGCAGCCAGACCACCCTGGGAAGGCAAAAGTCAGCAGAGGTCCCTCCTCAGCTCACAGCCCTCCAATGGTGTCCCCTTCCATTCAGAGTAAGAGCCAATGTCATCACAACAGCCCATGTTCCCTCTCGCTTTCAGCACCTAGCACTGTCTCCCTGCTCACTCTGCTCCAGCCACAGTGGCCTCAAATCCATCAGGCTCACTCCTCCCTTGTGGCCCTTGGCATTGGTGTCTCCTCTGCTTGGGACCCTTCCTCCCTGTATCTGTGTGGCTATCTCCCTGCACTACTGGGCACAGCTTCATTTCATGTCTTTAGTCAAATACCACCTTTTGGCCAGGCACAGTGGCTCATGCCTGTAATCCCAGCACTTTGGGAGGCTAAGGTGGGCAAATCACTTGAGATCAGAAGTTTGAGACTGACCTGGCCAACATAGCAAAACCCCATCACTACTAAAAATACAACATTGAGCCAGTTGCGGTGGCATGTGCCTGTAGTCCCAGCTATTTGGGAGGCTGAGGCAGGGAAATCACTTGGACCCGGGAGGCACAGGTTGCAGTGAGCTGAGATTGCGCCACTGCACTCCAGCCTGGGTGACAGCGCAATACTCCATCTCAAAAAAAAAAAGAAAAGAAAAAAAACCCCACCTTTTGGTGGGGACTTCTCTAACCTCCTTAATTAAATTGCACCCTTCCTCTATACCCGCCTTTTGATTTTTCTCCAAGACATTTATCACAATCAAACATACTAAATGCTTACTGCATTTTTTTATTATTTGTCTCTTCTGACTTGAATGTAACTTATAAGTTATCTGAGAGTAGAGATTATTGTCTCACACATAGCAAGCACTCAATAAATATTTGTCAAGTGAATGAATGAAATCAATGGCTCTGGTGTATCTGTATTGAGTTTTCCCTTGAATACAATTGCACTTAGCACGTCAAGCTGGGTGCCAATGAATAGAAGGACAAAAGAAACACCTTACACCATCATGTGCAGTTGTTCCTTTGGATGAGGGATGCTGAGGCCCTGCAAGGGGGAGGATATCCCAAAGCATCACAGCACGTTGCCTTTAGAGCTGGGACTGAGACCTCATCCCCAAGTTTCCCGGACAGGGCCTGTCCTCTGGTCCCCCTCCCGCCCGTGACCACAGAAAGGTCACTGCTTTCTGACAACAATTTCCAGTCTCCTGAGCTATAAATTTAGAATGAGGAACCTACAGAAAACAAGTAAATTAAGTATGAGGAGGGGGTATTTTTAGCTTTGCTGGTTTCCAAGTGCATGCATCTATACAAAGCTCTGTAAGTATGGCTATATATAGGCATACTTATCAGGAAACCAGTTGAGTGAGTGGTGGGTCAGCTTTTCTGGGGGTGGCTGAGTGAGCCTGTTGCAACACAGATGGTTTTGAACCAGAGTGGCTGATTCCAAGGAACTGGCCCTGCTTGAGTCATCTGGAAGCTCCACACCTCACTGCAGGAGTTCAGAAAGAGTGAGAGGAGCTAGATCCTCTTTTTCCTTCTCAATCAGCCAGAAGCACCAGTGAAACCCCAAAGTCCACCCAGCTAGTGACTGACAAAAGCTTTTATGGTCAAAATCTCCCTAGTGCTCAATTGTTCTCTCCTTGGGGGCAGATGAGGATTCTGAAGCAGGGGTCTGAGCAGAAACCTGGAGCTTCTGCATCCCTGATTGACCCGACAAGCCTCTCTGGGCTTTGGTTCCTTTGGCTACCAGGACATTTCTCAGATTTCAGATCAAGCCTGGGTGAGCATGGAGCACTACCTATCAGCCAGGCACTCTGTCTGCATATGTGAACTCATTTCATACAACTCTACAGGGAGATACTTTTATTACTTTTATTATTGTCCCCATTTTACAGTTGGAGAAAGCATGGCAAAGAGTAACATGCCCACAACTCACAGCACAAGGGCAGACGCAAACCGTCTAGCTCCACAGCTGCTGCCTAGAACTATCAGCACAAGCCCCTGACTGCAGGGCACGCAACCTGAGTCAAAGTCCAAACTGCATGCAGCCTTCATTCCTTCAGCAAGTGTTTACTGAGCATCTACTATGTTGTAGGGCATTTCTGAGGCTCTGAGATTCATGGCTGGATCCAGGGTTGGATGCTGCGAACCTTTGGCTGGACACTGAGCTAAGTAATGCATGTGGAACAATCCCATTGGCTGCTTGTGGAAACTGAATGAGGGCAGGACAAGTTCCTCTCATTTGGGGCAGCCTGAGCGAGGTATCCTGACCAATGCAGTAGAAATATAGGCTAGTTACCCCTGTGCAGAGCCAAAGCACCAAGCATTGAGGTTGGAGGAGACTTATGTTGGATATAGTGTGGGGAGATAGGATACGAACACAAACAAGTAAACAACATACTTAAAGATGATTATAAAGGCTGTTAATTAAATGTAACAAGGAAATGAGACTGTTATGGGTCGAACTGTGTTCCCACAAAATATTTACATGTTCTGCACGAACCCCTAGTACACTCATTTGGAGACAGGATCTTTCTTTTTCTTTCTTTTTTTTTTTTTTTTTTTTTTTTTTTTTGAGACAAAGTCTCGCTCTGTGGCCCAGGCTGGAGTGCAGTGGTGTGAAAAGATAGGGTCTTTACAGAGGTAATCAAATTAAAATGAAGTCAGTAGGATGGGCCCTAATCCAATACGACCGGTGTCCTTATAAAAGGGAAATTTGGAGACAGACATGTGCCAAGAGGAATGCATGTGAAGATGAAGGTGGAGACTGAAGCAACGTGTCTATAAGCCAAGGAACACCAGAGATCGCCAGCAAACCATCAGGAGCCAGGAGAGAGGGCTGGGGCAGATTCTCCCCACAGCCCCTGGGGGACCAACCCTGACCTTGGACTTGGAATTCCCGGAATTGTCGACAGTACAGTTCTGTTGCTTTTAAGTAACTCAGTTAGTGGCAATTTGTTACAGCAGCCACCACAAACTAATATAGGGACAAAGAGTGTCAGGGGAAGAACAGGATTTTGGCTACCAGATCAGATAAGGTCTATCTGAAGAGGTGACACTGGGGCTGAGACCTGACTTTTGAGAAGGAGATGGCCGTGGGAAGAGCTGAGGAAAATCCTCATTCCAGAGATGTAAACAAACCTGCCCTGACTGCAGCAAAGCTGGAAGGTGTGTGTCTGGAGTCAGATGAGGGAGGGTGGACAGGTTCAAGGTGAGGGCAGAAGGAAGGCAGGGCCCCGGAGCAGGTAGGGACTTTTACGGGTCTTGCTGGGAAACCAAGGAGGGGAGTGGTTTTAGGCAAAGAGTGATGTGAGACCCTACTTTCCCCTTGAAAAGATCCCTCTGGCTGCCCCATGGAAAGTGGACTTGAGGGTGAGGCAGGGGAAAGCCGGCTGGGAAGGTCAGGCTCAGGTTCAGCTGCAAAGTGATGGAGGCTCAGATGAGGGGTCTGGTGGAGGAACAGGGAAGTGGTGTGGTTGGTGATAAACTCTGGAGGCAGAATTCCAACAGGACTTGCTGGTGGACCCACTGTGTGATGAGACAAAAAGAGGAGTCAACTGTGACCCTTACAATTTAGGTCTGAGCAACAGACTGGACAGCACTGCCTTTTACAGTGGGATAATGAAGGGGTAGAGTGGAGAGTTGTTCTGAAGAGGGACAGCTGGCCTCAATCCAAACATGACTTCTAAAATGAGGCCAAGTTGAAGACTGAAGAAACAGAGTTCCTGTCCTAGAACTCAAAGCCTGAGGGACACAGATGTGTAAACAATAGCGATACAACATGTGAAGGAGCAGGTGACACTCACAGCTGTGGGAGTGATTCTGGGGAAGTTGGACAGAAGAGGAAAGGTTTTTGTTTTGTTTTGTCAAAAACCATTTCTGAGTTACATAAGTGTTGCAAAAACAGTACGAAGAATTCCCGATACCCTTCACCCACTTTCCCCAAATGTTACAAATGTTAACATCTTACACATTTACAATGCATCATGGAAACCAGGAAATTGACATTAACTACAAACCTCATTTGAATTTTGTCAATTGCCCCACTAATGTCCTTTTCTGACCAGGAGCCGATCCAGGATCACATAGAGCATTTAGTTGCCAAGCTTCCTTGTCTCCTCTAGTCTAGGATAGCTCCTCAACTTACACTTTCATGACCTTCAAACGTTTGAAGAATACTAGACACTTATTTTGTAGAATGTCCTTCAATTTGGATTTGGCTGGTATTTCCTCAGGTTGTGAATTATTTGTTTTGTTTTTTTTTTTTTTTTACTTATTTATTTATTTTGAGACAGGGTCTTGCTCTGTCGCCCAGGCTGCTGTGCAGTGGCACAATCTTGGCTCACTGCAACTTCCGCCTCCCGGGTTCGGGTGATCCTCCCACTTCAGCCTCCTGAGCAGCTGGGACTACAGGCATACTCCACAGCATGCTACAGCTAATTTTTAAATTATTTATAGAGACAGGGTCTCCCTATGTTGCCCAGGCTGATCTCAAACTTCTGGACTCAAACGATCCTCCTGCCTCAGCTTCCCAAAGTGCTGAGATTACAGGCATGAGCCACCAAGCTCAGGAGGATTTTTTAAGAGCACCACAGAAGTTGATGTTGTGCCTTTCTTGGGGCATCATATCAAATGGTACATGAGGTTGCTTTGCTCTATTATTTATTATATTAACTCTGATCACCTGGCTAAGGTGGAGTCTGCCACATTTTTTCTACCATAAAGTGACTACTTTCCTCTTTGCAATTACTAACCATCTTATGGGAAGGCGCTTTGAGATAATGTAAGCGTCTTGTTTCTCTACAGTTTCACTCATGAGTGTTTGTTTCTATTGATGATTCTTGCTTAAAACAGCTATAATGGTGAGTGTTTGCCGAGTGTTTTCTATTTCCATCATGCCTTCTAATTCCTAGTAGTTATAATCCTACTTTAAGGAAGAACTGTTCCTTCTCCCCTGTTTATTTACTTTTTCAAATATTTACCTCTATTGGTATAGACTCATTACTTCTTGCTTTATCCTTATGCTATAAGTTATCGTCTGTATAACTTCAGCCCCTTCAGGTTGGCTCCTGGGTTCAAGAGGAAAGTTCTGAGCTAGGTCATGAACAAGGTATGGGGGCTTGTTAGAGAAGAGGGACAGGAAAGGCTTCCAGGCCTGAGGAAGCCTTGAGGACAGGCAGGGGCTGTATAGCTAGCACATTCTGAGGATGTTGGCTGCCTCTGAGCTGGCTGGTCCTCACTACAAGGGCCAGGAGGATGCAGCTCGGGTGGACACATCTTGCTCGGGTGGACAGAGCTCCACAGAATGCCATGTCCATGTGGGCTTCACCCGCAGCAGGACTTCCTCAAGGATCTTCTGGAGCTGCAGCCATGAATTCCCAGCCCTCAGGGTGTTAGTGTATCCACCTGGATTTGCTCAAGAGAAGCCCTCCACCGTGTCCATGAACCCCTCCCACCACCTCCTGCCTGCCATTGCTCTGCCAGACTGGATATCACCCAGGGCTGTGGTGTCCCCAATGCTCTGCCTGTGTCTGAAGGGTGTTTCCTGGACTTCTTTGCCTGAAGAACTTGTACCAGGGGAGGCTATGGAGTGGCAGAACCATGTGTCGTACAGATTATTTAGCACACTGGCTGTTGTTTTGACTTGTACGTTGTCATTTTCTCAATCCAGGGCCTCTGTGAAGCCTTGAGTGGTTGCCCAATAGGCTAAACAGAAGGGAGTGAGTGAAGGGGGTGGAGGAAAGGCAGTTGCAGGACCACCAGTCTGGTCAAGGCCGCAGTTGGTAGGGATGGAGCTGGGCCCTGGAGGGAAAATGGCTTATCTAAGGTCACAGGGACAGCTGGTGGCTAAGCAGAACTAAAAGCCAGTGTCCAGGTCCTTCTCACCATTCCACATTCCCAATCCACTCTGCTTCTTGTTTATCAGCTACTGATGAGGCCACAGTCCGGGTGTACGGGTCCATTTCTCTCGTTTCCCCTGCAGGCAGAGAGATGGAGGCCTACCTTCTGGCCCCTTTCTGGGCCAGGGCCTCTAGGCACATGGGCAGCGCTGACCACTTGCCCACAGGGAAGGGGAATGTCCTGGGTCACGTAGCAATCGCAAGGCTGAGGGCAAGTCTGGGATCACCTTGCAGCCTCTCCACTGTAGGCCCATGACCTCACCCAGACCAGCACTAAGTCAGCCACCCCTTCTTCCATCTCTTCTTCCTCTTCCTTCCATCCCAGAAGGGAAATGGGGCCCATCTTTTTTTATTTTTAAATTTCAAATTAAGGGCTGGATGCTGTGGCTCAGTTATAATCCCAGGAATTTGGGAGACTGAGGCAGAAGGATCACTTGAGGCCAGGAGTTTGAGAGCAGCCTGGGCAACATAGCAAGAACCCGTCTCCATTTTTTTAATTTAAAAAATTAAAAATAAATAAATAGATTTCAAAGTAAGCTTACAGTAGGTTAAACATTCACATGATTCAAAATTCAAAACATACAAAAGTTATGCTGTGAGAAGTCTCCTTTCTGAGCCTATCCTGTGGATACTCCCTTTCCAGCTGTGGTTAGTTCCTCCTGCAGCTTTTCCAGAGATGTCTGCATAAGGCCTCACAAATGGTTTCTGTAAAGGGCCAGGTAGAAAATAAGTTCAGTTTGAGAACCATAGGCCTCCTCTCACAACTTTTCAACTCTGCATGGTAGTGCAAAGGCAGCCGCAGATGACACCTAAACTAATTAATGTGGCTGTGTTCCCGTGAAATTTTTTTATGGACACTGAAATTTGAATTTCATGTAATTTTCATGTATCACAAAATATTATTCTTGGCCAGGCACAGTGGCTCACACCTGTAATGCCAGCACTTTGGGAGGCCAAGGCAGGCGGATCACCTGAGGTCAGGAATTCCAGACCAGCCTGGACAACATGGTGAAACCCCATCTCTACTAAAAATACAAAAATTAGCTGGGTGTGGTGGCATGCGCCTGTATTCGCAACTACTTGGGGAGACTAAAACACGAGACTCCCTTGAACCTGGGAGGTGGAGGTTGCAGTGAGCCGATATCAGCCACTGCACTCTCTAGTCTGGGTGACAGAGTGACACTCTGTCTCAAAAATATATGTATAAATAAATAAATATTATTCTTAATTTTCCCTTAAACTTTTAAAAATGTAAAAACCATGCTTAGGTCAAGAACTGTACAAAAATATAATATTTCAGTGTATGGATTAGACAAACAATGTCCCATTAATGGACATTTAGGCTGGTTCTAGTTTTTTTTTTTTTAATCACATCTAATACTGCAGTGAATAAACTCACCCACACATAATGTTACATGCAGGTAATGTATCTATAAGATAAACTATGGGACGTTTGATCAAATCTGAACAGACTTCCAGGCCCCTCCATCTCCCTTCTCATCTTGCTCCCTTGGTACCTGCCAGTTAACATCAAATGTACTAAGAGCCTCACAAGTTCTAGCCACCTTGCCAGGTTCTGAACACCAGCCAATAGCCCAGCAGGACTGGTTTCTTCTTTCCTCATGTCACATAAACCCTGAAGTCTGGTGGACCAGAACTTGCGTTGCAGCTCCTCACCACACCTCAGTTTCCCAGGCTCCTTCAACCCTTTTGCTCGCCATACTTAGGATGTGATGTGACTTCCATCTTCAAGGTTGCCATATGGTCGCGACAAGGCCACTGTGGCTCCAGACACCATATTCTCATCCCATAGAATAAAAGAGAAAAGAGGATAAGAGGCAGCAGAGCACACATCCGTTGAGTCAGCCTCCTTTAAAGGGCTTTCTCAGAAGTCATTCCCAGATGATTCCATTTTCATCTGATTGGCCCTACCTGTGACCCATGAGCCCCCAAATGCCAGGAAGCCTGGGAGGTTTGTTAGCTGAGCACATTGCTCCCCAAAGCAAAATTGGGATTCTGTTAGCAAAGAAGTGGAGGAAGTAGATACAGGATGGTTAGTTAGCTGTGTCTACCACAGTTGGGATAATCCGGAAGACTTCGTGGAAGAAATGGGCATCAGTAGAATTCAGACAAGAATTTCGCACATGCCAAGAACTTTATTACGTGCTAGATACGTGGGGGAGGGGAGGCTCCTTCTGTTCAACTCACATGTGAGGGAACAGTTTCAGTTCCTGTTTCGAATATAAGGCAAACAAAACCTAGAGCTGTCCACTCACTCACTCAGGGTCACACGGCAAGTAAATGGCAGAGTCCAGCTTCCAACTCCAAAACCCAGCAGACTTCCTTTTCTCTGCTGGGCTCACCTCCCCATTCCAGTGAGTGTACGTAGAGGGGAAAGAAAAAGATTCCAAGATGGGGAAGTTCGCCATGTATTTCCAGGACACACTGACGGGCTCTAGGCCTCAGAAGGGAAAGGAAAAGCAGAGTCTCCGATTGCCCAAAGCAGGCATTTCTCAACACAGAGACCTTATTTACTCACGGGATAATTCCCAATAGGATGGAGTCTTTTTTACGTTTACAAAATGAAAGTCAAAAATGAAGTGGAAAATGGAAGGAGACATTTTGGTGGTGGGGCGGGGGGAGTTGAGAGCCTTTTGTTGGAGACCCCGGAGGCAGGGCAAGGCAGGGGGTGGGAGGCAGACCCCAGGCTAGGAGGCTGGGACTGGTGAACAGGGGGCGTCCCTGCTCAGGACCATTGCCCTCTGCCCTCCAGCAGCAGCCAGCAGAGGCTGACACCTGCCAGGAGCCGGGCAGAGGCCAGATGGGTAAGGAGTGTGGCCAGGCTCTTCTGAATCCTGGGGACATCCTAGCCTTGGGTGAGGGGCCGTGCTCCTGCTCTCAAGGTCATCTTCATGCCTCAGTGAGTGGAAAATTGCCTACCCCCACAGCATGTCACAAAACCTAGGGCCTTGAGTTTCACCCCAGACTTGGCAGCTCAGGGGGTTAGACAATGTAAGGGGGACAGCAGGAGGGGTGGGGATCCCTGGGCAGTAGCTGTGGCCAAGCACCCCCCCCCCATGAACAACAGGACCCCAGGACTGCAAGCAGAGCGAGTTGGGGTCAGATGCGACTCCACCCCTTAGGAGATAGGTGACCTACAAGGTAAGTTAACCTCCCTGACTGTCACCTTCTGAATCTAAAAACCTAAATAATTAATCCTACCCTGTGAGGTGACGTACACAGAGAACCAGAATCCTAGCAAGTGCTTAGAACAGGTAACACACTCATTTGACTAACGTAGCTATTATCTTTGTTGTTAACATCTTGCTGTCTGGTAGATGATACCCCATTAACTAAAATCCGGAATATGGAAAGAGGAACAGGTCAGTGGGTGCCAGGGGAGCCTAGAGATATCGGTTATTTCAAAGAGAAGATGGAGCCCATCCTTGACCTCAATCAGTTAATGCATACAACGATTGAAAATGGAAAACAGAACAAAGCATATTCCAGTGCAGTACAGATTCATTAGTAAACAGGGATTTGTTAAGCCCTCCTGATGTGCTCTGTACGACTCTAAGCTCTCTGTGAAATACAAGAGAAGTAGAGAAAAACCCAGCTAATGCATCCACTGGGAAATCGTGGCAGAGGAATTTTCTGGACACTATCCACACACACTTTTAACAGAATTTTTGAAATGTTACATATTTTGGATGAAAATAGTTTTTAAATGTGCTGCGCTCATCCCTGGCATCTTAGAGGCCATTGAACATATTTGTTACAAACATCATCTATTCTGCTGTCTTGTAATGTGGTGATGGCCTTGGGAGTTGTGGCTGTTTGCTGCCCAGCTAGGTAGTCCCCAGGTGTTACTTTGTCTTTGCATCTACTTTTATACTTGTTTCTAGGTGTTCCCTCACCACCAGGCTTTCATGTGTGAGTTTTCCTTGCTGTTTTTGAGCTGCCCTTCTAGTACTTTCACTTTATTGCTTCTAATTTGCTCTGAGATTAGAGACCAGATATAAATGATTCATCTATTGATAGCACATCTTGGCCCAAAAAGGAATTAAGGCTACTATAATGATTTCCTAAGTACCTACTATGTGCCAGGCATTTGACCAGCTGTTTTGCAGCCATTATTTCATTTTTCACAACAGCCCTGTGAGTTGGGCATTTTTATCTCCATTTCAGAGATGTGTAGACTGAGGCTCAGAGAGTTTGAGCAACTTGCCCAAGGTCGCACAGCTGCTAGTGAGTGGCCAGGCTAGAATTCAGATGCATTGGGAACATCCGTGCTTCTCCCCCGTGCGGCATTGCTGTTCCGGTGTTTTGGTGGATTGCATGCTGTTCTCTATTGCTTGTTATTGTGTTGGGCTGTGGCCGTTTTATTTTCCTGAGTAGAACTTAAGCTCCTTGAGGACAGTGACCTGGCTGTCCACTTATGAACTGCTCACATCACTGGGTCCGGTGCCAGGATTCCAGGTGGTCAACAGCTATTTTGCAAAGAGTGGGAGTCTGGAAGAATGGGGACAAGAGAAAGGGGAGGGTCTGCTCCCATCGCAATGCCTCATTACCTTTCTGCTTCCTAAAATTCGCAACTTGCTACCAGGCATTTTTCTGAGCAGAATGCTTTGTCTGCATAAATCCAAACCCTTCCCTTGGCTTAAACTAGTAACCATTGAAGCCTCTACGTGGGACACTCTAGTCTGGGATGAAGGAGTGGCTGGTTCAGGCTGCCTGCCTCTCCCTGGGGGCAGACATGAAGGCCAAGCCCACACAAGGAGACAGCAGCCCAGTAGGGAAGACTGAGGTTGAGTTCAGGATTTTTGCTAAAGAAATTCTAGAACTGGTGCCTCTGAGAAAACCCTTTCATAGAGAGCTTCTTTCCTGGAAGGAGAGTGGCTGAAATTGCAGTGGAGCTGACTTTCCAGCCAAAGCAAAAAGCAGGCCAGAATCCCAGCAGAGCCAGATTCTGCTAAGTAATGCTTGCTCTCAATCTTTGCTCTGTGGCTACAGCTTTGAAGAGAAAAACTGTTCCATCACATGACTTACAGAGTTTATTGTGACAGGACAGTTTCTGTTGTGTCTTGGTTGCCCATCAGAAACACTGAGCTCAGTGGGGAAAGCCCCATGTGACCAGGGCACACGGGCCAGGTCACGTGGCCAGAGATGCCTGTGAGCCAAGCATTTCTCCGGATGACATCACACCCTTGCTGATTGCCCAGGTGTTTCATGGCCTCCCAGGGCTGACACGGAACTTGCATCATTTCTGATGCTTGGCTCTTTAATTTGTTTGTTTTTGGTAAACAGTAAACCCAGACTGGGATGGGGGCAGTTTCCGAGATAAGCAGGCTGTAAACATATTCTACAGAGGACTTGGCAGGACTTGGACGTGGGGCCATCTCATTTCTTGTGGGCTGACACCCTAAGGCAAAGGAAATGATGGTGTCCAGCCCCTCTTGTGTCAGTCCCCGAACATATTTAAGATTCTGAATCTCTTTGGATCAGCCACAAAGGCCCAGGGCCAGGCCCTGCTACCTCATATGCTTCTGTTTACCTCTTTTCCCCTTTCCCCTCTTCAGGTGGGCTGGTACCGGAAAACCCTGGATTCCCCTCCTTCCCTCTGCTTCTGTCCATTTATTTTCCTGGAATCAAAGCATAGCCTTGCACCCACATAGTCACTCTGCGTCCATGAGCAAATCATTTCACAGGCCTGTGGAGGGCCAGGATGGGGGTGCTCTGCAGAGCTCCTACCTCCTCCATGACCTTATAGGAGAGGAGACCAAGGCTGGCAGGGCAACTTCCCCAAGTGCCCAGAATGAACTACTTAACCCTGGGCAGGGCTCTGGAACGCTCTGCTTCAGCCTACACATTGAACGTGAACTTGGGCTGGATCATCGATGGTTTCTGAGCAGGAGTGCTGGGACCAGAGCTGGACCAGAGCTGTGTGTTAGAAAGTGGATTCTGCCCGGGCGTGGTGGCTCACGCCTGTAATCCCAGCATTTTCGGAGGCTGAGACGGGCATATCACCTGAGGTTGGGAGTTCGAGACCAGCCTGACCAACATAGAGAAACCCCGTCTCTACTAAAAATACAAAATTAGCCGGGTGTGGTGACGCATGCCTGTAATCCTAGCTACTCGGGAGGCTGAGGCAGGAGAATCGCTTGAACCCAGGAAGTGGAGGTTGCAGTGAGCCGATATCACGCCACTGCACTCCAGCCTGGGCAACAAGAGCGAAACTCCATCTTAAAAAAAAAAAAAAAAAAAAAAAAAACAGAAAGTGGATTCTCACTCTGCAGGGAGGAGGACGCAAGGGGACAGAGCCAGGAGGCAGACACTAGTTAGAGGCTGCCTGTGGAAGACATTACTAGGCCACAGTTGGCAGGCCTTTGGCACCAATGGGCTGGGAGCAAGGAGGAGGAGAGAGGCAACACAGTTTCCTCAGAGCATGACCCCAGGGGGCCTGTGCAAGATGTGGCCAAGGGCACTGGCTGTGGGGAAAGGAAGGGAGGCCCCTGTGAGAGGTTTGCTGTCTGAGACCCCTTAGACACTGGTTGGATATAGAGAATGGCTTTAACCTGGAATGCTCTCAGTGCTTTAGGGAAGAAGAGACGTTTGGTGTAGGGGTTGAGTGTGCTTAATCTTAGGGGCAGGTGGGACATATTGACATCTAGATGACCAGTTGGTCATTCCACAATGTATCGTGTATCAAAACATCACATTGGCAGCACAGTGGTATGCACCTGGAGTCCCAGCTACGCGGAAGCCTGAGCAGGAGGATCACTCGAGCCCAGGAGTTTCAGGCTGTAGTGAGGCACAAAGGTACCACTGCGCTTCAGCCTGGGTGACAGAGCAAGATGCCAACTCAAAAAAAAAAAAAAAAAAAAAAAGACACATTGTACGCCATAAATAGATGTAATTATTATTTGTCAATTAAAAATTAAATTAAATTTTAAAAAAAGATGTCCAAGCCAAGTGCCCTACATAGAAAGTGCCCAATATGCACTGGAAGAGTAAAAGCAAGGACTGGAGAACCGAAAAGCATCAGGCAGAGAAGGCTGAGATGCCCAAGCCTGTAAGAGAATGCAGTGCCCTAGCCCCCAGCGGTCACCCCAGGATCCAGATTGTGCATGTGAGCATGGTGCCACACTTGGTTAGGGCTTCCTGGGGAGTGGAGAATTCTGGTCCATTCCACCAAACCCCATCCCCTCCCAGAACCTGTCTCCCAACTCCTTCCCTACTGATCCCCGTGATTCCTGATCTTTGCTAGGACTGGGACCTAATAGGACTGTTCTTGTATGTGCCCTGCCGCCTAGCAGACCAGGTGCTTTCTGAGCCTGGAGCACTGTCCCCCTTCTTCTAATTCCCCACAGTGTCCAGGACAGAGCCCACATGTGCTGGGGGCAGGCGCACCACAGGATACTCAGAATGTCCAGACAGGGTGCCTGAGGCCCCATTTCCTCCTACCAGGAATTTGTGCCAGGTCCTGCCAGCATAGACAGTGACTTCCCTGACTTCCTAGTTTGGACAAGGTCAGTCGGTTCAGGTGGCTGCATGGTTCCCCCTAGGCTATTTACCTAACCTGCTGCAAATAGACCAGATGCCTAGATTCTGGGTGAAGGGGCAGGAAAGGGTTGTTTTTATTCAGACCTGCTCAGCCCACCTGTCCCAGAGGCTCCATGTTATCAAATGTTTTCCAGTTCCTATGGCAACAAAATCACAGAGCCAGGATGTGTTATTGTTCCGGGGAGAAAAGGGAAGGGCCACACCATAGGACTGACGTCCATTGTCCATCCGTCAGCCAGCAGCTGAGTCACCCAGCCATGGTCTGGTGCATCCACGCAGTCACTCCTCTGTGGTCTGAGGCTCCCACGGGCCTTCTCTCTTTGGCAAGAGGTTGGTCCCCTGTCTGTGACTGTCAGCAAGCATGCAACAGAGCACCCCTGCTGTGCCACATGTTGCTCTGGGCACTTCAGGGAGGCTAGCAAGGTAGGGAGGGAAGCTACTGGGGGGGCACAGTCCTACCTTAGAGAGTCAGAGCTTATGGGGAGGCATGGTCCCTGTCCTTTTGGAGCACCCGTATGTATTCACAGACAGTTTCTAGGGCCACCTGTCAATTGGCTTACTCAGTGACCTCAGCCAAGCCACTTGACCTCTCTAAGCCTTCATCTCTTTATGCACAAAATAGGGAAAGTAGTACCATTTCATCAGATGGTTATGGGAAAGAAATGAGAATGCCAGGGAAGTGCTTAGCCCCGTCCCCAGCATTCTACAAAACACTCAATCAATAGCCGTGTATGGTTGTTGCTGATGGGTAGACCTGGACTACCTGGAGGTAAAGCAGACGGAGTTCCTGCTACTCCCCAAACACATGTGCCACCCACCTCGCCTGCAGAGCAGCCATGGGAGGCCACGATGCACACAACCAGCCCCATCGCCCACCACCAGAACTTGAAATAGAAAGCTTCAACTGTGCAGACATAGATGAGGACAGAATAAGAGATTTGACAGGTCAGACAAAGAGGTGGGTCAGCACAGGTGGTGAGGACAAAGGAGGCTGGGAGGCAGGCATTTCGAGAGCATCCTGGAGAGATGCTCAGGCCTCCCGGGTGCACAGCAGGTATCTCCGGGCTTCTCCTAACTCCCTTGCTCGAAGACTGTGCTGGCCAAGCACCTTCTGATGACAGTTTGGCCTTCTGGGTAGAATTCCCTACCAGAGAACAAGTGCTGATGGGTGAAGCCCACTGGGTGGCTGGATCCTCACCGTGAACGACTGAATCAGCACTCTGATATTTACACTTGGGCTGCAGTGTGAGTCACCCCTGAACCTAGCCACCTCCAAGGTTCCTAACCAACTTGGATTTGTAGGCCTACAAAGTGGAAAACTGGCCCCTGGAATGTGATGACTACAGGGAGGAAATACCCTCTAGGGGAACCCCCCCAAAAGGAGCCTTCCCCAAGGAGAGCCCCAGAATGCACCCAGGGCCATTTTCCATACTGACCTCTGCTACACGCTATAGCCAGCCCAGCTAAGGCCACTCAACCTGGACTGGCCCTAATGCAATGCCTTTCAGACTGTGGATCAACACCCACAAGAGGGTCATGGAGTCACTTTAGTAGGTGGGATGAGCATTCTTTAAAAAGTCCACAGAATAGAATAACATATTAGAGGGCAGGGCGTGGTGACTCACGCCTGTAATCCCAGAACTTTGGGAAGTTGAGGTGAGTGGATCATCTGAAGTCAGGAGTTCGAGACCAGCCTGGCCAACATGGTGAAACCCCGTCTCTACTAAAAGTACAAAAATTAGCTGGGCGTGGTAATGGGCACCTGTAATCCCAGCTACTCAGGAAGCTGAGACAGGAGAATCACTTGAGCCCTGGGAGGCAGAGGTTGCAGTGGGCCAAGATCATGCTGTTGCACTCCAACCTGGGCGATAAGAGTGAAACTCTGTTTCAAAAAAGAAAAAAGAATAACATATTAGAGTGTCTCACAGCCGAATAAGGGTGAGCATTACTTCATGTGTATATGTATCTGTGTTGTATGTGTGTATGACACACATACACAATACATGGATACACTTGAGCCAATGCCCCTGAAATAGAAAAACAGCACATTCTAATTGAATAGTTTCTCGGAGCATTTGATAGACAGTATTTACAAAGATGGGGCAGGGTGTGGGTAAATCATAAGGGACAGTGGGGCTCACTTATCACCTTTAGGCTTGAAGGCTTGAAGGAGGAAAGTGTTTTCAGAATTGGAGGCAGAGGATGATGTGGAAAGAGCGGCGATCATCAGGTGAAGGATCAGCCAGCCTATGGCAGCCCCACTGAGGAGTAAATACTTCCTCCTTCTCCCTCAGCCAGGCCTGCCCCCTCACTGAACCCTAGGGAAGCTGAGAGCAGGGGAGCCAGGGAGGAGGTCATTCGGTGGAAACATCCAGTATATAATGTGTGCACAGGGTGCAAGGTAAAATGCAAGTGTTTTTCACTATGGGTTTCAGTTAATGACTTTTATTTATTTTTATTTTTTATTTTTTATTTTTTATTGTTATTTTTGAGACGGAGTTTCGCTCTTTTTGCCCAGGCTGGAGTGCAGTGGCGCCATCTTGGTGCACTGCTATCTCCGCCGCCCAGGTTCAAGCAATTCTCCTGCCTCAGCCTCCCAAGTAGCTGGGATTACAGGCACGCGCCGCCACGCCCAGCTAATTTTTGTATTTTTAGTAGAGATGGGATTTCACCATGTTGGTGAGGCTGGTCTTGAACTCCTGACCTCAAGTGATCCAACTGCCTCGGTCTCCCAAAGTTCTGGAATTACAGACATGAGCCACTGTGCCCGGCCAGTTAATGACATTTGAAAAACAATACCCTAGAGGCCTGTGTCTGCCACTGAAATTACTGCCAGGAAGAAGCCAGGCACTTCTGAATGCCCCAGGTCAGGGTCAGCCACGTTCGGGAAGGCTTTGGGTGGCAATGCTAATGCTGGCCAGGAAACGGCAACTGAGAGGGAGCTCACCACCACATTCTCCAGATGTGCCAGCACTGAGCAGCCACCTTCACCCAGACACCACCCAGTGGCCCTGAGCCCTGCCCACAGTCTCCAGGGGCCAAGGGCCGAGGGTCACAGACACGAGGAAAGAGCGGGAGGGTGAGTGGGAGAGAGGAACAAAGGGGCCTGTGGTCACGAACACCCACGCCACGCCAGGCAGTTGCCTCAGCTCCTCGAGGACAAAGGGCAGAGTTCTATTTCTAGCTCCCTGGAGGAGCAGAAGAAAATGATGCTCTTGTATTCCGTATACTTGCGGTTGGCTCACTAATCCTTGGGCTACGGGTTGTGGTTCTGGGCTCCCACCATGCTATCTCTAAGCCTCCATGTCCACAGCCCACATGGCTGCTTGAGGCTTGGTCACATGCTGGGGATCTCATGTGTTCTTGACCAAGCATGGCCAGGCTCAAAGGCTGAGTCACCTGATGCCAATGGCTGGGCCCAAACACGTGTAGGGTTGGAGAACCTTAGACCATCAACCACAAGTCCACTTCACATCCTTGCCAGGTGGCCCAGTCCAGAGCTGGGTGTGGAAGGATCGCAGAAGAGAGACTCTTGTGGAAAGGAAATAATTTCCTCTAATGATTAAAAAAAGGGAGAGGAGACAAGAATAATCCATGTTCAGGGTAACAGAGAAATCTCATTTTCCCTTGCTGTTTCCTAGAGCAATAGAATGTAACTCTGCCCTTAATAGAGTCGGGTTCCTCCTGGGTTACTCATCTGTCCTTAAGGACGAGTTGTTTATTCAAGAGTTAATAAAGTTGAGAGCTTTTTGCCCTTTGAACATTCCTTCTCCTTCAGAATCTCTTGGTTTCCCTCTGCCATGCTCCTGTCACTGTTCAGGGCTGGCAGGAGCCTTAAGACCACAGGTAAAGGTGGCTCCTGGACCGTGTCCTCTCCTCCCCTCAAACCCACAGGGCCTTGGGCTGGATCCTCCAGCCAGATCCTGAAGATGTCCTGAGGAAATGACTCACCCATGCCACGTTTTTGAAGTCTACCAAACAGAAAATAGTTGCTTTACTACTTAATCAATCTTAACCAAGACAGGATTAAACAATATAGTAAGGGAAGAAGTCCAAGAGGACCAGTCTCTTCCGGTTGCCACTGAAACCAGAGTGTCCGGTGTCAACATCTGGCTCCCATCACTTACAGCCTCACTTTATTCTTCCCTGCTCTGCCAAGATCCAAGCGGTAGCAACTCCCTCTCTGCACCTTGCACCTCCGACCACACATAATCTCTCCGTGTGGTCTGTCCGCCCCAATAAATTGGAGAGACCCGTCAGACAGCAGCAGCTTTGCCTTCTTCACTTCATATTGTCCCCATCATCTGCAACAGTGCCTGGGCTGTGATAGAGGCACTGTAAAATATGTACAGGGTAGGCCGGGTGAGATGGCTCATTCCTGTAATCCCAGCACTTTGGAAGGCTGAGGAGGGCGGATCACTTGAGGTCAGGAGTTCAAGACCACCTGACCAACATTGTCTCTACAAAATACAAAAATTAGCTGGGTGTGGTGGCACGTGCCTGTATTCCCAGCTACTCAGGAGGCTGAGGCAGGAGAATTGCTTGAACCCAGGAGGCAGAGGTTGCAGTGAGCTGAGATCTCACCACTGCACTCCAGCCTGTACAACAGAGCGAGACTCCATCTCCAAAAAAAAAAAATATATATATATATATACACATATATATATGTACAAGGTGAAAGAATTAATTAAATATTCATTACAGTTAAGTTTTTCCATGTAAAGAGGAAAAAAATGAAGAGTCAACCTGACTTTAAAACCTTTATTTTTTTGGCAGTACAAACCTTTCCTTCCATGCATAGCTGCATTTTTATAAAACAAACAAAGCAAAACAAAACACCTTTCTTATTCCAAGAAAATCTAACCTAAGACCCAAAATAAATTTTTTTTCTTTTCTTTTTTCTTTTTCTTTTTTTTTTTTTTTTTTTGAGACAGAGTCTCACTCTGTTGCCCAGGCTGGACTGGAGTGTGGTGGTGCAATCTTGGCTCACTGCAACCTCCACCTCCCAGGTTCAAATGATTCTTGTGCCTCCACCTCCCAAGTAGCTGGGATTGCAGGCACGCACCACCACGCCAGGCTAATTTTTTTGTATTTTTAGTAGAGATGGGGTTTTGCCATGTTGGTCAGGCTGGTCTCAAGATCCTGACCTCAAATGATCCACCAGCCTTAGCCTCCCAAAGTGCTGGGATTACAGGCATGAGCCACCACACCCAGCCTAAGCCCCAAAATAAATTTTTAAAAAGCAGCATACTCAAGTAAGGTTGCCATATTTAGCAAATAAAAATACAGGAACAAAGGAAAAATAGAATGGTTTCTCTATTCACATAACACTTCTGACATCAAATGTGTGAGGTTTTCACACCAAGCAATTCTCTAAGTCTCTGAGGACACCGAGTATCCTACAATTTAATTCAATTCTGACACTATGCAAAGTCAACACAGACCCCACAGGCTAAGGACTCAGTCCCACAAGACTGTGCCCAGTTCCGACACCAATCACAAGTACTGGGCCCCTACGTTATCCACACCTGGCTGCAAATCAGGAGTTCTCACAACCTCTTCCTCAGGTTCAATAATTTGCTATCATGGCCCACAGAACTCAGAGAAACACTTTACTTACCATAATGGATTTATTATAAAGGATATTATAAAGGAACAGCCAGATGAAGAGGTACTGTATATATCACCTCAGCTACTCAGGAGGCTAAGACAGAAGCATACCTGAGGCCAGGAGTTCAAAACCAGCCTGGGCAGCATAGCAAGATCCCATCTCAAAAAAAGGAGGGAAGGTACTATACATACAGGGAGGTCCAGGGTCCCAAGCAGAGGAGCTTCTATTCCATGGAATTGGGGTGCACCACCCTCCCAGCATGCAGACGCATTTGCCAACCCAGAAGTTCTCTGAGCCCTGTTATCTAGGGTTTTTATGGGAGATCCACTATGCAGGCATGATTGGTAAAAATTATTGGCCATTGTTGACTAACTCAGTCTCCAGCCCCTATCCCCTTCCTAGATTTGGGAGGTGACTGAAAACTCTAATCATTCTTTGGTCTTTCTGGTGACTGCCTCCCAAACTGAAGCTATCTAGGGGCCCCCAGCCACTAGTTATCTCACTGACATACAAAAAGACACTCATCATTCTGGAGATTTCAAGGGTCTTAGAAGCTTTGTGTTAGGAACTGGAGACTGAGACCAAATAGTACAAGAGATGTTCCTATCTCCCCAGTCACTCAGGAAATTACAAGCATTCAGGAGCTCTGTCCAGGAACTGGGGATGAAGACCAAATATCTATTTCTTATTATATCACAGTGTCACACAGGACATCCAGTTAAGTTTGAATTTTTTAAAAAATAAAAAATTTGTAAAGATCCCAAATATTGCATGGGACCTATTTGTACTAAAATTTTTTCTGATTTTCAAGTGTAACTGAGTGTCCTGTTTTATCTGACAGCCCTCTACCCAGGGCTGTGCATGCGCGGGGTCCCAAATGTGCCTGGGGTCTGTGCAGTCTGGTTTCTAAACCACAGTTTTAGGGAAAAGTGTGGCTCTCTCATTCTGCTTCCCTCTCCTGTCCCTGGAGCCGTTCTGCTCCTGAGCAGAGCTAAGGCTTCCTTCCTCAGCAGCAGTGCCTGAGACCCCAGCATCTGTGTGGGCTTCCAGTGGAGGAAAATCTGTGAAACAATGGACTCAGTTTCCTGAAGCGTTGCAGTGTTTTCTTTTTTCTTTCTTTCTTTCTTTCTTTTTTTTTTTTTTTACCTGAGACAGGGGCTCACTCTGTCACCCAGGCTAGAGCTCAGTGATGCAATCTCAGGTCACTACAGCCTCGACCTCCCAGGCTCAAGCGATCCTCCCACCTCAGCTTCGGGAGTAGCTGGGATTACAGGCGTGAGCCACCATGCCTGGATGGAGTGTTTTCTAAGGGTCAGAATAACTCCATACGTAGCCAACATTCATGACAAACAACTATATCAGTTCACGCAATCACTTCAAGTGAAACAGATTGCTTCATACCCTGTTGCCACGGAAGTCCTCCTTCTCCCTGATGGACAGCCACCTGTCCTGGGCAGGCACATTAGAAAACTGCAGCTGCCTTGCTTTCCCCTTCCTGCTCCCCAGCCCTCTCCTTCTGAGGTGAACAGAGGAGTGACCACACTCAAACCATTCATCCTGGTTCTGTTGGGTGGATAGTGATGACTTCTGTAGGAACCAGTGCTAGAGATGACGGGGCAACTGACTCATCTCTCTCTCTTCACTCCCCTCACCCCAACAAAGCAGCAAAAGGACTTTTTGGATACTCAAATGAACTCCTGAGTGCCTTCCAGATTTAGCTCGTTCTAGAGAGGGAACCAGTGAATCTCATAGAGGACATCTGTTGATTTTTGTCTGCCCACATTTGAGTCCTTCCTATGTGGGGGAGTCCTCCAGGGAGTGGTCTTGGCAGGAAGCAGACAGTTTTCTAGGGCCCATGTTCGACCCAGGCTCAGCCCGTGGGGTACTCAGGCTGGGAGCTTTGACTCTAGAGGGAGAGAAAGGTAATTAGAGATGGTGCACATCTGTAGTCCCCGCTACTCAGAACTCTAAGGTGGAAGGATTGCTTGAGCCTGGAAGGTCAAGTCATGGCAATGGGGTTGAGAGTCCAGCAGTCCATGGCAACCAGTAGCCGAACTCACACGGGCATCCTGACCCCGAGGCTGAGTGGCTGTGACTAGGTTCTTAGCTACCTGGCCTTCAGGGTGTTCCCTGCCCATTTTCCCAACCCTGGTTTGCCAGACACTAATCAATTCTGTAAACCATCCAATATTCTTTCTCATCAGTTCGTTCCTAGCTTGAGTTAGCCAAAGTGAGTTTGCAGCAAGAGCACTCACAGATACGACCTACATACAGGTTGTCACACTTCACCCCTTTCACTCACTGCCCCGCTCCTTGGTGATGTTAAATAAAATGTATAGGAGCCCATTGTTTTGGACTGAGGTCCTGCACTAGGCCCCAACAGACCAAGCCAAAATGGAGTCACTCATGCTAAGTGCTGCATAATCAGCCTGAAACTTTATGAAGCAGGAAAATCCCCTAACAGATCACGTTTTCCTAAAAACAAGAGATTTACGGCAACCAATTGGAAAGAGCCCAGTCAATCTGAGCTGGCAAGATAAGACAGTCCTCTTTCCTTTAACCCTTATAAGGAAAGCAACCTGATGTTAACTCATCTGCTTTTTTGTGGTATTCTGTTTCCTTGTTCCTGCTCAAGCTACCTTACAATGGATCTGTCGTGCCGAGTGGAACTCCCTCTATTTTGGAAGAGATGCTGTCTGATTCCTGGATCCCTAATAAAAGCCAATTAGGGCTGGGCACAGTGGTGCATACCCACAGTCCCAGCTACTCAGGAGGCTGAGGCAAGAGGATCACTTAAGCCCAGGAGTTCAAGATTGTAGTGAGCTATGACTACCCCATTGCACTGCAGCCTGGACAACAGAGTGAGACTTTGTCTCAATTAAAAAAAAAAAAAAAAAAAGGTTGGGTGTGGTGGCTCACGCCTCTAATTCCAGCACTTTGAGAAGCCAAGGCTTGGCAGATCACTTGAGCACAAGACCAGCCTGGGCAACATGGCAAAACCCCTTCTTTTACAAAAGAAATAGCTGGGCTTTGTGGTGCACACCTGTAGTCCCAGCTACTCAGGAGGCAAAGGTGGGAGGATCGCTTGAGCCTGAGAGGTCAAGGCTGCAGTGAGCCGAGATGGCACCACTGCACTCCAGCCTGGATGACAGGACAAGATCCTGTCTCAAAAAAAAAAAAAAAAAAAAAGCCGATTATATGTTTCACTATGTTGAAATTTTATTTTTTAACAGAGCCCTTGGCTGGCCAGCTTAGTGCATAAAAGTGAAGATAGCGTGGCAGATGCCAAGAGACCCGCAAAGGGACTGTGCAGATTCCGGGAGTGAGATGTGGCGGTGGCGGTGTCGGGAAGGGCAGAGCAAGAAGAGCAGGAAGTCTGGGGTTTCCCAGGCCAGATGCTTGTCTACCCTCTACTGCTCTCTAGTGGTCAGAGTCGGAAGCTGGGCAAACCTTTCAGCTTTCCTCCTTAGAACAAGGTCAGAGCAAGTGGGGAGCACAGAGAAGAAGCTCCCAGCTCTACAGGTCAGAGCACACTGAGCGTCATAATTCTTTATAATGGGGCCAGATCAGCTGGCAGGAAGGTGACAGGCAAGGCGCAGGGAATGGCATGGGCAAAAGCATGGAGACTTGAGATTATATTGCACCATCAGAGAATGCAAACTATTTGGTAGGACCAGAAGGTAGGGTATGGAGAGGATGGTGAAGAATGGGTCTGAGACCAATGGAACAGAACAGAAGCCTCAGAAATAACACCACACATCTACAACCATCTGATCTTTGACAAGCCTGAAAAAAAAAAAAAAAAGAAATGGGGAAAGGATTCCCTATTTAAATGGTGCTGGGAAAACTGGCTAATCATAGGTACAAAGCTGAAACTGGATCCCTTCCTTACATCTTATACAAAAATTAATTCAAGATGGATTAAAGACTTAAATGTAAGATCTAAAACCATAAAAACCCGAGAAGAAAACCTAGGCAATACCATTCAGAACATAAGCATGGGCAAAGACTTCATGACTAAAACACCAAAAGCAATGGCAACAAAAGCCTAAATAGACAAATGGGATCCAATTAAACTAAAGAGCTTCTGCACAGCAAAAGAAACCACCATCAGAGTGAACAGGCAACCTACAGAATGGGAGAAAATTTTTGCAATCTACCCAGCTGACAAACGGCTCATATCCAGAATCTACAAAGAACTTAAACAAATTTACAAGAAAAAAACAACCCCATCAAAAAGTGGGCAAAGGATATGAACAGACACTTCTCAAAAGAAGATATTTATGTGGCCAACACACATGAAAAAATGCTCAGCACCACTGTTCATTAGAGAAATGCGAATCAAAACCACAATGAGATACCATCTCACACCAGTTAGAATGGCAATCATTAAAAAGTCAGGAAAGAACAGATGCTGGAGAGGATGTGGAGAAATAAGAATGTTTTTACACTGTTGGTGTGAGTGTAAACTAGTTCAACCATTGTGGAAGACAGTGTGGCAATTCCTCAAAGATCTAGAACTAGAAATATCATTTGACCCAGTAATCCCATTACTGGGTATATACCCAAATAATTACAAATCATGCTACTATAAAGACACATGCACACGTATGTTTATTGCAGCACTATTCACAATAGCAAAGACTTGGAGCCAACCCAAATGTCCATCAATGATAGACTGGATTAAGAAAATGTGGCACATATACACCATGGAATACTATGCAACCATAAAGAAGAATGAGTTAATGTCCTTTGCAGGGACATGGATGAAGCTGGAAACCATCATTCTCAGCAAACTAACACAGGAACAGAAAACCAAACACCTCATGTTCTCACTCATATGTGGGAATTAAACAATGAGAACACTTGGACACAGGGCGGGGAACATCACACACCGGGGCCTGTCAGGGGTGGGGGGCTGGGGAGGGACAGCATTAGGAGAAATATCTCATGTAAATGACGAGTTGATGGGTGCAGCAAACCAACATGGCACCTGTATGCCTAGGTAACAAACCTGCACGTTGTGCACATGTACCTTAGAACTTAAAGGTTAATAATAAATAAATAAATAAATAAATAAGAAGAGTGGGTCTGAGAGGTGGCCTGAGGCTTTGCCTCAAAGGGAATGTAGAATGCATCATAGACCATGGAAAGCCTTCCAAAGGTTTAAGCAGGGGTATAGCATAGGGATTCCTCCTAGAAAGAAACATAATCAAATTTGCACTTTAGAAAGATCATTCTAGCAAGAGTGTGAAGTATGGAATAGAGAGGCTAGTAGCTGAGGCCCTGCTCTGAGTAATGTTAGTGGGGACAGAGAAAGGAGAACCCATTCATCCTTTATTCATTCATCGAAGACATATGCTGAGCATGCTGGAATTGCAAAGCTGCACCCGGAAACTCACATTCTCCCCTTTCTGCACAATGTGGAAGAAAGCCACAGACCTGCCCACATACTTGGAGCCCCAAAATCTTGACCGTCGCTGGCAAGGGTTGAGCCTGATTTGTGTGGGCAGTTCAGCTGCTTTCTTTTTTAGCATCGATAACTAGCATACTGATTAGGTAACAACTCTAAGAATTGAATACTATTATATTGCCATTTTATAGGAATAAGGAAATTGAGGCATAGCAAGGCAGATTCCACCCAAGGCCAGCTGGCTCCTGAGTCTATCCTCTTAACCATTTGCTATTCCTGCCTCTTTGTGCCAGTCACACAGCAATGCTCACAATGCTCAGAACAGCTTTGGGGAGTGTTTTGCCTCTAAGTGTCCTCTACCTTGTTCTCTAGCCTCATTCAACCTGTTTCCTGTTCCCTGAAAGTCATTTTATGGCTAAATAAATCTCAACAAAATGTTAACTCTGAAGACAGGCACCTCCTACCTTCTCCCCTAGACCCCTCATTCTGATTGGAGTCCTGGTGTTTGCCACAGTGTCTGTATTTTCAGAAGGTTCATGGGTGCAGGATCCCACATTAGGACTCACAGGGAGGGCTCAGCCTCTGACCTCAGAAAATTCAGGTCCCAGGGGGAGTCAAGACAGATGAACTATTCAGTCTGTTCCTTACTCTAACGATCAGCATCTTCAGCTAACCTGATGTTTTTCAATGTAGTTTGAGATTCTCTAAATTGATTTCATGACCCACTAACTAGCATCTCTAATCACATTTTATTTAAATGAAATTGAATGAAATACAAAATATGAAGTGTATTGCATATAGTAAATTAAGAACTGTTTCAAGAAAATTTCTGTTTTAGTTGTGTGTATCTGAGTATATATGTGTGTGTGTGTGTACATGCTTGATTACAATATAAAATACATTTCTTACTGTGAGACCAGTCAAAAAGTTAAAGCACTACATATCTTCATGTTTTCTCCCTCTGGCTTCGCAATAATTGTTTGCAGCAGTTTTACAACCTATGGTTTGTTAAAGGAAATATGAAAAAAGAGTTTTGATCCGAGGACCCGTGAGGAGGAGCCAGGCTGAGCCAGCACACGAGGGAAGCCCTTGGCTCCAGACACTGCAGCAGAGCCAGGGCTGGCCAAAGGGCTGCATGGGCAATAACTGGCTCACACTGAGGGCCCCGCTCCTCACCTGCCTATCTTAAGCCACCTGTTCTCTCTCTCTCTCCCTCTCTTTTAATAGAGATGGCATCTCACTATGTTGCCCAGGTTGGTCTCAAAACTCCTGACCTCAAGCAATCCTCTAACCTCAGCCGACCAAAGTACTGGGATTACAGGCATGAGTCACTGCACCTGGCCCAGTCACCTGTTCATGAAAACCCCAAGGCTCGCTGCTACCCAACCCGAGGTCAAGACTGGCCAGAAGGCGTGCAGATGCCCTCTTGCCTATTCAGCTGTTGCCTACTGGAGCCTGGTCTGCAGCTCCCACTGCATCGCTCAGGCTGCCAAATGGGGAGGAAAAACCACGGAGTGGTCATAAGCTGTTCTTCCACAGGCTCTTAAGCATTTGTCTCTAACCAACCAGGCCTGGCATATGTATTGACTTTATTTATTTATCATTATTATTGTTACTTTAGAACTGGAGGTCTTGCTTTGTTGCCTAGGCTGGTCTCGAACCTTCTCATTCATTGCTTGGACCAGCTGGCACCCCTCGGGTGTACCCCCAGCAATCCTCCTGCCTCAGCCTGCCGAAGTGCTAGGATTACAGGCATGAGTCACCACGCCTGGCCTTGAATGTATTGAACTTATTCTTCCATGTATCCCCGGCATGCACCCACTTTCTGTGAATGGGAGAGTTGTCTGGCCATGGCTCACTGGCCTGTGGGTTAGCAGGACCCATTTGGCTGCTTCTCAGAGGCTCATCCAACCAGAGTTGCATCTTCATTCAGGGAAGATGACCTTCTCCAACAGGGACCCTCTCCAGACCTTACAATCACAGGTATGCCTCTGTGTGGAAACCACATAAATGCATCATCTTTCCTCCACAAAACTGAAATTCCTGACACCCCCCACTCCCCACCAACTGGGCAGGATGGTTTTGTTTTTTTCCAAGAAGCAAATATTCTAGAAGTCAGAGAGAGTGGGGCCCGGAGTCAGGCAGCCTGGACTCTCATCTCAGATCTGCTTGTGAAGGAATGTCTGTGGGCAGGTTGTTCAGCCTCCCCAAGCGTCAGCGGCCTCCCCTGTAAAGCAAAGGATAATAATAGCTCCTATTTCAGCAGGTTGCCATGAGAATAAAATGAGGTAATACAGGGAGGCTGGTATCCCAATACTCAGCATATAGTAAGTGCTCACTAAATCCTACCTACCATCATTGTAATGACTGTGGTTATTATGACAGTCTCCAGGCAGCCCTAAAGCGGCCATAGGTCTGAGAGCCCCACAGGGCACCTCCTGGTTGATTCCCCAAATCCACTTCTCCATCACCCTCACTGACCTTCTTCCACTGTGAGGCCTCCTGCCTCCCACAAGACCTGCCTGCTGTCTCACCTCTTTGTAGCTCACCTCTCTTCTCTACCCCAAGGCTGGCTTTGAGGGATGCTGGCTGCACAGTCCTTGCCACAGTATGCACAAGATAACATGGGGTCTGGCACGAAAGAACCTGGGTTAGAGTCCTTGCTCGGCTGCTGCCTGTAAGGAGGCATGGCTACAGGCCGGGCGCGGTGGCTCAAGCCTGTAATCCCAGCACTTTGGGAGGCCTAGGCGGGCGGATCACAAGGTCAGGAGATCGAGACCACAGTGAAACCCCGTCTCTACTAAAAATACAAAAAATTAGCCGGGCGCGGTGGCGGGCGCCTGTAGTCCCAGCTACTCAGGAGGCTGAGGCAGGAGAATGGCGGGAACCCGGGAGGCGGAGCTTGCAGTGAGCCGAGATCACGCCACTGCACTCCAGCCTGGGCAACAGCGTGAGACTCCGTCTCCAAAAAAAAAAGGAGGCATGGCTGCATCCTTCAAGTAAATCGGGATGGACCGGAGACGGGTACCAAGTCTGAGACCCCACCAACGAAGATGGTCTCACCCATCAGGCAGGGCCCAGGGCCTAAGGTGTGTGACCATGACTCCTTGCTGCAGATGGAAGTAGCAGCTAGCGTCCGGCAGGCAGAAGGATGTGTCCTGGGACCGGGGAGTGGAACCGGGCGCAGGCAGGCAGCCTCTGTCCATCTCCAGGACCAGGTTCAAGGGACACACAATGGGAGCAGGACCTCAGATGGAGAGAACTGAGGCTGGAGCCCAGACATACAACCTGGGTGGGGAGAGTTTCTGTGATGTCTTGTTTTCATGGAAAAGTCTTGGGCGCACACACTGGTAGCTGAAGGTTCACCATCTGCGGAATCCACATGGGGACAGTCTATGAGCACAGGTGATGATGAGCCCAATGCTGGGATTTGCTGCAGCGACCCACCCGGGCCCTGAGTCCTGGGTCAGCCTGGAGGGGCTGAACCCCTCCCTGCTGAAGCCGCTGTGTGGGGAGGGGCTGTTCTGTTCCTGGGGCTTCCTGCCTGAAGATGGGTGTGGGCCAGTCGGAACAGAGCCTGCAGCTGGCTCCGCATTCCCAGAGCCAAGAGGCGGGCATGGGAAATAGGCTCACAGAATACTCACTGTATACTAAGAGATATTTGTCTCCTGAGCCCACTTTTACTCTTCTAGAAGGCGGGAATGGCGATGATTTCCAATATATAAGTTCATAGGCATGTTACGAAGTGAATACAAGGAGTGGTTTGCAAACAGCTAAACTAATGTTCTTATAGTGTTATTAATTATCCCTGGGGTAAGTACACAAACCCTTTTCATGTTAAGGATTTTACAAGAATCACTACCATCTAAAGATAATACAACAAATTGGGAAAGTGACAAAGGTTTCTGAAATCAGAAAAGGCTTCCGAGCAAGAACAGCATTGATTATTACTCCAGCCATGGTGGGGATGAGTGCCTGCATGGGGGAGGAGGGGGCAGAGTTATTTTGGCTCCAAATTGGCAACAAAACAGGGCTTTTAGTTCTTCTGAACCAGATGATTGCTGGCCCCAGGGCTTGGCTAGTGTTCAGGGATGGGGTCTCAGTGGTCAGTCAGAACCACAGCCTGAGACCTCCCTGTCCTGAGCCAATCCTAGGACGTCTGGGGAAGGCCTTCGGCCAACATGGGCAAGGTCAATGGTGGAGCAGGGGAGCTGGGCTCGACACCACCCTTGGGGTTAAATGAGCTGAGGCAGGGAAAACAGCATCAAGCCAGCACTTCTCATACGTTGAAGAGATTTTTGTGATGTTGCAGTTATTTTCATATCTCCCCATGCCTTTCACCCTCTCAACAAGTCTGCCTAATTATTATCCTTTTTATTATTATTATTATTGTTTTTCTTTTTTTGCAACAGTTTCACTCTGTCGCCCAGGCTGGAATGCAGTGGTACGATCTTGGCTCACTGCAACCTCCACCTCCCGGGTTCAAGCAATTCTCACACCTCAGCCTCCTGAGTAGCTGGGATTATAGGCGTCCACCACCATGGCTGGCTAATTTTTGTATTTTTAGTAGAGACGGGGTTTCGCCATGTTGGCCAGGCTGGTCTCAAACTCCTGACCTCAGGTGATTTGCCCGCCTTGGCCTCCCAAAGTGCTGGGATTCCAGGCGTAAGCCACCGTGCCCAGCCCTATTATCTCATTTTTAACGGAAGAGACAAATAAGACTCAGACAGAGTGATTGGCCTAAGGGCACACAGCAAGCTACTGGCCAAGTTGGGATGAGAACCTCTCCCCGTGGTGTTTGGAAGGACAGAGTCCCAGGACCAGGGCAGGAACAGACGTGGGCTGCAGTTAGGAACTCAGTGGAGTTCAGTGGACCGGGGCCTGGCAGGTCTGCACCCAAAGGCAAATGGAAAATGTCTCACTGGATTAATACAGCATCTGGTGGTGGCAGGTGGGAGATATGTCCTTTCTTTTTTATAGTTTTCTGTATCGATCTGGAACTTTGTACAAGCAAGCTTTCCATTTACAATCAGACAAAATAATCAGATTACACTCCAGGGGTCAAGGGGCTGGAGATCCCACCCACATGTGGCCAAGGTAGGGCCCTTCACCCACCAGCAGCTGCCCTTGTGGGCAGGTCTCCGGTCTCACCATACCAGAGCCCCCTGGAACGCTCTTTTCCTGAGACGACTTCCAACCTCCAGTTCTCTCAGCTCAATCTCCCTCTTGGCAGTCATGGCTGCCCTCCCTCATTCCTCGAGGGTTTTCCAGCAATCCTTTGCACACAGTTCCTTGGCAGAAGATTGGGAGATCACATGGCTGAGTGACGGTGTTTTCTGACTCATGGAATGGAAAGAAACACTACACACAAAAGCGGCACACAGGGCCTCTGTTGCGAGCTGGGCTAACTACTTAGTGTGGGGGAAGTGATTCATCCGAGACTGCCTGGCGAATGCACGTGCTCTCAGGGCAAGGGCAGCGCAGCACTGGGCTTCTCAGGCCAGGCCCCTCCCAGGCAGACCAATGAGACCAGCAGCGCTGCCCGCAAGGGTCCGGGGCTGCCATGAGCTGACCGAGAGGTTTCTGAGGAGGTTGCAGACAATGGCTGGAGATGGGAGGTGAAAAAGTTAGAAGATCCAGGTTGGGAAAATTTGAGGAAGAAAGTAGTCAGATAGGTGTGAGCAGAATAGGTTCAAACTCTCCTGCAGACCAGGACACAGGCTCTGACTTCACACCACACCCCAGGCCCACCAGGTACAGCAAACACATGCTCGCCATCATTGGAAAGTTTCTAATAAAACATTTATTTATTTATTTATTATTTTATTTATTTATTTATTTGAGACGGAGTCTCACTCTGTCACCAGGCTGGAGTGCAGTGGCATGATTTTGGCTCACTGCCACCTCTGTCTCCCAGGTTCAAGCGATTCCCCTGCCTCAGCCTCCCGAGTAGCTGGGACTACAGGCGTGCACCATCATACCCGGCTAATTTTTTTATGTGTTTTAGTAGAGACGGGGTTTCACCATGTTGGCCAGGATGGTCTGGATCTCCTGACTTCGTGATCCACCCGCGTTGGCCTCCCAAAGCGCTGGGATTACAGGCATGAGCCACCACACCCAGCCCATTGATTTATTTTTAATACAAAGGCCAGGCGCTATCTAAGTCCTTGACTTGTGCTATCCCACTTGATCATCCTAACATCCCCATGAGAACATCAGTGAACCCATTTTGCAGATGAGAAAATTCTATCCAGAAACACAAAATAACTTGCCCAAGGTCACACAGCTACTAAAGAAAATCCTAACCCAGATCATCTGGCTCCAGAGTCTGTACTTTAAACACAATGCCTCTCCACAATGCCACCTAGAGAGCTCCTACTGTGGGCCAGACACTGTCCTTCACATACCTTACTGATTTAATCCTCACAGAGACAATGCAATCAAAGTATTATTGCCCCATTTTATTTTTTATTATTATTTTATTTTAATTTTTGTTTGTTTATTTGTTTTTGAGACAGAGTCTCACTCTGTCACCCAGGCTGGAGTGCAATGGTGCCATCTCAGTTCTCTGCAACCTCTACCTCCCGGGTTCAAGAGATTCTCCTGCCTCAGCCTCCCGAGTAGCTGGGACTATAGGTGCCCACCACCACACCCGACTAATTTTTTTGCATTTTTTAGTAGAGATAGGGTTTCACCATGTTGGCCAGGCTGGTCTCAAACTCCTGACCTCAGGTGATTCACTTGCCTCAGCCTCCCAAAGTGTTGGGATTACAGGTATGAGCCACCATGCCCGGCCATCCCATTTTAAAGATAAGAAAACTGAAATTCAGGCTGGGCGCAGTGGCTCATGCCTGTAATCCCAGCACTTTGGGAGGCCAAGGCAGGTGGATCACCTGAGGTTAGGAGTTCAAGACCAGCCTGACCAACGTGGCAAAACCTCATCTCTACTAAAAATACAAAAATTATCTGGGCCTACAGGCACACGCCTCCAGTAATCCTAGCTACTCGGGAGGCTGAGGTAGAAAAATCACTTGAACCTGGGAGGTGGAGGTTGCAGTGAGCCGAGTTCGTGCCACTGCACTCCAGCCTGGGCAACAGAGTGAGACTCAAGAAAGAAAAGAAAAGAAAAGGAAGAAGAAAAGAAAAGGAGAAACTGAAGTTCCAAGAGGTTAGGTATGTTGCGCAAAGCCAAAGCCACACAGCTAGTAAGTGGTGATGGGGAGACTCACCCAACTCAGGTAAAGTCCGTGATCTTCACCACAGCATCTGTGTTCTTGTCACTTTCTGGGACGGTGTTTCTCTCTTCTGAGTCCTCCACCCCCTCACCTGTGGTTTGGATTGGTTGGAGTTCGACTGAGTAGTAATGGCCACTTGGTTGGTTTCCATGGCCTGGCATGTGCTATAGCTGTAGGAGAGGGTTGCCTGTATCCGTGAGAACAAGGAAGCCTTCAGGAGAGAACTCAGCCACTGCCACACCCCAGTCCTTTAGGAGGCAGTCAGGCTGCTGACAAAGGGACCTCACGCTCCTCCCACGCATTGCCTGGACCAGCTGGCAGCCCACGGGGGTGGCTTCAGGCAGCCTCCCCAGCAAGGAGGAGAGGGATGGAGGGCTGGCTGGAGGAGCACATGGGGAGCACTCCTCAAACACTTCCTAGAGGTCATGGAACCAGTGCCAGAAGCAGTTCTTATTAACCCAGAAGAAGAGACTTCTGGCAGGGGAGAGATGCCTCGGGACAGCGTGGTGGTCTTTCAAGTCACTTCCTGCTGCACAGTCCTCACTCCAGCTTTCTCACCAATCCTCCACCTACACCAAAAGATCATCTCTGGGTTCAGGTCACCCACCCAACTCCACTGATGGATTTAGGCTCATTTAATTCAAACTCGACTCCATTTCAGCCAGAACCAGGCATCTCCAGAAAGGTAACTTTGCAGCAAACAAAAATGTATGAAACCAAATAATGCAACCCACAGGAAGAGAGCTGGCTTGAGATTACCTGCTGCTTGGGTTATCTCAGTCACTGATGCCCACATTGGTGGAAAATTAACTCCTGAGTATGTGATTTGGACTGTCACCTGGCAATGCATGTTAACAGGCACGCCTACAGGTAGAATGACACTTCAACACAAGTCCTTGGCTTTCCCAAGTTAGGACTTCTTTTACTGGGCCTGGTTTCAGAAGGAGCCAGAGACTGTTGTTGAGCAGGGAGGAGAATTTTCATTTTCTTTGTACATTTGCTGTTTGCATTTTTTTCCCCTGCCAGCACGTATGACTTGTATAATGCAAAGATATTTTAAAGACGCCTGACAGAGACAGCAGCCCTGGGTGCATGTGCGGCCTGCAGCTCGCTGATCTCCAAACCCCTGTCGGCAAGGCTGTCAGGCCTTCTGTAGGGAGGATGGGGGAAAAAGCAGCCTAAGAAGGAACTGCACGTCCACAACTCCCTCCTGGGACCTGCAAACCCGTTCTTTTGCATTCCTTTGCAGGTCACTCTAACTGCCACATCCAGCTCCTGATCTGCCATCTGCTTCTTTTCCATCTCTTGTGGGGCATTTCCCAGCCCACCACTGATGTGAGCTCCTCCTGAGTCAAAGGTTCTCCTCTTGCAGGCCTCCTGCTCGGCTGACATCCTGGACCAGGCAGGCCACCCTCATTCCACTTCCCCTGGGAAGACACCTGGGTCTGGCGCCTGCCCTGGATTAGGGCTGGCAAATTAGTTCATCCAGGACTAGAAGAATGGAAACAAACAGACTCATGTCTTGGGGCTGACTCTGAAAGGTCCAATGTTATGCCCAACAGAAAAGCTCACCTTCCTCCAAAGTTCCTGGAGCCATCTCAGGATGCCCAGGGCAGCCTATTCCATTCCTGACAAAACCCTAGACGCCCACACACTGCCCAGGTTGGTGGGTCTGGCCGTGCTACCGTTTGGATGTGGGTTGTCCCCGCCAAAACCCATGGTGAAATTTGATCCCCAGTGTGGTGGTGTAGTAGGAGGTATTTCTGTCACGGGGCAGATCCTTCGTGAATAGATTCATTGGTGCATTCTGGCTCTCAAGAGAATAGATTAGTTCCCGAAAGCAGGATTGCTAGAAAGAGTCTTGCTTCCTCAGTTTCTCTCTCTTGCTTCCTCTCACTCCATGTGATCTCTGTACACACACTCACTCCCCTTTCTTTTCTCCATGAGTTGAAGCAGCCTGAGTCTTTCACCAATGCAGCTGCCCAATCTTGAGCCTTCCAGCCACCAGAATTGTGAACCAAATAAGCCTCTTCCAAATAAGTCTCGGGTTTTTTTTGTTTGTTTTTTTGTTTTTTGTTTTTTTGTTGTGAGACAGAGTCTCACTCTGTTGCCCAGGCTGGAATGCAATGGTGTGATCTCAGTTCACTGCAACTTCGCTTCCCAGGTTCAAGTGATTCTCCTGCCTCAGCCTCCCAAGTAACTGGGACTACAGGCACGTGCCACCAAGCCCGGCTGATTTTTTGTATTTTAGTAGAGACGGGGTTTCACCGTGTTGCCCAGGCTGGTCGAAAACTCCTGAGCTCAGGCAATCTGCCCACTTTTGCCTCCCAAAGTGCTGGGATTACAGGCATGAGCCACCACACCCGGCCTCTTTTTTTTATATATATAAATTGCCTAGCCTCAGGAGTTCTGTTATAGCAACACAAAACGGACCAAGACAGGCCGAGACCTCCCAAGCGAACCCTGCCCATGACTAAGTTGGTGACTCTCCCATTCTTCTCAAGCTCAGCCCAGAAGCACCAGGCCAAGGACTGCCCCAAATACCCCAGGAGAGCCCTGGCCCTCCTCCTCAGCTGGGGACTGTGACAAGAGCCACAGCAGCACCTTGCATGTCAACAGCATTCAACAGTTTTCAGAGCACACTGACAGCTTCAGAGTGTATATAACCCAGTGAGGAAGGAGAAGCAGGGGTGTCACCTCCATCTACACAGTGAGTAAACTGGGCCCCGTGGCTGGTGAGTGGGAGCTAGACTCTAGCCCGTGCCTTTGGACTCCTAGGTGAAGGCTCTTTCCTTCAGAAAGTGGCACTTCCTGGTGTATGTCATGCATCTGGGATCCCCAGCCCCCTGGGCCTGAGGCCAGGGAAGCGCCAGGGTCCCAATTCTCCACACTCTTCTGGTGTGGCCCCCGTGAGCGCTTGCCTCCTTGAGCTAGGCCTGAGCACTGCCTTCTCCAACTAGCGACAAGCAGAGGCTCAAGGCGGGATTCCTGCAGAGACATGGCCACTGGTGTCCCAGCTTCCAGAAGGCGAGCATGGGCTCCTCCCTCCAACCCTCCAGCCCCTGGTTGACAGCTGTGAATATGGCAGGAATAGAAGAAGGCTGTAGGTTTAGGATAGAGTGAAGGTTTTCTTTTTTTTTTTTTTTTTGGAGACAGAGTCTCCCCCTGTCGCCCAGGCTGGTGTGCATTGGCAGGATCTCAGCTCACTGCAAGCTCCGCCTCCCAGGTTCACGCCATTCTCCTGCCTCAGCCTCCCAAGTAGCTGGGACTACAGGCGCCCGCCACCTTGCCCGGCTAGTTTTTTGTATGTTTTAGTAGAGATGGGGTTTCACCGTGTTAGCCAGGATGGTCTCGATCTCCTGACCTCGTGATCCACCCATCTCGGCCTCCCAAAGTGCTGGGATTACAGGCTTGAGCCACTGCGCCCGGCCAGAGTGAAGGTTTTGTAAGCTTTGAGGCCACAGAAGCACATTTTTCAAGTTCAACTAAGCACAACAGCCTAAATAAAATTGGAGGAGCTGCTTGACTGATGTAGGTTTGGGGCTGGGCCCTGCCTCCCCCACCCCAACAAGGCACCCCCTCACTCCCCAGGCCCTGCAGTCACCTGCAAGGAATCCCTAGACCACGTCATTGCATAGTTTGAAAACCATCCCAAAGTCCTCCTGGCCGAGAGCTCCCTGCCTTGGGGGAGCTGTGTTTTGTTTAGGTTCAGCAGCTCCTCTCTGCCAATCAGAGTCCTTGAAACCCCATTTGGGGTGACCTCCTTGGGCAAACCAGGCCGCAGTGGGAGAATGACAGAAAGTCAGGGGGTGCAGAGGGGGGTAGTTCGCTAGTTGTTCTCCCCCATAAATCCTGCCTGGGGCCCAAGGTGTCCCTTCAGCCATGACTTCAGGACAGTCAGTCAGGACCATAGATCAAAGGTCCAGAGGAAGGAAAAGAAATGATGCTTGTCCCTAGGAAGCTCCGATGATGATGGAGAGTATGCGCAGGCACAGGCACGCACGCACACACACACCAGTTCAAACAAGAAATCCCACAGAAGCAAGCCCAGAACCCAGAGCCTGCAGGGCAACAAGCCTCCGAGTGGGCTGCTGACGCGAAGGCAGGGGCTGAGCCGGATGAGGCAATTGGAGAAAAGTCTTCAAGGAAAGGGCATAAGGTAAGAAAAAAAAAATGCCTGAGGCCGCCCCAGCTACCAGGAAGGCAGGTGCTACACATGGCCGGGGCCAGAGCATGCCAGGCAGAGCGTGCCCTGTGCCGGAAGTGAGGTGGAGCACTTTCCGGGAGGTGTCCAAGATGATCCCGGTTGGGATGTGTGAGGGGCAGCAGTGGGAGACAGGGCAACTAGGCAGAAGGGACCACAAGCCAAGGCATTTATCTGGGGGAGAAATCCACTTGCACCCAGCCCCTGGCATGTAGCAAATGTAAATGAAATGATGTTTGAATGGGGGAAAGCAGAGAGGGAGGGAGGGAGTGGATCCTTTAGCCAGATAATCCTTGTCCTTGAGGGAGGGAAGGAGGAAATTAAACCATTATCAATGAGGATTTATTTTTTGCTGAATGACTTTACTGAATAAGCTGTTTGGAGCTTGTAAAGATTAAACCCTTTAAAAGAGACAGAAGGGAGAATTCTAGAGAGATAGTTCAGGGAGTTTCCGTTTTGGTGTCAGTTCCCTGCAGCTTCTGAGTAAACACCTCACCCTCCCCAGAGGATAACCATAACCCAGTGACAAGGGCTTCCCAGATGAGCCACCCCTTTCCTCCCACACAGGTAGCTGGGGGCCCAGGAAACTGGAAAGGTAATCTGACAGGAATCTGAGCTTCCTAGGAGGACAGGCCGCGGATGTCTCCAGAGGCACTGACTGTCAGAGCTGGCATGCATAGAGCAGCTCAGAATCCCCCTTCCCCAGCTCAGCTCTGGGGCCTTCTTACCCTCACACCTCCTTCCTCCCCAGGGCTGAGAAGGCCCTGGTCCTCCTGGGAGCCAGTCCTCAGCACTGCCTGGCCAGGACCCATGACCTCCTTTGAGCTTCCTGGAGAAAGAATGTTCCCTATGAACTCTGTTTATCTACTTTCAGAACAGGCTGGATCAGGTAGAGGATGAGGAGTCAAGTCAAACTTGGGGTGTTCCTAAGGGCAAGAAGGCTGCACTGTGCCTTACAGAGAGCGTCCGTGGGTTAGGTAAGCTTAGATCAGGCATGAGTTACAGCCCAACGTTCATGAGCCAACAGTAGAGAGTAAATGAGGTGTCTTTACATGGAAACACACAAAGCAAGGTTAGGTATTGATGAGTAGTCAGTATCTTCTGGGCCCCAAACCACAGGCTGTGCCTCATGCTCCTTCTGAGCCACTCTCCATCCTCACTGCAGCTGGACCTGTGGGGACAGGGCAAACAAGAGTGTCTGAGGCAGGCGCAGGGTGTTCAGCCACCTGTCAGCTCTGGGTGGGAGAGGGCATCCCAACGATATAGTGTCCAGCTCCAGTGGCAAGAGTTAGCAAGGCCGTGAAGAGTTTGGCCTCAGCTTCGGGTCTTGTGTGGATCCAGATTTGCAACCTGGGAAACTCCTACAGAGCTGCCCTGAGGCTGGGGCTCCTCTGCCCGTGCCATGACTTTAGACGATGTGCACGGCCAAGTAGGGCAGCAGGTGGAGAGAGGCTTGTGGCTGCAGAAACCTTCCTTTCTTCGGCCCCTCCTCACATATTCCTATCCACTCCCCACCGCCCTGCCCCAGATGCCTGTAACCCCTCCCCACTGAAACCCTGACTTTGGCTTCCACCCCATCTTCCACTGCCTGTCCAGGACTCTTGCCCTCACCTTTCCCTAGAGATTCCTGGAGGAACCCCTCAGTCCCAGGACTGCAGGAGAAGCAGAGGGCGCCCCTCCTTCTCGCAGCCTGAGCCTGAGCCCTGCGGGGGAGGCTTGCTGGGGTGGCTTCAGGTGTCGTGGGTCCCACAATGCCTCACTGACACGTGAACCGGGTATGACTGGGCCTCTGTGACCCAAGCTGAGGACTAACCCACCACTCATAACACGGTTTCTATGGGAAAACCAAGCTCTGATTTTTGAATCATCAACCCACTGAGGGTGGAAGTCCAAGATCTATGGTGATTTGCGTGCTGATGCAAGGGTAGAAGTCACAGCCCAGAGCCCTCAGCGGCTGCACCGCTGGGTCCCCGGTCCTCGATGGCACCAGCCAACCTGCCCTCTCGACCCTCCACAGCAGCTCAGGCCCCCACTCCACGGCTCCCCTGCACCATCCTCATGCCCGGCGAACTCCTGCTGCCAGTTGCTGTGAGACCAGCACACCGCTGGGCCAACAGCTTGCAAAATGCAGCCCATGCTCACCATTCATGGATTCTATACATACAAATTCACCTACTTGCAAAATTGTATCTGTGACCCCAAAATCAATACTGGCTGCACTTTTGGGGTCATTCTCAGAAACACACAGAGTGGGGAAGAATGAGGGCTGCTCAACACGCACATTCCCAGCGGGGATGGAACAAGGCCCGCTCAGCCTGCTGGCTTCAGCTCCCACAATGCAAACAAGAGTCTTTTTTGCAGGCTATTTGGTACCACATTTTTCATGTTTTTGTGCTTTGTGTTGGTGATTTCACTGTTTAAAATGTCCCCTGAGCATATTTGAAGCAACCTGGATGAGGCTGGAGACTACTGTTCTAAGTGAAGTAACTCAGGAATGGAAAACCAAACATTGTATGTTCTCACTCATAAGTGGGCACTAAGCTATGAGGATGCAAAGGCATAAGAATGACACAATAGGCCGGGCGCGGTGGCTCAAGCCTGTAATCCCAGCACTTTGGGAGGCCGAGGCGGGTGGATCACGAGGTCAGGAGATCGAGACCATCCTGGCTAACATGGTGAAACCCCGTCTCTACTAAAAATACAAAAAAAAACTAGCCGGGCGTGGTGGAGGGCGCCTGTAGTCCCAGCTACTCGGAGGCTTAGGCAGGAGAATGGCGTGAACCTGGGAGGCGGAGCTTGCAGTGAGCCGAGATCGCGCCACTGCACTCCAGCCTGGGTGACACAGCGCGAGACTCCGTCTCAAAAAAAAAAAAAAAAAAAAAAAAAAAAAGAATGACACAATGGACTTTGGGGACTCAGGGGGAAAGGGCGGGAAGGGGATGAGGGATAAAAGACTACAAATTGGGTTCAGTGTACCCTTCCCAGGTGATGAGTGCACCAAAATCTCACAAATCACCACTAAAGAATTTACTCATGTGATCAAATGCCACCTGTTCCCCAATAACCTATGAAAAAAAAATTTTAATGTCCGCCAAGCAGAGTGCTGGTGTTTGTTCCTAAGCACAAGAAGGCTGTGATGTCCCTTACAGAGAAAACACGTGTATCAGACAAGCTTCTTTCAGACACAAGTTATGGTGCTGTTGGCCATGAGTTCAGTGTCAATGAATCAACAGTAGAGAGTAAAGAAGGTGTCCTTAATAGAAACATACATAAAACAAGGCTATGTATTGGTTGTAACCAGAGGCAGGCAGGAATCTAACCCTGTGTTTCCCCTAGGAGCAAAGGTTCAGTATCTGCTCATTTAATGTTCAGAGACTTCATAAAACATAACTACCATGAAGAATAAGAATTGACTCTACAGATACCTATGCACCTGAGCCCACCTGAATTTAGTGAGTCAGAATTCCCTGGGCTTAGGCCCTGGCACTTGAGTTTTTCAAAGTTTCACAGGCAATTCTGATGCTGGGCCTACATGGGAACCACCACAGTCCAATGTCAAAACAGCCTGCGGGTCCCTGGACAGAGCCAGGTGACAATCTCAAAGCATAACTTTTGGCCACAACCGTGAGGTGGCGTGTAACACAATGTTGTGTGGTGAGCATAGGGCTGACTCAGTGTGAGGGATCTGGAGACTCTGAGTGACCTCAGGCAAGTCATCCAACATTCAGTCATCCAACACTCAGTTTCCCCATCCACAACATGAGGATAACAACACCTGTGCACAGTGGGGTGTTTGCGTAGGGAAGATTCAAACACATCTTATGGGCTGGGACCCCAGGAGTACACTGGTGTGAGAGACTAAGGATGAGAAATAACTCATCCCAAGAGAAAGACTAGAGGTCTTGGCCCGAGAGTGATGAGCACCTTGCCGGGGAGGTCCAGGAGGAGGGACAGCTTGGAGGACCACTTGGTGCTGGTCACTCAGGTCAGCCTCTAGCCTGATCCTTGAAGGCTTGAGCCTAAGGAGTCTACAGGGAAGGCTGCTCGCTCAAGAATCTTGGTAAGACCCAGGAAGCACACGTCCACGCAGCGTCAGAACTGACATGTGGCCGAGGGCAGGTGCACGCGTCTCCCCTCCAAGGAGGGCGCCATGCACCACAGCAGTCCGGGACACTCTGTGGGGAAGGAAATCTTCACAGGCAGCATCCCTCCCTCCACCTGTGATGTGGCACCTTCTCAGGCTTTGGAGGCACTGACGGCAGCTGCTGCAGATCACCCCAGATGGCTGGAGTTGGGCAGGTGAGGAGTGAGCTCAGGTGGGATGCTTGCTGGGACAAGCCCAAAAGGGAGACCTGGAGACGCTGCTGAGAGACTGGGACAAGTGCAAAGCCTGAGAAAGGCTGTAGTTCCTGTTTATGTGACCGGTTTCTACCCTAGACGTGTATGGCTGGGGAGTGGGGGTCAGAATCAGCCACCTGTCAGCTCTAAGTGGCTGATTTCCACCTGATGCCTTTAATAACTGCACTGATCGCTATTGAAGAGTTTTAAAATGGTGCAGAGAGGGCCACACATCGGGGCATTTTGTATCAGTCCTTTCGGACACACCCCTGGCAGAACAGGCAGAATTGACAGCAGGCTCCGAACTCCCACTGGTGGGCCTGGGTCCCACTGCCTTCCTCTACAAACCAGAACCAGGTGGGACCTATGGGTCTGCAAAGCACTGACAAATTCCCCCAGTGAGGCTAGTGCTGGCAGAAGAGGTGTGCCCAGGGCGTCACGGTTCTCTCAGAAGCCTGATCTGTACTGTATGCCAGCCATTGTTTACCCTCCTAGCCTGCCTTTCTGTCAACACTTATATTTTGCACAATGCTTCTTTGTTTGCTTTGGGTTGAGAAACTGTATTTTTTTTTTTTCTTATTCACAATAGCCAAGATAGGGAAACAACCCAAATGTCCATCAACAGATGAATAGATAAAGAAAATGTGACAAATACATACAATGGAATATTATTCAGCCTTAAAAAAGAAGGAAATCCTGCCAATTGCAACAGCATGAGGAACCAAGAGGGTATTATACTAAGTGAAAAAAGCCAGACACGGAACAACAAATACTGCATGATTCCACTTAAATGGGTATCTAAAATAGTCAGACTCATAGAAGCAGAGAATAGAAGGGCAGTTTCCAGGGGTTGGGGGAAGGGGAAATGGAGAAATGTTGCTCAATGGGTATAAAGTTTAGTTATATGACATGAGTAAGTTCTAGAGGTCTGCTGTACAACATGGGGCCTGTAGTTAACGATACAGAATTGCACCCTTTAAAATATGTTAAGAGGCTAGATCTCATGTTTAATGTTCCTACTACCAAAAACAAACAAACAAACCAAAACACAAAAGAACACAAGAAAATTTTTGGCGGTGGTTTTTAGTAACTAAATTTTGGTGATGCTATCACAGGTGTATGCATATGTCCAAACTCATCAAGATGTACTCTTTATATGTATGCGATTTTTTGTGTGTCTATTATACTTCAATAAAGCTTTAAGAATGATCAAAACAAAACGAAACTGTGTTCCCACACACACACACACCACCCCCATACAAACACGGAAGAGCTAGGCAAAAAGACAATCTATAATGGCAGGAAACTGCTCTGATCCTACCTGGTGGGCCACCTGCTTTGTGGAAGTTTTCACATCTAGTGTTCATTATTCTTTCTTCTGAGACTGTCCTCCTGGCCCCTCCCCGCCTCCTCCTCAGCTGCGCCCCCATCAGCCAGAGCTGCTCAATCAGTCCTCAAGGGCCATACATGTGTGCAGGGCTCCCAGCACTTCCTGCCACATAGCAGGTCCTCTGTGGATGTTGGGTTCCTTGTCCTTTCTTTTCTTTTCTTTCTTGGGTTCACCTTGCAAAGGGGAACCAGTCAAAGACTCAGTCAAGTTACTTCAGGGAAAAGAGATTTTCTCCGTGAGAAAGACACTAATGGGGAAGGAAACAGAAACCCACTCTATCCGAGGCAGCCACCTTCTCTGTACCCTCTCCCAACGGCCCCAAGTTCTCCCACTCAAGTTTCTCTCCTTCCTTGGCCCAGCTTCTCCATCAGTTCTGCTCACACTTGAGCGGGGGCATAGAGAAGGCCATGGCCTCTCCTCCTGGGAGCATTTTGAGGCCAGGCCAGGCCACAGGTAAGGTGCAGATCAGCAGGGAGGCAGAGTGGGAGGCGTGTGCTAAGATGACTGGAACTGAGATGGCACCTGTCCTTTCTCCCTGAGATGTGGAGGCCCGCACATGGAAGAGCTGAGAACAGAATTACTCGCCTCTCCAAGGATAAGCCAGCCCTTCTTTCTCAGAGTAGAGCAGTTACTAACCACCGAGGGGTTATACAACTGCTTTTGATCTCCCTAGGGCTCACAAGGGCACAAAAGGCCCCCGTAGTCCAGGAAATTCATGTTAGGGGTTGGGATCCCTTAACACTAATGTCAGAGAATGTTAAGAAGGTATCATGGAGGAAGCATTACCACCCCAAGGGCGAGGCAGCAAAGGGGTGCATTTGCAATGATTAAAACTTAGAGACAGGAGCATCTTGTGGGGCTGGAACCAGACATGTGGTGAGGTAGGGGGTGCCTGCCGGCTGGTGTTGGCCTCTGAGTTGGGGGTGATGAAGTTAGTTCTACAAGTGTTAGAAAGATTGTAAACTGAATCTAGCTGCTGCTATGGTAAGGAACTGCTGCTGCCAGGGTGAAGAAGTACTACCGAAGCCGCTTACAAGAACAGAAGTAAACAAGAAATAGGTTTCCCTCCAGCCTTCCAGTACCCCTTCTAGCGCCCCCTACTGGCTGAATCCGATAGGAAGCTGCCGCCAAAGCCAAAAGTGGTTTGCCAAGTCCCAGCCCTACCATCACAGAAAAGAGAAGAAAGACTAGAGTGACCAGGAGCTGAAGCCTGAGCCTGCTCCCATGCACGTGTGTGTGTGTGCACACATGCCTGTGCTCACAGGTATACACCCACACCTGGATCACAAGCGCCCTCCCCACAGATTTCATTGTGGGTCCTATGCCTTGGGTGTCACACAAAGTCAGCAAACCTCAAGGCCCTGACTGCAGAGACTTTACTGATTCTCAAACTCCAGACTCAAACATCACCCATCATCGCCCCACCCCCAAACAGCCACCAGTTTGAGTCCTTTCTGTAAAAAGGAAGCTCAGAGTTCTCCATCTCTAGAGAGATACATGGGCTCTCAGGGAGAAAATGTCAACAGCAACCACCCCATGTCCTGGAGGGGACTCCAGCAGAGGCCCGGGGAAAAGCAAGCTCTGCACCAAACTGCCCAACACATAGTGAACACAACAGAGCTCATTTACCAACAAGAGGCACACACTAAAAACATTCTTCTCGTCTCTGTTTAACCCAGGTCATTCTGTCTTATTAGGTCCCTCTGCTGTCCTGTTGTTTTCCACCACTGTGCATTTCTGTGTCTTTCAGAGCATGTGTCACAGTGTGCATTTTTTTTCATCATGTGCTGACTGCCTATCTCCTCCTCTATATTGCCAACTCACAAGAGTGGGGCCATGCCAGCTTCTTCCACCCTTATAGACTCAAGGCCTGGCACATCATAAGACTCAAGTGTTTGCCAAGTGAGTCTATTAAAAAATAGAAAATGGCTCTAGAGGCATTGAGATAAATGGACAGGTGATGGACCTGTAGATTGGGGTGTATGTGACATAACAAACTCTGAGGAATGTTGTGGAAGGCAATTGCTCTCCTGTCCTACAAACCATCTCCAGATCAAGAGGACAGCAGACAGGAAGGCAGGATGACTGTTCTGCCATCATGGTGTTTCTGCTGTGCTGTGGCCCTGTTCAGCCCTGTACACCTGTAGAGATTAGGGCCTGAACCCAGGTTTCTCAACTCATCCCAACTTCACCTCTGCTTCTTGGAAGGCATGGGGCTCATTGAGTGTTAGAGCTGGTGGGACCCCATAGATTACAAAGGTGGCTCCACATCACCATCACCCGGGGAACATTTAAAAATATCAGTGTCTGGACATTACCACTGGTTTCAATTCTTTGAGGTCCACAGTTCAGTGTAGCATAGTGGATGCCCAGAAACATGAACTCAAGTCCTAACTCTGCCACACACTGTATGATCTTGGCCAAGTTACTTGACTTCTCTCTACCTTGATTTCTGTAAAGTGGAGATGACAGCAGTATCAATATCATAGGCTTGTTGTGAGGATCAAAGTCAACAATGTATGTGAAGCTCTTGGTGCAATGTCTGGCTCAGAGTAAATACTGAATAAATGTAGCTATTATTGAAATTATTATCTCACAGCTACTTAGCGGCTGGCGTGGGACGAGCCTCCTGATCCTGGATCCAGTGTTCTTTCCGACACGTCACTCTGAATGTGCACACAGCCTGAGGTCAGACTCGGCAAGGCAAACACATAGTTGCTATCCCTGGGATCCTTTAATTAAACTGTATGGAATAGAGAACTGCCCCTGAGAACCAAGAGCAGATCTGACCCTGGGAAGCAGAGAGCTGGAGAACACAGGAGTTTGGCAGTGCAGCTTTCAGGTCCTTTGGGAAGCCATTTGGCTGCCTCTGTTAGCATTTCATTATGGAAATACTGGGAACCAAAAATAGAAGTTCTTGAGGGAGCTTAATCCTCTGGGCTTTACAAAACAGCTGCTGGAGAGTTCCAGGAATTGACCACCAGGGGGCACTGTCGTCCCAGGCAGGCAGCTGCTGGTGGGTCGGACCAGGACAGAAGCTTCCGAGAAAAACCCAACACTCTTCCGCAAGCTCCTACCCCAGCCTGCCTTGCTCAGGACTCTATGGCTGGGATCCCTGTAGATCTCCACAGCTCCTGGTCCTAGAGAAACCACTTTGCAACTCAGCCCACTGCTCTCCTCTTTGGGGACCCTTAAGAGCAGAGCAGGTTCCTACATTTACTTAATCAATCCTTCCTCCCCCCCACCCCAAAACCAGGACCTAGGGCAGTGCTGCACATATAATAAGCAAGAAATATGCATCTTCTTTGTTGATTAATGGATATGTGAAATCAGGTGTGATTGATAAATTGTGGGACATCTCAAGTAACACAAGTTCAATAAATTGAGCTGTAAAGGTCTAGTTTGCCTTTATTAGCAATTCATGAACTGGGCAGCATCCAGTCCACAAAATAAAAAGGAACTCCCATGAACTGAGCTAAGGGCTGAGCTTTACAGGCAGAAAAGGCTGAAGAAAGTCAAAACAAGGAATAAGATGCAGATTGGCCGCTTCAAAGTTACTTTCCTTATTGAGGATCTTGTTAGCTTAATGGGATATGACTATCAACTCTCTCCTGATTTCTCAGAAGCTCAGATCTTACAAGTAAACGGCTTTGTTTTTGGTTTCGTGGTGTGGAACCTTAGCATGAGTGACTCCATTTTGAATGGGTCTGTTGGAGCCTAATGCAGGAGGTCAATCCAAATAATGACCTCCCATACATTTTATTTAACAGAAGGAAACTGCTTGATCTTTGAAGGAATGGCAGAGAGAGTGCAGTGGTATGAATCAGACAGAGGTTATGAATGACAGTTAAGGGGAGGGTCACGGATAAATGGGAAAGGGGAAGAAGTGAGAGGGCTCAGGTAGGAAGGCAACAGATGTATTTCAGGGATCCTGAGTAGTAAGAGATTCCTCAATGTGGAGGCCAAATCCAGAAATCTGGGGGAGATTAGACAAAGGAGTCCCAGCCACAGCTCGCATGGCCTCCAGGTGGGCATCACCGGCCACCACAGCCACTATTACCTCTCGTATCTTTGGGGTGGCTTGCAGCGGCCACCAGCAGGTTCTGAGCTCCCACAGATGGGCCTGGGTCCCACAACCTCCCTCTGGGTGATGCCATGGGGCTTAGTACCCTGAGCCTGTATCACACATCCTTAGTCCGAGAGAACTTCTCTCAAATGACAGCAGATCTTGTTCACCACAGAATTCTGTGAAGACTAGAGCACAAGAAATACTTGTTAACTAAAGGATTAAATTATGTGTTTAAAAAAAAACAAACAAAACAAACAAACAAAAAAAGCAAGGCTGGGTGCAGTGGCACATGCCTATAATCCCAGCACTTTGGCAGGCCGAGGCAGGAGGATTACTTGAGGTCAGGAGTTCAAGACTACCCTGGCCAACATAGTGAAACCCCGTCTTTACTAAAAATACAAAAATTAGCCAGGTGCGGTGGCAGACGCCTGTAATCCCAGCAACTTGGGAGGCTGAGGTAGTAGAATTGCTTGAACCCAGGAGGCGGAGGTCGCAGATTGTGCCATTGCACTCTAGCCTGGGAGACAGAGAGACAGACAGACACACAACACACACACACACACACATAACACACACACACACAGAAGTAGAGTCTCTCTCCACAGAACCTCCAGGTACCTTCCCTTGCTACGATTTTACAATATCTGCCACCAGCTCAGTGTGCCACATTCTAATTCCAATGGCCCTGGGGTGGGGCTCCCTGGAAGTCTCAATCTTCAGGCACAACATGGCAGAATGGAAAGTGCCCAGGCTGGAAGGAAGATTTGCCTTGGAATCTCAGCTCCAGCACCTCTCCTCTCAGTTGTCAGAGGTGTAGTTTCCATTGCAAGTTACTTATGCTTCCTAAGACCCAAGCAAATGTTAGTACCTCCTTGAAGAGAATCAAATTAAGCCGCAAACATGGCATGCCAGCACCTGGCTCATGCTAGCCCAGTGCCACTATTGCAATGACCATCAGCACCGACTTAGACGAGAGGCAGGGGTAGGGGCAGTGAGGCAGGAAGTAGGCTTCAGCTGGGAGAGGCAAGGACAGGGTAGAGGTAACCACAGCCAAGGGGAGGCAGCGAAACTCAATATTCCAGGAGGTTGGGGGATGGCAGGGGAGCAAAAGCCTTGCTCATGCACAGGGAAAAGACAGCAGTAGCCTGGCTGATCAGGCTACTCTGAAATAGCTGCACCCACCAGCCACCCACTGGAGACCTGAGGCTTCCGCTCCCTGACACCTCAGGGTCACACCCACTCCAGGTTCTGCCTCCAGCCCCGCTTAGTGTCTCAGCTGCTGGATTTTCCCTCTCTCAGGATCTCCTAGAGCCTGGCTTCCTGTGGACAGTTTGCAGCCAGCTTGGCAATGCTTTCCAAGCACCCTCCCAGCCCGTGCTCCCAACTCTCACCCCACAGTTTTAGCATGCAGAAGCCCCATGCCCTCTAATAATCCCAGAGAGGAGGTGGTGGTGACAAGATCCGAACCTTGGGCAGCACCTAGAGTCAACCTTGGTGGAGGGGTAAACTTGCAAGAGCCAGGCCACAAGCCCGGCTGGAGGGCAGGGAAGCTGAAGACCTGGGCAGAGGCCAAAATGTCACGAAGGGGCTTGGTCAGCCCAGCACAAGGGGTCCACACAGGCACACATGATATTAGACCCTGGCAGCAAGGCTGAGTCTCCCGCTGGCAGCTTCTGAAGCCCTCTGACTACCCAGATAAGGTACTGGACAGGGCAGGGCAGCCAGAAGAGGCCCTTGGTGACCCTACAGAGAGGGCACAGGGGCAGCAGCCCAGGAACTGATGGGGCAGATGGTCTGGCTGATGGAGCAGCTCCTCCAGTCCATTATTTCCCTTTGGGCTTCAGAGCAGGTGGTCTCCAGGAAGCCATGAGACTAGGCGAGGCAGCTCAGAGGGAACGCTGGCCAGCCAAGATTCGGTGAGTGAGCAGTGAGGGCGGAGTTTGTTTTCCTCCCAGCCTCGAGGCTTTCCTGGACCGCCCACCGTGGTTACCATTTGCTGTGGTGGTTGCCAGGGGAACCACTTACTATTTTTATATATTCCCCAGATGATGAGGCTGCAGAAATGCTCAGGCGAAGTTGGTCCAGGAGTAATCCTGGAAGCGATGCCCAAGCAGGCTCTGCTGGAAACTTGGCTGGAGAGTGGGAAGCCACTCTGATGTTTCAGGAATCAGATGCGCATCCCTGAGTAAGGGGTGAAGGAGGGTTGCAAGGAAGGCACGTGCCCTGGGTGAGGGAGCACCAATCCATTGACTCATTCATTCATTCACCGCTTGTCCATTTGCCCATCCATTCACTTTATCTCACATCAAAGGTGCTGGGCTTGTGCTACATGATACAGCAGTGAATAGGGCAAGTGTGTCCTAGCCTGGTGAGGAGGAAAACACAAAGTAAATACAATTACGGTTCACTGGGATCTGATACCAAAGGGGCATGTCAGGTACGTGTGCCCACCTTGGCAGAGAGGGGTCTGAGAAAGCTTCCTCAAGGAAGTAATATCTAAGCCAAGATAGGGTTTTACATGCAATGAGAGCAAGTAGAAAGAACATTCCAGGCAGAGGAACAACAGCATGTGCAAAGGCCCAGGGGAGACTGTGAATACAGCACGTTCTGGAACAAAAGTCACTTAACTTCTGGAGTCAGGGCTAGGGCCCAACCCAGTGGGAGGAGGAAAGCTGTAGAGACCCAAACCATCAGGGGGTTGGGGGTGAGACAAACTGCACCACAGTGGGACCCCCAGGCACACCTGCTATTAGGCCTCTGGCAGCAAGACTGCAGTCCCAGCAAGGCCCCTGTGGGAGAGGAGCAGGCTTCCCCATTGCCCTTGGGACTCTGGGAGAATCTATAGGGCATCAGGGAAACCTGAGACCCTGAAGGTGTACAAAGGAGGAGCTGGGTTAATGCTCTCAGTTCTTGGCTGGGCGGGATGTGTCCAGGGATGAGGAAGAGAGGGGGCGCTGTTCCTCATCCGGACTTCTTAGCCGGACTTCTTCCAAACTCCAGCCTGTTGTCAAGACCCTGGACACATGCCTAAATGCTTTCTGCTCACTTACATCCCTGCATCTGCTGGGAAGTCCAAGATGCTCATTAGTGTAGGAGGTGGGAGGTGGGATGGAGTAGAAGAGGAAGAAACAGAGAGAGGCTGATCCCGCAGGTGTCAGTAGCCTGCTGGGCATGTTACACACACAACTGCATCAAATTCTAGCACCAGCAAGGGAAATGAGTATTTTGGCTTCATTGTAAAGATTGGGAAACTGAGGCTTAGAGAAGCTAAATTAGTTCTCCATGATCATACAGGTACTAAGTGATGAAACCAGGATTCAAACGTAGATCAGTCTGACTCTAAAACCTGTCTCTGTCCACAAGGCAAATGTGATTTACTGCATGCACACCTGCTACTTGACCTCAGCACTGCAGATTCAAAGATTAGATACAGTCTCTTTTGTGAGAATCAAAGGAGATAACATGGGAAGTAACCATGGTGGATTGTATTTTCCCAAAATGGCTCCCCGCCCCCTGACCTTAGGTGGGACTTTGTGCTTACCTGCCTTGGTGAATAGAAATGATGCTGCCTGACTTCAGAGGCTGAGGAGGGACAGTCCTGCCGCCATGCTGTGAGAAGTTACTCATGGAGAGGAGTAGAGCTTCCGGCAGCCAGCATCACTCACCAGAAATGTGAGTGAGCCCTCATCATTCCATCTGACACCTGCCACAGACATCAGGGGCAGAAAGGCTATGCCCACTGCACCCTCTCAGTCCCCGGCACACAAAATCTCTGAGCATCATGAGTGGCTCCATCCTGAGTAATGTCATCATAGTGATGCCACTGAGTTCTGGGGCAAATGGTTACACATCTGGAATGAGAACTTTGTAAACTATAAAGTGCTATACACATGTAAAACGTTATTAGTAAACCTGAGCTTGGCACAACAGGATTGTGTCAGTATCTGAGGAAGTAATCTTGTGTCTCAGGCTGAGTTCTTCCCAAAAGCAGAAACTGCAACAAAGGTTTGTGTGCAGGAACACACATTTAGGAAGTGATCCATGGGCTCAGGCATAGGGGACTGGGAAGAATGAAACTGGGAAGGAGGCTCAGCCAGTCCAAGGCTGTGTTGTTGAGCTGACACCACTGTGGGCAGCTGAGGCTCAATATCACTGGAGGCCTTCTGAGGAACCTGTAGAATGAGCCTCAGGGCTATGGGGAGACTGTGTCTACCCATCCGCTATCAGCTGTAGGTTGCGCCCAGAGGATGTTAATTCCTTGCACCTGCCGGTTTGCAGATGTCCCAGAACAGCTTGAGCAGCTCTGCCTGGCAGGGAAGCCCAGGGAAGAAAGCTAAATTAGGCACTGAGAGATTACAGCTGGACTGACAGGCTGTGAAATGGAGCATAAAAGATGACCAGCACAATGTGGCATTAAATAATCCTTCAGGCAATGATTGCATATGATGTCCTGGACAGAGGCTCACAGGGATAACTTCTGCCTGGTCGGTCACTTTGCCCACTGGCCTGCTCAGGCCTCTCCGGTCAAGCCTGTGCAGTTCCAGGCCTGCCTGAGCAAGGCCCTAGTGTGGCCCTAGTGTGCTGGAAGCCACCATCCATCGGAAGGGCCAGCTGCCTTCTCTGGGCCCTGTGGGCGATCTCTGGTCATCACAGTGATCCAGGGGAGGGCCTGGAGCCAGGGCATTTGCTCCCTGTCAGGGGCCAGGCTCCAGCCACAGATTTCCAGCTTCAGCCCCTCACAGCAGCATCTCGTGAGGCTGGCGGTGCCCAGTGGACCATGCTTTTTGGAGATTGGGGCTTGAAAAGCAGCCTTCTGAAGGAAGTCAATGTAGAGGATGAGTTTGCTTTGTTCAGACCCTTGGGTAGTGGTGGTGAGGAAACCCCCTGGAGCAGGTGCCTAAAGTAGGGGGTGAGCGTCTTGGGTCCAGGATAGGGCTGAGGTCTGGGCCAGACCTTAGATCAGGCAAACTCTGCACAGCCTCCACCTCTAGGGACCTGGTCTGCCGATCAGACCCCTCTGCCCTGCTCTTCTTTGGGATAGTCAACTCCATCACTTACCCTCTGGGGCATTTAATTCTTAGCAGTCTTTGTTTGCTTGTTTGTTTGTTTGAGACACAGTCTCATTCTGTTGCCCAGGCTGGAGTGCAGTGGTACGGTCTCAGCTCACTGCAACCTCCGGCTCCTGGGTTCAGGTGATTCTCATGCCTCAGTCTCCCGAGTAGCTGGGATTACAGGCACGCGCCACCATGGGTGGCTAATTTTTTGTTGTTGTTTTGTTTTTTGTTTTTTGTTTTTGAGAAGGAGTCTCGCTCTGTCGCCCAGGCTGGCATGCAGTGGTGCGATCTCGGCTCACTGCAAGCTCCGCCTTCCGGGTTCATGCCATTCTCCTGCCTCAGCCTCCCAAGTAGCTGGGACTACAGGCACCCACCACCACACCCGGCTAATTTTTTATATTTTTAGTAGAGACGGGGTTTCACCATGTTAGCCAGGATGGTCTCGATCTCCTGACCTCGTGATCCGCCCGCCTCGGCCTCCCAAAGTGCTGGGATTACAGGTGTGAGCCACCGCGCTCGGCCTAATTTTGCATTTTTTAGTAGAGACAGGGTTTCGCCATGTTGGCCAGGCTGGTCTCGAACTCTTGACCTCAGGTGATCCACCTGTCTTGGCCTCCCAAAGTGCTGGGATTACAGGTGTGAGCCACTGCGCCTGGCCCTTAGCAGTCTTATTTCAATAGTTTGAAATACAGAAACGGGCTCCACGCAGCAAAACCTTGTTTCCTTTTCTCCTGTTACATGTCATGGGGACTGGCCCCCAGTCATCTGCAAGGGGGAAGGCTCTGTGCCCCAGGCCCCGGGAGCTCAGAGAGGGAAGGGTACTGATCAGCATTCTGGGTTCAAGGAAACACGTTTCCTCTGAGAGGTCAGGGAGGGGCTATATCTCAGCAGAAGGAATTTAAATGTAGAGAACTTCACGAATTACACCAATATCAACAACACTCCAATGCACCGAACACCTACTGCAGACAAAGCATTGGGCTTCCTGTTGGAGATGCTGAATTGGAACTTGTCGGAACTGGCTAAGAACCCAGCCCCCTGCGCTCTCCCAACGTCCTCCCTCCTTCTTCATCCCAGGGTGGCACGTGGTCGCCCTGGAGCCCCCCAGCTGGGAGGAGGCTTTGACTCTGCTGCTGGTGCCGGTCAGTCCTCAGGTTTGCCCAGGACAGAGTGGTTTTGTTTTCCGGGATGCAGGACTTTCAGTGCTAAAACCAGGAAAGTCCCAGGCAAATCAGAAAGTTTGGTCACTGTAGGAGAGTGTGCTGGGCCTGCAAGATGCCCCTGTTTGAAGGAGACAGGCTCACAAACAGGCAATCACAGCAAAGCAGGTGAGTCTAGGCTAAGGGGATCACACAGGAGGGGGAGGGCTGCCTGGTACACATGCACCTAGGCTGAGTCTTAAAAGGAGGATATGAGCCTTCAGAGAAAAGAAACCATTAGAGACATAGGAGCGGGAGGTGCATGAGGCAGAGACTTCAGGCCTCCCAGGATCTGCGCGAGACTTTCTTTAGGCCCTGCAGACCTCAGTGATGCAGATTCTAAGGCTGATCTGTGCCCCCTCCCCTGGGGTTGCACCCACCCTTTCTGGAGCCCACACAGGCTGTCGATTTCTTACACACGGTCCTGGCTGGCTGGCAGCCTTTGATGTGCACTCAGGGAACTGGGCAGGGTTATCCTGGGAGAGGTGGTGAGCCTGAGACCATGAGGGAAAACTGCCTTCATGGGGGCAGAGTTCGGGAGTGGAGCAAACGGTGGTGTTGGAAAATTCCCAGAGCCTGAATTTGGAGACCTTGACCCACTGCAGAAATCCGTGTCTAAGGAGTGGAATTCTACCCACCCTCCCGCCCCCACATTACATGGTGATGTAGGGAGTGGTGGGCACGTAAGTAAAAGAAGTCATCTCTCAACTGTTCCCAAGGACTTGTACACTATTTATTTGTACATCCTGTTTTGGGGCCAAATGTCCTGATACAAACAACTTTGGCTTCTAGAATTCTAGGCCAAAAAGTCCTATCTGATAAGATCCAGGCACATTACTCTTGGATGACCATCAAGCTCCCACCTTCTTGAGTGCGACCCAGAGGTTTACCATTGGACTCCCCAGCCCTGAAACACATTAAAGGTCAAACCTTGTCCTCAAAGTCTCTTGAGTTCTCCTTGTGATGACTGATAAGGCAATAAGGTGGTGTCTCAAAGTGTGCCTGGGCCCGTTTGTATCACAACTTCCTGAGCGGCTCACTACAAGCACTATTCCAGGCCATGTTCTAGAAATACTGAATCATAAGCGCTGGGGGTGGGGCCCAGGAATCAACATTTTGAACAATCACCTTAACAGATTATTCTGCTTAATGTGAAAATTCTCTCTTGGGGGCAGTTGCTATTTATTTTAATAAAATACAAGTTTTATGTCAAGGAAATTCATCTCCACTGTAAAATGTCCAGGATCCATCTAACACAGCATTTCTCAGCCTCAGTATGAATGAAATTTCGAACCAGATAATGCTTTGTCAGGTGCATTACAGAATGTTGACCAGCATCCCTGGCCTTGAGATGCCAGCAGCATCCTGCAGTCATGACAACCAAAAATTAAAAAAAAAAAAAAATGTTGCCAGACATCACCCAATGTCCCCAGAGGGAAAAATCCACCCCCTCTAACTAAAGGGGCTTCCTCCTAAAATCTGACGTCAGTCCAGCGTAAGGAATATGCCTCTCCATTCTTGGAATGACCTCCGCCAGGCTCCGCCCACACTGACACCGGTCCTCCTCACCAGTCTCCAGCTGCACATGCGCTGAAGCCAGTTCCCATCCTCACTCCAGCCGGGTTTCCTGCCTCCCTTCCCATCGCCCACCCTCCCACCTCACCACTCTCCTTTCCTGCCCCATCGCCAAAATGCCCCACCATCCAGCCCCGTAGGACTATGGAAGAACAACACAGCCCACCCACTTACGTGGGGTGCTGACGGGGCTCCAAGGAAATGGCCTCTGGGGAAGAATTCTCCTTTTGTAAAAATGGAGAATGTTTATTTTTGTTTTGATTATAAAGTGAACATGGTCACAGCTGAAAATTTGGCAAGTACAGAAAAGTATAAAGGTCGCTCAAAATCCCACTGCCCAGCCAGCTGACACTGATGTCTAGGAGGTGTCCCACTTTGGCTCTTATTGGCTCCTGGTGTGCGGACAGGGGTCCCCAGGTAGACAGAACCTCTGACCAAGGACAAAAGGAGGCATTTGCTCTTCCAGGGTAAGCATCTGTTTTATTCAGATCTGTGTGGCTCAGGGGCTCCAGGCAGCCCGTTTTGCAGGAGATTCAGCACCTAGTGTCTTCCTGACTCATTCTTCCAAGAACCTGCTCCTGCAGGTGGAACATCAGAACTCGTCCTTGATGTCAAAATGGGGCTGGTCTTCAGGCTTGAAGTCCAGGTTAGGGCTGCCATCCTCATTGAGAATTCTCCGGGCTGTGTAGCCAACGATGGGGTATTTGGCTTTGTACACTTTGGTGAAGACCTCATCCAGGGCCTCCAGTTCCTTGGCCGTGAGACCCGTCTTGGGGAGAAAAGCACAAGAAACACAGGAGATGGGGTAAGGGGATGGTGTTTGGCACTGGCCTTTCTCCATCCCTGCCTTGCCCACATCCCTAATGCAAGAGACAAGGTATCTCAACAAACCAAATAATGGACAAATGGCTTAAGAGACATTGCTGTGTGGGGCAGGTGGGAGGGTATAACATACGGGGAGCAACGCTTCATCACACTTTGCAGTTTGACTGATGCAAGGATGAAAGACTCCAAAGAGCACCATGACCATGCTGGGGTGGGGCAGGGCGTGCCCTGCTGCATCTGCATCCCCTTCCTTCCCCAACTTAATTCTCCCTCTCTCTACACTCCTCCCATTATACATTTGGCACCTTCCCCTTTCTTAAGTTCTTCATTCATTTTTGTAATATTGTTACATTCATTTTGTTATAAGTTTGGCTCATCTCAATTTATCTCAATGTCAGTTTGATGTTGAGCACTGTTGGGGGAAATTCCAGCCTTACTGTTGGGATTATTTAGACCTTGAATAGGTTTAAAAAAAAAAATTTTTTTTTTTTCTTTGAGAAGAAGTCTCACTCTGTTGCCCAGCCTGGAGCACAGTGGCACGATCTCAACTCACTGCAACCTCCGCCTCCTGGATTCGAGCAATTCTCCTGCCTCAGCCTCGCAAGTAGCTGGGATTACAGGCATGCACCACCACACTCAGCTAATTTTTGTATTTTTAGTAGAGATGGGGTTTCTCCATGTTGGCCTAGCTGGTCTCAAACTCCTGACCTCAGGTGATCCACCCACCTTGGCCTTCCAAAGTGCTAGGATTACAGGCATGATCCATCACTCCCGGTCTAAAAAATGTTTTAATGCTATCTTCTCCTTCACAGAAATATGAGCATAGACAGAGACCTTTCTTCCCAATCTAGATCATCCACAAATCTACCAAGCATGGCCTGGGGAATGGGTCTCAGAGACTAATAGCAAGACTGTAAGGGGCTGAGGGGACGGGGTGGCAGGTACAGATCATAAGGAGCATTAGGTTGCCAAAGCAGGTTGGGGCCAAATTGTGATGATCACTGAGTTGGATCACAAGTTCGTAAGAGTTTGGACTTAACTCTAGGCAACAGACAGCCACGGAAGGTTTCTGAGTCAAGGTGACACGGCAGGATAATCTATTTCAAGAAAATGCCTAGCCACCACACCAAGCGGACCACAGGGGTAAATAAGCCAGTTAGGAAGCCTTGCTCCTGCCCAGAGGTAAAAAAAAAAAAAAAAAAAAAAAGAAAGAAAGAAAAAAAGAAAAAGAGAAAAAGGCATGGACAAGGAGGTAGAGCATTTTAACAAAGGCTTATAATCTGGCTCACAGTGTCATGGGTGAGGTCTGCAGGATCCAAGGACATCTTGGCTACCCCTCTAGTGGAGTCCTTCCCGGTCAAGGCATTGTAAGGGGCTCCTCGTCCATAAAACTCTGTAGTGGGGAGGAAGGAAGAGACGTGAGTGTGGGTTTACATGCAGAGTAACCTGGAGCCTGCACGTGGGGGGCTCCCAAGGCCCCTACCCAATCCTAAAAAAGGCTCCAGGCTCACAGAGAGGCCAAACAATGGCGACATAAAGTCCAGTAAGCCACCCCAGCCATCAGGTTGGATTCCATTCATTCTAAATGTGAAATAAGTCACACATGCAGGCTGAGCAGGGATTTTCAGAAAATACAAAATGAGAATAGTCCCCCTAAAACTTTTTTTTTTTTTTTTTGACAGGGCCTCACTCTTGTCCAGGCTGGAGTACAGTGGCACGATCTTGGCTCACTGCAATCTCCACCTCCCAGGTTCAAGCGATTCTCCCACCTCAGCCTCCAGAGTAGCTGGGACTACAGGCATGCACCGCCATGCCCAGCTAATTTGTGTGTTTTTTGAAGAGATGGGGTTTCATCATGTTGCCCAGGCTAGTCTTGAACTCCTGAGCTCACATGATCCACCCACCTTGGTCTCCCAAAGCGCTGGGATTACAAGCATGAGCCACTGTGCCCAGCCCCACTCTCGCTCTTTTTTTTTTTTAACCTAAGTGTTAATACTGAGAAAATAGTCTCTTAAAAATATAAGAGACGCAGGCTGGGTGTGGTGACTCAAGACTGTAATCCCAGCACTCTGAGAAGCCAAGATGGGCGGATCATTTGAGGTCAGGAGTTCAAAACCAGCCTGGCCAACATGGTGAAACCCCAGCTCTACTAAAAATACAAAAAATTAGCTGGGCATGGTGCTATACACCTGTAATCCCAATAACTCGGGAGGCTGAGGCAGGAGAACTGCTCGAACCTGGCAGGTGGAGGAGGTCGCATCACTGCACTCTAACCTGGGCGACAGAGCGAGACTCTATCTCCAAAAAAAAAATTAAAGATGCAAACAAGAAAAATGTTCCTTCTTCTTAAATGTTGGTGGAAGCCAAATCTATTTCCATTCAGCAGTGTTTGTTATCAAATAATAGATGAACCAATATAAAACTACCTCCAAGATATCATTAGTAGTTACACTAAATGGCACTAAAATGTTCTGTAATGTACTATAATGCCAACTCTTTACTAAAGAACACTTCTCGGCCGGGCGCGGTGGCTCACACCTGTAATCCCAGCACTTTGGGAGGCCGAGACGGGCGGATCATGAGGTCAGGAGATCGAGACCATCCTGGCTAAGACGGTGAAACCCTGTCTCTACTAAAAAATACAAAAAACTAGCCAGGCGAGGTGGCAGGCGCCTGTAGTCCCAGCTACTCGGGAGGCTGAGGCAGGAGAATGGCGTGAACCCGGGAGGCGGAGCTTGCAGTGAGCTGAGATCCGGCCACTGCACTTCAGCCTGGGCGACAGAGCGAGACTCCGTCTCAAAAAAAAAAAAAAAAAAAAAATTAAAGAACACTTCTCTCATTGCTTCAACTAGGGTAAATCATCAAGTTTGAATTTAATTCTACAGGCAATGGAAAGCCATGGAAGGCTTTTAAGTAATATCATCATCAGAGGAAAAAACCCCTACTGAAGTAAAACACTGACAAAGATTAACTCAATCTGCTCATTTAAAATGGAAGGAAGGCCAGGTGTGGTGGCTCACGCCTGTAATACTAGCACTTTGGGAGGCCAAAGCGGGTGGATCACGAGGTCAGGAGTTCAAGACCAGCCTCGCCAAGATGGTGAAACCCCATCTCTACTAAAAATATTAAAAAATTAGCCGGGGGGTGGTGGTGAGTGCCTGTAATCCCAACTACTCAGAAGGCTGAGGCAGAGAATTGTTTGAACCCGAGAGGCGGAGTTTGCAGTGAGCCAAGATCGTGCCACCACACTCCAGCCTGGGTGACAGAGTGAAACTCCGTCTCAAAATTAAATTAAATTAAATTAAAACTAAAAAAAATAAAATGGAATGAAACAGACTTACCTAATGTTCCCTCCCTTTCCTCACACCTCCAAGTGCTGCTCACTCTGGCTTCTGTGCTCCCTGGAAATGAAGATTCAAAATGCCACACCACTTACCCTTTCCGGAGGTGACATCAAACACCACTCCCTTCACTGCCAAGTAGATGGGCTGATCTTCCTAGAAAGCAGGGGAGAAGCTGTGAATAGGAGGGGAAGAGCTGGCTCTTCCAGTGCAACTTAGTTAAATCTTCTCCCATCACAAGCTGAGCAAAGAGCAGTGGGTCAAGTCCCAATGGCCTTCTGTTAAGCCTGGTCCTTGGTGAGCTTGCCACCTGCCTGGGCAGCGTCATGCCCATGCACAGAAATTTGGAAAAGTCATAAAGTCTCATGACAAGAATGTGGCAATCCTCTCCTTTATAAAGAAAATCAGGGGCCGGGTACAGTGACTCCCACCTGTAATCCCAGCACTGTGGGAGACCAAGGCGGACAGATCACCTGAGGTCAGGAGTTCAAGACCACCCTGGCCAATATGGCGAAACCGTACCTCTACTAAAAATACAAAAATTAGCCGGCCATGGTGGTGCATGCCTGTAATCCCAGCTGCTCGGGAGTCTGAGGCTGGAGAATCACTTGAACCCTGGAGCCAGAGGTCGTAGTGAACCAAGATCATGCCACTGCACTCTAGCCTGGGCGACACAGTGAGACTCCATCTCAAAAAAAAAGAAAATCAGGAACTGAAGCAACTTCATGGAGATGAAAATTCAAAAGAATAGTAAATGATGAATTACTTATCAGTCCAAATTTCCTTTCCTCTTCATCAATAGTCATACATTGATGTAACTGATACGAGCGATCTATTTTATATTTTGCTTCTTATAGGTAACATTCCTTTATATAAACATTCCCACCAAAATGACTGTCACTTAACCAGCTCCATGGGGCCCCATCTTTTTTTTTTTGAGACAGAGTTTCGCTCTTATTGCCCAGGCTGGAGTGCAATGGCGCGATGTCAGCTCACTGCAACCTCCGCCTTCAGGGTTCAAGAGATTCTCCTGACTCAGTCTCTTGAGTAGCTGGGATTACAGGTACCTGCCACCATACCCGGCTAATTTTTGTATTTTTAGTAGAGACAGGGTTTCACCATGTTGGCCAGGCTGGTCTCGAACTCCTGACCTCAGGTGATCCACCCACCTCGGCCTCCCAAAGTGCTGGGATTACAGGCATGAGCCACTGCACCCAGCAATCTCCTTTTTTTTTTTTTAACAATAAAATCTTTATCTCCTCCTTAAACTACTTACTTGAAGGTGTAAGTGCTAAGAGGAAGTCATATTAAAGGGGAAGAAAAGAATGTTTAGTGTTTTTGAGGCCTCAGAGTGACATAGATACCTCACACACATGCCACACAGAGGAATGGTCTTATCAGTAAACAGAGCATGCTGTGGTGGTGAGTTCTGACCCGGTATAGATGGACATCCAAGGATAGCAGAGTCCCCAGGGACAGACTCTCAGGCCCAGGAAATGGCAACTGAGAAGGTGGAGGGTGGGTGGAAGGCTTGGGAGTATAAATGCAGACGCAGGAATAGAAGTGACACAGAGACAGCCAGGCACGGTGGCTCCCAGCACTTTGGGAGGCTGAAGTGGGCAGATCACTTGAGGTTAGGAGTTGGAGACCAGCCTGGCCAACATGGTGAAAACCTGTCTCTACTAAAAATACAAAAATTAGCCGGGTGTGGTGGTGGGTGCCTATAATCCCAGCTACTGGGGAGGCAGAATTGCTTGAACCCAGGAGGAGGAGGTTGCAGTGAGCCAAGATCACATTACTGCACTCCAGCCTTGATGACAGAGCAAGACTCTGTCTCCAAAAAAACAAAACACACACAAAACAAAATAAAATCAGCCACTGCACTGTAGTCTGGGTGACAGAGTGAGACTTTGTCTCAAAAACTAAACATAACTAAAATAAAATAATCTTGTGAGGCAGGTATTACTATACCCATTTTATAGGTGAAGAAACTGAGGCTTAGAGTTTACATAACCTGTCAAAGGTTTCTCTGCTGGTAAATAAAAAGTCAGGAGACTCATACCTGTCTGATTCTAAGCCTTTGCCCTTCCTAGGGCAATTCTTCCTTATTGAAAACTTGAATGCCAATCTCTGGCCTGCAATTTGTAGACAGTGAAACCCTGCTATCATAACAGGTGTGTGACAAGGCAAAAGCTACCGGTGAACATGTGCAAGCGATATCTCTACCTATCGGGGCAATTTTGACAAGAGTTGAAGAAAACAAGGTCCAAAGAAAGGCACTTCGGAACACACTACCTTTTTTTGCCTATTTTCATTTTTGTTCAACACACTCACTCTGTAACCTGTTATCTACAGGAGAGGTCCTCAAAATCACTTCCTCTATACAACCCTTACTAGAATTACTGGGAGAATGGAGTTTTAAAGAAGCACCAAGGAGATGCTGTCCAGATTTTTTTTCTTTTTTAAAATAGAGACAAGGTCTCACTATGTTGCCCAGGCTGGTCTCCGACTCCTGGGCTTCAGTGATCTTCCCAGCTCAGCCTCCCAAACTGCTGGTACTACAGGTGTGAACCACCACACCCCGCCCAGATTTGTAGCAAGCATTCGAAGAGAACTAATATATACCAAAGATTTTTCTATTCCCATATGTGAATGATTTAGGGAGCCATGCTATGGGATCACTCTGAGGCCCTACAATGCCTAAAAGGAAAGAACTGGCTCTTGGTGTGGTAGATCCAGAAGACAGTGTGGTTTGTGAAAGACACCAGCAGCCAGGACACCCATGCTTCACGGATTTCCCATCTGAAGCTGCCACTGGAGAACCACACAAACCCCTGCATGGGTGTCTGAGCTCTCTCACCTTGAACCACACAGCGGGATGTGTGACTGATAGAGGCGGGTCTGCCTTGGCTCTCATCCAAGAAAGAAGGTTTTATATACAGTAGAAACAAGTCACTCATTGCTAGATGTTTCAGAAAGACTTGTTACGCAGTCTTGTTATACAATCCACAATCCCACAGCAGAAACTCTTGGGGATCAGATATGTTTTCAATATGAGAATTTGTCAGATTTTAGAAAGGTGTTATGGGGAACATACCAAATATGACGCAATACCTCTAGGGAGGTACAAGGCAACACCCATAATCAAACATGTTAGTATTTCTCCAGTGAAACATGAACATTCACACTAAATGGGATAAAGACTAACGTAGACTCGTAGCAGCTCCAACAAGGTTCTGTCATCAAGTGATTTTAGATCAAGTTGGGTTTTGCTGTCAAATGACTTGTGAAAAACAAAAATGTCTAGGTTTCAGAACTTACTAGATTTCTGTAGTGCATGAAAGGACTGCGGACCTGTTATAATGACTCTTGCTTGTATCTTTAAAAAGATAATAAAACTAATAGTAGCTAACATTTATTAAGGCTTACAGTGCTGAGCCCTATTCCAGGCCTATGCTAAGCCTGTGCACACCACCATCTCATTTAATGCGGCACTCACAAAACACCTGCTTAGAGGAGGAACTCTTTTTTTTTCTTTTGGTAGAGGTGAGGTCTCGCTATGTTGCCCAGGCTGGTCTCAAACTCCTGGCCTCAAGCAATCCTCCTGCCTCGACCTCTCTAAGTAAGTGCTGGGATTACAGGTGTGAGTCACCGCTTAGGAACTCTTATTATAACCATTGTGATTATTTATTTTATGTGTCAATTTGCATAGGTTACTGTACCCAGTTATTCAATCAAACACTCACCTAGATATTGCTGTGCGGGTATTTAGAAGTGTTTAACATCTACAATCAATTGGCTTTATATAAGGAGATTATCCAAGATGATCTGGGTGGTCCTAATCTCATAGTTGAAAGACCTTAACAAGGCTGGGTGCAGTGGCTCACCCCTGTAATCCCAGCACTTTGGGAGGCTGAGGTGGGTGGATCACAAGGTCAGTTCAAGACCAGCCTGGCCAAGATGGTGAAACCCTGTCTCTATTAAAAATACCAAAAAGTAGCCGGGCGTGGTGGTGGGCGCCTGTAATCCCAGCTACTCGGGACGCTGAGGCAGAGAAATGCCTGAACATGGGAGGTGGAGGTTGCAGTGAGCTGAGATCGCACCACTGCACTCCAGCCTGGGAGAAAGAGCAAGATTCTGTCTCAAAAAAAAACAAAAAACACAAAGACCTGTGGGCTACAGCATCTGCTCCTGCCTGAGGGCTTCCAGCCTGCCCCTTCTGATAGCCTACCCTATATATTTCCAACTTGCCCAGCGAGCCCCCACGATCGTGTAAACCAATCCTTATTGATAAACCATTTCTCTATCTATATATAGTTGACCCTTGAACAACACAGGGTTTGAACTGCATGGGTCCACTTATATGTGGATTTTCTTCCACCTCTGCCACCCCTGAGATAGCAACACCAACCACTCCTCTTCCTTCTCAGGATGCAGACCTTTATAATGATCCACTTTCACTTAATAGTAAATATATTTTCTCTTCTTTATGATTTTCCTAAGAACATTTTCTTTTCTCTAGCTTACATTACTGTAAGAATACAGTATATAATACATATACAAAATATGTGATAATCAACTCTATTCTTGGGTCTTGTGGTCAACAGTAGGCTATTAGTAGTTAAGTTTTGAGCCAGGCATGGAGGCTCACCCCTGTATTCCCAGCACTTTGGGAAACTCAGGTGGAGGAGTTGCTTGAGCCCAGTAGTTCGACACCAGCCTGGGCAACACAGGAAGACCCCATCTCCACAGAAAATTAAAAAGATAGCCGGGTGTGGTGGTGCATACCTGTAATGCCAGTAACTGGGGAGGCTGAGGTAGGAGGACTGCTTGAGCCCAGGAGGAGGCTGTAGTGAGCTGTGTTCCTGCCACTGCACTCCAAGCTTAGCAACAGAGTGAGACCCTGTCTCAAAAAAAAAAAAAAAAAAAGAAGAAGAAAAAAGAAAAAAAATTGTAGCTTTGGGGGTAGTCAAAAGTTATACATGGCTGGGTGCACACCTGTAATACTAGCTACTTGGGAGGCTGTAACAGGAGGATCGCTTGGGCCAAGAGTGCCAGGCTGTAGTGTACCATGACTGTGCCTGTGAAAAGCCACTCACTCCAGTCTGGGCAACATAGCAAGACCCTGCCTCCAAAAGAAAAAGTTATATGCAGATTTTTGACTGCATGGGTGTCGGTACCCCAAACTCCTGTATTGCTCACGGATCATCTGTATAGATATAGATATCCAAATGGTTCTGTTCCCTAGTGAAACCTTGACTAATGCAAGTATCTTACAGATGAACAAAGTAGAGACTCAGAGAGGTTTAGTAATTTGCCCCAAATCACACAGCAGAACAGGAACCCAAAACCAGGTATGATCCAATGTATTATACAAATTGTGACACTTCTGAGTCAAAGGGGGTGTTATTAATAATTATCCCTGGATAACAGGCATAGACTAGAACAATCTAGGTCAAACAACAGCTCAGCATAGCTTGAACCCACTGCACTCAACTGCCTCTCTCATCCCACACTCCCCTCCTCTCTCTGGCTCCTTCCTTCCACCTACAGAGATCCTCAGGCTCCACTCCCAAAACAATTGTTTCCTAACCCTGTTTTCATCTCAAGGTCCTCTCTCTGTTTCCCTCAGTTAAATTTCAATCTATAACATCAACATCAAAAAACCAAGGGTCTTTTCTCAGTCCTCATCTTGCAGTTCTGGCACCCTTGCTGGAACCTCAGTGGTGAACTCTCTCTTTCCTTAGATTTTGTGCCAGCGGTCCCAAAGATCATCAGGTCAGTTGGAGAGTCCCTAGAAGGAAGATTCCAAGAACTCAGCATATAGTTCTACTCACAGCTGGCAAGGAAAAACACAGAGGTAGAATCTAGGGGAATCTATGTGTAGGTTTCCTATGCTCTCTCCCTCCCATGAGGAAAAGCACACTCTTCCCCCAGCAACAAAACTTGACAACGTGTGCCATTCTTCTGACAGAACATTCTTCTGCTAGAGATGCCCATTAGACTCAGCACAAGAGGTTTTCAATGGGGGCTGGTCACATAGGGCACACTCTGCCTAGCATATACAGTGTTCAATACTAACCTCACCATCTGTATATACAGCCTAGGCAAGTGAGCCCACTCTTATTGGGTGAGAAATCTAGACACCAGACAAGTCCCACCCTTGCAAGGAGGATTTTCTAAGGAGAGCAGGCCTGTCACGTTAACTCTTTTCTGCACAGATGCCTGGACTCTGAACCATCTGGTTCCCTCTACTAATGGCAAAAAGGCATCCCTTAACATCCTCACATCCCAGCCATGTCTCCCTCCCTCGGTGTCCTCACTGACTCATGGTTCTAAACGGCCTCTTCACAAATGACGCCCAAACTGGCGTCACTGCCTAAGGGCCAGGTTTCTGACACCCCCTTGCAATCCCAGTCCATATAAGGCCAATTAACTCAGGAATTAGGGAGACCAGGCCAGAGGGTTTTGAAAAACATCAGGCCCCTTCCAGCTCTACCACTACCAGGTGGCAGGCCTCAGTTTTCTTATGTGTAAAAGCAGGAGATGGGTTCCCGCCAGCTCTGAAATGCTATGGTACTATGACCTCACCCCAATGCCGTTTCCCCGCTCGGCATTTAATATCAGCACCCCAGTGGCCCTTGTCATGAGCAGCATCTTGCTGCCACACGACACAGCCATCGCACCAGTCCCAACCAACCCAGGTGGACAGGTGGTTGTGAGTTTTCTGGACGCCTCTAGACTATTGATTGACGTGTGTGGGTGTCTGTGTGTGTGTGGGGGGTCTCTATTGACGTGTGTGGGTGTGTGTGTGGCGGGGGGGGGGGTCTCTAACCTGCAGTTCACCCTCTACGCTCGCTTTCAGCTTTGGGTGAGCCCCAGGGGCACAGGCATAAAAGTGGGTTTGAGGAGTCCGATGCAGAGGAGGCCTGGGATACAGGAGCAGGAAAAGGAAGTGCAGGCAAAGACTGGCTTATCCCAGGACCTGTCCCAATTCCTACCTAACCCAGGGAGCAGACTTTGCTTCCCTCCCTCCGTCCCCCGCCACTCCCCACTATGCATGGGCACAGTAAGCACCTCAGCTGATGCTAATATGAAAACCAGAAAGTTCTGAAGTCTGTACGCAGATCATCAACGAAAAGGCGGCTAGAGGGTGAATCTCCCGGGGACCGAGGGGGAAGCTCAGGGTGGGGTATGCGGGCAAAGCGGGGCGCTCCGACCGTTGAGGACTCGCCCTCAACCCTCGGCCATCCGTCGGGGCCTAGATATAGGAGGCCCCGCCGGCCCGGGCAGAGCGCGGAGCCGGGTCTCCGGAAGGGGGCGCCCGCCGCGGGCCGCGCGTCCCCCAGGCTTCCTGGGCCGCGGGCGCCTCCTGGGTCCCAGCTCGGCTCACCGCAGACCGGACGCGATCCCGGGTCCCTCGGCCGGTGCCGCCCCGCCTACCTCCTCCCCGCCATAGCGGGCCAGCTCCTCCTCGGTAAAAAGACGCACTGGGGGCCCCCGCTCGGCAGGGCGCGGAGTCTGCCCAGCCCGGGCTGTGGGCAGCCCCGGGGCCAGCGCTAGGACCAGGGCCAGCGCTGCCAGCGGCCGCAGCCGCCGCCCCGGCGCGGGGCCCGCCATGGTGAGCGCGCAGCGCTTGGCAAGGCCAGCCAGGGCGGCGGGGTCTCAGCACGCCCGCCCCGCGGCCGGGAGTCCCAGCACGCCAGCCCAGCTGCCCGGAGTCCCGCCCCGCGCCCAGAGCCGGCCAGAGGGCGGGGAACCGATAGCCCCCGCCCTCCGCGCGCCTCCTGCGCCTCGGGGTGGGGCTGGCAGGGCTATTCGGGCGGCGCAGCTGGAAAGCTGGGAACTAGGATTGTAATCCTGAACTCCTAAATCCAAACTGCAGATTGGAAGTTACCAAAAAATGTCACAGTGGTTCCTTGATCAGATACAAAGATGACAGAGCCCGACATACCAGGACCTGGAAAGGTGTATTTCTAAAATAAGACCCCTGCTTTTATTTTTGGCTGACTTTTTTTCTTCCTAGTTGTGTTTAAGTTTCTGGTTCCCAAGAAGATTTTTGCAAAGGGTAGGGTGCTGTCACCGATATGCCCTGAAATAATAATAGCTAACATTTGTGCCAAACTTTGCTCATTACTTTATGCAACAAATATTTTTTGAGTACCTGCATGTACCAGGTCACTGGGGACTCATCACTGAAGAAGACAGATCCATGCCCACGTGGAGCTTACATTGTGTGGGCAGATAGACAATAAGATTCTAAGTATTATGTTAGATGGTGGTGAATACTAGGGAGAAAAAGCAGGGCAAAGAGATAGGGAGCACTGGGATGGCCATTTTATTTTATTTTATTGTTATGTATTTATTTATTTTTGAGACGGAGTCTGTCACCTAGGCTGGAGTGCAGTGGCACCATCTCGACTCACTGCAACCTCCACCTCCCGGGTTCAAGTGATTCTCCTGCATCAGCCTCCAGAGTAGTTGGGATTACAGGCACCCACCACCATGCCCAGCTAATTTTTTTTTTTTTTTAATTTTTAGTCAAGATAGGGTTTCACTATATGCTGGCCAGGCTGGTCTTGAACTCCTGACCTCAAGTGAACCATCCACCTCATCTTCCCAAAGTGCTGGGATTACAGGCTTGAGCAACGGTGCCCAGTTATGGGATGGTCATTTTAAATAGGCAGGTTAGGGAAGTCCTCACTGAGAACATGGTATTTGCCTAAAAATCTACAGGAGAGGAAGGAGGCGGTCTAGAGGGAAGAGCACTTTGGTCAAAGTAACAGGCTCATAAATGCGGAGGAATGAGGATACCTGGCTTGCTGGAGGATCAAGGGAAGGTAAGAGGGATAGATGAAGTCAGGAAGGAAGTGGGTAAGGGAGTCAGGGTGGATCTTGGAGGCCTCACAGGTTATTTTCCAGACTGGCTTTTACTCTGAGTAAATGGAATAGAGGAATTAACAGAAAAGGGGTCTCATTCCAGACCCAAGAGCAGGTTCTTAGATGTCCGCGGCAAAGAATCAGGGCAAGTTGCAGAGTATAATAGTTAAAGTAGTTTATTAGAAACTATTCCATTTCTAAGCCGGGCGTGGTGGCTCACGCCTGTAATCCCAGCACTTTGGGAGGCTGAGGCGGGCGGATCACAAAGTCAGGAGATCGAGACCTTCCTGGCTAACACGGTGAAACCTCGTCTCTACTAAAAATACAAAAAATTAGCCGGGTGTGGTGGCAGGCACCTGTGGTCCCAGCTACTCGGGAGGCTGAGGCAGGAGAATGGCGTGGGCCCGGGAGGCAGAGCTTGCAGTGAGCCAAGATCGCGCCACTGCACTCCAGCCTGGGCGACAGAGCGAGACTCCGTCTCAAAAAAAAAAAAAAAAAAAAAAGAAACTATTCCATTTCTAATAATAGTACTACTCTATTTCTGAGTAGTATACTTGCTTGCAAGTAGTAGTAAGCAAGTATTGCTTATATAGGAGCACCTCTGCCTTCAATGTAATGCTTGCTTTTATAGGGCTACAACTAGTGTACTTTATTACAAAGGCCTATGATCAGCTTGTGACAGACTATTAGTATTGTTATTCTCTTGTGTAACTATTGATTTCAGGGAAAATTTATGGGTGTACTGTTATCTTTAGAGTGAAACTCTTTTTTTTTTTTTTTTTTTTTTGAGACGGAGTCTGGCTCTGTCACCCAGGCTGGAGTGCAGTGGTGCGATCTCCGCTCTCTGCAAACTCCACTGCCTCCCGGGTTCACGCCATTCTCCTGCCTCAGCCTCCCTAGAAGCTGGGACTACAGGTGCCCGCCACCACGCCTGGCTAATTGTTTTGTATTTTTAGTAGAGATGGGGTTTCACCGTATTTGCCAGGATGGTCTCCATCTCCCAACCTCGTGATCCGCCCGCCTCGGCCTCCCACAGTGCTGGGATTACAGACATGAGCCACAGCGCCTGGCCTAGAGTGAAACTCATTTTTAAACTAAGAATACCTTTTTTCCATTATCTCATTTCCTCAACCATAAACATCTTGTGAAGAGTGCCTATCTTCCTGGGAAAGTCACCCAGCAGATTTGGCTTTATCTGACCTTTATTCAAGATGGAGTCACTCTGGTTAGGACACTTCTGACATAATTCCGTCCTCCTTTCTACAAGTAGACCCTTAATCCTAAGGGGTGTAGGGGGACAGAAATCCATCTTTAGTAACTTCTTCAAGCTGAACAGAAGTGATGATATTCCTGCCTAACCATTAGGATCCCTTTGCCTAAAGTAGAGAGCTAGCCAGTCAGAGAGCATCTGTATAGTGAGGACCAATCCTACATAATTCTAAGTCCTGGAAAAAGGTGAAATCTAGAAAATTAATGTGTTGAATTTAAAGAAGCATTGAGTAAGCATAACTTTTATTCCTACATAAAAAGTACAATGCAATATATTCCACAGCACAAAACAGAATGGATAGAATTATCCCAAGCATGCTAAACAAAAAAGTTTTCGAAGGACTAGGCAGCTGTTAGAACCAAGCTGATATGGGGTCAACTGACAGCATGTCAACGGCAGAGATATGGGTGTCAAAGTCTTTTGTGGCCTGAGTAATATTATGTGAATAGTCTGGAATATATACATAACATTCTGTTTTGATTATAGTACAAGTTCCCCCTTTGAGCTGCTGTTAACATGTCCAGAGCCATAGGTTCATAAGGCTGTCTGTCTAATTTGAGATGTTTCTTCAGTCCAGAGGGTAAGGGCATGGGGTATATTATTGAAAACTGCAGCTGTGTTTAGCTATGGCTTTGACTTGAAGCTCCGTGTCAATTGTGGCTGCCTGTGGGGAGAAGATAGTGTCAGACCTCCGAGCCGAAGCTCAGCCATTGTAACCCCTGTGACCTGCACATATATGTCCAGATGGCCTTCAGGAGCCGAGAAGTCTGGAGTAGCCAAAAAAACACAAAAGAACTTAAACAGCCAGCTCCTGCCTTAACTGATTGACCAATCTTATGACATTCCACTGTTGGGAGCAAGCCCCCCAAAATCTGCCCATAAACTGGCCCCAAAACTGGCCATAAACAAAATCACTGCAGCACTATGATATGTCCATAATGGCCCTAATGCCCAAGTTGGAAGGTTGTGGGTTTACGGGAATGAGGGCAAGGAACAACTGGCCTGCCCAGGGTGGAAAACTGCTTAAAGGCATTCTTAAGCCACAAACAATAGCATGAGCGATGTGTGTCTTAAGGGCGTGTTCCTCCTGCAGTTAACTAGCCCAACCTATTCATTTAATTCGGCCCATCCCTTCGTTTCCCATAAGGGATACTTTTAGTTAATTTAATATCTATAGAAACAATGCTAATGACTGGTTTGCTGTTAATAAATATGTGGGTAAATCTCTGTTCAGGGCTCTCAACTCTGAAGGCTATGAGACCCCTGATTTTCCACTTCACACCTCTATATTTCTGTGTGTGTGTCTTTAATTCCTCTAGCGCCACTGGGTTAGGGTCTCCCCAACCGAGCTGGTCTCGGCAAGTGGCGCCCAACGTGGGACCTCAAATCCAGGCCAAAGGGTCACCGGAGTAACGGTTGGAACGGAAAACTAGCTGGAGGACACCAAGTACTCTTAAAGTAATCCCCGTGGTGAGTAAGAAGGGGAGCTCAGAAGCATCAGGGTAACAGTGGGACAGGTTTGGGTTCTGGTTCGTTTCACCTTTGAACTTTTTAACACTGATAATGAAGAGGAACAAGAGTATAGCAAAGTAGCAGAAGAGATTACAGAGCATGTTTATTTGCCAGCTGAAGCTAAAGTGGCAAAGGAAGGAGAGGTTCATCCCTACCCTTCTGCACCCCCTCATTATTATTTTGAAGAAAATGACCCCCCAGATCTTTTTTTCCCAGAGGACACAGGGCAAAAAGTAGTTGCCCTAGTGACTGTTTGAGCAGCACCTTGAGCAACTGCTCTTAGTTCTATTCAGGCAGCAATTCAGCAAGCTAGACGAGACGGTGATTTAGAGGCCTGACAGTTCCCTATTAGAATACACCCCCCAGATCAAGAGGGAAATATTATAGCTACATTTGAGCCTTTTCCTTTTAAATTACTCAAAGAATTAAAACAAGCAATAAATCAGTATGAACCAGGTTCTCCTTTCATCATGGGACTGTTAAAGAATGTTACTGTTTCCAGTCAGATGATTCCTACCGACTGGGATGCTCTTACTCGAGCTTGTCTAACTCCTGCTCAGTTCTTACAGTTTAAAACTTGGTGGGCAGATGAAGCTTCCATTCAGGCTGCTTGCAATGCCCAGGACCAACCTCAAATTAATATAACTGCAGACCATCTTTTGGGAGTTGGTGGCTGGGCTGGTTTAGATGCACAACTGGTCATGCAGGATGATGCCATAGAACAGCTTAGGGGGCTGTGCATTAGAGCTTGGGAAAAAAATCACTTCAGGTGGAGAACAATACCCTTCCTTTAGTGCTATAAAACAGGGACCCAGAGAACCATATGTTGATTTTATAGCTCGGTTACAGGAGTCTCTTAAAAAGATGATTGCAGATTCAGCTGCTCAGGATATAGTGTTGCAGTTATTAGCTTTCGACAATGCTAATCCCGATTGCCAGGCTGCTCTGCAACCTATTAGAGGGAAAGCACATTTAGTTGATTATATCAAGGCCTGTGATGGTATTGGAGGTAATCTGCATAAAGCTACTTTGTTGGCACAGGCAATGGCAGGACTGACAGTGGATAAAGGAAATACTCCATTTCCTGGAGCTTGTTTTAACTGTGGGAAGCATGGTCATACTAAAAAAGAACGTAGAAAAAAATTAGCAAGTCAGGCCACCAGATAGGGGAAAAAAGAAAACTGTTGAGCCTGAGATATGTCCAAAATGTAAAAAAGGAAAACTCTGGGCTAGTCAGTGTCACTCTAAGTTTGATAAAGATGGGAACCCGATTTTGGGAAACGCCATGAGGGGCCTGTCCCAGCCCTGTTCTAAACCAGGGCATTTCCAGCTAAGGCCATTCCCTCACCCCTGAACAACGTCTGTCCCCTGCCACAGCCTGTAGTGCCACAGTAGATTTATGCTGCACAAAAGCTGTGAGCCTTCTGCCTGGGGAACCCCCGCAAAAGGTCCCAATAGGAGTCTGTGGACCCTTGCCAGCAGGGACAATAGGATTACTTTTAGGAAGGTCTAGTGTAAGTTGAAAAGGCTTACAAATACATACAGGAGTCATTGATTCAGATTACAATGGGGAAATTCAAATTGTTATATCTACTTCTGTTCCCTGGAAAGCAGAGCCAGGAGAGCACATAGCATAGCTCCTGATTGTGCCATATGTGGGAATGGGAAAAAGTGAAATTAAATGAACAGGAGGATTTGGAAGCACAAATAAACAAGGCAAAGCAGCTTATTGGGTAAATCAAATTACTGATACACATCCTACCTGTGAAATAACTATTCAAGAAAAGAAATTTTAAGGTTTGGTAGATATGGGAGCAGACATTTCAATAATTTCTCTGCAGCACTGGCCGTTCACATGGCCAATTCAATCCACTCAATTTAACATAGTTGGAGTTGCTAAAGCCACTGAAATATATCAAAGTAGTTACATTTTGCATTGTGAGGGGCCTGATGGACAACCTGGGACTATTCAACCAATTATAACTTCTGTACCTATACATTTATGAGGAAGAGATTTGTTACAACAATGGGGAGCACAAGTTCTAATTCCAGAACAATTATATAGCCCTCAAAATCAACATAGAATGCATGAAATGGGGTGTGTCCCAAGGACTAGAAAAAAGTTTGCAAGGTTTGAAAGAACCGCTTCAAGCGGAAAAACAAAGTTCCCACCAAAGATTAGGAAATAATTTTTAATGGCAGCCACTGTTAAGCCTCCAGAACCTATGCCTTTAAAATGGTTAACAGATAAGCCAATTTGGATAGAAGAATGGCTGCTAAGTAAAGAAAAACTGGAGGCTTTAGAGAAATTAGTTGCTGAACAATTAGAAAATGGGCACATAGCTCCAACATTTTCTCCTTGGAATTCTCCAGTTTTTGTAATTAAGAAAAAAATCAGGTAAATGCAGAATGTTAACTGACTTAAGAGCCATCTATTCAGTTATACAACCTATGGGAGCATTACAGTGAGGATTGCCTTCTCCTACTATAATTCCAAAAAAATGGCCTTTAATTGTCATGGATTTAAAGGACTGTTTCTTTACTATCCCTTTAGCTGAGCAAGACTGTGAACGGTTTGCATTTACAATTCCTGCTGTAAACAACCTGCAGCTGCTAAGCATTATCGTTGGAAAGTGTTGCCACAGGGCATGTCAAACAGCCCAACAATTTGCCAGAGGTTTGTAGGGCAAGCAGTTGAACCTACTCGTAAAACATTTTCACAGTGTTACATTATTCACTATATGGATGATATACTTCGTGCTGCCCCCACTCGAGAAATATTATTCCAATGTTATGATCACTTGCAAAATTTGATTTCTCGTGCTGGTTTAATTATAGCTCCTGTCAAAATTCAGACTACTACTCCCTACTCCTACTTGGGGACCTTAGTAAATGACACTACCACCATGCCACAGAAAGTAGCCATATGTAGGGATAAATTAAAAACATTAAATGATTTTCAAAAATTACTGTGGGATATTAATTGGATATGACCTGCTCTAGGCATTCTTACCTATGCCATGAGTAACCTGTTTTCTACCCTTAGAGGAAATCCTAGTCTCACTAGCCCACGGCAATTAACAAAAGAGGCTGAGGCAGAGTTACAACTGATTGAAAAGCAAGTCCATAAAGCTCAGATAAATAGAATAGGTCCAGAGAAGACTCTAGATTTGCTAACTTTTTCAACTCAGCGTTCACCTACTGGTGTTATTGTCCAAGAAAAGGGCTTAGTAGGGTGTCTTTTTCTTCCACATATTACTTCACAGACTCTAACTCCTTATTTAGATCAAATCGCTACTATGATAGGGATTGGGAGAACTTGGATTGTTAAATTACATGAACATGATCCCGGAAAAATTATTGTCCCTCTCATGAAAGCACAAATACAGCGAGCATTTATAAATAGCCTTACTTGGCAAACCCATTTAGCTGACTTTGTGGGTATTCTCGATAGTGGTTTTCCTAAAACGAAGCTGTTTCAGTTTTTGAAATTAACTAATTGTATTCTCCCTAAAATAACTAAATTTAAACCAATTGAAGGTGTTGAGAATGTTTTTACAGATAGGTCTAGTAATGGTAAAGCTTCTTATTTTGGCTCAAAAAGTAAAGCTTTCCAGACATCCTATACTTCAGCTCAAAAAGCAGAGCTTGTAGCAGTGATTGAGATATTGACTGCTTTTTATATGCCTATTAATGTGATTTCTGATTCTTCATACGTGGTTCATTCCACACAGTTAATTGAAAATGCTCAGTTGTGATTTCATACAGAAGAACAATTGATGACAAAAACAAAAAAGGAGGAGAAATAGGGATTATAGGACAGCCCATACACAATTGAATCTAGCATTATTTGGTGAAAAGATCCAATAACGAAAAGGCCCAATAATAAAAAAAATTAAGAAATAGGTAAAATAATAACTTGGGGTAGAGGTTTTGCTTGTATTTCTCCAGGCCAAAATCGACAGCCGATTTGGATACTATCCAGACACCTAAAACCTTATCATGAGCCAGATGCCGAGGAAGAGACTCTGGGAGCATCCCGAGGACCCCCCAGTTGCAGCCATGTTGAGACTAACGCTGAGGAGGACCCCCAACTGTCACGAGCAGCATGCGTCGAACACAGCCACCCACCTGGGACAGATCAAGAAGCTGTCACAGATGGCAGAAGAAAACCTAAGGAAAGCCAGACAACCAGTCACAATGACCTTGAGCATTCCTTCAATAAGGGCTGATAATAATGCCTGGATGCAATCACTCTGACACAGTTACACATGCTTTCTGATCTCAGTATTTACCATAATAAATCTGCTCCTATAATTGAGGCATACTGCCCTTAAAAATCTGTTTTGTAAACAGGATTGGACCCAGTTGGAAAAAATGAACATACTTGTTTAGGAAGATTGCATCGCAGAACAGGCAGACTTGTTGCAAAATGATTCCTATGGAATCATTATTAATTTGTCCCCTAAGGGATGTTTAGCTTGAATTGCACCTCTCAGTCTGCATGCCACGGTCACACTATGTTCAGATGATCTGAACAAAATGGTCAGATGGTAGAAATGATAAGAAGTACAGCAAAAGTTCCTATTATCTGGAACCATGGCGATATAGTGGTACCTCAACTTCAAATGATATGGCCCGCTCTAGGAGCTTCACATAAGGATTTGTGGAAACTATTAAATGCTCTTAGTAAGATCAAAATTTGGGAAAGAATAAAAAAGCATCTAGAAGGACACTCTACAAACTTGTTTTTGGATATAGCAAAATTAAAAGAACAAATATTTAAAGCATCCCAGGCACACCTGACCTTAATGCCAGGAACTGGAGTGCTTAAAGGAGCTGCAGACAAATTAGCAGCTAGTAACCTGTTAAAATGGATAAAAACACTTGGAAGCGCTGTGATTTCCATGATGATGGTGCTTTTAATCTGTGTTGTTTGTCTTTGTATAATCTGCAGATGCAGATAAAGTAGCTCACCATGACAAAGCTGCCCTTGCTTTTATCTCGTTGCAAATCAAAGAAGGGAGACATGTTGGGAACAAGCCCCCCAAAACCCGGCCATAAACTGGCCCCAAAACTGGCCATAAACAAAATATCTGCAGCACTATGACATGTCCATAATGGCTCTAACGCCCAAGCTGGAAGGTTGTGTGTTTACAGGAATGAGGGCAAGGAACACCTGGCACGCCCAGGGTGGAAAACTGCTTAAAGGCATTCTTTTTTTTTTTTTGAGATGGAGTCTCGCTCTGTCACCCAGGCTGGAGTGCAGCGGCCGGATCTCAGCTCAGTGCAAGCTCCGCCTCCCGGGTCTACGCCATTCTCCGGCCTCAGCCTCCCGAGTAGCTGGGACTACAGGCGCCCGCCACCTTGCCCGGCTAGTTTTTTGTATTTCTTAATAGAGACGGGGTTTCACCGTGTTAGCCAGGATGGTCTCGATCTCCTGACCTTGTGATCTGCCCGTCTCGGCCTCCCAAAGTGCTGGGATTACAGGCTTGAGCCAAAGCCACAAACAATAGCATGAGCAATGTGTGTCTTAAGGGCATGTTCCTGCTGCAGTTAAGTAGCCCAACCTATTTATTTAATTCGGCCCATCCCTTTGTTTCCCATAAGGGATACTTTTAGTTAATTTAATATCTATAGAAACAATGCTAATGACTGGTTTGCTGTTAATAAATATGTGGGTAAATCTGTGTTCAGGGCTCTCAGCTCTGAAGGCTGTGAGACCCCTGATTTTCCACTTCACACCTCTATATTTCTGTGTGTGTGTCTTTAATTCCTCTAGCGCCGCTGGGGCGAGCTCAGCATTCCACCATTATGACTTGTTCCTGCCCTGCTCCAACTGATCAATCGACCTTGTGACATTCTTCTTCTGGACAATGAATCTTATGATCTCCCCACCATGCACCTTGTGACCCCCTCCTCTGCTAACAATAGATAACCACCTCTAACTGTAACATTCCACTGCCTACCTCAGTCCTATAAAGCTGCCCCTCTCCTATCTCCCTTCGCTGACTCTCTTTTCGAACTCAGCCCACTTGTACCCGAGTGAATAAACAGCCTTGTTGCTCACACAAAGCCTGTTTAGGTGGTCTTCTATATGGACACACATGACAGATAGCCAATGGGTAAAACAACCAAGAAGTCTGCTTTTGTCACTTATGATTAGCTCTTACAGTTTCCCAGTTAGATGGGAGAGATTATAATCTAGTGAGGATACATCCTGGGAGATGAGGATGACCCTATGTACATCTTCCAGTCCAATTATAAGGCATGTATGGCCAGCCATGTGACCCACATGCCCATAACCAACCCCAAGGAGAAATATAAGCACCTAGCCATAAAGACTCATCTTGCCATCCCATCCACATTTGGCTAGTTACAAGAAGTGTGCAATTATAGTGTTGGGGTAGTAACCATTCCATATTACAGGTTTCAGTGTGGTGATCACTACTATTGTCTTTCAAAGCATAGGGGCACTCTGCCTAATACCTGAACTTATACAGCTGTCATTCATTCATCATGTACAGTATAACCTAAAGTCAGAGTGGAGTTTAATTTTCTGATCAAACTAAAAAGAGGCTTCTTTGTTTCACGGTGGGAAGGGAAAGGGCTGGGCCCTGTTTTTCAGTAGAAGGGAAAAAGGGTTGTCCATTTACCCCAATCATAATAATTTCCCCATATGCTCATAGTGGCTGGCAGGATGTGCCAGGGCAGCCTGAGGTGGAGGAGGCATTAATTCTGTGCATACCCAGCAATCAGTTTTGTTGTGTAGGGAGGCTAAAGTTTGTGCCCATTTGGCAAAGAGATTGCTTCTTAGCTGGTTCCAATACGTGTGCAGAATTAAGATGTTAATCCACATCTTTAAGTTACTCATCCTTCTTGTTTCTCCTGAGCAGGCACCAGAGATCAGTGGTTGGTACACAGGAATAAGTGAGATCAGTCTCTTATGTTCCGGCAGCCTGTGGGACTTCATAAGAAATGGGTTTAATTCAAGATAAATGAACCCAGCTGCTTATTCCTTGAAGTTTAATTGCAGTTGGGGTACTTTGTACAAGTACTTTGGGGAAAGTTGATCTAATGGAGACCCTTCCTTCCAAGTTTTTAATAGAACCCAGTTTCCTGGCTGAATTATAACATGATCTTCTTTCTTAGTTGGGGGAGGAAGTCTCTGATTTCCATATTCAAGAGCTTTTTGCAACTGACCTAAGTTAATAACATAGTTCTGTAATTTGAAAGTATCTATATCGACTGGGTGCAGTGGCTCATGCCTGTAATCCCAGCACTTTGGGAGGCCGAAGGGGGCAGATCATGAGGTCAGCAGTTCAAGACCAGCGTGGCCAACATGGTGAAACCCCATCTCTACTAAAAATACAAAAATTAGCCAGTCATGGTGGTGGACCCCTGTAATCCCAGCTATTCCAGAGGTGAGGCAGGAGAATCGCTTGAACCCGGGAGGCAGAGGTTGCAGTGAGCCGAGACCGCGCCATTGCACTCCAGCCTGGGCGACAGAGTAAGACTCCATCTCAAAAAAAAAAAAAAAGTATCTATATCTACTAGGAAATCTGCAGTTAAGAAAGGACTTCCATACATTTTTTCGAAAGAGCTGAGCTACAAGTTTCCCTTAGGGGCAGCCAAAACTAGCAACAAGGCCACGGGCAATAGAGACAAATAGGTTTCTGATGTTTCCTGGCATAACTTGGCAAGAGTTCTCTTTGAAGTTTGATTGGCCCTTTCTACTTTTCCTGCAAACTGTGGCTTCCATGCTGAATAAAGGTGATACTGAATTCCTAGAGCCAATGATATATTTTGGGTTCTTGTTGCTGTGAAAAATGGGCCATTGTCACTCTATAAGCTTTTAGGCAGCCCAAACCTAGGGATTATTTCCTTTAATAAAAATTTAGAAATGTCAGTTGCCTTTTCAGACCAAGTAGGAAAACCTTCAATCCAACAAGTAAAGGTATCAATGAATACTAATAAATATTTGAATCCTTCCCATGGGGGTATTTGAGTGTAGTCTATTTGCCAGTCTTCACCTTGGTGTGTTCCCCTGTGCTGAACAGGTTTTGCTAAAGGAGGAGGTAAAGGTTGATTATTTGGGTTATTTTGGACGCATAGTTCATAGGCCCAAGTCCCTTGTTTTACTGTTTTAAGAAGGTCTTTTCCTATAAAAAGACAAGACATCAATTGAAATAGGGAATCTCTTCCCAAATGAGTAGAGTCATGCACATGTTTAACCACTTTGCATTGATCAGCCTTTGTACATACAGCATGTCATTTTCATTAATTAGCCATCTGGAAGGGTTTCAAGTTAATCCATGGGTTTTAGCTCATTCCTGTTCTCCTTTAGTATACTCTGGCTTTATCATCACCAGGGCAGGGGGTACCGACATGCCCACAAAGTTGATTGGCTCCCTTAATGCAGCTGCCTTGGGTATAGCACCTGCAAAAGAATTTCCTTTTATTATAGTGGAGTCTCCTTTCTGATGCTCCCTGCAGTGACTCACAGCAACTTCCTTTGACAGCAGGACAGCATCTAGTAGATTTAAAATTTCCAAGTGGTATTTTTATATGGGAACCCTTAGCAGCAGTTAGGAATCTCCGTTCCTTCCAAATGATAACATGAGCGTGAAGACCAGAAAGGCATACTTGCAGTCAGTGTAAATGTTCATTCTTAAATCATTTCCCAATTGAAGGGCTATGGTAGGAGCCACTAACTGCTTCTTTTTTTTTTTTTTAGAGATGGGGTCTCACTCTGTCACCCAGGCTGGAGTATAATGGTGCAATCTTGGCTCACTGCAACCTCCGTCTCCTGGGTTCAAATGATTCTCCTCCTCAACCTCCCGAGTAGCTGGGATTACAGGTGCCCACCACCATGCCAAGCTAATTTTTGTATCTTTAGTAGAGACTGGGTTTCATTATGTTGGCCAGGCTGGTTTCAAACTCCTGACCTCAGGTGATTCACTGACCTCGGCCTCCCAAAGTGCTAGGATTACAGGTGTGAGCCACCGCACCCAGCCAATTAACTCCTTTTTGAGCTGAGCTGGAAGCTGTTAGAGCCTGGGCTTTGTTTACCTCATGCTGACTGGCAACAACCTACCTGGCTCTTCAGTTTCCCTGATACATAAAACTGCTCCCATTTGTAAACCATTCTATTTCAGGATTACCTAGTGGCTCATCTTTTAAGTCTGCCCAGCTGGAATAAATTTGCTCCATAACTTGCATGCAAGAATGATCTAGAGGGTCCATAGCCTCAGGCAGATAAGTAGCCAGGTTTAAGGTTTGGCATCCTTTAAGAGTAATAACAGGAGTGTCTAAACAATAAAGCCTGATACTTTAATAAGCATATCTTGGTTATCTATAGGTATCCTTTGGCTTCTAGAACCTCTTATACTTGGTGTGGTGTCAAAACTTCCAGATCTTGCCATAAAGTTAGCTTCATCTACCAGAAAAGCAGTTGCTGTAACTGCTCTGAGACATCTGGGCCATCCTGAAGCCACATGGTATAATTGCTTAGAAAAGTATGCCACCATTTAAGGGATATCTCCTAGTTTCTGGACAAGAATGCATAGGGTTGTTGATTGTTTTTCAGCCACTTAAAGGAAGACTGGTTTGTCAAGACTGGGGATTCCTAAGGCTGGATATGTACTCTTAGAGAGTATTAAAAGCATGTTTATAATTGTTACCCCATTCAGAAGGATCTGAGTCTGCTCCTCATAGAGCCTCATCTAAAGGCTTGGCCATATGCCCAAATCCGGGTACCCGTAAATGGCAGAATCCTGCCATCCCTAGGAAAGCCCATAATTGTTTTCTAGTTTGGTGTTCTGGAACACCCAAAATAGCTTCTTTTTGTACCAGGGCTATTGCCCTGGTGCCAGGAGTTAAGACGTATCCCTAATACTTAACTTTTTGAGTTGAAATCTGGGCCTTGGCTGGGTATAATAGCTCACACCTGTAATCTCAACATTCTGGGAGGCTGAGGTGGGAGGATCACTTGATTGAGCTCAGGAGTTCAAGACCAGCTTGGGCAACATGGCAAAAGTGTCTCTAAAAAAATTAAAAAAAAAAAATTATCTGGGTGTAGTGTGTGCACCTGTGGTCCCAGCTACTCGGGAGGCTGAGGTGGGAGGACTGCTTGACCCCAGGAGATGGAGGTTGCAGTGAGCTGAGGTCACACCACTGCACTCCAGCCTGGGTGACAGAGCCAAACCCTGTCTCAAAAAAAATAAAAAGAAAAGAAATCTGGGCCTTGTACAGCAAGAGTCTATATACCCATTAGTTCTCAGAAAATTTAACAATGTAATGGTGTTATTGTCTGAGTCCCTTTTGGTTGGGCTAGCAATAAGCAGATCATTAAGTACTGAATAATGGTGCCCTTATCCAATCACAACATTTTAAATTCTTTTAGCCAGCACATTTCCAAATAAATGAGAGGTATCTCCAAACCCCTAGGGAAGAACTGTCCAAGTTAATTGAGAAACTAAATGACTATGTGGGTCAGTCCATTCAAAAGCAAAGATGAATTGCAAGTCAGGGTGCACCAAAATACAGAAAAAGGCTTCCTTAAGATCTAAGATTGTAAACCAATTAGCATCCCCAGGGACCTGGGCTAACAGCCTATAAAGATTGCATACTATAGGATGTATGAGAACAACAACCTCATTGACAACAAGGAGGTCTTGAACAAATCTATAGTCTCCACTTGTCTTTTTAACTGACAAGATTGGATTATTACAGGGAGACTCAGAGTCTCAGCAAACCAAATTGCAGAAACATATTTATTAGTGGCTGGATTACTCTTTATGCCTCTGTTCGCAGAGGGTATTGTCTTTTCCAGGGAATATGAGACACCAGGTTTAAGTTAAATACAAACTGGAGGGGTATTTAATGCCCTCCCCAGAAGTTAAATGTCCCAAACCATAGGATCTATTTGGGAGGTTACTACAACATGCAAGCTAGCTGAATCTCTATTAATTTTTCTCCATTGTTGTGGAGAGAAGTAAAAGCAATTCCTCATCCACCTTGTAATTTCTGAAAGAGACTACAGTTTGAAGCTGAGTTAATAAATTTCTTCCCAACAGAGAGGCAGGGCATTCAGGCATTAAAAGAAAAGCATATGAAGTTGTGAGCTGAGATTGTGCCACTGCACTTCAGCCTGGTGACAGAGTGAGACTCCATCTCAAAAAAAAAAAAAAAAAAGACAAGAAACGCATATGAAAAAACAGTCCCTGAAGAGCAGCTTAGAGGATGCTAAAACAGCACCTATGAGCTTGTCCATTTATCCCTGTGACCATATAGTCTCGGGATGATAAAACCTCTTCATACTGCATCAAAACAGAGCAAGCAGCCCCTGTATAGAGAAGGAAATTAATATTGTTACCTGCCACTTCAAGGGTTACCCCAGGATCCTCCAGATATATGGTTTTGTTGCCCAATGAGAGCTGTAGTGGAGGGTCTTGAGCCCCGTCACTCTTGGTCTTCAGCACCTAAACCAAGGATGTCTGAGCAAACCCAAGAGTGAGTGGTGCGCATTCGCTCTTCCCAATGGCCAGTTTTCTTACAGCAAGCACATTAATTTATATTCAAGTTGTGGTGATCTGGAAGCCCAGATTGGGGCTTTCTGCCTTCTAGCTTCCCTTGCCAAGGCTGAGAAGTGTAAGGGCAACCCCCATGTGGGTGGCAAACTGAAGGCCACAGCTAAGAGCTGTCCCTTTCGAGAAAATGTCTTAAGTTTTCCTCCTTTCTCTGTGTTGTCCTTGTTATTAAAAACCATAAATGCCATGTCCCAAAACTGGTTCATAGTAGTCTGGGTACGCAAGGTTGCTTTTTGCAGTTTCCAGTGGATATCAAGAGCAGACTGAATTATAAAATGTACCCCCAATCAGGTTTGCCCTTTTGAAGTGGGATGAGTATATTTCCTAATTACCTCAATTGTCCCTGAAACAAAGCCAGATTCTCATCTTTACCTTGGGTAACTTCCTTCACGTTATCATAATTAACAGGTATTTTTCATACATGTGTTTATCCCTTCTAATAAACAAGTGATCATGTGATCTCTCCTCTCTGTCTTCACTATTCCTTTGATCATTCCATCCTGGATTTTGATCAGAAACTGCAATACCCCAGGCCCTGTAGATAGTACGATTAGAATTGTGGGATAGCATTTCATTTGTGTGTGTCCTAGCTATTCCCAAAATCCATTGCTTTTCTTCCACTGTACAGCAGGTGAATTACAAAATATGCAAATCCTGCCAGGCTAAATTATGTCAGAGTTAGTTTCTCAAATTCATCTATAAATTTTCCTGGGTCTTCAGAGAAACAACCAAATTTTTCTTTGCATAATGCCAAATCAGACATAGAAAAAGGGACCCATACCCTTATAGTGCCCTATTCCCATTTGCCACTTTTCTAAGCAAAGATTTTCCTTTGAAAGTTGCTAAGAGGCTCCACTATGGGTAGTACTGGTGGGGCTGGGTTCCTCAGGGAGTAACGGGTACAGAATAGGACTGAGCCTCTCAGAAGGAGGTAGATGTAAAATAGGGCTAGAGGGTAAGGAGGAGGAGATGAAGAGGTCTCAATAGAACTACTAGAAGGGCTAGAAGGGACAGGGGCAGATACACCTGAAGCATTGGAACTGACCGAGGCTTGCATTGAAAGATCATCTAGAATATCTAATTATTTTTCCTCTTTTGTTTTCATTAAACATGCACATGCTTGTTGTAAAGTTTTAGCCTAAGCAACAAAAATGTTTGAACGTATGGTATTTCACCCCATTTTCCCCCCTGCTTGCAAAACAAATCAAGTTGAAGTATACTATTAAAGGCTGTAGTTCCATTAGGTGGCCATTTTTCTTGACTTTCCAAATAACATTATTATTATTTGGAATAATAACATTATTATTTGGCCCTATTAGGGCCAAACAATATTACATAAAAATAAAAATTTCTTTTTCTTAAGCCCACCTAATTTAAAATGGTCCCAGTGCTCTAATATGTTACCCTAGTGGCGAACTTTTTAGGATTCAGGCTGTGTTACCCACGAGGGGAGCAGGTAAAGGCGAAAGTAGAGATCATCATGAATGAGATTGTACTGCCACTGGCCGAGCTCCGCTAAAAAGGATGAAAGAGCTTTCAGAGCCAAATGAGCAAGGGAAAATGATCCTGTGGTCACTTTTTTTTTTTTTTTTTAAATGAAAATAGAGACAAGGTCTTGCTGTGTAGCCCAGGCTGCTCTTGAACTCCTGAGCTCAAATGATCCTCCTGCTTTGGCCTCCTAAAGTGCTAGGATTACAGGTGTGAGTCACTACACCCAGCCCCTGTGGTCACTTTAATTCAGCTATTCATATTACCCAAATAATGAGTTGAGCCATTTGCACTAGAGAGACCACAATAGGGGACTTGACAAAAGAAATGTCTCACTAAGCAAGGGAAATGACACAGACCCAGAAAGGAATGTCCAGGCTCAGGACAGTGATGGCAAACAGGAGGAGACTTACATGGTCTTGCTGTCTGTAACCAAGAAGTAAAAGTCATTTGATTAATGAGCAGATGAAGAGGAACTGCTAAAACCGAATCTCCAATTCCCTATCCTAGAGCTGTTTGTCTACAGGGGACTGGCATAACTGCTGCCTGGCTCAATCATATTACCCTGGAATTTTTCATTTAAAATGTGTAAGTACTGGCTGGGTGCGGTGGCTCACGCCTGTAATCCCAGCACTTGAGGAGGCTGAGGTGGGTGGATCACTTGAGGTCAGGAGTTCAAGACCAGCCTGACCAACATGCCAAAACCCTGTCTCTACTAAAAATAAAAAAATTAACCAGGCATGGTGGCACACACCTGTAGTCTCAGCTACTCGGGAGGCTGAGGCATGAGAATCGCTTGAACCTGGGGGACGGAGGTTGCAGTAAGCTGAGATCACACCACTGCACTCTAGTCTGGGCGACAGAGCAAGACTTTGTCTCAAAAAAAAAAAAAAAAAATTGGAAGTACCAAGTTTCAATTAATCTTTCGAAATAAGGGGAGGCGATAAATAATCCATGTAAATGGGCTACATATAGGGAAAGTAAATCTTGCAGAACCGTTCATCCCCAACGTATCTTAACAGTATGCGGGAGCAGACAGGCGAAGAGCCGATAATCCGAAGGCAAATGAGGAAAGTGAAAGTAAAAAAAAAATCACGACTGGTCAAGTGAGGCCTCTGAAAAGCAGCAGTAAAACACAGCAGTAAAGCATAGACAGCAAGCAGGAAACTGGCAGGTAGCAGCCTTTAATGAGCAGCCACGTGTTTGCAAGGAGGGCTAATCTAAAGGGAGTAATGGTTAATATCCCGTCACGCTGAATCCATATCCAGCTATGAGGATGTGGAGGGCCTCCAACCCTTCCTAGTTGGACCTCTAACTCAGTTTTAGACAGGTGCCCCTGTCCTTTACCAGTATAAAAACATATTCCGGCCGGGCGCGGTGGCTCACACCTGTAATCCCAGCACTTTGGGAGGCCGAGACGGGCGGATCACGAGGTCAGGAGATCGAGACCATCTTGGATAACACAGTGAAACCCCGTCTCTGATTGTCATTTTCTACTTGAACCGAGACATATTTTTCCAAAGCACTTGGAATCAGTCACCGGCAAGAAAAATGGAAAGTATTCTTTTTCAAAATATTTTATTTTATTTTAAGTTCCGGGATACATGTGCAGAATGTTCAGGTTTGTTACATAGGTAAACGTGTGCCATGGTGGTTTGCTGCATCAACCCATCACCTAGGTATTAAGCCCCGCATGCATTAGCTATTTATCCTGATGCTCTCCCTCGCAAAATAGAAACTATTCTGAACAGAACAGAATGGCTGAATACAGGGAGCCAGTTACACAGGTGATGAAAGAAGTTAAGACAATAACCCTGAGGCAACCCAGAGAGTATCAACAGCAGTAGTCACCATTCCAGCCAATGGAAGGGTAACAGTGGCGTTTATTTATTTTTATTTATCTTTCTTGAGATGGAGTTTTACTCTTATTGCCCAGGCTGGAGTGCAGTGGCACGATCTCGGCTCACTGCAACCTCCACCTCCCGGGTTCAAATGATTCTCCTGCCTCAGCCTCCCAAGTAGCTGGGATTACAGGCATGCGCCACCACGCCCAGCTAATCTTTGCATTTTTAGTAGAGACAGGGTTTCTCCATGTTGGTCAGGCTGGCTTCAAACTCCCGACCTCAGGTGATCCGCCCACCTCAGCCTCCCAAAGTGCTGGGATTACAGGCATGAGCTACCACGCTGGGCAACAGTGGTGTTTATTAGAGTCTACGGGCCTGGGTTAACCTGGCTGAAGCTAGGACCACAAAAAGCCTTTGTATCAGAGGCTGGAGCCATGGAAGGGAAACTGCAAGAGGCAGAGAACAGGGAAAGAAAAGCCCCAGCTTCTCCCTTGCCCTGACTCCTGAAAGTGCCTCCTGCTAAGGTATAGATGTAAATGATTGCCAGCCATTATTCTAGAGGTCACAAGACATTGCAACTTCCCCAATTACTCCTGCAGATAACATCACTATTGTAGAACCTCAGTTTGGCTTTTTGAAATGTCTTTTCAGGGGCCGGGCGCGGTGGCTCAAGCCTGTAATCCCAGCACTTTGGGAGGCCGAGATGGGCGGATCACGAGGTCAGGAGATCGAGACCATCCTGGCTAACACGGTGAAACCCCGTCTCTACTAAAAAAATACAAAAAACTAGCCGGGCGAGGTGGCGAGCGCCTGTAGTCCCAGCTACTCGGGAGGCTGAGGCAGGAGAATGGCGTGAACCTGGGAGGCGGAGCTTGCAGTGAGCTGAGATCCGGCCACTGCACTCCAGCCTGGGCAATAGAGCGAGACTCCGTCTCAAAAAAAAAAAAAAAAAAAGAAATGTCTTTTCAGGTTTTTTGCATGTCTGACACTGATGGCTCTACCTGGACCCACCAGTCACTCCTGTGGCCCCACCCAGCAGTGAGTAAGCTCACTGGAAGACCATTTCCCACACCCCTATGATTGCAACCCCAGCCAATCAGTAGCAAGCACCCATGGCCTAGCCACCCGTACCCCATCCCACAAACTACCTTTGAAAACCCCTGGCCCCCAAATGCTCGAGGAGATTGATTTGTGTAATAACTCTGTCTCCCTCTGGCCTCAGTCAAACTCTTTCTTTACTGCAATGCCATGGTCTCAGTGAATTGATATTGTCTATACAGCAGGCAGGAAGAACCCATCAGGTGGTTACACTACATGACCCCAGTTGTCCTCTCCACTGACACTGCCTTCTGCTTGTGCTTCAGCCTAGAGCCTGTGTGTCGTACCTGTGCCTTCTGCCTGTACCCACACAGACTATCATGTGCTGGTCCCTTCTTGTCATTCAGGTCTCAACTCAAAAGTAACTGCCATCAGGAGGCCTCTCTTGACATCCCCCAGATATATTAGCATCCTACCACCCTGGCCCATGCCTTCTATCTTTTTATAAGGACGAGTCATATTGGATTGAGAGATCACCTTACTCCAATATGACCTCCTCCTAATTACATCTGCAATGACCCTATTTCCATCTAAGGTCACATTCTGAGATACTGAGGTCTAGGTCTTCAACATGTTTTGGGGGGACACAAGTCAATTATAACAGGAATCTTTAGGGTATAGATGATAATTCAAGCCATGAGGCTAGAGGTGACCACTTCACTAGCCCCTACGGAGTTCACAGAAAGGAGATGGAAAACTAGTTTTGGGGCTGGGCATGGTGGCTCTCGCCTATAACTCCCCCAGCACTTTGGGAGGCTGAGGCAGACAGATCACTTGAAGTCAGGAGTCCGAGACCAGCCTGGCCAACATGATGAAACCCTGTCTGTACTAAAAATACAAAAATTAGCCAGGTGTGGTGGCAGGTACCTGTAATCCCAGCTATTTGGAAGGCTGAGGCAGGAGAATCACTTGAGCCCAGGAGGCAGAGGTTGCAGTGAGCCAAGATCGCTGCACTGCACTCCACCCTGGGTGATAGAGCGAGACTCCATCTAAAAAAAATCAAAACAACAACAATAACAAACTTAGCTTTGGGAAAGGCCACCCTATAGAGTTGAGGTGAGGAGAAGCCAGCAGAGAGGCTGAGAAGGAGCAGTAACTGTAACTGTAATAGGCCTGTTGCCTGATGTGTGCAGCAAGTCAATATGCCAAAACAGGGGGTTGCAGTAGAAAAAGAGGCTTACTAATAGGGCCTCCAATCAAGGAGATGGAGGGAAACCTCAAATCCTCTCTCAAGGAGTTTGGGGCTTTTCTAAGGGTTTTTAAGGAGTAGGCTGAAGTATGGAGACTGCTGATTGGTCAAAGAGAGCAGGACGAAATCATGGGACAGAGAAAGAAGCAGCTGTATTCTCATGCTGATTCCATTCCTCTGTTGGTGTCTTCAAACTGGTTGGTGTCAGCTGTTTCACTGGAATTTGTGATCTGAAAAACATCTTAAGCAATTTTTTTTTTTTTTTGAGACAGAATTTTGCTCTCATCACCCAGGCTGGAGTGCAATGGCATGATCTTGGCTCACTGCAACCTCCGCCTCCCAGGTTCAAGCGATTCTCCTGCCTCAGCCTCCTGAGTAGGGAGGCTAGGGAGGCTGGGATTATAGGTGCCCGCCACCATGCCTGGCTAATTTTTGTATTTTTCGTAGAGATGAAGTTTCACCATGTTGGCCAGGTTGGTCTTGAACTCCTGACCTCAGGCAATCTGCTCGCCTCGGCCTCCCAAAGTGTTGGGATTACAGGCATAAGCCACTGCGTCCAGCCTTAAACAATTCTTAAACAAAAGCCTTATGATTCTAATGTCAGAAATCCTACCTATAGGAGCAGTGGAGATGCAAATAAATGGTCAGTATCTAGTGCCACATGACTTTTGGTTACAAGGAAGTGGGTCAAAATACAGCCTGATTAATGCTTAATTATAACTCTATTTCTCTGCAGAATTCATGTTAACCCTGTGAGGAGGGCTTTAAAGTGAGGTAGGAGCAGGCTGGGAGTGTGTGGTGTCCTGGAAGCCAGGGAGGAACATGTATCAAGGAGGAGGGAGGATTAACCAAGTCCACTGTGGCTGATAAATCAAGAAAGAGGAGAATGGGAAAATGGCCATCTGATGTGACAACACTGAGGTCACTTGTGACCTTGACAAGCACTGTTCCAGTAGAGTGGAGGGGAGTAAAGCCTGACTGGTGTGTGCTCATGAAGGAATGGGAGAGAGGACCTGGGGGAAGCAATGACAGAACACTATTTATATTTTTATGGTCTGTCTCTTCACACTTGCGTGAAAGAGCCACAAAAGCTAGGACCCAAGGGTATCTTATCCATTTCTGTATCCCAGTGCCCAGCACATTGTATTTGTTAAGCCATATTTTATAGTTTATTAACCAGTATCTCCTTCAAATGTGGGAGCCCATAATCTTCCAGTTTGGTCACACCAACAAAGACTAGAGAGGAATGATAGGGTTGGAATAGAATTCTCTGGTTCCTTCCAGCTCTAATATTCTATGATTGTGTGAACTTGTTCTATCAAGTACCATTGTAATTAATAGAGTAAGGAATTTAATTAGTGGTCTGCTGTTGTTAATTTGTTTGGTAAGCAACTGTTAAATGAAATGACTGGAATCAGTGTTCCATTCATAAATTCAACAAACATTTGTCGAGTGCCTACAATGTGTTAGGCACTATATATATTGTCCCATATAACAGATGTAAGAGCAGAAGGCCTGGGATGGGGTGAGTGGTCAGGAGAGGTGATGAGGACCTCCCACTGCTAATTCTGCAGGAGGTCCAGGGTTCTTTGATGTGGCTGGTGCTAGTCTGCTTATCACTGAGGAGAGAAGAGGCTCCCAGTGGCCTGAGTGGAGGGGTTACCAAGCTGCAGCTGCAAGGGACACAGAGCAGCATTCACCAAGGCACAACAAGCAGCCTCTATCTGCTTCACGACTGAGGAGCTGAGGGCCCCCACACAACAGCTGTTTCAGGCAGTGGGAGGAGAGGAAGATGTGGTCTTCAGGTCCACCCTGCCACAGGACCAACACCAGATTTTACGCCACATCTAGGGCTTGAGGCTTCTTCTGTGGCTGAACAGCGTGTTTGGGCTTTCTCTGCACGATCCTTTCTTTCTGCTTTCATAGGCCTTGTCAGGCAGGGCAGGGTTTAGCAGTTGCATTCTAAGGCGAGGAGAGGAGCATTGCATGACCTAAGAGGGTCAGAGCCAGGACAAGAACCTAGGGGTACTCCTGGCCCTGGAATAACGGAGAGAACATGGGCTCCGCAGTCTACCCCTGGATGAAATACTCTTCATTTGATTACCGCTCCACCAGCATCCTTTCTGAAACAAAGTACCTCAGTTTCCTCATTTGTAAAATAGGGAGAAAAATGTCCTCCTTACAGGGTTCCTTGCAGAATCAAGGGCATAATGTGAGTTAGAGCGCTTTGTAACTAACATACAAAGTGCTCTCCAGACATTTGTTACGGTTTTAAACCGCCAGGCAAAGCTTCCTCTTGCAGTTACAGATTAGGGGCTCCTACTCATCTGACTTTGTTCCACTTTCCACTCCTCTTCTCCGTCCCTCCCCTTCCAACAAAGAGAGGAAGTGAGAGACGCAGAGGCACGCGTCTAAGGACCAGTTTAGCTGGCCCAGGGTCACATGCAAGATTTGCCGCCCCACGGGGTGAGAGCCGGTGTGAGGGGCGCCCCCGTCCAGAACTACATTACCCATCAACCCTTTCGCGGCTCCCGGGCGGCAGCGACCAGGCGCATGCGCCGAGTACCGCCACGCCTGGTCTCCGGGACACCCCTCCGGACCGGATTCGCCTAGCTGTGCCGGTAGGTCCAGGTGCAGCGGCCGCAGTGCTGCCTCCCGGCGCCGCGGGCTGTGGCGGTCTCAGGTGTGCCGAAGCTCTGGTCTGTGCCATGATCCGGCAGGAACGCTCCACATCCTACCAGGAGGTACGAGGTTGTGAGAGACGGAAGGGAAGTTTGAGGCGGAGGAGCAGGGTCCCGGGGGTCTGGGCGGATGCGGGCCGGGGTTGTCGGGGCTGCGCGGCAGAGGGCTCTTCCGAGGGACGGGCGGGTGCGTCGAGGGAGGGCTCCGGGGGTGCAGAGGAGCGGCCCAGGGGCAGGAAGGAAGCGGGGCGGCGGAGCGGGCGCCCAGCCTCCTCCATATGCTGCGGGTCTCATGGCCGAAGTCTAGAGTAGGGTCCCCGGCGCCGCGACCCGTAACCAGCAGGTGAATGATTGAAGCTACCTGAGGCCCAGCCTTCCGCGCTCCGGGGCGGAGCGGCAGCCCGGTGGCCCCGAGAAACCTGGCGTTCTTTGCAACAAGTGGAGCGCCCGCGCCCTCCTCCCAGCGAGAGCTGATGCGCGGTCGGCATCGTCGGCATCCTCCCCCTCCAAACCTAAGGCCTCGCGGTCCTCGCGGCTGGTGACAGGATTGATTACCTGTTTTTTGGTGACCGCCTAACTTTGAAAAAGTGCCTTCATGGACTTTGCTGGTTCTCGCTCTTCTTCGTCTCTCCCTCCAGCCTCACCTCCTCCCACGACTTTATCACTTTCCAGTTCTTTGTCTCTACCCTGTCCTGCGCTGCAGGCTGTGCGTCCAGCGCTTCCTCCAGGCAAGCCCTGCCTCCTGACTTCTCCAGCTATGTTAGCGAAACTGCCCTCCTCCTCCTCCTCCTCCACTTCTCGGGCCCCAAACCTTGGTCATCTTTGGGACCCATCGTCTTCTGTGCCCCTCCACCGTGCCCCCTCAGTGGCCAAGGTCAGGCAGTTCCAGATCGGTCCTCCTCCAGTTTGTGTCCTTGTGTTTGCTGTAACCTCTGAGTGTGATACTGTGTTACCATCGCTCCCTTCAGTCTCTTATACTCTCCAGATTTACCTTGAGGCCCTGCCTTGACCTCGGAGCGTTCCTTTTTTCTCAGACCTGACGCTGCCCTTCGTCTGCCCAGAAGAGTCCAGACTTCTCAGCCTCAGCAAGCTCCCAAAGCTCTGTACAGCACAGCAGCCATGTCTACCATTACCTTTGCCACCTCCTTACCCACCTAGGGTCTGGCCACAGTGGAAACTCAGTTTTAAAATGTGCTTCTGCCTCTGTGCATGCACTCACTCCATTTCTTCGTCAACCCTTCGCCAAGCTCCATTCGGTAAAATGCCCCCAGAAGTCAAGGGCTACCGCAAGTTCCATGTGCTTCATAGGGGTCCACTTTCCAGACCCGTCTGGCATTTCTGTCTGTCCTTCTCATACGAACCTGCTGCCTTCAGTCTTAGTCAATAGTTACTGCTGTACATATCTCCCTTTGTAAAAGACTGTGATTCACAGAAGGGCTGTGTGGACTATATAAAGCAGGTGACTTAGCCCTACAGTGGAGGGAGAAGCCAAATTGAAGGTAGATAAAATCTACCTAAGGCTTGCCATTTTTTAGTGTAGGATCTCGGCTGGAACCTGGCCTTGGACAAATTTCTATATTTCTCCTCCCATCCCCTTTATTCCATCTGTTTTCTTTGTCTGAAAGGAGTCTGAGGGATTTTAACCAGTGCTGTGGATTCCATGGCCCCTAGATTCTGTACCCTGAACAGCGGGGGAATCCTGGGGAAAGAGATGTGTCTGAAAGTTTTTAGGTTTAGAGGGTGTGGAGCACAGTGGATAAATTAGGGATTTCAAGTCAGAAAGCCCATGTTCGTGTCCTGGCTGTGCCTCTTGCCATTTGTGTGACTTTTATTGAGTCACATAATTTTCTGAGCCTCAGTTTCTTTGTCTGAAAGATGAAGATAATAAAAGTCCCTACCTCTCAGGGTTGTTTGGGGATTAGGTAAGTTGGTGTGGAAAATGCTTGGCTCAGTGTCTGGCAGATAGTGACCCCACAGTGAATGATAGCTCTTTTTAACAGGGTGTGGGCAGCTCCCGCGTCTAGGGTGCTTTGGGGGTCCTGGCTTAGCAGGAACATGTGCCTCACTATCCACACATAGCCGGCCTAGCAGGGCTGATAAAATGTTTATTAAAATATAGTCACTTATCCCGCTTGCAGGGCCAAGGCCCAGGGTAGACACAGTTTCTCTTTGGAGGCATTTTCAAGGTGGAAGGCACTGGAAGGGTGCCATCCCCTTGCCTTCTTCAGAGGCCTGTTCTGTGGTGCCTGTCTCTCCCTTCTTCAGAGAAAGGGGCCACCCAGAGAATGGCCGGCATCTTTCTTGCCTGAACCGTTCTGTGAGTGTACCTAGCTCTGAGTAGGTTTATTTGCTGAGAGGGGATTTTTCCCTGGGGAGGGTGGGATATACTGAGAATTTGGCCAGGGGCAGACAAGGATGCAGGCTCATTATGGCTGCGGGTAGTCAAGAAGGGAACTCAGTGGGAGTGTGTTAGCACCTGGGTCAGGGTCGACCTGGGTGAGGCTTGGATCAGGAAACTTTGAGACTTCCCAGGACTAACATCCTCCTCTCCCTTTGGCCAGTGAGACCTCTGGGACCCCTTTATCTGTGCTCCCACTGGTGGCTTATATCTCTTGGTGCCTTCACCAGCTTCCCTGCCCTTTCCCACTGGTTGCTTTTCTTTTCTTTCTTTTTTTTGAGATGGGGTTTCACTCTTGTCACCCAGGCTGGAGTGCAATGGCGTAATCTTGGCTTGCTGCAACCTCCGCCTCCTGGGTTCAAGAGATTCTCCTGCTTCAGCCTCCCAAGTAGCTGGGACCACAGGTGTGTGCTATCATGCCCAGCTAATTTATATATTTTTAGTAGAGATGGGGTTTCACCATGTTGACCAGGCTGGTCTCGAACTCCTGACCTAGGCGATCCACCCACTTCGGCCTCCCAAAGTGCTGGAATTACAGGAATGAGCCACCATGTCAGGCCCTGCACCTGGCCTTTTCTTTTGTGCTTGGAGTGCTTTAAATTGGAGATTTTGCCTGATTCTAAGGGGCAGGAATGGAGTCGTGGAGAGGGAGATAGAAGAATAGATGCATAAGAGCTGTTTTTCACTTGTCTCTTGGAGGTGAGTTTTTAATGAAAATGTCTTGAAACCTTAAACACTAATGCTGTGAACCTGAGAAAATGCTTGGGAAAACTGTCCCCTCTTCCTCCCAATTCAGGGATGGCTTCTCTTCTAAGCTCTGGTCTTGACCTCTCTTGCCCTCCCTCCTTAATCCTACAGAGACTTGTTGATTATCATGGTATCCTTTCCGTCCTTCTACCCTTCTCAGTGGCATAATTGTCCCCATTTGACAGGTGAGACCATTGATGAAGTGAGGTTGAGATTGCTGGCTACCAGGCTGCTGATTGTAATTAGCACCTGTCCCTGTGATGGATTGCCTGCCTGTCCTTCCTGCTGTGTGTTGCCATTTGCAGCCCAAGTCAGTGGACTTCAGCCAGAGTGCCACAGAGAGCTCTGACACCACCTTCACTGTTCCCTCTTTTCTCTCAGCAGACTCTAAGCCGCATTTCCTCTTCCTTTGGGAAGTGGTTAAGACCGTGGGCTTTGGAACTAGACCAACTTGGATTTGACTCCTGGCTATATCTTTCCCTTTATGGCCATGAGAAATATTGTGAGTTGAATTGTGCTTCCTTAAAAAAGATATGTTGAAGTCCTGACCCCAGGTACCTCAGATTGTGACCTTGTTTGGAAATGAGGTCATTGCAGGTGTAATTAGTGAAGATGAGGTCATACAGGAGTAGGGTGGGCCCCTAATCCAACATGACTGGTGTCCTTAAAGATGATGACCATGTGAAGACACAGAGAGAGCACACCTTGTAAAGATGGCAACGGAGAGTGGAGATTGGATGCCTCTACATGCCAACAAACTCCAAGGATTGCTGGTTGTCACCAGAAGCCAGGAGAGAGGCATGGAACAGATTCCCTCACCACTCGCAGAAGGAGCCAACCCTGCCAACACCTTGATTTCAGACTTCTAGCCTCCAGAACTGTGAGAGAAGACATTTCGGCTGTTTTCAGCTGTTTGGTTTGTGGTACTTGGCTACGGTAGTCCTAGGAACATAGAGGGCAGACAGTTTCTTGAGCTTTCTGAGCTTCAGTGTCCTCATCTGTAAAATTGCTGTAGCGCATTCTACATCATGTGGTTTTTGGTGACGATAAGTGAGAAGCAACTTCTGCTTTCTTATTCTAGTCTAGAAAAGCAAGGCTGACATAGCTGACCCGTCTTTGCTCTCTTTGCTTCTCCCTTTAGCTGAGTGAGGAGTTGGACCAAGTGGTTGAGAACTCAGAGCTGGCAGACGAGCGGGACAAGGAGACGGTCAAAGTCCAAGGTCCGGGTGTCTTACCAGGTGAGTGGGTTTGGTGCTTTGCTGTGCTGTTGCTGCAGCCGGATGCCCCAGTCCAGGCACCTTGCCAACTGTGGGAGAGGAGGACCCCCCTTCCCTGCACCCTGGTGTCAGGTCTCAAGTATTGCCCTAGTTTTAAAGCCATACATATTTAACCAGCCTTGGAACAGAGGATATGTCTAGGCTGGTATCCGCTCTTAACTCCAGTTTGAGCCACTTCCTGAGGCCAGGTCATTGCATACAATGGCAAATGCTTTGGATCGCTGCTCTTCTGTTCCTCTTTCCCTGGAAGCTGCTAGCAGGTGAGCCTCTAATATCCAGGTCAAAGAAGATCTAATAGGCACCCCCTTTCAAATACAAGGCCTATCCAGTAATGCTGCTCAGTTGGGTAAGCAGGGTCCCATCAGTCAGTTGGCATCTTATGGAGCCCTATGGCAATGTTTGACACTGCTGACTACTTCTTCCTCCCGGATACACGCGACTGCCTTAGCTTCTGTGATGCAACACTTCTCAGGCCACTCCTTCCAGGCTCCACTGCGGTCACTCTCCAGCTCTTGGACATGGAATGTTGGTTGCAGGCCCCTTTCTCTCAGTCTCATAGGCAGTTCCACCCAGGCCTGCTCCCCTGCTTCAGCTACTGCTTGCTCACACATGACTCCCATATTTACATCTCCAGCCCAGAGATTACCTACAAACTCCAAATTTATATATCTTGTATTTCCAACTGCCCATGTGATAGTTCTGCTTGGATCTCTCAAAGCTTCCCTCAACTCCACATGTCCAAAATTGACTTCATGATCTTCTCAGTCCCAGCTTGGTCCTCTTCCAGTATTTCCTGTTTGCAGGAATGGTACTACCACTTACGCAGCTGAACTTCAGAGCAGCTCTCCATTCCTTCCTTCCCCTTATCCCCTTTTTCTCTGGCCCTCAGTCATGCTGATCTTTTTTTATTTTAGGCCTCATTCCCTCTCACCATAGGGCCTTTTTGTTGTTTTATTTCTCTGCCTGGAATTCACTTTCCTTCATCACGTAGTTAATGCCTAATCATTCTTCAGCTTTCAGCTTACTCATTTTTCTCTACAGAGCCTTCTCTAACCTTCTGGCCAGATTACCTCCCACCCTCCAGCACTGTCTCATAGTCCACACGCCTCTCCTTTCCAGCTATTGCTGTTGGAATGGTGTGTTTGTTTGTCTGACTAATGTCTGTCTGTTCTACTACAGCAGTCCCCGACTGTTTGGCACCAGGGACCGGTCTGGGGAAGACAGTTTTTCCACAGATGGAAGTTGGGGGATGGTTTCAGGATGAAACTGTTCCTCAGATCATCAGCCATAGTTAGATTTTCATAAGGAGGGTACAACCTAGATCCCTTGTATGTGCAGTTCACAATAGGGTTTGCACTCCTATGAGAATCTAATGCTGCAGCTGATCTGACAGGAGGTGGAGCTCAGGCGGTAATCCTCACTCACTGCTCACCTCCTACGGTATTGGCCCAGTTCCTAACAGGCCATAGACCCATATTGGTCTGTGGCCTGGGATTTCACTAGAATGAAACTCCCTGAGGGCAGAGACCAGTCTGTTTTGCTCACCACCCTAGCCTTGACCACACCATAAAGATTTGTTGAGTGAATGAATGAAGCCCCAGCCTGACTTCAGCTTCTTGGGTGGATCCCATCTGTTTGTGGGAGAGGGGAACAAGACAGGAACTAATGTGATTCTGCCTGCTCCTTAGAGAAGACTGCATGGAAGGGACTGGGCATGGTGGCTCATGCCTGTAATCCTAGCACTTTGGGAGGCTGAGGCAGGTGGATCACCTGAGGTCAGGAGTTCGAGACCAGCTTGGCCAACATGGTGAAACCCTGTCTCTACTAAAAAATACAAAAATTAGCCAGGTGTGGTGGCACGTGTCTGTAATCTCAGCTACTCGGGAGGCTGAGGCAGGAGAATCGCTTGAACCCAGGAGGCAGAGGTTGCAGTGAGACGAGATCATGCCACTGCACTCTAGCCTGGGTGACAAGAGTGAGACTCTGCCCCCAAAAAAAAAACAACAACAAAAAACTGCCTGGAAGGAAGGAAGCTGGAAGGGCAGCTAACACTTCCTGACTGCTTCCCCTGTGCCAGGATCTGTCCTACCCCATTGCCCCATTTAATTCTCACATCAACCCTGTGAGGTGGTTATCCTCCTTTTACAGATGAGGCCCCCAACCTTAGGGAGGTTGAGTAAAGCATGGGGAGGTCATATAGCTGGTAAACACAGACTGAATCAAACTCTGCCCGACCCAGTGGTGTTTTCTTTTTTTTTGAAACGGAGTCTCACTCTGTCACCTAGGCTGGAGTGCAGTGGCACAATCTCGGCTCACTGCGACCTCTGCTTCCCAGGTTCAAGTGATTCTCCTGCCTCAGCCTCCCGAGTAGCTGGGACTGCAGGCGCGTGCCATCACACCCGGCTACTCTTTTATTTTTAGTAGAGATGGGGTTTCACCATGTTGGCCAGGCTGGTCTCGAACTCCTTATCTCAGGTGATCTGCCCATCTCGGCCTCCCAAAGTGCTGGGATTACAGGTGTGAGCCACTGCACCTAGCCTACATCAGTCAGTGGCTTATAAAAACTATTTTAAGTGGTGGTAATCCCAAAACTTTGGAAGACCAAGATGGGAGGATCTCTTGAGGCCAGGAGTTTGAGACCAACCTTAGCAACAAAATGAGATCCTGCCTCCACCAAACAGACAAAAACCAAAAGCACTGAAACAAAACAATATTTTAAGCATTCTTTTATTAAAGCCCAATATGTAAAAGATAGTGGCGTGGCTAACCCTGCCTCTGACATGAGGCATTTCCTCTAAAGCCCTAAGGCTCCCGGGAGAACAACTTGAAAGACCTGTATATTAGTTTTCCATTGTTTCTATAACAAATTACCACAAACTTAGTGACTTAAAGAAGCACAAATTTATTATCTTACAGTTCTGGAGGTCAGGAGTCCAAAATAGATCTCACTGGGCTAAAATTAAGCTGTCTTGGCAGGCCTGAATTCCATTCCAGGGGCTTGAGGAGAGAACCTGGTCTTTGCCTTTTCTAGCTTCTGGAGGCCTCCTGCATTCCTTGGCTTGTGGCCCCTTCCTACAGCTTCAAAACCAGCAGTGGCTGGTGGAATCTTTCTCACATCACTTCACTTTGACGCTGACTTTCCTGCCTCCTTTTCCCATGTTTAAAGGGCCTTTGTGAACACATCGGACCCACCCAGGTAACCCAGGATAATCTCCCTGCTTTAAAGTCAGCTGATTAACAACCTTAGTCCCATTTGCTGCCTTAATTCCCCTTTTCCATGCAACTTGACATATTTACAGGTTCTAAGGATTAACACTTGGACATCTTTGGGAGCCTATATTCTGCCTACCACACCATGCACTACCCTGTTGCCCCCAACCAGAAGTGCATAGATGGAGGTAGGAGGAAGAAGAGGAGGGGGGCCAGACTTGGAAAGATGAGGCTCGCCTTTGTGTTTCCTTTCATAGAGAAGTACCCAGGTAAATCAGGAGGTGGCCCTAATGACCTTGGATCTTAGCAGCCTCTCTTTTGCCTCAGATTCCTGAGGCTGCAAAGCCGGGGGTCAATCAGAATAGGAAGCCAGGCCTCAGGCAGAGCAAATTTTGGGAATCATTTTCATGATTATTAAGTAAGTCTGTTATGTTGACCTGTGACTAGCGATCTTGGATATTACAACTGTAAATGTTTGGGAAGTTCAACTGGCAAGAGCATTCCCACTTGCTTTGGGGGAACCAGATGGGCTAGGCTCATTCCTTTCTAAATCACGGAAGATCCAGATCTCAGGAGTCTATTTGGCTGGGTCAGTAGTGAGTTGGCTCAAATTTGATGGACTGATACAAAACTCTCAGAGCTCATTTCTTGCCTCTGAGTCTTTTTTTTTTTTTTTTTTTGGAGACAGTCTCGCTGTGTCAACCAGGCTACAATGCAGTGGCATGATCTTGGCTCACTGCACCCACCACCTCCTGAGTTCAAGCATTCCTTATGCCTCAGCGTCTCGAGTAGCTGGATTATAGGCACTTGCAATCATTCCTGGCTAATTTTTGTATTTTTAGTAGAAACGGGGTTTTGCCATGTTGGCCAGGCTGGTCTCAAACTCCTGACCTCAAGTGATCCGCCCTCTTCAGCTTCCCAAAGTGCTGGGATTATAGGCGTGAGCCACCATGCTCAGCCCCTTTGAGTCTTATAATAATAATAATAATAATAATGGTAACGATAGTGGTTGCCATTTTGAGAGTGCTTTCATGTACTAGGCCTGTGTAGGGCTTTTTTTTTTGAGATGGTACCTTGCTTTGTGGGCTGGGCTACCGTGCAGTGGTATGATCATGGCTCATTTCAGCCTCCCAAGTAGTTGGGACTGTAGGTGTGTGCCACCATACCTGGCTAATTTTTAAATTTTTTTTTAGAGACAGGGTCATTCAGTCTTGCCCAGGCTGGTCTCAAACTCCTGGGCTCAAGTGATCCTCCTACCTTGACCTCGCAAAGTGCTGAAATCACAGGTGTGAGCCACCGCTTCGAGCCTGTAGGACTTTTTATATACACTTTATCCTGTAATCTTCACGGCCACTCTGTGAGGTGAATGGTTAGTCCTAGTTTATAGATGAGGAACCCAAGGCACAGACGTTAAGGAACATGCTCAGAGCTCATAAGTGGCAGGGCTCAAATCTGCACTCAGGGCTACCTCCGAAGGTGTCTTGACTCTGGCTCAGTTGTTCCTAGATGAGAGCTTTCCTGCTCCAAATTCTCCCTTCCCTGTAGCAGATCACTTCAGGACTGCTTCACTTGTTATGCCAAGTGCTAACACCACAGAGAGGGTGAGTAAGTTCCTCCAGGAGCTCAGACACATAGAGACAGAAGGCCAGTTACCAAAGAAGAACTTGTCCCTCCTTCTGAGCCTTCCTTGACTTCCCTGATGAGGTCCCTTTCTCCCTGTGATATGCTTTCCTTTGTAACAGTTAACACAGTTGATAGGTCACATTTATTGAGTTTAATTATTCAGTTAATTGTTATCCACCCCTTGGCAGTGCCCCACAAGTTCTGTGAGGCACACAGATTTTGTCTTCTCCTCCTTTACTGTTACTCGAGTGCCTAGTGTGGAGTGTAGTGGTAGTGTGGAAGTATGACTCCGTAGAACTCAGACTTCTATGGAGTATGAGTACTGTAGGTACTCAGTACTTATTTGTCCTATGGGGGAGAGCAGTGGGGATTTAGAGCAGGACAGCATCTCATCTAGGAGCAAGTGAGCCAACTGGAATGAATGAATGAGGGCCAAAGAAATGGTAGAGTCAGATGCTTCAGAATGAATGAAGTGGCCTGACCCTGTGGCTCACACGTGAAGGGGCTCACGCTGTGGCTCATCCTAGCACTTTGGGAGGCCAAAGCGAGCAGAACACCTGAGATCAGGAGTTCGAGACCGGCCTGGCCAATGTGACGAAACTACGTCTCTACTAAAAATACCAAAAAACTAGCCGGGCATGGTGGCGGGTGCCTGTAATCCCAGCTACTCGGGGGGCTGAGGCAGAAGAATTGCTTGAAGCCGGGAAGTCAGAGGTTGCAGTGAGCCGAGATTGTGCCATTGCACTCCAGCCTGGGTGATAGAGCAAGACTCCATCTCAAAAAATAAAAATACAAAAATTAGCCAGGAATGGTGCACGCCTGTAGTCCCAGCTACTTGGGGGGAAAAAAAAAAAAGGAAGGAAGGCTGGCTGGTTTGTGAAGGTGGGATTACTCTGAAGGAAAGGTAACACGTAGGTGAAAAAGAAGAGACTGGCTAGGGAAGGGAGATTACATGAGCAACTGTATAGAGATGGGAATAAAACAGGACATGTTGGAGATCATGAATAACACGGTGTGGTTGGGGCAGAGGGCTGGTGAGCGAAGTAGAGGGAGGTGAGGTAGGAAAGAGACTTGGTCAGATTGTGGAGGGGTCTGAGTGTCAGGGTCTGTACATTATCTAGTAGGGAGCAGGGGGTATTTAAAAGGATTGGAACAGGACAGTAAGAGGAGTAAAGTGGGGATTCAAGAGATGAATGTGGCTGGTTTAAGGCAAAGGGAGACAACCATGCTGCGGCAAAGGCTGATGTGAGAGGCTGCTTTGCTGTAGCGGAGGGGGAGAAGGAAAAATCAAAGAGCATTCTTAATTTTGAAGCCAGGCGGATGGGAGAATGATACTGCATAGAGATGAAGCCTAGAGAGGCAAATGGCTCAGAAAAGAAGATGGCCAGGTGTGGTGGCACGCCTGTAATCCGAGCACTTTGGGAGGCTGAGATGGGTGAATCATTTGAGGCCAGGAATTCAAGACCAGCCTGGGCAATATGGCAAAACCCCGTCTCTACAAAAAACACAAAAATTAGCCAGGCATGATGGCATGCACCTATAATCCCAGCTAATTGGGAGGCTGAGGTGGGAGAATCGCTTGAGCCCAGGAGGCAGAGGTTGCAGTGAGCTGAGATTGCACTGCTGCACATCAGCTTGGGCAACAGAGTGAGATCCTGTCTCAAAAAAAAAAGCCTATCTGTTGTTGGCATACTGTCAGTTGAAGTCGAGATGGCCCAGAGGCAATGACAGATGCAGGATGGACAGGAGAGAAGGGAGGGCTGGAGTTGTGCAACCTGGAGAAATCCCATGGGGGCAGGGTCACAGGAACAGATGGAAAATGAGCAGGGGGGCTATGAAGACTGAGCCTCACAAACATCCCCATTTGGGGGACAAAAGAGGAGCTGGGGCTGGAAAAGGAATTGAATGGAGGGCCTGGAGGTAGGAGCTGCAAGAAAGGAGGACAGTGCAGCAGAGGTTCAAGTTAAGCACCCAAACATGCGGGGTTGTAAATCAGTTTTATTCTCTGGAATACATAATTCCCTACCAAAATGCACTAAAAGCTTTAGTCTATTCATTTCCTGTCTATCAACTGAATCAGAACCAATTAGTATTCTGTTCAAAGGGAGAAATGACATCAGACATGCTAATAGAATAAGCACTTTCTTACATCAGAGATGTAATCAAACTGAGGAAAACCCTCGGTTAATTAGTCATAACAATCAGTTCTCCATGAAAACAACTGTATATAATGGGATAGACAAAAAATTCATACATTGGACCTTATCAAAATGAAAACCTTAGCTGGGCATGGTGGATCACGCCTGTAATTCCAGCACTTTGGGAGGTCGAGGCGGGTGGATCACCAGAGGTCAGGATTTTGAGACCAGCCTGACCAACATAGTGAAACTCTGCCTCTGTTAAAATACAAAGTCAGCCAGGTGTGGTGGCCCATGCCCGTAATTCCAGCTACTCAGAAGGCTGAGGCAGGAGAATTGCTTGAATCTAGGAGGCGGAGGTTCTAGTGAGCTGAGCTTGTGCTGTTGCACTCCAGCCTGGGTGACAGAGTGAGACTCCATTCCCCTCCCCCACAAAAGAAGACCTTTTGTGTATCAAAGGACACTATCAAGAAAGTGAAAAGACAGCCCACATAATGGGAAAAAGTATTTGCAAATCGTATATCTGATAAGGGACTGATATTTAGAATATGTAAAGAACGCCTACAATTCAACAATAGAGACAAATAAAACTCAGTTTAAAAACGGGCAAGGAATCTGAATAGACATTTCTCCGGAGAAGATATACAAATGACTGGGAAGCACATGAAATAATGCCAACATCATTAGTCATCAGGGAAATGCAGCTCTAAATCACGATGAGATACCACTTCACACCCACTAGGATGGTTATAATTTTTAAAAATGGATAATAAGTTTTGGCAAGGATGTAGAGAGATTGGAACCCCCATACGTTGCTGGTGGGAATGTAAAGTGGTGCAGCTGCTGTGGAAAATAGTCTGGCAGTTCCTCAAAAGGTTAACTACAGAGTTACCATATGGGCCAGCAATTCCACTCCTAGGTGTATATTCATGAGAAATGAAAACTTACGTCTACATGAAAACTTAAATCTCCCAAAAACGTGTACCTGAATGTTCATAGAAGCTTTATTTGTAATAGCCAAAAAGTGAAATAAGCCAAATGACTATCAGCTGATGCATGGATAAGTAAAATGGTACATTCACACAATAGAATATTATTTGGCAATAAAAGAATGAGGAACTGGCTGGACGCGGTGGCTCACACCTGTAATCCCAGCACTTTGGGAGGCTGAGGTGGGTGGATCACTTGAGGTCAGGAGTTCAAGACCAGCCTGGCCAACATGGTGAAACCCCGTCTCTACCAAAAATATGAAAAATTAGCCAGATGTGGTGGTGTGTACCTGTAATCCCAGTTACTCAGGAGGCTGAGGCAGGAGAATCACTGGAACCCAGAAGGTAGAGGTTACAGTGAGCCAAGATGGTGCCACTGCACTCCAGTCTGGGTGACAGAGGGAGACTCCGTCTCAAAAAAAAAGAAAAAAAAAAAAAAAAAAGAGAATGAGGAACTGATGCATGCTGTAACTTGGATGAATTTTTTTTTTGAGACAAGATTCTTTGTTGCCCAGGCTGGAGGGCAGTGGTGCCATCTCGGCTCATTGCAACCTCTGCCTCCTGGGTTCAAGTGATTCTCCTGCCTCAGCCTCCCAAGTGGCTGGGATTACAGGCATGTGCCACCATGACCAGCTAATTTTTGTATTTTTAGTAGAGACGGGGTTTTGCCATGTTGGCCAGGCTGGTCTTGAACTCCTGACCTCAGGTGATCCTCCCACCTCAGCTTCTTAAAGTGTTGGGATTACAGGCGTGAGCCACCACGCCTGGCTGTATCTTGAAAACATTATATTAAGTGAGAGAAGTCAGACACAGCCACATATATGATGCCCTTTATGTGAAATGTCCAGAACAGGCAAATCCATAGGGACAGAAATTAAATTAGTGGTTGCCAGAAAAGAGGAAGTAACCACTCTCAGGTATGGAGTTTCTTTTTGGGTAATTAAAATTTTCTGTAATTAGATAGTGGTGGTGGTTATACATCTTGTGAATATACTAAAAAGTGCTGAATATATTTACTTTAAAAGGGTAAATTGTATGGTATGTAAATTATATCTAAAAAAGAAGACACAAAATTGACCACACTAAACAACAGAAAAAAAAGGTAGGCAGAAAATTCAGAATGCCTCTTAGCTCAGTGCTCCCTGCAAGGTGGAGTTTCACAGGATTACAGCAGACAGCCAAGCCCCTTTCCTCTGAATAGAGGTTCCATGATATTTTCAAGAACTGAATTGCCCATCACAGATCCCCTTAGTGGATAAACTTGCATTCTGGGACAAGTTCAGGGTTTTTGAAGGAATTCTGTCATGGGTTTTACAAAGCATATAAACTACCTTTCCCTGGGACATCTTGTGCATTATTTTTGTCTTCCTACTACCCTGAGTTTGCATTCATTTAAAGGATGTGTACTTTTAAAGCACATTCATCCAGTTTGCCACAAAAAGCCAGTGTTCAGTTTTCTCACTACAGAGTGCGTGGGACATTTTATCAAATAACCAGCACCTTTTTTTTTTTTATGATAAAGTATAATGGTGTCTAGTTTTAGAATTGGAGTGTTACTTATAGCAAGTGTGGAGGATAAGTAAATAGTTTTACAGTTTTTATTTAGATCACACTCCTATTTGTGGATCAAGAAGAGCCCTGTAAAGAAGCTAAACTTGGCTTCTGTGAGTAAAACAGAAGAGAAGACTTTTGGTCAGTGTTCCCATGAGAGTAATTTGTTCCAAGTACCTCTACCAGATGAGTTGCAGTGATGGAATTGGCATGTGACCTTTTTGTTTTATTCCTATTTTTAGAATTTTCAAGGACATGTAGGGAGAACTTCATCTCTTTCCCTAGCCAAGGCCATCGTGAAGGCAAAACATTTCAAATCATGTTTATCTGGCTTAATGCAGAGTGGATACACCTGTCCACAAATGCCAGTTATTGTTCCTTTTTATTATATTGTTCAGCCTGGATGTAGTATAGAGTTTGTCTTAGAAGTTTTCTGGGCCAGGCGCTGTGACTCACCCCTGTAATCCCAGCACTTTGGGAGGCTGAGGCAGGCAGATCACCTGAGGTCAGGAGTTCGAGACCAGCCTGGCTAACATGGTAAAACCCTGTTTCTACTAAAAATACAAAAAATTAGTTGGATGTGGTGGTGCATACCTGTAATCCCAGCTACTCGGGAGGCTGAGGCAGGAGAATCGCTGGAACCCAGGAGGCGGCGGTTGCAGTGAGCCGAGATTGCACCATTGCATTCCAGCTTGGGCAACAAGAGTGAAACTCCATCTCAAAAAAAAACAAAAAAACAAAAAAAGCAAAAAAAAAGTTTTCCAGGTCAGGTACAGTGGCTTGTGACTGTAATCCTGGCATTTTAAGAGGCTGAGGTGGGTAAATTGCTTGAGTGCAGGAGTTCTAGACCAGCCTGGGTGACATGATGAAACCCCATCTCTACAATAAATACAAAAATTAGCTGGGTATGGTGGCACGTACCTGTAGTCCCAGCGACTCAGGAGGCTGAGATGGGAGGATTGATTGAGCCTGGGAGGTGGAGGTTGCAGTGAACCAAAATCATGCCATTGTACTCCAGCCTGAGTGACAGAGCCAGACCCCACTTGAGTCCAGGAGTTGAAGGCTGCAGTGAGCTATGATCATACCAGTGCACTCCAGCCTGAGTGACAGAGTGAGACCCTGTCTCTTAAAAAAAAAGAGAAAAAGTATTTCAGACTTCTCTACTTGTTACGAAGTTATATTATTTCAATTACATCTTTTATTATTGATGACTGTAATTTTAAATATTATTGCTCACAGTTGTATAGGGAAAGAGCATTGGGCTAGGAGCCAGGACTCTAAGACTCTCTCATTCTGATTGTGCCAGTTACTGGCTGTGGGATCTGGATTGTTGTACAAAGAGTAGAGTTGGGCCAGATGGCCTTTTAGGTCCCTATCAACTCTTAAAAATTAGATTCAGATGTTATGCAACAAATCAGTCACTTCAGAGTTCCTTCAGTTTTATCTTGTGATCTTTTCAAACCCCATTAGAATGTAGTCGGCTGGTACTCATTGCCACTGCAGTTATGAGCAGCTCATGACAGTGGATGTATTTTCACCCACCAGGTTTTGAAGGATACCCATGGTCCCATTTGGACCGTGGGAGTTGGTTGTACCTTCCAAGCTAAATAGCTATGGGTGGGTTCCTGTGCATAGATCCTGTGGCCCTGCAGCCCAGCTACAGCTGACTGCTCAGGGGTCAGCACCCAACAAAGGGAGGCCATCTATAGGCTGGGCATGAAGGAGGTCAGTGTCTTGTGAGGTATCTGGTGGAACACCCTATACAGGATACTCTCTGGGGGAGAATTTGAATGCAAGACTCATGGAGAAGGACTTAGTAAAGTGGAGCAGGGTCATGAGAGAAACATGTAAAGAAGGCAGAGAGAAAAGGCATGAAGGAGCAGAAACTGACCAGTGTCTATTAGCAATAGGTAGAGGCAAAAGTGAAATCAAACACAAAAGAAGCTGAGATGAGAAAGAATTGCTTTAATTCCTTTTGGACAACTAGAGCTGCTGTGGACCTTGGTGGCTTAGCTCTCAGCTATCCATTGGGTTTCCTGGGCTCTCACTTATCCTTGTACCTGTAGGGTAAACCTCCACTGCCCATAGTAACTTATTCCTTAAAACCTAAAGGGGCCTCACAGACGGTTCTGGAAATTGGCATTCCTGTGTAAAGTAAAAACTTTCTAAAGTATTTTGCCAAAAAACAGCAAGGAACATTCATTGGTTTATAGTTTTACATGCTTAATTGCACTAATATTCTCTGATGGATTGAGTTAGCATGGCAAGACTTAGTTCATCTATTATTTGGGTTATTTATTCATTTGACAAACATGGAAACATTACATGCCTACTATGTGAAAGACACTACATTCTGCCCTGCCTCCGTTTTATTTTCAGCATATATCTTTTCAGATTTATTTTTCAAAAGAGATTATAGTTCTATGATCTTTATTTTTGCTATTTTCATAATTGAGCACTTCATTGTTTGAAGGGTAGAGGGTACATTCTGTTTCTTTGGTACCAATAATTGTTACCATTGAGCAGGCCCTATGTAATGCATTTTGCAACATTCTCTCATTTACTTCTCTCAAAAATCCTGTAAAATGGAAATGATAAAAATGTAAGGCTTTAAGAGCACTGAGTAACTTGTCTAGGATCATGGAGTAGTTAGTAGCAAAGCTGCAGCTGGAGCTCAAAACTCTGACTCTAAAGCTCATGCTCTTAACCACTGCACAGTATATCTGCTCTTTCAGTCAGAAAATAAATGAATAATGGAAACCAAATTATTTCTTCCTTAAAATTCTCCTTGTGGTTTAGGTGCAGAACTAACATGACCCCCTCCACAGAGTCTTTGCTGATAACTGCCCCTCTCCCTGTGCTTCCCATTCTTCCTCCAGTTGAAGGAAACCTAATGTTTTATACCCTTACATCTTTCTGAATTCTGTAGCACTTTGGATCAGAGACCATCAGTCCTTCATTTGGTATCTCCCTGAAGCACCTAGTACAAAATCTTGCATGTAGAGTTGGTGCTTGATCTTGTATAAGTAAAGAATGAATTATTTCCTTGTCTTTAGCAATCCAAGAGGCTTGGATAGTTCTGTGCTGCGCCTGCTTTTGTGCTTTAAATAAAGTAAAATGAAATAGTTATGAGCAGATACTCTTTTGTGTCTTTGTATTTGAAATCTGCTATCAAAGCATATGGTTGGGTTTTGTTGTTAATCCAGACTGACAGTCTCTGCTTTTTAATTGGATGGTTTAGTCCATTTACATTTGATGTAATTATTGATATGGCTGGATTTGACTACCATTTTGCTGTTTTCTATTTGTCTTGCTGGGTTTTTTTGTTTGTTTCTCTGTTTTTTCTTTATTGCAAGTTATAAACCTTACAATATTGTTGAGTAATTTCTGCTGTAGGCAGTCTTAACCTTTTTTAAAGTAGCTTTTTGTTTTACTCACTTATTTAACATTTTCAGTGCTCTTTACATCTGAGAGTTACCATCTAAGTGTCAATTCCTTTTAGCTTTCAGAATTTTTGTTAGCATGCATTGTAGTGCAGGTCTGCTAGTGATGAATTCTTTCAGCCATTGTGTTTCAAAATATCTTTATTTCATCTTCATTTTTGAACTTTTGCTGGTTAGAGAATTATACTGGTAGACGAAAAATATTTTTTGTTTCAGCATTTGAAGATGTTCCGTTGTCTTCTGGCCTCCATTATTTCTGTTCAGAAATTGGTTGTAGTTAGTATCAGTGCACTATATGTAATATATATCTATGTATAGATATATATATATATATATTTTTTCCCTCACTGCCTTCAAGATTTTTCTCTTTTCTTTACATTAGCAGTTTGACTATGATTTGCCTCGCAATTTTTTTTTTTTTTTTTTTTTTTAGTTATCCTGGTTGGCATCTATTGAGCTTCTTGGATCTGTAAGTTGATGTCTTTCTACAGTTTTGGGCCATTGTTTTTTTCAGATTTTTTTTTTTTTTTTTTAGATGGAGTTTTGCTCTTGTTTCCCAGGCTGGAGTGCAATGGCGTGATCTCAACTCACTGCAACCTCTGCCTTCCGAGTTCAAGCGATTCTCCTGCCTCAGCCTCCCAAGTAGCTGGGATTACAGGTGCATGCCACCATGCCCAGCTAATTTTTGTATTTGTAGTAGAGACAGGGTTTCACCACATTGGCCAGGATGATTTCGATCTCTTGATCTTGTGATCCACCTGCCTCAGCCTCCCACAGTGCTGGGATTACAGGTGTGAGCCACGGTGCCTGGCCTCAGATATTTTTTGTGACCTATTTTCTGTCTCCAGTTACATGTCATTACACTGCTAGATACTGTAACAATTATCTGGGCTCCATTTTTTTTTTTTCTTTCAATATTTTCTTCAGATTGGATAGTTTCTGTTGATTTAACTTCAAGTTCACTGACTCTTTTTCTGCCATCTTTTGCTATTAAAATATACAGTGAACTTTTTACTTCATTTATTTCTTGTCAGATCTGGAATTTCCATCTTTTTTTTTAAATTTAATGAAACATTTTTACAGTGGTTAGATACATATAATGTAAAACTCATCGTCTTACCTATTAAAATGTATAGCTCAGTGATACTAAGCACATTCATACTGCTGTGCAACCATCACCACCATCCATCTCCACAAAGCTTTTTCATCCTGCAAAACTGAAATTCTATATATTTGGCTGTTGTTATTAGTTTCTGTTTCTCTATTGATCTTGTCTTTATTCCTTATTCAGATATTTTCCTTTAAGTGCCATAAAGTTACTCTCTGCTAAATTGCATCACTGGGTTATCTTGGTGTTGGTTTCTATAGATTGCTTTTTTCTTGAGTATGGGTCACATTTTCTTGTTTCTTAGCATGACTAGTGATTTTTGATTGAACACTGGACATTATGAATGATGTAGAGATTCTAGATTCTGTTATGATCTTCAGAAGGGTATTTTTTTTCCTTGGCATATAGTTAGTATGGCAAGATTTAAGCTCAGCTCTAAACTCCTATCTCCACTGCATTAGCCGTAGTTGAAATCTCCATGCAGTTCTTTCAATTTCCAGTTGTTACTTTGTGCTGGCCCCCTTGGGTTCTCCAGCCAAGGATCTGAACATATATTTAGTTGCCGATTTGGGAGTTTCACCCCCTATGTGGCTCCCTCCCTTTCAAGGTTTCGTCTGAACTTTCTGGCTGCCCTTCCAGCCCTGAACTTTGTCCCTGTCACTCTGAACCATGCCTTATAGGGATTGGCATGTATTCTTAGGCAAAAAGCTACAGATATATAAATCTCACCAAGTACAGTTCTCTTTCAAGGGTAGCCTCTCTTTCAATTTCTACCTGCTTTTGATCATTCTCTTAGTGCCTTCAAATAATTTAAAATATGTTGTCCAAAGTTTATATTTGTTGTCTGTGGAAGGGTGATGTGACACTGCTACTCTGTCACTGTTGGAAGCCAGATGCCAAGCAGATACCTTTTGGGGCCTATGTTCAGATGCTTCCCTTGTTCTCAGCCTTGTGCAAACCTGGGCTGTGGAGGAAATAGGGCTTCTTCTCAGGGAGTTCCATTTTCAGCTGAGGAGCAGAGAGGGCACAGGGAACCCTGTGGGAGTATCTTAGTCAGCTCGGACTGCTGTAACAAAATGCCACAGATGAGTAGCATAAACAATAGAAATTTATTTCTCACAGTTCTGGAAGCGAGAAGTCCAATATCAAGGTGCCAGCAGGGTTGATTTCTGGTGAGGCCTCTCTCTTTGGCTTGCAGACAGCTGCCTTCTCATTGTGTCCTCACATGAACTTTTTTCCTGTGTGCTTGTGCTCCTAGTGTCTCCTCCTCTTATAAGGATTCTGGTCCTATTGGATCAGGCCTCATCCTTATGGCCACATTTAACCTTAATTATATCCATGAAGGCCCTGTCTCTAAATATAGTCACACTGAGGGTTAGGGCTTCAACCTGAATTTGAGGGTAGGGGATACAGTTTTGCCCATAACAGAGATTAATCTAGCTTCTAGTCTCAGGATTTTGTGAGGGAGGTAGGGGAGACAGAGTTGTGTTGTACCAATGGCATCAGGACGTGTTTAATCAGTCACCATGTAAATGCAGAATGTTCCAGGCATAGCATGAAGGGCTAAGGATTCAGTTATGGATAAGACTGGCCCCCATCCCTGCCCTCATGGAACTCACAGCCTAGGGGGAGAAAAAGATGTATAGACATGACATTGCAGAGTGATAAAGTAGGGGACATTCAGGAAGAGGTGCCCAAATAAAGGTTAGGGGTCAGGAGAGGCTTTTTCAAGAAAATGTCTGTCTTTCTTTCTTTCTTTTTTTTTTTTTTTTTTGAGACAGAGTTTCGCTCTTGTTGCCCAGGCTAGAGTGCAATGGCACGATCTTGGCTCACTGCAACCTCCGCCTCCTGGGTTCAAGCGATTCTACTGCCTCAGCCTCTTGAGTAGCTGGGATTACAGGCATGTGCAACCATGCTCAGCTAATTTTGTATTTTTAGTAGAGATGGGGTTTCACCGTGTTGGTCAGGTTGGTCTCGAACTCCTGACCTCAGGTGATCCGCCCGCCTCGGCCTTCACAGTGTTGGGATTACAGGCGTGAGCCACTGCGCCTGGCCTATAAAATGTCTTTCTAAATTAAAATGCTTCCATGGAAGGATAGCGTGACCAAGCTACTCTGTCACTGTTGGAAGCCAGATGCCAAGCAAAAAGCTTTCGGGGCTTAGGATGAGTGAGGCGTCAGCTGTGAAAGAAAAGAAAATCAAGCAGAGGCAATGGTAAATGTGAGAGGCTCCCGGGTTGAGCAGGGCACGCCAGAAGAACAGAAAGTCGATGAGGAGAGGTAGAGCTGGGAGAATTGGGGAAGTGGAGTGGTGAGGGATAAGGCCAGAGAGGTAGGCTGTTGGATTGTAACTGCCTATCCCTCTAGAGAGTAAACTCCTTTTTTCTGTTCTGTTTTTTGCTTGTTCTTTTAAAATTTTTATTTATTTTTTTATCTTTTATCTTTTTTCTTTTGAGAGTAAACTCCTTAAAGACAATGAATAAGTCTCCTTCAGCTTGGTGTCCTCTGCCTGGCAGAGAAGCTGTGTAGTAAATGTTTACAGGTGCCCTTTGTTAGGATTTATGGGGTGAGGTGGAAAGGTTGGGCGTGCAGGTGATCTCACCTCCTTGGTGAGGTAGGCAAGGGCTTGGAGGTTGCTGACCATCTCTGGCTGTACCTTGTCCCTGTGTCCTGGGTCACGTGGTGTTTTGTTGTTGTCAGGCCTGGACAGCGAGTCTGCCTCCAGCAGCATCCGCTTCAGCAAGGCCTGCCTGAAGAACGTCTTCTCGGTCCTGCTCATCTTCATCTACCTGCTGCTCATGGCTGTGGCCGTCTTCCTGGTCTACCAGACCATCACAGACTTTCGTGAGAAACTCAAGCACCCTGTCATGTCTGTGTCTTACAAGGAAGTGGATCGCTATGATGCCCCAGGTAGAGCCTGCCCCTGGGCCAGGCATCAGGGCCCCAGATCTAGGGTGTCGGCTGGCAGATACTCCCTGAGCTGCCATTGTATTTGTGGCACTATGGGCAGGGCAGAGGAGTCCAACCAAGCATAGTCTAGGTATAGTGTCTACACCCAAAGAGCTGCTATTGGGAGTGTGGTACATGCTGAGGAGAGAAATGAACAGAGCCTAGAGTAGCTATTGCAGGCTACTAGAGGGGTCAGGGAAAGTTTGGCAGAGAGGTAGGATTTGAGCTGGGCCTTGAAAAGCACATAGATGGGAAGAGAGTGTCTTTGGGATGGGGATCAGCAGAGCGAAGGGGTGTCTAGGGAGGCAGAGGGCTTCTCTGGAGAGGATGAGACTAACTTGGCTGGGGCCAGAGGGCAGGGATGAGGAGAAGCAGGAGTCAAGGCTGGACTGTGGGGTGGGGAGGGTGATAGGGGAGGTGAGACCATTCAAGGTAGACAGGAACCCTGCCTGGAGAGGGACTCCCAGGCCACACTGGGTATACCTGTCCCACTGGGGTGTCTGGTCCCTGAGTGGGAGTCCGCTCTGCTACAGAGCAGGCTGTCTGCTCTGGGCTACAGGCTGGCACTGGATGCTCTGGGGGCTGTAGAGTAAATGAGGAGGCATGAGCTGTGTGACTTTGGCCCTGTCTACCCAGTGTGTGCCACCTGCTCTGTCCACAGATGCCCCTGAGTGACCTGCGGGAGGGCCTGCTCACATGGCAGAGTCAGAGTCCAGGTGCCCTCTCTCTGGGGCTTCCTGCCAGCCTCCAGGAGAGTCAGTTGTGCTGGTCATGGCTCCTCTGCCCATCTCTTCCTGTCTTGTGTTTGTCCCTCTTCTCTGTGTGTCTGCTTGAGTCTTCTTTATCTGTAGGTTTTACTTTCTCTGTGTGGTCTCTTAGTCTCTCTGAAGTCTGTCTCTGATACCGTGTGCTGCCGTCTCAGCATTGCTGCCCTTGAGGCTGGACAGCTACTGTCCGTAGAGGTGCCTGGGCTGGGAAGAGGGAGGGACTCTTGGGATGTGACTCGCACACTTGGGGCTCCCAGTCTAAGAGACAAAATGAGTTCTGAGGAATTCCACAGCTTAGAGCCTCCCAGCGATTCTGCAGGTGGGTGTTGGCCCAGAGGGATGGCACAGCGGGGCTGAGTCAAGAGACACTCCCTCGGAGGGTGTGGAACAAGGCTCTGAGGGGGACCGGGTTTTGATGTGGGCATCAGGGTGGCTGGATCCCAGGTTGGCCAGGGGCTTACTGAGGAGGGGCTTGTGCCCTCTGCTAGAGCGGGGCTTTCTGATGCCAGGGGATGTGGCTTCTCACCCTCTGCAACCCTTTTCTTCTCCCTTCCCTGCAGTCATCCAGGAAGTGCAGAACATAGGTTGTTGGTAGATGTGAGATGATTTCAGGGATGTGGTCAGGACTGTGATTTCTGACACTTGCTTTTCCTGTTTGTGCCCCCAGGTATTGCCCTGTATCCCGGTCAGGCCCAGTTGCTCAGCTGTAAGCACCATTATGAGGTCATTCCTCCTCTGACAAGCCCTGGCCAGCCGGGTGACATGAATTGTACCACCCAGAGGATCAACTACACGGACCCCTTCTCCAATCAGACTGTGGTAATTCCTGTCTGCCTGAGCTGGGTCTGGGCAGCTGCTCCGTTAGCCCCACACCCCTTCTTCCACTCACTCAGTGTGGGGCCTCGGTCCCCAAGCAGACATGCGGCTGTGCCACGTGGACACTTGGCTGTGGTTGGCTCGTTTGCATTCAGGGAGGACAGTGAGGCCTCCAGCCTTTGCTGAGTAATGCTCAGGGATTCCTGACAGTGCGGTGAGACCCTGTCCCCGATGGAAGAATGACAGGGCTAAAGGGTGGGGCTGGTGGGATATAGCGAAGTGGGTCCCATACCTGACCGCTTGACAGAATTGCCAGGATACTTTTTGAAAATACAAATTTCCAGGTTCCATGTGAAGCCAACCGAATTATAATTCCTTAGGTGGGGCCTGGGAATCCATAGTTTGAAATAAATATGCCAGCGTAAAGGAGTGCTGGTCTGGGGACAATGACTCCTGGGCCCTGGGCTGGCCGTATTGTCATATACAACAGCACGGCTGGGAAGGATGACTAAGGGATGGGGTTCGGAGTGCCCTGGAGGAGTGGCACTGCACAGGGTTTCAAAGGCAGGGTAGGCGTTTTTGATTTACATCTCATTTCCTTGCTTCAGAAAGGATTGAAAGGGGCTACAATAAAGTTTTCCAGATGAAATTGGGAAGGAAAGGTTTTCTAGGCAGAGGAAATTGCACCATGACCTAAAGGGAAGAGACGACATGTTGTACTTGCGCCTCTGGGCACAACTGCAGTTGGTGGCGAGATGTTTCATAGGGTCAGGAGCGCTGGAAGACTAATGGGTGATGAAGCTGTGGACAGAGTAATGGCCAGATGAGAAAAGAACATGCATCGTGCTGTAGAGCCTCACTTGCTCCCTTGGGTAACAGGGAACTGTTAGTGGGTTTTAAGATGAAAGAATCACACTAATATTTTTTCGTTAGTATGTGTACGCTAGGCCCCCTCCTAAAATTCTGCTGAAATGATTCTGTAAGGAACGAGCTAAAACGGACTAGAACATTAATAATAGCTTTGCACATAAGGAAAGGATATCACCAGTGGACCAGACATTTTGAGGAACTGGTATAAAGTATGAAAAAGAGCTTGGGCCAGATTGGTGGAGCAAAGAAATTAGAGAAAACCCTAACCCAAAAGAGATGCAGGAGAGACCTGCTGGAGAGGTACAAGCTTTCCTGCCAAACCCCCAGCTTGGAATCAGCGCTGTTAGAAAGCAGGGTAGTCATTACTGGACTGCCTGTTGGCTGGGCCAGACACACCCTGTACCCTCCCCAGGTATGCAGAGCCGCTGGGGATGGTTGCTTCTGGGTAAAAGACCCTGGAACCATTCTCTACAGAAGCTAAGGGAAGATTCTTTGCTTAGGCATAGGAAACAGAGCAGACTTCTACAATGGAAAAGGAGAGAGAACTAAAGGAAAGGACTCTTCCCAGAGTAAAACACACTGGAATACTCAGTGTGCTTCCACAGAGCATACTTAGCTTTCCCATGCAAGGGAGAGGCCTATTAGAGAAACAGAAATTTACTACTTTGGAAGAAATCAAAACCCAGACCTATACTAGTCAACCTAATCCTTCATTCATAAATAAGAATGGAGAATTAATGGTCACTAGACATTTGCATGAAACCAATGACAGAAAAAGACCAAGATGGACAAATAGAATGGACTCTAGAATAGGGAAATGGAAGCTAATTAAAACAAAAAGGAAAACAACTTTTAAACAATTCCAATGTGGAGTTATATGTATAATAGAAGCTCTCTGTCTGGATTCCCATCTCCCTTCATCCCTCTGTAAAACACGCTAATGAACACTCGTGGCTGCTTCCGGCCCACCAAGTGCCTGTTCTCTGGATGCCCTCTTCTCCTCCTGCAGTTGAAGGGTACGCTTACAAGGAGTTAGTGAGGGTCAATTCCAAACCCGTGTAGGCCAGTTGCACTTGTTACAATAGTTACATGATTCGACTAAATAGTGTAAAAACCCTTGAAATAGGGGCACAAAGAGAGAGTTGTTTTTATGGAAATGAAGTTGAATGCAGCTACTAGCCCCCGGCTCTGAGTGATGGTTCGTCTCCTCCATCAATTCCTTGAAGTCCACAAGCTATAAACTAACAGAGAAGTTATCTCCTCCCTATCCACCAAGTTTCCTACCCAAACCAGCGTATAGCAGTGGAGGAAGAACACGATGAGAGCAGTAGAGCTCCCGTTTGGAAAAGGACGAAGGGGAAGGGCCCGCAGCTCTGCTCTGCAGCAGTGCTGGAACCCTGCGGGGTGGGACCGGTGAGAACGCCTTCTTGGCGTGAAATAAGCTCCTTGGTTTGAACCTGTTGCTGCCCTCAGAAAGAGACTCCTATGTGCTCTGGCCTTGTCCCTGGAACTTCTGCCTTGGTGGTAATGCTCTGTGGCCATATCTGAAGTGGATATTAGAAAATACGCCCTCCCTGGTGGCTGCACAGCTTGTGCCACTCACTTCCTGATTGTGTGAGCGGCTTTAGGGCTAAACAATCACAAACTGGGAGGGTGGCTTCTTACCCGCCTCCTCCTCCCATTGCCTTTGTTTGCAGTGAGATTTCAGAAACGTGTAGGCTTCTGGCTGTTCGCATCTAATCAAGTCCATGTGAAAGTGACCCTAGTGGAGGGTCTCATCCTGTTATATTTGTAACATCTTTGGAATTTTGTGATTTTCTGGTGCTTTCTTTCATGCTCTCAATTTAATGGTAGTTATTTTTTATCAAATGCTCTGTCTGGCACAATAAGGTTTGCCACCTTTCCAGCCTGCGGGATCCTTATCTATTTCCTTACTGCCCGCCATTTTCCCACCGCCCAAATGTTTGGCTGATGCCTCATTTTTAGATTTTTTTGCAACCATGAAACATTCCAGTGTCAGTTAACAAATTGTGTATTAGTCAGAGTATAAGCTAAGCTACCGAATAAAAACAAAACCTGCAAATACGGTGGCTGAGATGAGGGAGAAGTCTCCTCCTCTCTTTGAGAACAGTCCTGGCATGCAGGCTGTGTGGCATAGTGGCCAGTGCTGCCTCATAGGATGGTCCAGCCATGACTTTTGTCTTGTCACTGTGCTGTCCCCTGGGCATTGTTCTGGTCCATGTGGGCAGTGTGTGTGTGTGTGTGTGTGTGTGTGTGTGCGTGTGCACATGCCCACGCCTGGGAAGGTGAGAAGTGGAGGGCAAGCAGTTCCCTTTTCAGGAAATGGCATGGAGTTGAATGAGTCTCCTTTTCTTCCACACATTAGGAACTTCATCACATGGCTACATTTGAGGGCAGAGATGAGGCTCCAGCAGGGGGAGTGGATTCTGCTGAAACCTGGGTTGGGAAAGCTGTTCTAGTACTAAAGGAAGAAATGGATAATAGAAACCAGGGACAGTGCTCTCTGTTGCATACTTAAAACAAAATGGCACAGAAAGGTTGAAAAATAAGTAAGATGGACAAAGCTGTCTTTGGAAAATGCAACGAAGACCAGAAGTGGCAATATTAATAGTCAGTCTGGAATTCCATATGAGTTGATGTAAAAGACATTTTTTTCTAAAGTTAATCTACAAATTCAGTTTCCATCACAGTTAAAAGTCCCAGTGGATTTTTTTGTGGAACTAAGCAAGCTAGTTTTAAAGCGTACTTAGGGGAACACGTGTTCAAAAATAACCAAGACAAGTTTGGGGATGGGGAAGACTAGTGGGGAGGGCACCGCCCCAGATCTGGGAACAGTGGAAAACCACAGGAATCAAAGCAGCATAGTACTGGACAGAGACAGACAAATGTGTGGGCTCTGCTAGGGCCAGGAGCAGACACAGATGTTGGTTCTATATTGAATTTAGTATAGGATAAAGCAGGGAGGGGAAGAGGCTTTAAAACCTGTCTCTATGCATTGTTTGGGAAGTAGGAGTTAGAGCCCTATTTCACACTATATGCAGAGCTTAAAGCCAGATATATAAAGTATGTAAATGTAAAAAAGGTTAAAAAATGCTATAAAGAAATAGAGGAGAATATTGGCATAATTTTGGCTTTCGTCAGCAAGCAAAACCCAAAGCTATAAAGAAAAGGTTTCTTTATGGTTTATAGGTTTATAAGTTTCCCTATAGTGCCTTCCCTACCAGTCTTCCCCATCCCCAAACTTGTCTTGGTTATTTTTGAACACGTGTTCTTCTAAGTATGCTTTAGAACTAGCTTGCTTAGTTCCACAAAAAAAATTCATTGGGACTTTTAACTGTGATGGAAACTGAATTTATAGATTAACTTTAGAAAAAAAGGTTCATAGGTTTCACTACATTAAATTTAAAGTTTCCATAGGACAAGTGACATTGGAAACAAAGTTGAAAGAAAAATGGCAGACTGGAAGAAAAGATTGGCACACGTAACAGATGAAAGTGAACATCCTTGCTAAATTAAGGGCTTCCATAACTCAAACAACCAATGAGAAAAGTGGACAGAGAATGAGCTGCATTCAGCTCTGGTTGGGCATCGTGTGGGGGAAGCTCCCCAGGAATGAGCATGAGTCCCAGCCCGGGCCTGTTCTCGCCTGAACAGGAGGGTCTGGCTAGTGGTCCCTTTGGAGACCACTGGGCAAGGAGCTATGGGCTTTCCAGTCAGTGCTTCTGCCCTCAGACCCAGAGACCTCTGTGTGCTTTCCCAGGACTGAGACTCTGTCCTTTGTCTCTCTGCAGAAATCTGCCCTGATTGTCCAGGGGCCCCGGGAAGTGAAAAAGCGGGAGCTGGTCTTCCTCCAGTTCCGCCTGAACAACAGTAGTGAGGACTTCAGCGCCATTGATTACCTCCTCTTCTCTTCTTTCCAGGAGTTCCTGCAAAGGTGGCCTTTTAGAGTTCACAGTGGGCTTACTGTCTACTTTTGATCTCATTCCAGCCATGTACATCCCTGGGCTAGAGATGGAGGGCTGAGGGCAGGGAAGGGAAGGGACATTCCCCGATGACTCATTGGCCCAGGAAGGGACCTCATGAGCTCGGCTGGTCCACTCAACGTCTTATCACAAAGTTAAGCGAAGCTGGTGTGGAGGAGCACGCTGGCTGTCCATGCACATAGTGCTGACTGGTTCTGGAGAGATCGTTTGGTCTCGCCATTGCCTGGGGCTGCTGAGGAGTAGGGGAAGTTGCCTTTGATTTGTAAGTCCTCTTGAGGGCAAGTTCTTGTGTGGTTCCTTGGTTCCAGTCCCCACCCCTCCAGTGTGCACAGGACCCACGTCTTGCCCCTAGGGCTCAGTGTGTGTTTGCCTGAAATACAGTTGGCCCTTGAACAACTTGGGGTTTGGGGTGACCAAACTTAACCACTCCTGCCTGTGCAGCCAAAAATTTGTGGATAACTTTTGACTCCCCCAAAACTTAATTACTAACAGCCTACTATTGACAGAAACCTTACCAATAACATAAACCACACATATTTTGTGGTTATATATATCATAGACTATATTCTTATAAAGTAAACTAGAGAAAAGAAAATGTTATTAAGAAAATCATGGCCAGGTGTGGTGGCTCACACCTGTAATCCTAGCACTTTGGGAGGCCGAGGTGGGCGGATCACAGGGTCAGGAGATTGAGACCATCCTGGCTAACATGGTGAAACCCCATCTCTACTAAAAATACAAAAAATTAGCCGGGTGTGGTAGCATGCACCCGTAGTCCCAGCTACTCAGGAGGCTGAGGCAGGAGAATTGATTGAACCCAGGAGGCGGAGGTTGCAGTGAGCCTAGATTGTGCCACTGCACTCCAGCCTGGGCAACAGAGCGAGACTCCGTCTCAAAAAAAAAAAAAAAGGAAGAGAAAATATACTTACTCTTCATTAAGTGGAAGTGATCATTGTAAAGGCCTTAATCCTCGTCGCCTTCATGTTGAGTAGGCTGAGGAGGACGGGGATTGGTCTTGCTGTCTCAGGAGTGGCGGAGGCGGAAGAAAATACGTGTGTGAATGGACCCGCCCAGCTCAAACCTGTGTTGTTTAAGGGTCTACTGCATCTCTAGTATGATGATGGAAGCTCCGCCACCTCTCTTAGTCTTTGATTTACAGGGATGAATGTCCCCTGACCATCAGAAAGTTCCTGTCTGCTCCACACACACTGCGTTGGGGTCACACCGTGGAGCCTAGAGGGCAGGAGAATTTTCTTCATGTGCCTGAGCTGAGAGAGACTCAGTTCCAGGTCCGGCTGACCACAGAGGCTCCATTCAGAGCAAGCGGGGAGGCAGCTACCGGGGCAGCGAGGCTGCTCCCTAGTGGACGTGCAGCGAGCTGCCTCCATTCCACACCACTACTGCTTTGTTCTTCCACCCCAGAGCCTCTGCCTTAGCATTTTTCCCCCTTTCTGCCACCTAGAATTCCTCCCTTCCCTGCTTCAAGCTGGCCATCTTGCCTTCCTCCTGGAAGGCTTCCCCCGGGATCCCCCCCGACTCCACACTCCTTTTGTGAGCTTCCTCAGGACGCTGCTGCAGTTTTTACTTGTTTTTACGTTCGCTTTGATTTTGCTGCATCTGCACTGTCTTGGGGCTGATGCTGTAGGTGTCCCACCTGGCTGAGAGCTCCCCAAGGAACCCTCTTCCCCTCTTTGGGCTTTCCAGAGGGAGCTGACAGGCCAGTGAGGGCTTCCTCAGGCTCTGCTCAAGTCCAGAGTTCTCTGGGGAGCTGCGAGCGCCGTGTTCTGAGGAGCTTCTGCCAACTTCATTGCCGACAGCTTTGGTAGCAGTAGATAGGAATGATGGGAGGAGGGAGGAGGATTTCTCCCACTGGGAGCTTCAGGGATCATGTTCCTGCCTTGAGGCCAGTGACAACTCCCCCTCCATTTGGAAACGAAATGGAGAGAAAACTGGGATGGGCCTTGCTTTTGCTGGTGACTGACAGCCCTGCTGAGGCAACCACAGTTTGGAGAGGAGGCAGGGAGTGGGCAGCATCCTGGTTGTGCCAGCAAGGAAACCAGCTTGCAGTGGGGGCTCCGACTCCTGCTGCCAGACCTGGATTGACGTGCATCTTCCTTCTCCTTCCTTCCTCCAAGCCCAAACAGGGTAGGCTTCATGCAGGCCTGTGAGAGTGCCTATTCCAGCTGGAAGTTCTCTGGGGGCTTCCGCACCTGGGTCAAGATGTCACTGGTGAAGACCAAGGAGGAGGATGGGCGGGAAGCAGTGGAGTTCCGGCAGGAGGTAGGTGGCTCTGGGTTTGCTCGAAACTGCTGGTGACTTTTCCACATTCAAGTCTGAGGTGGAGGGAAGCTTTGCAGAGAAGGGTCCTTTGAGCAGGGCCTTAAGGGTGAGTAGGCCTTGGTCAAGATGAGAAGGGACCCCCATGGAGGGCTTCATACGCTGTGCCAGAGAGTCTGTGTGTGCTTCTGCAGACAGCGCACATACCGGCCAGTCCTCACAGAATGCATGTGTGGGGCAGAGATCACTGCGGCTTGCAGAGAGGTCAGTAACTCGTCCAGTCGTGTCTGATGTCCTGTATCTAGCAGCACTGTGAGGGGCTGGCAGTGGCATAGCAGATTGATTATTTGCAGGGAAGAGAGACTAGACACAGTAGTCCCAAGTGTGCATGTTGATCCTTTTCCTAAGGTCCTCTTCAGCTCTCATGGGTGTCACAGCAAGAGATGCCAGCTGTATCTCCTGGCTGCTAGGCCAGTGGGCTGAAAGCTTTTTGTTCATTTTTGCCATTAGTAAAGACTTTTTGAGCATATACTCCATATACATACAACTTTGCAGGTGATATAACATACTATTATTGTCCTAATGTTATATACATTTTAAACATTCAAAAACAGAAATGTTAAAAGGATGAGATAAAAATAAATACTAAAAAAGCTAGTCTTTTCCTCCTGTATCCCAGTGGCTCATGATGCTCATTTGGAGCAGAAGGACACACTCCAGCCAACTAGGCTGTCACTGGCCAGAAGTCAGGCAGGAGGGGACTGTCTTGGATTAGTGGTAAACAGGGTCCTTTCATGAGCCCTAGCTCCTCAAACTAGTCCAGGCTGGATACTTGGAAGAGGCTCAAAGCCAGTTTTCTTCGAGGAAGCAAGGCTATTTTTCCTGCCTTGGGAAGTGGCAATCCCTCCCGGTGATTGGACCTTACAGTATTCCTGTTTTGTAAGATAACTGTTATCTCCCAGATTTTTACATCCAAATTTGCTCCAAGAAATTCAAGTCCTTTCTTATCTGGCCCCACAACAGCTCTGAGGAAGGAGACTGTGTTCACTTACCTAAGTTCAACCCCACCTACCCTGGCTCTTCTGGTAGCTCCCACTGTGATTTGAAACCAAAGGGTGAAAACCCCAGTGAACCTTTACATTTAAGAAATTTTAGTGTCTTTTATTACTGTCTAAATTGGAAGTCTTTTGTTGGTGTTATGAGCTCCTTTGAACACAACTAACTAATGTGTTTTAAAATCACATTTTAGAGTTTAGAATGCTCTCACATAGGCATGCCCCCGTACTGTAGTGACGTAGGCATTTTGTTCACCTTTGCGGGTGGCAAAGCTGAGGCTCAGCTTCGATGATGGATCCGAGCCTCTGGGTGGAGCTGGTTTCTGCCTTTGCTACCTGTCTGCTCTCCGTTACGCCACACAGCCTCTTTAGTAATTGACTACCAGATCTCACCAAGCACCTCTACTCAGTATTTACAGGGAATGCTCAGCTGTGTGGATCTATGCGGCTGTGCTTTGTCCCTGTAAACTTGAAGGGTTGAAACAAGGGTTGAAAGTTCAAACAAATACTTGGTCTGAAAACCAAGTATTTTGAAATTTGGGATTTTTATTGCTTTTAATTGTGAGTCTTACATGGTAGTTTGAATATGGTTTATTTTTTATTTTTTTTTGGAGACAGAGTCTTGCTCTGTCCCCCAGGCTGGAGTGCAGTGGCCCGATTTTGGCTTACTGCAACCTCTGCCTCCCAGGTTCAAGCGATTCTCTTGTCTCAGTGTCCTGAGTAGCTGGGATTACAGGCGCCCACCAATACGCCCCGCTAATTTTTGTATTTTCAGTAGAGACGGGGCTTAACCATGTTGGCCAGGCTGGTCTCAAACTTCTGACCTCAGGTGATCTGCCTGGCTCAGCCTCCCAAAGTGTTGGGATTACAGACATGAGCCAACATGCCTGGCCTGAATATGGTTTAATTGTGAGTACAGATACCTAGTGACAAATTTCAGTGACAATCCCAAACACCTATTGTACATCACAGATCCCATTTCCCCAGAGAACTGTGGAAACCAAGGTAAAGCCTTGGCTCTGCTACCAGTGTCAGGATCTTGTATATATGAGGTTTTTGCCACTCTGTCTCCAAAAGATAGTGTGAGGAGAACCACAGTCTATGATCCCCTGCCTACTCTCTCTCCTTTCCCTGGACACAGGCGAGGAAAGGGCACACAGAGGTGGTAACACTGCTTTCTCTCCTCCATATCTAGACAAGTGTGGTTAACTACATTGACCAGAGGCCAGCTGCTGAAAAAAGTGCTCAGTTGTTTTTTGTGGTCTTTGAATGGAAAGATCCTTTCATCCAGAAAGTCCAAGATGTGAGTATTATTTAAGATTATGATAGCAAAACTCCTGCCCTGAAGCATTTTGGCTCATTCTTGTAGACTGATAAGTCTACCTACCTGTCCTCATCTTTTTTTCATAGCACAAATGGCTTGTAATTTATATGTATGGCATCAGCGTTACGTATTCTTTGTGTTTGGTCTTCATCACTAGACTTTCTCTGTAAAGGAGGGGGACTTTAATTTTGCTCATCATAGTTTATCTGGGATATAGTGGAGTGCTTAGCGCAGAGTAGCTGCTTAGTAGTAATGTTCATTGAATAAATTGAGTAGAAAGCATTAAGTTGCTACTATACAGGTTACTGCAGTTGCAAGTTATTCTTTTTCTTAATGGTTCTCTGTAGGATAAATACTACTTGTAGTAAGAACAAAATGGTACAAATAATTAACAAAGCATTAATTAATGCCATATTTTTAAAAAATTGATAAATGTACATATTTATGTGGTACATGTAATATTTTGATAGATGCATACAAAGTCTAATGATCAAAAATCAGGGTAGTTGTGTTACCCATCTTCTCAAACATTTTTAATTTCCTTGCATTGGGAACATTCTTCTAGCTATTTTGAAATATGTAATACATTCTTGTTAACTATAATTGCTCTACTGTACTATCATGTCATCTATCTTACTGTATTTTTGCACCTATTAACCAATTTCTCCTCATCTCTGCTTCCCCCAACCCCTCCCAGCCTCTGGTAACCACCATTTTACTCACTACCTCCATGGGACTCACTTTTTTTTAGCTCCCACATGAGTGAGAACGTGTGATATTTGTTTTTCTGTGCCTGGCTTATTTCACGTAACATAATGTTCTCCAGTTTCGTTCGTGTTGCTGCAAATGACAGGATTTCATTATTTAATGACTGAATAATATTCCATTGTGTATATATACCACATTTTCCTTATCCATTCATCCTAAGTGTTGATGGACACTTGAGTTGATTCCATATCTTGGCTGTTGTGAATAGTGCTACAGTAAACATGGGAGTGTGGACATCTCTTTGATACACTGATTTTCTTTCTTTTTTTTTTTCTTTTCTTTTTTGATTTCCTTTCTTTTGGATATGCACCCAGCAATGAGATTGCTGGATCATATGGTAGTTCTAGTTTTAGCTTTTTGAGGAACCTCCATACTGTTTTTTCATAGTGACTTTAATAATGTAAATTATTACATTAATCATAGTGTAAATTATTACATTAGTCATAATGTAAATTATTACATTCCTACCAACAGTATACAAGCATTCCCCTTTTTCCACATCTTCACCATCATCTGTTACTTACTGTCTTTTTGCTAGTGGTCATTTTAACTGAGGGGAGGTGATATAACCTTATTTTGGATTTGGTTTGCATTTCCCTGATTGATTAGTATTGTTGAGCATATTTTCATATGCCTTTTGGCCATTTGAATGTCATCTTTTGGGATAAATGGCTATTCAGATCTCTTGCCCATTTTAAAATTGGATTATTTGGCTTTTTTTTGCTGTTGAGTTGTTTGAGTTCCTTATATATTCTGGTTACTAATCCCTTGTTGGATGCATAGTTTGCAAATAATTTCTCTCGTTCTGTAGGTTGTCTCTTAACTTTGTTGATTGTTTCCTTTGTTGCACAGAAGCTTCTTAGCTTAATGTAATCCCATTTTTCGGTTTTTGCCGTTGTTGCCTGTGCTTTTGAGGTCTTCCCAAAAACATCTTTCTCCAGACCAATGTCCTAAAGTATCATTCCAGTGTTTTCTTCAAGTTTTATAATTTCAAGTCTTAGATTTGAGTCTTTAATCCATTTTGAGTGGATTTTTTAATATAGTAAGAAATAGGGTCTAGTTTCATTCTTCTGCATATGGATATCCAATTTTCCCAGCACCATTTATTGAAGAGACTGTCCTTTCCCAATTGTATTTTCTTGGTGCCTGTGTCAAAAATGAGTTGGCTGCATATACATGGATTTATTTCTAGATTCTGTGTTCTGTTCCATTGGTCTTATGTGTCTGTTTTTATGCCAATACCATGCTGCCTTGTTTACTATAACTTTGTAGTGTATTTTGAAGTCAGGTAGTGTGATGCCTTCAGCTTTGTTCTTTTTGCCCAGGATTGATTTAGCTATCCGGCATTTTTTGTAGTTCCATACAAAATTTAGGATTTTTTTTCTACTTCTGTAAAGAATGTCATTGGTATTTTATAGGAATTGCATTCAATCTGTGGATTGCTTTGGGTAGTGTGGACATTATACTAGTTCTTCTAATCCATGAACATAGGATATTTTTCCATTTTTTGTGTCCTGTTCAATTTTTTCATCCCTATTTTACAGTTTTCATTATAGAGATTTTTTACTTCTTTGGTTAAATTTATTCCTAGGTATTTTATATTTTTAAAGCTATTGTAAATGGGATTGCTCTATTTTTTATTTTATTCTTGCATTGCTATAAGTTTTTTAGATTGTTTGCTGTTAGCATATAGAAATATTCCTGATTTGGGTGTGTTGATTTTATATCCTGTGACTTTACTGAATTTATCAGTTCTGCCAGTTTTTTGGTGGAGTGTTTAGGTTTTTCAAAGTACAAGATCATGTCATCCACAAACAAAGACAGTTTGACTTCTTTTCAATTCGGATGCCCTTTATTTCTTTCTCTTGTCTAATTGCTCTGGCTAGGACTTCCAGTATTATGTTGAACAAAAATAATGAAAGTAGGCATCCTTGTCTTGTTCCAGATCTTAGAAGAAAGACTTTCAATTTTTCCCCATATGATGTTAGCTTTGGGTTTGTCATGTATGGTCTTTATTGTTTTTAGGTATGTTCCTTCTATACTCGGTTTGTTGAGATTTTTTTTTTTTTGGACACAATTTCATTCTGTCTCCCAGGCTGGAGTGCAGTGGCATGATCTCAGCTCACTACAACCCGTGCCTCCCAGGTTCAAATGATTCTTGTGCTTCAGCCTCCTGAGTAGCTGGGATTACAGGTGCACATCACCATGCCCAGCTAATTTTTGTATTTTTAGTGGAGGTGAGGTTTCGCCATGTCAGCCAGGCTGGTCTCAAACTCCTGACCTCAAGTGATCTGCCTGCCTCGGCCTCCCGAAGTGCTGGGATTACAGGAGTGAGCCACCGTATCCGGCACATTGAGAGTTTTTATCATGACAGTATGTTGAATTTTATTAAATGCTTTTTTACCATCTATTGAAATGATTACATGATTTTTGTTCTTGATTCTGTTAATGTGATGTGTTACATTTATTGATTTGCATATGTGAATCATCCTTGCATCTCTGGGATGAATCCCACTTGATCATAGTGAATGATCTTTTTAATGTATTATTGAATTCGGTTGACTGATTTTGTTGAGGACTTTTGCATCTGTGTTCATCAGAGTATTGGCCTGTGGTTTTCATTTTTTGTTGTGTCTTTGTATCAGGGTAATGCTGGCCTTGCAGAATGAGTTTGGAAATATTCTTCAATTTTTTGGAATAGTTTGAGTAGAATTGCTATTAATTTTTTTTTAGTGTTAGATAGAATTTAGCAATGAAGCCATCAGGTGCTGGGCTTTTCTTTTGTCACTGCCTCTATCTTGTTACTCATATTGGTCTATTCAGGTTTTCTGTTTCTTCATGGTTCAATCTTGGTAGACTCTGTATCCAGGAATTTTTCCACTTCTTTTAGGTTTTCCTTTATTGGCATATAGTTTTTCATTAAGTCTCTAATGATCCTTTGTATTACTGTGGCATCAATTGTAATGTCTTTTATTTTGGTCTGATTTTATTTATTTGGGTCTTCATTCTATTTTTCTTAGTCTAGCTGAAGGTTTATTGATTTTGCTTAACTTTTCAAACAACTAACGTTTCTTTTTTTTTTTCTAAAACGGCGTCTTGTTCTATCACCAGGCTGGAGTGCAGTAGCGCAATCTTGGCTCACTGCAACCTCTGCCTCCTGGGTTTAAACGATTCTCCTGCCTCAGCCTCCCGAGTAGCTGGGATTACAGGCACCCGCCACCATACCCGGCCAATTTTTGTATTTTTAGTAGAGACAGGGTTTCACCATTTTGGCCAGGATGGTCTTGATCTCTTGACCTTGTGATCTGCCCGCCTTGGCCTCCCAACATGTTGGGATTACAGGTGTGAGCCCCTGGCCTGGCGTCAAACAGCTAACTTTTCATTTAAGTTTCAGTTTCATTTATTTCTGCTCTGATCATTATTATTTTGGTAAATTTGGGTTTGGTTTGTTCTTTTCTAGTTCTTTGAAGTGATCATTAGCTTATTTGAAATCTCTACTTTTTTTGATGCAGGCATTTATTATAAACTTCCCTCTTAGTACTGCTTTTGCTGTATCTCATAGGCTTTGGTATATTGTTTCCATTTTCATTTGTTTGATAAATTTTAAAATTTCTTTCTTAATTTCTTCATTGACCTTTGGTCACTATGGAGCATCATGTTTAATTTCCATGTATTTGTACAGTTTCCAAAATTCCTCATTATTGATTTCTGGTTTTATTCCATTGTGGTCAGACAAGATACTTAATATGCTTTTGATTTTTCTGAATTAGTTGAGACTTGTTTTGTGGCCCAACATATGGTCTCCCCTGGAGAATGTTCCATGTGCTGATGAGAAAAATGTGTATGCTGTAGCAGTTGGAGTTTTGAGATGGAATCTTGCTCTGTTGCCCGGGCTGGAGTGCAATGGCGCGAACTCGGCTCACTGGAAGCTCTGCCTCCCGGGTTCACGACATTCTCCTGCTTCAGCCTCCCGAGTAGCTGGGACTACAGGCACCTGCCATCATGCCTGGCTAATTTTTTTGGTATTTTTTAGTAGAGACAGGGTTTCACCGTGTTAACCAGGGTGGTCTCAATCTCCTGACCTCACGATCCGCCTGCCTTAGTCTCCCAAAGTGCTGGGATTACAGGCGTGAGCCACCGCTTCTGGCTGGATGAAATGTTTTGTAAATGTCAGTTAGGTCCATTTGGTCTGGAGTATAGTTTAAATGCAATGTTTGTTGATTTTCTGTCTAGATAATCTGTCCCACTGTTGTGAGTGGGACGTTGATGTCCCCTACTATTATTGCAGTCTGTCTCTCTCTTTAGATCTTTTAATATTTGCTTTATATATTTGCTTTCTCTGATATCGGATGCATACATATTTACAGTTGTTATATCTTCTTGTTGAATTGACTCCCTCATCATTACATAATGATCTTTGTCTCTTTTTCCAGTTTTTGACTTGAAGTCTATTTTATCTGCTATAGGTATAGTTAAACCTGTTTTTTTATTTACATTTGTGTGGGATGTCTCTTTCTATCCCTTCATTTCTTTTTCTTTTTCTGAGATGGAATCTTGCTCTCTCACCGAGGCTGGAGCACAGTGGCATGATCTTGGCTCACTGCAACCTCCACCTCCCAGGTTCAAGTGATTCTGCTGCCTCAGGCTCCCGAGTAGCTGGAATTACAGGCATGCGCCACCACACCTCGCTCATTTTTGTATTTTTAGTAGAGACAGGGTTTCGCCATGTTGACCAGGCTGGTCTCAAACTCCTGCCATCAAACAGTCTGCCCACCTTGGCCTCCCAAAGTGCTGGGATTATAGGCATAAGCCATTGCGCCTGGCCTATCTCTTCACTTTCAGTCTGTGTGTCTTTCTAGGTGAACTATATGCTGTATGGCAGCATACAGTTGAGTCTTGTTTTTTAATAAATTCAGCAATTATGTCTTAAGAATTTGGTCCATTTACATTCAATATTATTACTGATAGAGAAGGACTTACTACGGCTATTTTGTTTTTTGTTTTTTGGTTTTGTAACTTCATTCTTCTCACTGTCTTTGTGGATAAATGATTATCTCTTTAAATTCCTTACTTTTTATTTTTATTATGTCCATTATAGGTTTTGGCTTTATGGTTGCCATAGGGCTTGTAAAAAACATCTTTCAGTTAAAACAAGTTATTTTAAACTGAGGACAATTTAACTTTGATCACAAAGAAACAAAAAACATTTACAACTACACTTCAACTCCATACTTCTCACATTTTGACTTATTATGTCTATTTATATATTATTATATCTATTTATATTTTTGTATTGCCTGTCTCCTTTTTTTTTTGAGATGGAGGCTTACCCTGTTGCCCAAGCTGGAGTGCAGTGGCCCATCTCAGTTCACTGCAAGCTCCGCCTCCAGGGTTCACGCCATTCTCCTGCCTCAGCCTCCCGAGTGGCTGGGACTACAGGTGCCTGCCACCATGCCCAGCTAATTTTTTGTATTTTTAGTAGAGACAGCGTTTCACCGTGTTAGCCAGGATGATCGCGATCTCCTGACCTTGTGATCTGCCCACCTTGGCCTCCCAAAGTGCTGGGATTACAGGCGTGAGCCACTGTGCACGGCCTGTATTGCCTGTCTCTTAACAAATTGTTTTTTTTTTTTTTTTTTTTTTGAGACGGAGTCTTGCTCTGTCGCCCAGGCTGGAGTGCAGTGGCCAGATCTCTGCTCACTGCAAGCTCCGCCTCCCAGGTTCACGCCATTCTCCTGCCTCAGCCTCCTGAGTAGCTGGGACTATAGGCGCCCGCCACCTCGCCCGGCTAGTTTTTTGTATGTTTTAGTAGAGACGGGGTTTCACCGTATTAGCCAGGATGGTCTCGATCTCCTGACCTCGTGATCTGCCCATCTCGGCCTCCCAAAGTGCTGGGATTACAGGCGTGAGCCACCGCGCCCGGCCAAATTGTTGTAGTTCTTATTTTTGATCCATCTTTTAGTCTTCATACTAAAGATATGAATGGTTTACACACCACAGTTACAGTATTACAGGATTCTGAATTTGTCTGTGTACTTATTTTACCAGTGAGTTTTATACCTTCAGATGATTTCTTGTTGCATGTTAGTGTCCTTTTATTTCAGATTAAAGAACTGCCTTTAGATTTTCTCATAAGAGAGTTCTAGTGGTGATGAATTTCCTCAGATTTTGTCTGGGAAAGTATTTCTACTTCATGTTTGAAGGGTTCAGTAGCTTTGCTGGGTACAATATTTTTGGTTGGCAGTTATCTTTCTTCCCCCTTCAGCACTTTGAATATGTCGTCCCACTTCCTCCTGACATGTAAGGTTTCCACAAAGATGTCTGCTGCCAGATATATCAGAGCTCCTTTATCTTGTCTGCTGCTTTTTTCTTACTGCTTTTAGGATCCTCTCTTTGCTTTGACCTTTGAGAGTTTATTATATATTTTAGTGTGGTAGTCTTGCTTGGGTTGAATCTACTTAGTGTTCTTTGACCTTCTTGTACCTGGATATTCATATCTTTCTCTAGGTTTGGAAAGTTCTCTGCTATTATTTCTTTGAATAAACTTTCTACCTCTGTCTTTTTCTCTACCCCCCTTTTAAGGCTATTAATTTTTTTTTTTTTTTTTTTGAGATGGAGTGTTGCTCTGTTGCCCAGGCTGGAGTACGGTGGTGCGATCTCGGCTCACTGCAGGCTCTGCCTCCTGGGTTCATGCCATTCTCCTGCCTCAGCCTCCTGAGTAGCTGGGACTACAGGCGCCTGCCACCACACCCGGCTAATTTTTTGTATTTTTAGTAGAGACGGGGTTTCACTGTGTTAGTCAGGATGGTCTCAATCTCCTGACCTTGTGATCCACCCACCTCGGCCTCCCAAAGTGCTGGGATTACAGGCGTGAGCCACTGCACCCGGCTAAGGCTATTGACTCTTGATTTAGCCCTTTTGAGGATATTTTCTAGACCTTGTGAGTATTTTTCATTTTTTTTTTTTTTTTAATTTGTGTATTTTCAAATAACTTGTCTTTAAGCTAATTCTTCTGCTTGATCAATTCTGTGTTTGAGGCACTCTGATGCATTTTTCAGTTTGTTAACTGTACTTTTCAGCTCTAGGATTTCTATTTGAATTTTTAAAAATGATTTTAATCTCTTGAATTTCTCTGGTGAATTTCTGAATTGAGTCTTTGTGTTTCATTGAAGTTCCTGGAGTTTCCTCAGAACAGCTATTTTGAATTCCCTGAGTGGTCACGCACCTCTGTCTCTCCTGGATTGGTCACTGCCATCGTATTTATTTAGTCTGTTTGATGAGGTTGTATTTCTCTGAATTTTTCTGGTGCTTGTGGATGTCTGTCTATGGGCATTGAAGACTTAGGTGTTTATTTCAGTCTTCACAGTCTGCCCTTGTTTATACCTATCTATCTTCAGGGGATTTTCTACAAATTGAAAGGTGACTGATGATGAGTTCCCTAAGCATGTAGTCACTACAGCTGTTTCAGCACTAGAGGGCAGTCTAAGCCAAGTTACACTGTGACTATTTTGTAGACTTCTACATGTCCAGCCCTCATGTACTTGGGAAGAAGGATCAGAGAGAATGCCCTGGGGGTTCCCAGGCCAAGTCCCTTGCTTACTTTGATCTCTTTCCCTCAAGGGGAAGGAGTCTCTCTCTGCTCTGAGCTGCCTGGAGTTGGGGAGGGTAAGGCAGGTACTTTCATGGCTGTCACAGCTGGCACCACTTTGGGTCCCTCCTAGACCAATGCAATACTGGGATTTGCCTAAGGCCACTTTAGTCAGCCAGTGGTGAAGCTGGCTGGGGTTTGGATCCATCCTGCTAGGGTGGCAGATTGCCTTTTGGCCAGGGTGGGTTTAGAAGTGCCATTTGGGAGCAATGGCCTATAATTAGGGGATTCAGGATTCTTTCTGGTGCTGTGTTTTACTGTGGCAGGACTGGTACTAGATTCCAAGGCAAAGTCCCTCATACTGTTCCCTCTCCTTTGCCCAAGCAGGAGTGTTCCACCATGTTGCACTGCCTGGAGTTGAGGCAGCTGGTGTCATGCTGGATCACACCCCAAACCCACAGACTCCCAGCCCAATGCAGTACCAGGGCTGTGGTTACTACGGCCTGGCTGCCACTGAAATTATTTGGGGCCCAAGGCCACTTTAGTTTATTGTAAAGTGGGCCCAGACTTGGTTTCCTCCCACCGGGGTGGCAGATGCCCCTCTGATCTGGGGTGGGCCTAATACTCTTTTCACAGGCTCTAGCCTGGAATCAGGGCCTCAGAATTCTGCCTGGTGCTGTGTTCCCCTGTGAAGTTCCAATGCAAAGTCTGACTCGCCTCCCTCTCCCAAGCTCACGGATTCTCTCTGCTGCACTGCCTATGGTCGGGGGAGGGGTGGATAGGCAGTGTGAGACCCTCCTTTCTACTCTCTTCAGTGTGTCTTTTCCTGTTATTATACTAAACCAGATACTGGGATATCTCACCTGATTTTTTGGCTCTTGTGTAGATACTTTTTTACATGGATAGCTCAGTTTGGTGTTGCTGCAGAGGACTATTGCTGGAGGGTTCTCTTTAGCCATCTGGCTCCACCTCCTCTAATGTCAAATTCTGACTCATGACCTTGGAAGGGGAGAAATAATTGGACAGCTTTGCTAAAGGAACATTTAAGACACACCGTCCACCAGAGCCAGGCCCAAATCTAGTATTAATTGGCATTCAGGTCATCACAATATGTCCTGATGTGATCGTGGTTTACAGGAAAGTTTCATAGCTGAGACCCAAACGTGTAAGCTTCCAACCCCAGGTGGGGATTCTGTGATATGGATGTGCTTGCTCTGCTATCACCCACTACCACTATTCATTATGGACTGGCAAGGCTTTGTATGAAGAGGGATGTGCAGAGGCTTCTTGCATCAAGACAGGGGAGAAGGGCTTGCAGCTCGTTGGGTAAATGTGTGATAAAACATTTTTTAACCTACTATATTCAGTATGAGGTACCTATTATGGGCCAAGTGGAGCCCAGTACCCAAGGCATGCTGTACTCAGCTTCACAACAGTCTTTATATATAAACAGTGGTGGTATCACCATTTTTACATGTGAACACCTTAGTGCATACTAAAGTCACCCTGCTAAATTGAGCTTGAAAGTATTTTATTTGGGAGGCTGAGGCAGGCAGATCACAAGGTCAAAAGATCGAGACCATCCTAGCCAACATGGTGAAACCCCGTCTCTACTAAAAATACCAAAAATTAGTTGGCCATGGTGGCACGTGCCTGTAGTCCCAGTTACTCGGGAGGCCGAGGCAGGAGAAGTGCTTGAACCTGGGAAGCAGAGCTTGCAGTGAGCCGAGATCGTGCCACTGCACTCCAGCCTGGGCGACAAGAGCGAAACTCCGTCTCAAGAAAAAAAAAAAAAAAGAATCAAGACTGAAGCAAACCAGTAATCCTATGTTTGTTTCTGTTTGCTTCACAGATAATCACTGCCAATCCTTGGAACACAATTGCTCTTCTCTGTGGCGCCTTCTTGGCATTATTTAAAGCAGCAGAGTTTGCCAAACTGAGTATAAAATGGATGATCAAAATTAGAAAGAGATACCTTAAAAGAAGAGGTCAGGCAACGAGCCACATAAGCTGAAGTCGCCTCGCGTTGTTTATAGAACTGTCCACATCAATGGGAGTTGTCATCACTTCCACTTTGTAAACTGAGCTATCAACAATCCTGTACTCACTTGAAGAAATGGGGCCTTGCTGAGAGGAACAGCATGTCAAACTGGAACTTCTAACCTCGCCCCAAAAGAGGCCGCGTAGAGCCTAATAGAAGAGAGCTAATAGATAACCTACACGTTATTTAAATATTTAAATTATTAATAAACTTTCTAAAGAGCTGGCCAATGACTTTTTGAATAGGGTTTGTAGAAGATGCCTTTCTTCCTGTTTGGTTCATTGTATTGTATTAGGTTAAGCTCTACTAGGGTAATGAAGGCTCTACTTTTCACTTGTTAAAAGTAGACAAAAGAGTGTGATTTTCTTTTTCTAAAAATCCTATCAAGACGTGCAAGTCATGCTTCGGAGCCCATGCACTGTACACAGAGGCAAAACCCTATGACTTTGGCGTCATCTGCTGTTGATGTCTAGCTTCTGACATGCTCTTTGATATGGTAAATGTTAAATGAGACTTTAAAGCTACTAGAAACTAGTAATTAAGTTTCTTAATGGGCTGACTAGCCACCTACTTGTCTGGCTAGAATGTTTGTTGATGTATGAGTTTAGATTAACACTCAAAAGCACTAAGGACAGATGTACATACTAGGTGCCTACTCAGTGTATTTTGATGATTTCATTAACAGGTAAATAAAAGGTTAATACAAAAGGAATGAGTGTGACAGTATGCATATCTGCTCAATCATCGGGCACAATTATTTTCATTTGGTGACTTCCAAAGACAAAAAGGTAGTATGAGTCTGGACTCCCAAGATGGATGGATCTGACTCCCAAGGTATGTTCTAACTGCTTCCAGGGAAGGGTTTGTTAGGCATGGTGACTGATGGCAGGTGTCCAGGAAGAGTGACCTGATGCCCCCGAGTAAACTGGGTTAACTCTTTACTGTGTCCACAAAACTACCCATCACCTGAGGAAGGGGCACACGCAGTATGACTCTCAAACAGCTTTTAGCCTAGCCTTTGACAGAGATGAGTATGCATTAAAAAAAAAAAATCTATTTTTCACATTAAGGTTCTAAAAATTGTTTCTGGAGTTTTAAATTATCTCTGTGCCTGTTGCTTCATAGAGGACTTGGTAGCATTTTTAAAATTTTGTAATCTGGCTTCTGATAATCCAAAGGGAATAACTCAAATGTTTGAACAGGCATTTTAAATGGGAAGAAACTGTTTTTTGATTGAATGATTAAAAGTGAACTGTATAAAGAAATATTCCCTGCCACTTTTCTGCTCCACAGAAGCATGAGAATTCAAGTTTTAGCCTAGGTCTCTTTATAAAATCTTATTTTATTGCAGGGCAAATGCAAAGCCAGGCATAAAAGCTTATATTAACAGTACTGATAAAAAGGGAGGATATGTTTTTTTAAAGCATGTCTAACAATCTGTCACTTTTATTTATTTTTTCTTTTTTTTCTTTGGAGACAGAGTCTCACTCTGTTGCCTAGGCTGGAGTGCAGTGGTGCTATCTCAGCTCATTGTAACCTCTGCCTCCCAGGTTCAAGTGATTCTCCTGCCTCAGCCTCTCGAGTAGCTGGGATTACAGGCACGTGCCACCTCGCCTGGCTAATTTTTGTATTTTTAGTAGAGACAGGGTTTCACCATATTGGCCAAGGTGGTCTCAAACTCCTGACCTCAGGTGATCCACCCGCCTCAGCCTGCCAAAGTGCTGTGATTACAGGCGTGAGCCACTGTGCCCGGCCAGTCACTTTAATATTACTTAAATATCTAATAAAATTTGTTTCAATGAACATACTATATTCTCTATATTGTAGAAAGTTGAGGTTGGGCATGGTGGCTCATGCCTGTTATCCCACCACTTTGGGAGGCTGAGGCAGGTGGATCACCTGAGGTCAGGAGTTCGAGATCAGCCTGACTAACATGGTGAAACCCCATCTCTACTAAAAATGCAAAAATTAGCTGGGTGTGGTGGTGCGTGCCTATAATCCTAGCTACTTGGGAGGCTGAGCCAGGAGAATCACTTGAACCAAGGAGACCATGCCACTGCACCCCAGTCTGGGCAACAGAGCAACACTCCATCTCAAAAAAAAAAACCAAAAAACAATAGTCGAGAGACCTATTAAATGTGCTTTCATGTAAGCACATAATTAGGAAGTCAACGATTTTACCTTTTCAGAGAGAAAAACCTTTATTAGCTGTAACCTGTCAAAATCTACTCTGGTTGCTCTTCAGTAAAAGAAATATACCTTCTACAGAATAAGACATTTAGACATAACCTTCACTTTCTGGAAAGGCAGGTGCTTGCCTTTTCCTTCTGTTTTGTGTAGGATCATCACTTTTAACTGTGCTGTCTCCCAGCTGTCAGCAATACTGGCTGACCCTGGGTGAGTGTAGAGAATCTGGAAGGAACACCTTAACCTGATGGCCATGACAAGATGACTCTGCAATACCTACTACTTGAGAAAAATAAAATATGAGCTATTGTTGTAAAAGGAAGAATTCTGGTGTTCTTCCTTTTGGTACAGTGCTTTCATGATGACCTGGGAGTAGTGTACACACCCTGTACTAGAGTTAATATTAAAGCAGAAGTAAACATCAGTAGTGGATAACACTTTATTACAATAATGTCTTATTTCTTTTTTTTATGAGACAGAATCTTGCTCTGTCACTCAGGCTGGAGTGCAGTGGCGCCATCTTGGGTCATTGCAGGCTCAAGCGATTCTCCTGCCTCAGCCTCCCGAGTAGCTGGGATTACAGGCGCCTGCCAGCATGCATGGATAATTTTTATATTTTTAGTAGAGACAGAGTTTCACCATGTTGGCCAGGCTGGTCTTGAACTCCTGACCTCAGGCGCAGGTGATCAGCCCGCCTCGGCCTCCCAAAGTGCTAGGATTACAGGCGCGAGCCACTGCGCCCAGCCAATAATATCTGATTTCTAACTGTGCCACAGGCTCCCTGCTCTTCACTAAAAGTGCTATTTATTATGGATTATGAAAAACTAGCTTCAAAGTAAATTAAACCTATCCTGTTAACATACAAGGACATGAAAGATGATGGAAGGATATCCTAGAACTTAGAATTTTATGCAAATGTTCTGTAAAACATATTTTGGTAAAGGGCTAGAAGACTCAACCTTGGCACACAATCTTCCTATTTTTAAATTAGACTTCATCCCACAATTTGTCTTAAAAGTTTCTATAAATATACGTATGTATGTAAAAAGGGGGGCAGGCTTCTGTATGCCTAAGCTTAGAGCTAAAAGCAGCAAAGATGACATAAGGCAAAATACAAACATAGACTTTATTAAATGCTGCTCAATCCCCCAGTGAAGATCTTTCATTACAAAACAGTTTTCCACACAACTGCAAGTTAAGAGATTGGAATGGTACTCTGATAACAAAAGATGTGAGAAATACTCGACCAAGTAAAAACATACAAGACCTCTATATAGTCAACCTTTTCAGAGCTCTACAGAGGAAGCCTACTGCATTTCCTTTAAATAAAGCCAGGCAGTGACAACTAGTGCTCTGTATCACCACACTGTGGGACTCAAAGCCTCCATCCCTGGGTCAGGAGGGACTAGGTGAAGGGCTGGTCGTGAGGACTGGAAAGGCCCTGCCTTCAGCCTTTGAGAGGAAGAGGAGGAATGAATTGAGAGGCAAGCTGGGTAATTCACCTGAGCTGCCTCTACCCATCTGTTACCACTCTGGGGAATTGCAGAGGAAGGGGGATATTCATGAGGAACAATCTGAAGAATTTTGGTTTACTTTCCCAGCTTTTATTTATATTTTGTGCTTTAAAAAGCCTGGAGATTTAAGGTTTTGCCTAAATTCCAGAGTACAGTAATATATTTATTGAGGGAGGGGTTAGGGCAGGTAACTCCCCCCATCATATTTCTGGGTGAGACAAAGAGAAGGGTAAGGATGATACCTTAGTTTTATTTTAGGAAGTATTCTTTTTCCTAGGATGTAACTAAGGTTTGCAGCAGTGTGAAAAGCACATTATAAAAGGGAAAAATATACAGAGCAGACTACCATATCTATGTGCAACACAATCAAAGAAGAATTCAAGTCATAATTCTTACCACTCCCATAATTATCTCACTCATATCATAGATGAGAAAATTCATTCATTTCTGTGAAACTTCAGAAGTGACACAATAAATCCAATGATTAGACAATGGTTACAATATACTGTGGCCATGATACAGCACAGGGCTACGTTTAGTCCATATATTTTTCCATTTACAGTTGCCAGAAAAAATTGGCCTTTTAATTATATTATACTGATGAGGTTTGTTTTGTAATTTTTACATATTTCAAAAAAGCATACAAAACTGTGCCTATCCGGCAGAGGTGGGAGGCTTTTTTTTATTCGGCACTTGTATTGCTGAGAATACTGTGCATGTTGTAAGCACTATTCTGTTTTTCTAGAGCTTTCTTTAGCTTTAGCTCCTCTAATTTTTTCCATAATTCTTCACGTTCCAATTCCTTCTTTTTCTCTCTGTAGATAAACCAAAAGTTTTGTAATCAGAAATTATTTCAGAACCCAAAGAGAGGTGCTGTTTGACAACTTACTGGAGAACACATTACTCACCCACATTTCACTTAAATCTGTCTGCTAAAGCTTTGGAGTCCACTTACCTGGAGCACCTAATTTCTTCTTGTCACTCTCCTAAATGTACGGAGTCTGCATCTTCTGTACCAGCTAGACATTACTACTTGCTTTCTGTCCCCTACACATTATCACTACAACACTGTACTTTATAGTCAACAAGGTACTTACACGTTAATTTTCTCATGTTAACATCTTGCAGTTGTAGTAGTCCAATCACTATTACAAAGGCTGAAGGGGCTGGCCACTAGGTCAGTAGGAAGCACTTCCTTCACACCAGGCAGAAGCCACATCATTTTTGCCACTAACAGCCACATCTCTAAGCCACTAACCAGTTTGTATCTTACTATGTCCTATCTTTTACATGTCAAATGAAAATTTTAGTTTCAGTAATCTCTCTATAAAACAAAATCAAAGTCAAAATATTTCATACGTCGTTTCAACTACTTAATTTCAGTTCTAAGGAAAACATTTCCGAATAACTTGGACCAGTCTATTCTGAAAGGCTACATGAACATGTAAAACATAGGCTTATAATTCTGCAGTTATGAGTTAAAAGGACAAATCCTTTTAAAGGATTTGCTGATTTATGCAGATAAGAAAAATTGATTATATTCTTAGTTATGTGAAATATGTATTTTTCAAATACAAGTTTCCTATGATCCTAGTCATCTTATTTTTCTTCCCATTGCTTCCTGAGGCTCAAAACATGTACTTAATTTCTATTCCTGCCTGAATGCTGCTATTTAAAGCAAATAATGCATAGAGTTAGTTATTAATGGGCTAGATGGCTTTGAAGAAAGGCTATCCATTTTCTACTTTAAGATAACCATAACTAGGAACTTGTCAAAATAGATGAGCTTTTCTAAACAGAACAGGTAATATGCTTACTAGAAGTAAATGGTAACTATTATCCTCAAATGATGGGTGGGCTCAGGTACACTGGTTACTAACCACTTAAGTTTAAGAAAGCGCTTCTTGAGTTTGAAGTAAACATATGAGAAGAAAGTAATTTTTGAAAGATTATCTTATAGTAATTTATGAAATTCTCAAAAAGAAGTAATCACTAAGCCATGTTCCTAAAGGCTGATATATGCTAACATTTATACTCTAAAATATGTATTATTGCAAGGAACAATATATTAATAGTACCCTAAGCCATATCATTATGTGAATTCCCTCTTCCCAAAGGAGAACTATGCTGACATTAAAATACCACCTTCTGATAATCCATAGCCTAAGAATTACCTACTGCTAACAAAGAACACTTGAAAAGTAAAGCTCACTCTGGAAGCCCACGTGGACAAAAAGGATTTCCGTAAATGCATGGATTAAAAAATCAAATTGTACAAATTGATATTTAAAATTCAGCATAAATTATATTTCATATGCAGATGCTAACAGACTGAGGAAATCTAAGGCTCAGAATGAGATAAACAGGATTTATGATCCACATTAAAATCATAATCTAACCATTAGAGGAAGTAAATTATGTAACTACCCTCAAAAATAGATGTTACTGCTTTTTCTGCTTTAACAAATTTATAAAAATACTGGGGCTAGTTTATCTGGAAATGACTTATGTGTTAAGAGACTTTCACATTGTAATTTTTACTATAAGGTAATTAACTTCTTAAATATCAAAATCTGAACTGAGAGCAGATACCTTCCTGAACTGAATCACATTCAACTAACATAAAATGTAGAGAAATTTTGTAATTCAAAATATCAAATACCTCTGTCTTTCAGCTTTGTATGAGCTAGTAAGGTCATCGAAAAGCTTGCCATTCATTTCCATTAGGGTTTTCAGCACATTGTATACCAGTGCTACAATGGTCCTGAAATGAAAATGAGCCAGTCCTGAGTTATGATACTGCTAACAGAGAGGAAATGTTAACACTATGATCTCTAAAATGGTTTAAAGGTTGGCTGATTCATTTAATCCATTTTAGAGATGATAAAACTGAGGCTCAAGAGGTTTGTAATATGCTCAAGGTCATACAGCAAGTGGTGGTAGAGAGAGTCTAAGAAAAATCTTTTCCACTTTATCATGCTTAAATTGTAGTTAAAAATGTTCACTATAGTTATCTTCATTTCTGCTTTACAGTCTCATGTCTGAAATCCTGAGTAACAACATTAAAAGATGAAAAAGATCCAATTACCAAAACTTATAAGAAAAGTAGAAAGCCAGATAAGGATGTTAAAGAAGTTAGAATATATTACCCTTAGCACTTTGGCTTTCCCCTAGGACAGTGCCACTTATAGAGGTGAGACTATACACTGGGAGCAGACCAACACAACTCTGCATTAACGAAGTAGTTTGTGCATCCTCTGCAAATGTTCAGTTGGTCTCTCCAACAGGGTTTCACCACACTCTGGTGCGGAATGGTATACCCGATAGTCCACCCTCCTGGGAGATTTGCAATTTTAAATTGATATGAAGGCTGGGCACAGTGGTTCATGCCTATAATCTCAGCACTTTGGGAGGCCAAGGTGAGATCATCACTTGAGATCACGAGTTTCAGTCCAGCCTGGGCAATATACTAAGACCTCAAGTGTCCAAAAAAATAAAAATAAAAATTGGCTGGGTATGGTGGTGTACACCTGTGGTCCTAGCTACTCGGGAGGCTGAGGCAGGAGGATTGCGTGAACCCAGGAGTTTGAGGCTATGGTGAGCTATGATCACACCATTGCACTCCGGCCTGGGCAACAGAGCAAGACTGTCTCTAAAAAAAGTTAAAAAATAAATTGACATTAAGACCACATAGTGAAGAACATACACACACATTTATAACTTGATAAAGGTATATGTATATAAAATACAAAACAGAATACAACTGATGTTAACCTTGGAGTAACTTCCAAATCTGTAATAGGTTTCAGGTATGAGTTAGGAAATCAATGACAAAAAGGTTTAAAAAAAAATAAAGAAAGAAAAATAAAAATACGACCTATATAAAAGATACTTACGGATTCCAGTGTTCTTTGGAAATTTTGTACAAACTGGCAAACATAATTGGCAGAATTTTATCAATGTTCTCCTCAATCAAACTAAGAATATATTCATTATTCCAGAAGTACAATGCCCTTTCTGCAACCTAAAAAAAGACATTTAGAGAAATGTCAAAACTAAAATAGGAAAGAAATACTAGTGTAAAGTAAGGGCTTCACTGAAAACATCATACCTGAAAATGAGAACTGGATACACACTTGGATATCTGCTTGAAAAGTGGCTCTTCAATTTTTTTGAACTGTGTTGGTTCAATGACATCTAAGATTTCTTCAATTTCTCCTAAAAACATCACCTAGGTTAAAAAAATTTTATTTTAAGAAACATGATAAATTATGTGAAACTAATATAGAAACCATACAAATGAGAAGGTTAATCTGCAGAGTATACAATGGGCAAAAAAAATGTCTGGGTGGCACAGAGTTTATTATAGCACAAGTCTTCTACCAAGTCTGTGTACATCTCCCGCTCGTTAGCAACAGCAAGACAGCCAGCCCAAAGCAGCATAGCCCTGGGATTGACAAGTTCTAGTAAAATGCACTACGTTTAGTGAACAAAACCCACCTCTTTCTGACTGCAGGTTTTTGGCCAAAATTTCAGCAGTCCTCTGATCACCTGCGAAAAAGAAAAAGTTTAGCGTGAATTTAACAATGAAGCTAGTTAATCCCAGGGTATTTTCCATAGCTATGATTATATCAACACTCATTCTGAAGTAAATCAATATTGCTTAATATATAAGTGTATAAGCAGACTTTCTGCTCAGCTTTAGAATTTTATTAATTCAACAAATATTTACTGAGTGCCTACTATGTACCAGATACTGTTCTAGATGCTAGGGACACACTGATGTATAAGATAGATGAGGTCTCTGGTTTTCATAGAGCTTACATTCTAATGGAGCAAGACCAATGCAAGTGATCAATTAAACACATAAAAATTTAATAGTATGTGCTGCTACTTTTTTTTTTTTTTTTTTTTTTTTGAGACAGAGTCTCGCTCTGTCGCCCAGGCTGGAGTGCAGTGGCCGGATCTCAGCTCACTGCAAGCTCCGCCTCCCGGGTTTATGCTATTCTCCTGCCTCAGCCTCCCGAGTAGCTGGGACTACAGGTGCCCACCACCTCGCCCAGCTAGTTTTTTGGTATTTTTTAGTAGAGACGGGGTTTCACCGTGTTAGCCAGGATGGTCTCGATCTCCTGACCTCGTGATCCGCCCGTCTCGGCCTCCCAAAGTGCTGGGATTACAGGCTTGAGCCACCGCACCCGGCCAGTATGTGCTACTTCTAAGAAAATAAAGGAAAATACAAGTTGGTGGGGTAAGAGAGGGAGGTTATTTTAGGGAGAAACCTTAAGGAACAGATGATTCCTGTTATTTAAACCAGTATGAAGCACAAAAAGAGCCGGACAGCTTCCCAGTCTATTTCATGGCTAGTACAATCTTTATAACCAGAATACAATGAAACAAAAGAGACTATTTTTATTTATTTATTTATTTTGAGACGGAGTCTCACTCTGTCGCCCAGGCTGGAGCGCAGTGGTGTGATCTTGGCTCACTGTAACCTCAGCCTCCTGGGTTCAAGCAATTCTCTGCCTCAGCTTCTCGAGTAGCTGGCATTATAGGCGCCTGCCACCGCACCTGGCTAATTTTTGTATTTTTAGTAAAGACAGGTTTCAACATCTTGGCCAGGCTGGTCTTAAACTCCTGACCTTGTGATCTACCAGCCTCGGCCTCCCAAAGTGGAGACTATTTATTTAAATAAACATAGTTGAAAACATTTGCATTAAACTGAATCACAATAGAAGAATGCTATATGCCTAATTATAACTTATTCCAGAAATGCCAGGATGGTTCGATTCATAGGTTAAAGGGGGAAATAAAAAACAGATCATTTTAAAAGATTTTCAAGTCATTTGACATTTTTAATTAACTATATATTCTGATAAAAAAAATTAGTAAGCTAGAACTAAATGAATTTATCAGAAACCACCAGTAATCATTCTACACAATGATTTATTAGAGACAGGCTGTAAAACCATCTAGTCCTGGTGGTTTTGTGGAAGTAGATCTTTGATAGCTTTTTAGGTTACTTTATAATCTGTCTGGTTCAGTAATGTGGAACACTAATTCAAATTAAAATTGAGAAGAATATTGTTTTGGAGATAATCCAGTAAGATAACAATGTGATGAATAATGTTGGAAAGGAATACCAGAATTACAATTACTTGTGTAAATATATATTTATATATCCCCTAAAACTTAAAAAAAAAAAAAAAACCTGCAAGTTACTAGAGTAGGAAAATTCAGTATGTGGCCACATTAAAAAATATGTATATAAAAATCAATACCTTTATAAAACATCAGTAAAAATCAGATGAATAATAAAAAAGGTACTTTTCATAAGAACTGTAATGTGCATAAAGAATAAATTTGCAAGAAATATTTAAGACATATGGAGAAAAGTATAAAACTTTACTGAAGATCATAGAAGATTACAAATACAGTTATATGTCATTTAATGATGGGGATACGTTCTAAGAAATGTGTCGTTAGGCAATTTCATCATTTAAACATTGTAGTGTGTACTTACACCTAGATGGTATGGCCTACTACACACCTAGACTGTATGGTGTAGCCTTTTGCTCCTAGACTACAAACCTGTACAGGATGTTCTTGTACTGAATACTGTAGGCACTGTAGGCAGTTGTAACAACAGTATTTGTGTATCTAAACACAAAAGGTACAGTAAAAATATAGCATTATAATCTTATGGGATCACCATTTTTCTTTCTCTTTCTTTTGGAATCACCATTTCTCTCTCTCTCTCTCTCAACATTTCTCTCTCTTTTTGATGAGGCCTCACTCTGTTGCCTAGACTGCAGTGCAGTGACATGATCAGAGCTCACTGTAACCTTGAACTCCTAGGCTTAAGTGATCCTCCTGCCTCAGCCTCCCAAGTAGCTGGGACTGCGGGTGTATGCCACTGCACCTGGCTAATTTTAATTTTTTACTTTTTGTAGAGACGAGGTCTTGCTCTGTTGCCCAGGCGGTCTTAAAGTCCTGGCTTCAACCAATCCTCCTACCTTGGCCTCCCGAAGTTCCATTTTTCTTTTTTAAGAGACAGTCCAGTCTTGCACTGTCAGCCAGGCTGGAGTGCACTGGTGTGATCACAGTTCACTGCAACCCCCTAGGCTCAAGAGATCCCCCTACCTCAGCCTCCCAAGTAGCTGGGAATACATTCCTGAGCCACCACGCCTGTCTCGGACTGCCATTTTATATGTAGCCTGTTATTAAACCAAACATCATTATGCAGCACATGACTGTAAATAAGTGAGGTGGTTCAATATTGTGCAGATATTATTTTTCCTGTACTTGATTTATAAGTAAATTTAATATAATTTCAATCAAATGCCAATTGAATTATTTTTTGGAACTAGAAACATTTATTCTAAAATCCATAAATATAAGCAAATGACAACAATTGTTTTTTTGGTGGAGGGAGTTAATAGAACAGAACCTATATTATGGATATCAGCAACTAAAACAAGATGATATTGGCAAATAAATGGAGAGAAAAGATATATATGAGTATCTAGACATACTCATGTATATATGAGTTTTAATATATGACAAAGGTGGCCTTTCAGTTCCATGGGAAACAGTGGTGGTCCTGGGACAGGTAGCTCACTATTTAGAAAGGAAAAATGTAACAGGCTCCTTTGGTTGGCAGCCTTTTATGATGACCTCGAGGATAAGCTTGTTTCCTGTCCTCACACCCTTGTGTAATCCCCTCTCCTTAAGTGTGAGCTGTCTAGTGTGACTTGCTTCTAACCAACAGAATGTCACTTCATGAGTAAGTTACAAAAGATTGTGACTTCTGTCTTACTAGTAGACTCTTGCTGTCTTGGCTTTGATGAAGTAAGGTGCCATGCTGGAGAAACCTAGGTGACAAGGATCTGAGGGCGGGCTCTAGCCAACAGCCAGCCAAGATCTGAGGCTCTCAGTCCAACATAACATGACAAACTGAATTCTGCCAACATACATGTGAACTTAGAAGCAGATCCTTCCCCATCTGACACTTTATATGAGACCCAATTTCTGGCCAACACTCCAACTGAAGCTTTGTAAGAAACCCTGAAGCAGAGAGCCCACCTAAGCCATGACCAGATTCTTGATTCACAGCAACTAAGGCAACAAATGCTTGTTATTTTTCCTCCCAATGGAACTATATTTTCCCAAAATGTTGCAGATCAGTTACAGCAAACAGAACTGTGACCATCACGGAAAACTGTCACTCTCGGCTTCTTTTTGACCACAGCAGCTACATGGAAGCAGCTGCAGCTTTGATAAAGGCCATAAATGCTTGCTATTTTAAGCCAATAAATTTTGTGATCATTTGATATGAGTAATTGAAAATGAATGCAGGCCAGGCATGGTGGTTCAGGCCTGTAATCCCAGCATCGATCCTGAGATCGATACCAGCCTGGACATCATGGTGAAACCCCATCTCATCTCTACCAAAAATACCAAAAAAAAATAGCTGGGCGTGGTAGTGCATGCCTCTAGTCCCAGCTACTTGGGAGGCTAAGGCAGGAGGCTCACCTGAGCCTGGGAGGTCAGGGCTGCTGTGAGCCACAATCATACTACTGCACTCCATCCTGGGTGATGCAGTGAGCTCCTGTCTCAAAAAAAAAAAAACAACCCAAAACACAAACAAAAAACCCAAATGCAGTTCCTTACCCTCATCATACACAAATTTCAATGTCGGATAGTACTGAATAATGAACAGTGGGTTGACTAGTGGCCCCCAAAAAGATGTCAATGTGGGCCAGGTGCAGTGGCTTACAACTATAATCCTAGCACTCTGGAAGGCTGAGGCAGGCAAACTGCCTGATTTCAGGAGTTCGAGACCAGCCTGGGCAACATGACGAAACCCCGTCTCTACTAAAAATACAAAAAAAAAAACAACTAGCCGGGCGTGGTATTGCGCGCCTGTTATCCCAGCTACTCGGGAGGCTGAGGCACGAGACTGCTTGAATCTGGGAGGTGGAGGTTGCAGTGAGCTGAGATCGTGCCACTGACTGCACTCCAGCCTGGGCAACAGAGTGAGTCTGTCTCAGAAAAAAAAAGAAAAGAAAAAGATAAAAAAATTATTTTGGGGCTCAAGTTAGATTTTCTTGGAATAAGAAAGGTGTTTTGTTTTGTTTTGCTTGTTTTATAAAAATGCAGCTTTGCGTGGAAGGAAAGGTTTACACTGCCAAAAAAATGAAAGTTTTGAAAGTCATGCCGACTCTTCATTTTTTTCCTCTTTACATGGAAACTTAGCTGTAATGAATATTTAGTTAATTCTTTCACCCTGTACTTTTTTTTTTTTTTTTGAGATGGAGTCTCACTCTGTTGCCCAGGCTGGAGTGTAGTGCTGTGATCTCCGCTCAGTGCAACCTCCGCCTCCTGGGTTCAAGCCATTCTCCTGCCTCAAGCAATTCTGCCTCAGTCTCCCAAGTAGCTGGGATTACAGGTGCCCACCACCATGCCCGGCTAATTTTTGTATTTTCAGTAGGGATGGAGTTTCATCATGTTGGCCAGGCTGGTCTTGAACTCCTGATCTCAGGTGATCCGCCTGCCTCAGCCTCCCAAAGTGCTGGGATTACAGGCTTGAGTAATAAAAGAACAAAAGCTCTGAGCTAGTTATAACTTGTAGAAAGCTTTGATATGAATGCTTGCTTTCCAGAAAATTAGTATTAAGGCTCAAACCCAAGTAATATGGCACTGGAATGGCCTATGTTAGAAACTGCAAGATCTCTGTATCGAGAGATCTTTATGAGTTGGAAAATATTTTCCTTTCTTAACCCGGGTATTTATCTTCCTCTCTCTCCTCATCCTGCTCCTATTTTCATTAACCCAGCTCAGCCAAGCCAGATAAAAGCTGAGTAACTGGCCATCATCCCTTGCCCTAATCGTCAAGTGCTTTTGTGTTTTTTTTTGGTGCAATCTTGGCTCACTGCAACCTCCGCCTCCAGGGTTCAAGTGATTCCTGTGCCTCAGCCTCCCTAGTAGCTGGGATTACAGGCACACACCACCACGCCCAGCTAATTTTTTTTTTTTTAAGTAGAAATGGGGTTTCACCATGTTGGTCAGGCTGATTTTGAACCCCTGACCTCAGGTGATCCGCCTGCCTCAGCCTCCCAAAGTGCTGGGATTACAGGCATGAACCACTGTGCCCAGCCTCTATCTTCCATTCTTTAAAAATAAATCACCTGTCTTACTTGTCCACCCCAAATTAATTAAAATTTTATTTGTATACTATTTACCAAGCATGAACCATGACTTTTCAATATGTGTTATTATGGGTTTTCTTTTTCTCAATTCTAATGGGAGTTATCATGGATTTGTATTAAGGTTTTACTTTTTTCTTTTTTTTTTTTTTAAACACAGTCTCACTCTGATGCCCAGGCTGGAGCACACTGGTATGAGCTCAGATCACTGCAGCCTACGCCTCCTGGATTCAAGCAATTCTTGTGCCCTCACTATCTGAGTAGCTGGGACTGTAGGCCCGTGCCACCATGCCCAGCTAATTTTTGTATTTTAACTAGAGACAAGGTTTCACCATGTTGGCCAGGCTGGTCTCAAACTCCTGGCCTCAAGTTATCTGCCTGCCTCAGCCTTCCAAAGTGCTGGGATTACAGTTGTGAGCCACTGCACACCCAGCCAAGTTTGAATCAACTTCAGAGGTTTATGTGGTTTCATTTGTAAATATATGGTTTTTAATTCTCCTGAATTGTCTTTAAAAACTGTTTACAGCTAGCTGGGCGTGGTGGCTCATGCCTGTAATCCCAGCACTTTGGGAGGCTGAGGTGGGCGGACCACGAGGTCAGGAGATGGAGACCATCCTGGCTAACACAGTGAAACCCCGTCTCTACTAAAAATACAAAAAATTAGCTGGGTGTGGTGACGGGTGCCTGTAGTCCCAGCTACTTGGGAGGCTGAGGCAGGAGAATGGAGTGAACCCAGGAGGTGGAGCTTGCAGTGAGCCGAGATCACACCACTGCACTCCAGCCTAAGTGACCGAGCGAGACTCCGTCTAAAAAAAAAAAAAAAAACAAAACTGTTTACAGCGGTTTCTAGAAAACACTGTAAATCTAGAAGTAAAAAAAACTAAAAAAATTAAGGAGTAGAAAAATGTCTTTTGTTCCATTACACAAAGTTCAAGTGAAAGGGAGAATACTAAATATATAATTTTTTCAAGCATCCCTAGGGATAGCCTGAGAAGGCTCATATTATAGTAAAAATACATATATATTTTAGTTTTAATCCTTCAAACCCTTTGCTATTTACTAAATATTCATTAGGCTGCTGCTAAAGTGATTGTGGCTTTTGCCATTACTTTTAAATCTTTTAAAAGCACCAACCTAATACTAGGTAAATATTTAGATTTAACATGCCTAGAAAGCACTCTCTCAAAATACTTATACTTCACCAAGGTTAAAAAGTTTTCTATGCTTTTATACTTTTCTGTTTCCCCCTACTTCATCTTTTGTTTTTCTTGAATCCTCAGTAAATTTTCATAACTAATTATGTTTTCACTCCTGAATTTTCATTCTAGAGGCAAATAACAGTAGAATTAAAAGACTAAGTTGCCTTGCTGGTTCATAAACAACTTTTATTCCAAGATTACATCTTAAATCACCAAAAGCAAGGAAATGTTTTCTATCCCTATCAAGTGGTTTATCGTTAATGAGTGGCAAAAATTCTATTATTAAAAACAAAACAAAATTCAAGGGAGTAGTAGTTTTGGGACCCTCGAAGTATGCTTTAATTCCAGAAGGTGAATGAAGATTTAAAAGATTATTGGTGAAGACAGTATGCATATAAAATTTCACTGTGGTTAAGCCGGGCGCGGTGGCTCACGCCTGTAATCCCAGCACTTTGGGAGGCCGAGGCGGGCGGATCACAAGGTCAGGAGATCGAGACCACGGTGAAACCCCGTCTCTACTAAAAATACAAAAAAAAATTAGCCGGGCGCGGTTGTGGGCGCCTGTAGTCCCAGCTACTCGGGAGGCTGAGGCAGGAGAATGGCGTGAACCCGGGAGGTGGAGCTTGCAGTGAGCCGAGATCGCGCCACTGCACTCCAGCCTGGGCGACAGAGCGAGACTCCATCTCAAAAAAAAAAAAAAAAAAAAAAAAATTTCACTGTGGTCATCTGATCCTATCATTGTACATCTTAACTACTACATATTAATAGTAGTCTATATTTTGGTTATTCAAGACATATAACCATGAGAACTCTCCCCTCCTAACCCCTTCTTTGAATGCAGATTAATCTCACATTTCTTCTTCTAAATGATTTTAGCTTAAGGTACATTATTTTACTTAATAACTATAAAGGCTATAAAAAGAAAGCTACAATGAAATGCTATTAATGCAGACCAAAAACATGAAAATACATAGAACACTTACTGGCTCTGTTAGTGTTGTATCTTTCTCCAGGAACTGTACGACACAATATGCTAGCTAAAAGGTAAGGGACAGTTTATAAATATTACTGAGTGAGATAACATTTAATAATGTAGGATTTTTTTATATTTAGCCAATATTTTTTAGACTACCTCATTTTGATAAATTATTTTGATATATAAAAATATACTCACAATTGTGAATGAAATTGTGAAATACCTCAGTCATGAAACTATACTCACAATTGTGTAACTTTTTAGCCTTGAAAGTAACTTCAAGTTTAAAAAAGATTTTTTGCAGTAATTTCTGACTATAAAGTTAACTGAAGTAAGACTAGAGCTAACAATTTAGTTTTTCAGCATGTTTCTACATATACACCTATGCTGATATATTATTCTCTAAATATTAATAGAAGAGACCAAAATCTCTCTAACTAGGTCTAGGTTATTGCAGCTGGAAGAAACATTCTGTAGATATGTGGGATTTATTGGAAGTCACATATTAGGTCAAGGCCTGGACTAAAATATGAGGAAAGTGTGTATCTTACACTTAAAGTGTAAGTGTAGATATAGAAATTAAATAATTGGTCTTAACAACTAAATATTTTAAAATGATAACAAAAATTTGCTTTGGGTAATTTTGTAAGCAAACTGCTTATACTTAAAACTGTCATCTCAGTATTTCTCAATTTCTCTGCCTTTATATTTGCCTTTGAAATAATATTCATTTCATTTGAAATTTTTCTGAAACTTACCTGAGCATGAAACAAAGCTAATCCTTTTGCAGTATGCATAGGAATAAGAACCTTCATTAGAAATTGTTTATGTTCTGCTTTCAGTGGCAATGCAAAGCCATTGATAATACTGGAGGGAAAAAAAGGCAGGGGAAGGGTTAAGTAGTTACTACTTTGTTTCTAACAGCTGTCATATCCATGAGTACATAAGGAACAGTGCTCTGTTTCAATTCTGGTGTTGTATGACCGTTCATCTTCAAACTACTTTAGGAAGACTATTACTATGAAGTCTGTTCCTCTAAGTCATTTGATGATTCCAAAAGAAAAATAGGACTGTCAGTTAATTCCCAAGTAATTTCTATCTTTATTTTCTATCAAACCTGTCACTTTATGCGATGTTGCCTTTATTTTTCCCCCCAAGGCCCCAGGAGAGTCAGTATCATAATATTGTTAGAATGTTCAATATTTTCTGAAGTAAATGGGTAGTTTTTCTTACTTTGTTAGATAATCTGAAATTAAGAAGTAGTTCTCTCCACAATCATTTTCTACTATTAATAAAGGAAACTAAAATCATTCTCTAAATAGTAACAGAAGGGTCTAAAATTCTCTTAATACTAATACGTAGTGAATAAAGAAGGCAAAATGTTATGGCAAAAGGTAATAAGAATTCAGTTGAGGCTGGGCGTGGTGGCTCACGCCTGTAATCCCAGCACTGTGGGAGGCTGAGGTAGGTGGACTGCCTGAGGTCAGGAGTTCAAGACCAGCCTGGCCAACATGGTGAAATTCCATCTCTACTAAAAATAAAAATACAAAAATTAGCTGGGCGTGGTGGCAGGCGCATGTAATCCCGGCTACTCAGGAGGCTGAGGCTGGAGAATTGCTTGAACCCGGGAGGCAGAGGTCGCAGTGAGCCGAGATCGTGCCATTGCACTCCAGCCTGGGCAACAAGAGTGAAACTCCAACTCAAAAAAAAAAAAACAAAAAAAAAAACTTCAGTTGAGAAACTATGGGCTCTACATTTAAACTCTAAAATATGACATAATTTCTTCAACCCCAGCTAAGATTTTAATACATAAAACATTCAAAGTTACTTCTTAGAACAAAAAAACCTGACCTACCTTCCTAATATTTCAAGAAGTTCAGCAACACCATTGAAATGTTCTGTTTCATATATAAACCTGAATTTAAAATAAAGACAGATGTAATCAAAATCAAACTTCAGAAAACTAAGAGAAACAGGCAGGAGGGTGAAGAAATCAATCCAAAGGACAGCTATTAGAAACACACAAGCATGTTTTGGGTCTTATCAGCTCTTTTGCCCCAAACCAATTAATTCATATCAGTCTTACAAAAGAAGATCTGTTTCCTAATGAACTACATATGTCTTTGCCAAAACTTGCCATATGTGAAGATAACAGATTGTCATTTCACCTGGAATATTCAACTTAATTTATAAGAAAGATAAGTTTTCTCAAAGAAATACTTTTTAAAATAAGAAACCTCTAATTATAGGGAAATCCAAGAGAAAAAGGCCCATATGTAATAAAGCCATTTTTAATCAGAATTTCTTTAAACCTGTAACTATATAGGCTGCATAGCTTTCCAAGATTAGGGTTGCCTTTAAAGCAGGGAGACATAAATAGAATAGGGTAGATATTTGAAATGGGCTTAGGAAGTGATGACAGAGAACTGCAGAAGGATACTCACTCTAGAGAAGGCAGGTGTTACTCATCTCTAATTGTTGCAATGTGGGAATAGTAACCAAATTTTGCCAGATCTTCAATTAATTAAAACAAACCAAACCTTAAATGTGGGTGTTGTTATGAAATCTCCTGATCTGAAGCAACTACTTAACAGATTAATATTTATAAAGTACACTTGGCTCTCTGTATCCACAGGTTCCATATCCGTGCATTCAATCAACTACAGATCAAAAATATTTTTTAAAAATAAATACAAATTTAAAATATAGAATAACATATATTTGCATAGCATTCACACTGTATTATTATAAGTAATCGAGAGATAAAGTATACAGGAGGATGTGTGGACGTTATATGCAAATACTATGCCATTTTATATAAGGGACTTTGGATTTTAGTATTAGCAGGGGCCTTGGAATCAGTCCCTCACAGATACTGAGGGATGACTACAAGCAAATGATAGGCCCCACATAAGAGGATTGCTTGAGTTCAGGAGTTCAAGACCAGCCTGGGCAACATAGTATACAGACCTTGTCTCTACTAAAAGTCAAAAAAATTAGCCAGGCGTGGTGGTGCACACCTGTCGTCCCACTACTTGGCAGGCTGAGAGAGGAAGATTGCTTGAGTCTGGGAGATGGGGGCTACAATGAGCTATGTTCTCACCACTGCACTCCAGCCTGGATGACAGAGTAAGACCCTGTCTCAAAAAACAAAGACAACTTGAATACAAGAAGATATGTAGGAGGAAGAAGTGCAATATACAATAAATGATTAATTTACCTGAGGAAAATGTTGTTAATTTGTTTTCTGATGAATGCTCTTAATCCAAGAAATTTCCCATAAATTCGGTGCAGAACAGTCTTCAGGAAGTCACGTTCTCTGGGATCTTCACTATCAAAGAGCTCCAGGAGCTTTAAAAGAAATCTGAGAAATTACTTTTAAAAAATAATTGAGCTAAAGCTTTATTCTAATTTTGATTTGAAAGATTATCCATGACATCTTTCAAAAATTTTTTAGAGTTCTGCCTTACCACACTGACTTTATTCTTGCTAAGTAATGAAGTTGAGGAAAAGCTTAGGGAATATTTCTTCTCACTTATTTCACTTCAAAATATGACATTTACAATAAATATAAATATTTCAAAAAGTGGATTTTTCTTTACCTTCCCACTGATTTTAAAATTCCATCCTACTCTTGAATACTAAACAGGCTCACAATTTTGGAGTGTTAAAATTTGGGATTTTTAATGCTTTTTGAAAGTCAAAACTACATGGAAAATCTTTTAAGTTTTTAGATTGCAAGTCATCAAATAGTTTAAAAAAATCCATGTGTAAATGTATAATTCTAGTTTAATAGAAAGATGTACACATACTAAGACTACTTTTTGTGAATTTACAATAAATTCAAGATAGTTACCATGCCAACAGTTGAAAAATTAACGTTCAGTTATTAGGATAAAATATTGGCAGATACATACTAATAGAATAGAAATCAGATATAAAATAACACTAGAATAAAAGATGAGGCCAATTTTTTTTTTTTAAAGACAGAGTTTTGCTCTGTAGCCCAGACTGGAGGGTAGTGATGCAATCACAACTCACTGCAGCCTCGACCTCCTGGGGTCAAGAGATCCTCCTGCCTCAGTCTCCCAACTAGCTGGGACTACAGACGCATGCCACCACGCCCAGCTAATTTATATATTTTGGTAGAGATGGGGTTTCACCATGTTGCCCAGGCTGGTCTCAAACTCCTAAGTTCAAGCAATCCGCCCTCCTCAGCATCCCAAAGTGCCAGGATTATAGGCGTGAGCCACTATGACCAGTCTATAGCTTTTTCAGCTTAGCAAATAGCTAAAAAATTTTAAACCAGTTCCACAATCAGCACTCTCCTATACCTCAACTGGCCCAATCAGCGCACTCCTATATTCTGCACAACTTTTCAGCAAAACCTGAGAGAAGAGACTTTTGAAAAAGTTAAAGTCAAAATCTCAAATTTCCATTTACAATGGTAAAGAAACTTAATTTCTTCTGTCAAAAAAACCAATATTATATTTTAAACATTGAATTTTCTTAGAAAAATATAAAATACTCTCTTTAGAGTACAAGTATCTGTAAAGCTGTCAAGGAATTTTATGTTCTGAACTTTCGTGTTTATAATTACAATAAAGATAGCAAGCTCTAAACCTCATCAGAAGTTCTTATTCCATTTTGTTTTGAATTATATATAATTGCTAACACATGCATCTGAAACCACAGTGGATGACTTAAGTCATATTTATATCTCCCAAAACAACTGACATACTTATAGTTTCCATTCTTTGTTTGCTAGGCTGTTGAGGCCCTCATGAGACTCCAGCAAAAAATATCTATGGAATATGAGAATTTTTGTTACTATACCTAATAAGTTCAGATCAAATTATTCTAATTAAAAATGGCAGCCAGGCAAAGTGGCTCTCAACTGTAATCCCAGCACTTTGAGAGGCCAAGGCGGGCAGATCACTTGAGGTCAGGTATTTGATACCGGCCTGACCAACATAGTGAAACCCTGTCTCTACTAAAAGTACAAACAAAAATTAGCCAGGCATGTCGGCACACCTGCAGTCCCAGCTACTTGGGAGGCTCAGTCAGGAGAATCGCTTGAACCTGGGAGGCAGAGGTTGCAGTGAGCCAAGATCCAGCCACTGCACTCCAGCCTGGGCAACAAGAGAGAAACAGCCATATAAACTGCTAAAAGCAATTACTGGGCCCTACCTTCTCAGATAATTCAAACATTTAAAGTAGAAGGTAGAAATAGATCCTGCTCCACCAGTTTTATTCTTGCTGCCCTCACACCACAAAATAATACAGCAGCCTAAACACCTCAAGCTCTAGACTAACAAAGCACTAAGGCAACTGTTCCCCTCAACCTGTTATTGTATTAAATACAATTTCATATGGCATTACTAGACCTCCCTACTGTATCCCACACAAGAGCTGCACAAGGAAATAAACAGGCGTTCATTTACAATTACCAAAATAACATAACTCCATTTAATCTAATTTTAGTCATGATTAAAATGTATATGTTACTGTTAATACACACCTAATATTTCTTTATAGTTTATGAATAGCTACTTCAATGGTTCAAGGAAATATTTTAGGCTGACAATGTTCTTCATTTATCAATCTTTCACAGCAACTGCTCAGAATACTTTATATGAGGTCAAGGGTAGTTACGAATGACCAAAAATGAGCTCTAAACATACCAAACTCACATTCGTAGAATCTTTATCATAGGGCACATACAAAGTAGTCTGAAGGATAGGAAAGGTCCTTGCAATGATTTTAATCCTGGCCTCAGCATCAAATTCCTAAAGAGGCCTGCATACTCAGGCCTAGAAAGGCTTAGTCTACTTCACAATTTTCTTTGGGGCCGGCCAATTCTATATAGTTAAAAAGGGGCCTTTAGGCCAGTGCAGTGCCTCACACCTGTAATCCCAGCACTTTAGGAGGCTGAGGCGGGAGGATCCCTTGAGGCCAGGAGTTCAAGACCAGCCTGGCCAACATGGTGAAACCCCATCTCTACTAGAAATAGAAAAAAAAAAAAAATCAGCAGGGCATACCCGTGGTGCGTGCCTGTAGTTCCAGCTACTTGGGAGGCTAAGGCAGGAGAACTGCTTGAACCTGGGAGGTGGAGGATGAAGTGAGCTGAGGTTGCACCACTGCGCTCCAGTCTGGGCAACAGAGCAAGACTCCCTCTCAAAAAAAAAAAAAGAAAAAAAGAAAAAAAAAAAAAAGAGGCCTTTAAATTTTTGAAAAGGTTTTGAAAATAAAAATATATTCTTAGAAATTGTGAATATGTAGGTTCTAAAAATAACAGCTAATAACCAGTTTATATAAAGAAAAAAGGCATCACAATTAACTTTACCTCCTTATATTCTTAATGATTCCATTTTATCTGTGGTTTAGAAATTGGGTGGTGGGATGCTTAGGTGCAAAAAGGAAAGAAAAAGGGAAAGGTAATTGATACTTAATGACAGGAAAGGAGCCTAAAGCCCAAATTCCTCACAATGATTCTATTCCTTTTTTCCCCTGTCATTTCAAAGTCCCAATGCTTAAAATATATGTCAAGTTCAAAGACTTACAAATGTAAAACAAAAGATTTCCCTTGGATTGAATGGTCATACCAAATTTTCTTAGATACTGCAGAAAGGCTTGTTTTTCTGGTATTTATAAAATAACTATGATACTTTAGGATTAAATAGGATAATCTGATTGACTTCATTAGACGCTTACCCTTGATAAAAATACTCATATTCTCAGAGCTACTTCACTTTTATTCTAATTGTTTGGCAGTAATATTAAGTGCTGTCAAATTAAAATAAACCATTAAAGTTTTGAAAGACTACTCTATTTTAATCATAAGTTAATAAATCATTGCTAAGATGAATATAAGAGAATCTAAGACAAAAGAGTTCCTTACCTGTTGTACGAATTTCTGATCAATGTATCGCTTTGCAATGCTAGGCTGGAAATCAGGGCTCTCCAAAAATCTCAAGAAGAATTCATATACCAACTATGAGAGAAAGTCAAATAAAAGCTAAGATGATGGCTATAAAATATTACCCTAAATTATCACTTCATATTAAAAACACACCTGTTCTTACCAACTTAGTAGGGAGATTTCAGATCTCATAATGAGATCTGAAAATGTAATGAGTTGATAAAAAAATTTTTTTTAAAAAATTCATGCCTGTACTCCTAACATACTTTAGGAAGCGGAGGTGGGAGAGTCACTTGAGCCCAGGAGTCTGAGACCACCCTGGACAACATGGTGAGACCTCTGTCTATACAAATAATCAAAAAATTAGCCAGGCATGGTGGCGTGTGTCTATTGTCCCAGCTACTGGGAGGCTGAGGTAGGAAGATCCCTGGAGTCTGGAGGTCAAGGCTGCAGTGAGCCGCGATTGTGCTGTGTCACTGCACTCCAGCCTGGGCAACAAAGTGAGACTCTGTCTCAAAAATAAATAAATAAATAAATAAATAAACCCAGAAACTATATATTCACAATTTGGTTTCCTAACATGATAAACTTTGAGATTTATTTATTGCTTTACATAACTTGATGCAAAACGTTAAATTATAGGAGCTAGAAAAGAAGGACAATGCCTATAAAATTAAATATTTCTTAATGAAATATATTCCTATTTTGTAATCCATACTCACTAGTAACAGGCTCCTTCCCAGTGGACTACTACCTATCTCAATTTAATCACTACAGAGTCTCTTAAATGCAGAGTCAACAACCCCCAGATAAGACAGGCAGTGTAGCCAGGCGCGGTGGCTCACGCCTGTAATCCCAGCACTTTGGGAGGCCGAGGTGGGCAGATCATGAGGTCCGGAGATCGAGACCATCCTGGCTAACACGGTGAAACCCCGTCTCCACTAAAAATACAAAAAATTAGCCAGGCGTGGTGGTGCGCGCCTGTAGTCCCAGCTACTTGGGGGCTGAGGCAGGAGAATGGCGTGAACCCGGGAGGCGGAGCTTGCAGTGAGCCGAGATCGCGCCACTGCACTCCAGCCTGGGCGACAAAGTGAGACTCCGTCTCAAAAAAAAAAAAAAGACAGGCACTGTATTATTAATTTTTAAAAAGAAAGGAAAAGAAAAACTTCTGGTCTTTCTATAAAACCACAGTAGGAAAACTAATTAAATCAAAACCAGCATATCCTATCCACACTTGAGAAATACTGAACCAAATTACATAAGTACAGGGCTAGGGAAGAAATGTCTGTGTACCAACCACAGCAAATAAACTAGAAGTCACAGCAGGCCTTCTATAAAAGTGCTAAGCAACCTACAAGTAATAGGAAATGTGCATTTGCTACCACAAATCAGAATTAAATACTTGGTTGAGCTTGTCACTATCACACCTGCTTTCAAGGAGAAAGGCAAATATGACTAAAGTTTTTTTTAATTGTAACCTAATAGCTATAAAAAGGCAGAAACTTAGACCAAAATGTATCTTATTAGCTATTAAACAATATTATATCAATTTAACACCCTAAAAATTAAAAAGGAGGATTCTATCCCAAAGCAAAAACAGTCATTCAATAAACATTTAGGTAGCCAGTTAGATTAGATGCAGAAGGAAGAAAAGGGAAAAGAAAGATTGCTACGCTAAATTAATAGACGTTATAGCAAACAAAAGCACTACCAGATCTAGGCCTTATCATTCACCAAGTAACAACACATTTTTATTACAGTGAGTTCAGTAACATTCTATGGCTAACAATGGTTTGGGGATCTGAGCAAATACAGTTTTGCCTGATGTATCTCTGCCCAACTGTGGAAAAGGAGTGATGCTTATCTGGTCTAATGTTACCTAATATTTTGTGTTTATTATAAATTAAGGATATAACAAGAAATAAAACTTGATAGCAATTTAAGTTTTTATTCATAGACAATTTTCTAATCAAACAACAATAAAGATAACAGATAATTTTGCTTTGGGGTATACACATGCAAAAAGATACACAAAACTGATCACGGAGTGCTCTGAAAAGTCAGCACAGTCTCATGGACTGCTATGCAGTTTCATTAATGGCACAACTTACTCACTCAATGCCTATTTTCATGTCCAGTACTGGGCTACGTATAGTATGAACAGACATTAGGGATAGTATGGCTTAAAAAGCCCATTCACTACACAATAATTATATTACGTGGCACAGACTATAAGTGCAGGAGCTATTTAGAAAAGGGCTGTATCACTGTGGAAAAGGTAGGAAAAGCTTTAAGGAGGATATGCAACTTGAGCCCTGTATTTGTTTCGATTCTGGATCCTCAGGAAGAGGATGGCTTTTATTTTATAGAAAGGTAGCAGCATGTCTTGATTGAAAAATATATATATTTATTTATTTTTAGAGACAGAGTTTCACCATGTTGCCCAGGCTGGTCTCGAACTCCCGGGCTCAAGCTATCCACCCGCCTCAGCATCCTAACGTGCTGGGAAATCAGGTGTAAGCCACCATGCCTGGCCTTTTTTTTTTTTTTTTTTTTTTTTTTTTGTCTTTTTAAGCAGCATGTCTTGAGATCAAGAGAGTGCAGAGTACAGGTTGATGGTATGGAATTATAGACTCCAAATCTTTATGCAAATCCCTGGAGATTCCATCATAAGGTGGGATCAGGTTAAACATGAGCCAAATGTAGCATGTATTAGCCTATCTACTCTCCCTTCTTAAGATCTTCATCAGAAATATAGGGCCTAAGGCTTAATAGTTTTCAGAGTAATAGCCTGTCCTATGGGAGACTTTTATGACATCAAGCTACAAATCAAACTGAATTCTCTAAACCGTATATATAAATTGAAACCTGTGCCATTCACAAATACCACATATAATTTCTTTCATAGTTTTCATCTACATTATTTACCTGACACAGTGAACATTAGGTGATCAGTCAAAATTAGCAGCAAAATGCTGTTATGCTGCCAACTTAGCACCACTAAAGAGATGATGACAAAAAGTTACTTAAATACATATTGAGGGCCGGGCGCAGTGGCTCACACCTGTAATCCCAGCACTTTGGGAGCCTGAGGCGGGTGGATCACCTGAGGTCAGGAGTCCGAGACCAGCCTGACCAACATGGAGAAACCCCATCTCTACTAAAAATACAAAATTAGCCAGACATGGTGGCGCATGCCTGTAATCCCAGCTACTTGGGAGGCTGAGGCAGGAGAATCGCTTGAACCTGAGAGGCAGAGGTTGCAGTGAGCCGAGATCACTCCATTGCACTCTAGCCTGGGCAACAAGAGCAAAACTCTATCTCAAAAAAAAAAGAAAAGAAAAAATTATTGAATAGTTATCCCAAATAGAGGTAGAAGACACACTAGTGACCTACAGAGCTGGAAATCTTCAAAATGGAATAATCGAGATTATGCTTCTATAAAATTTATCAAATTTATCCTGTCCCAGTGTCACTCTCTATATACCCCATCCTACATTTTAAAAAATGTATCACACCCTAACATAGAATGTATGCCAATTATTTTATTATTATTTTGTTCTTCTCTGCTAGGATGTAAGGGATTTTGCTTAGTTCAGTACTTTACCCTCAATGTTTACAAAAATGCTTGACGCACAACAGATGCTTACTGAATGAATGGAAATCACATTTGTTAAGAGGTTGTGTTTCTATGTAGTCACTGAAGTTTTTCTATGGTCTTATTTTCTTTTTTCTTTTTTTTTTTTTTTTTGGAGACACAGTCTTGCTCTGTCGCCCAGGCTGGAGTGCAATGGCGCAATGTTGGCTCACTGCAACCTCCACCTCCTGGGTTCAAGCCATTCTCCTGCCTCAGCCTCCTGAGTAGCTGGGATTAGAAGCGTGCACCACCACGCCTGGCTAATTTTTGTATTTTTAGTAGAGACGGGGTTTCACCATGTTGTTCAAGCTGGTCTTGAACTCCTGACCTCATGATCCACCTGCCTCAGCCTCCCAAAGTGCTGGGATTACAGGTGTGAGCCACTGCGCCCAGCCTTCTATGGTCTTCTATACAAATAACTTGCTCCAAGAATCTAAGAAACAATGTTGCAAAGAAAAACACACATTTCACCAATGAATTCAGTTCACTAATAAAAAGGACAAACTTCACCTATGTTCAATGTATGGCTAGTCCTTCTACTTCTGTACACCAAAAATACCCTAAAAAATGAAAGATAACTAAAAAGTATAGGGAATTGAGGAGTGTAATCTTACCCTCCTACTCAGTTCTGACCATGTCTTTCCTAAAGGAGTTAAAATAAAACATAAAATTCTGGTTTTCACCATTAAAAAGACTTGGGAGAAGTTCCAACAGAAAACAGCATGGATGATTAAAGTATCTGAAAAATAAGACCTATACAGAAAGCGAAAGGAATAGAAATGTTTGGTTCAGAGAGGCAAAGACTGAGAAGCAAACTTTAATGATCTACAAGTACCTAAGAGGCTGCTTTCAAGTAATACAGGTGACCAATGTTTTCCAACCTCTATTAAGAGGAAACTAACGTAAATAAGGTTTTTAACTGATTTAATATATAAAAGAATTCATATAAAAATTAATGCATACTCAACTATATATTACATATTAAGCACCCAAAAAGAACATTGCCTGGGATAAGGTAAACATTAACAAAATCTTAGTTTTTTAAGAATCTGTTTTTCTCTGTAATCCTTGTGAAAACAATAGATTCTGCATAAACCTTGAATAGTTTAAATACAGTCAGCCTAGGTTTTTTTCTTCTGCTCTTTCATTCATAAGAACTAAAAAGATAATAACTATTCACAATTTAAAAAGCCAAAGCAATAAAAGTATTTCTTAACCTTATATAAAAGATATTCCTTTTTATTTTTGTGCCTATAAAGTTAGTGCATTAGGCTATGATTCCTACCATTTTGGATTCTTAGCCCGTGAAAATATTTAAAATATAGTATATGGCCAAGAGTTATTTGAATGTAAAGGTGTACACTGTAAAACATGTATGTTGCCAGTTTAAATTTCTAATTATATTGCCCAAACAGAAAAGCTCTCTAATCCCTAAAACACAAGTTATTCCTAAAAAGATCTATGTTCTAGGCACTATCCTACACAATTAAATCTTAATTATCTGTGCCACTAAAGTAATTAATAAAAGAAAGTGAAAATACACAATCTGCCTGTATTCCAGGCTAGTACAGCAGCCAAGTGTCCTAATTATCTAAAAGTGCAGAAAATTAATATATTGTTAGTCCTCAATAGAAAGCAATAATACTTAGGAAAGAAATGAGAAAATAATTTAAAACTGTTGTACATTAATAGTTACCATATGATACGACACTTAATAAATTAGAAGATATAACCTATCCCCTAATACTGAAATGACCTTCCTTGTGTTCCTTTATCTCTTTTTATTCCATTATTTCATTGCTCATTAGTATTTCCATTACAGTGTAAGAATAAGTAAAAAGAGATAAACTTTTATTAGCACATGTTTAGAAAATTCATGAAAAGAGTGGGGAAAACAAAGGCTTGAAAGGTTTTGAGATTACTTGTAATTACTCTCCCTCATTAACAACTAATGTTTATTTTCCACCATAACAAATTAATTTCTAGTATCTAGGATCTCATAAGCTAAATGTAAAATGTAAACTGTTAGTACAAAACAAAAGAATTCCAGGTGAATTAAGCACACATTATAACAGCAGAAGAAACTTTCATTGAGCAAATTTCTTCAGTGCTACAATTCCCTATAATCTGTCAGAGTAGCTTTAATATTCCATCTAAAAAAACTTAAGATGATTAATAATGTAGCTACATGTACTGACAAATCCTATAAATCAGGTCACTTCAGTATCTACCAGTCTCTGATGTCCTTAGACCATTTAATTGCCAAATTTAAAAACTGTATGCCAAATTTTGGTTTCTAGAAATTTTGGTTTTTGGAAGGATTTTTTAACTATAAACATATATATCTGGGGCAGAGCCTTTTAATCAAGGCACCATAGATGAATGAGAATTTCTTGTATCTCTGGGAATTTGTCTTGAGAGAGAACTACTTCTCAAAAATCATATTTTGGGATGGACACAGTGGCTCATGTCTGTAATCCCAGCACTTTGGGAGGCTGAGGTGGATGGATCACTTGAGGTCCGAGTTTGAGACATGCCTGGCCAACATCTTTACTAAAAATACAAAAATTAGCTGGGCATGGTGGCAAGCACCTGTAGTCCCAGCTACTCAAGAGGCTGAGGCAGGAGAATCATTTGAACTTGGGAGGTGGTGGTTGCAGTGAGCCAAGATCACGCCACTGCACTCCAACCTGGGCAAGAGTGAGACTCCATCTCAAAAATAAATACATAAATAAAAAATAAAAAATCATATTTTGAAAGCAACTTAGCACCTCCTAAAATGTTAAGAACCACTGGTTTCAGGGAATTTAAATAAAACCTCAAATCATACCAGTTAAAAATGGAAAGCATATTGTCTACTTGGCTCAATTTCCACTGTTACTTTCCATGAGCATATAAATATATCCTAATGAAAACACTTTCTTTAATTTTAAAAATTCAAAGACCAAGGGGTCTCTTTCAGACCATTCAACTACATCTGATTAAAAAACCAGCTAATGAGAATTTTTCATTATCAGCTTATCAACTTATCAGCTAATGAGAATTTGTAAAACCTTTGCATATCAAATACAGCATTATTAATTTTATACCAACTATGGAACAAAATTTCATATAAACTTGTGTACAGTTCTATTAAAAAATAATTTACCACTTTGGATTTTCTAGTTCTGTAAGCTCTAATGTGCTGACAGATCTTAAAATTGTTATCAGTTTTCACTAATCCTAGGATTCCTCTCCATCTTATTTGGATGTATAGGTGCTACACAGAATGAATAAATTAATAAATAATGAGGCAGAATACTGCATAAAGTATCCCAAATGATATAAAATATAATTTTCTTTCTCTCATCTTTTTTTTTTTTTTTTTGAGACGGAGTTTCTTTCTTGTTGTCCAGGCTGGAGTGCAATGGCGCTATCTCGGCTCACCACAACCTCTGCCTCCTGGGTTCAAGCGATTCTCCTGCCTCAGCCTCCTGAGTAGCTGGGATTACAGGCATGTGCCACCATGCCCGGCTAATTTTGTATTTTTAGTAGAGACGGGTTTCTCCATGTTAGGCTGGTCTCGAACTCCTGACCTAAGGTGATCCGCCCAGCTCGGCCTCCTAAAGTGCTGAGATTACAGGCATGAGCCACCATGCCCAGCCTCTCTCATCTTTTTATAATAACAGAAAATGTAAAGGTCACTACAAAATATAAGTAACTTGCAAAATTAAAAAAAAAATCAGCAAATTAATTGGCATTAATACCTAGAATCCATATATAAATGAAGAAAATTGAACAGAGCCCCAGAGACCTGTGGGACACCAGCAATTATAGCAACATACACATAAATGGGAGTCCCAGAAGATGAGAGAAAAAGGGCAGGAAAAATATTTGAATAATGACCAAAAATAACTCAAAGATTATGAAACATTAGTTTACATAATGAATTCTAATTGTAACTCAATAAACAACAAGTAGAATAAAGTCAAGAAGATCCACACCTAGATACATCATAATCAAACTGACAAAACTTAAAGAGATAACGTTTATAGCAGCAAGAGAAAAATGACTTTTCACATACATAATGAAATCCTCAGTAAGATTAATGGCTAACCTGTCATCAGAAAACCATGGACGTAAGAAGACAAATGGGATGACATGTTGAAAGAAAAAGACTGTTAGCCAAGAATTCTATATCCAGCAAAACTCTCCTTCAAAAATGAAGAGGAAATTAAGACATTCCTAGATAAACACTGAAAGAATTTGTCATTAGCCAACCTGCCCTACAAGAAATACTAAAGAAATTCCTTTAGGCGGGAAGCTGAGGTGGGCAGATCACGAGGTCAGGAGACAGAGACCATCCTGGCTAACATGGTGAAACCCCCTCTCTACAAAAAATACAAAAAATTAGCCAGGTGTGGTGACAGGCACCTGTAGTCCCAGCTACTCAGGAGGCTAAGGCAGGAGAATGGTGTGAACCCAGGAGGTAGAGCTTGCAGTGAGCCTAGATCACACCACTGCACTCCAGCCTGGGCAACAAAGCGAGACTCCATCTCAAAAAAAAAAATTCCTTCAGGCTTTTGAAGAAATAAAAGGACGCCATACAGTGTCTCAAATCCACAAAGAGAAATAAAGAGCACATGTAAAGATAAATACACAAGTAAATATAAAAGACAGTATAAATGTATTTTTATTTATAACTCTTACTTTCCTCCTTTACAAGGCCAACTGCATAAAGCAATTACTGCAAAACTGTGTTGGTGAGCACATGATGTGTAGAGGTATAATTTGTATGACAATATCACAAAAAAGTGGGGAGTGAATAGATGTATACTGCGCCAAAATTTTGTATACTATTGAAATTAGGTTAGTATTAAACCAAACTAGATTGTCTCAGAATGCTAACTGTAATCCCCAGGATAGAGAGAGAGAGAGAGAGAAAGAAAGAGAGAAAGATAGAGAGAGAGAAAGAAAGAGAGAGAGAAAGAGAGAGAGGAAGAGAGAGAGAGAGAGAGAAACAGAGAGAGAGAAGGAAGGAAAGGAAAGGAAAAGGAAAGGAAGTAAAAAAAATATATAGTTAAAGAACAAAGGAATGAAAATGGCACCCTAAAAAACACCTATTTAACACAAAAAAAGTAGTGGAAAAGTGGAGGAATAAAAAAGACATAAGTCACAGAAAACAAATGGCAAAATGGCAGTTGTAAAGCCTACCTTACCAGTAATTACATTAAATATAAATGGTCAAACACTCTAATCAAAAAGGCAGAGACTGTAGAAATTATTTTCAAAACATGATCCAACTGCATGCTGTTTACAAGAGACACACTTTAGATTCAAATAGATTAAAAATAAAAGGATGGAAAAGATATATCATACCAAGAGTAACCAAAAGACAGCTGGAGTGGCTACACTAGTATCAGACAAAATTAACACAGAAATTGTGACTAGAGACAAAGGACCTTTTCAGGGCCATCTATAAAGAATATATAACAATTATAAACTTATATACACTTATCAACAGGGTCCTAAAATACATGAAGCAAGAACTTACAGAAATGAAGAGAGAAACAGACAAGTCAATAATAGAGACTTCAGTCCCCCTTTAAAATAACAGAACAGACAGAAGATTAACAAGGAAATAGAAAACTTAAACAGCACCATAAACCAACCAGACCTAACAGACTTCTACAGAACACTGTACTTAACGGTAACAGAACACACATTCTTCTTAAGCACACATAAAACATTCTCCAGGACAGACTCTATATTAAGCCACTGTATATGTCTCAGTAAGTTTAAAAGTATTGAAATCATACAAAACATATTCTCCATTCTGCAATTATAGAGGCAGTAAAAAAGAAAAACTTTAAGAAAAAAAGTATATTCTCTAAACATACTGGAATAAAATTAGAAATTAATAACAAGGAAATCTGGGAAAATCACAAATAGGTAGAAATTAACACATTCCTAAATAACTAATGGATCAAAAGAAAAATCACTTAGGAAATTAGAAAATATTTTGAGCCAGGTGTGGTGGTGCACACCTGTAATCCCAGCACTTTGGGAACCAAGTGGGTGGGCTGCTTGAGCTCAGGTGTTCGAGACCAGCCTGGGCAACTTGGTGAAATCCCATCTCTACTAAAAATACAAAAATTAGTAGGTGTCGTGGCACACATCTGTAGTTGCAGCTACTTAGGAGGCTGAGGTGGGAGGATGGCTTGCACCCAGGAGGCAGAGGTTGCAGTGAGCTAAGATCACGCCACTTCACTCCACTCCAGCCTGGGTGACAGAACCAAATGCCGTCTCAAAAAAAAAAGAAGAAAAAGAAAGGAAAACATAATGTATCAAAATTTATTGGTTCAAGCAACAACTTATACATAGAACTGTTCATAACAGCTCTATTCACAATAGCCAAATGATGGAAATAATTTAAATGTCCATCAACTGGTAAGTGGATAAACAAATGTGGTATATCCATACAATGGAATAATTCATCCATAAAAAGGAATGAAGTATTGACACAGACGACATTTATGATCCTTGAAAACATTATGCTAACTGAAAGAACCCAGAAACAAAAGCCCACATATTTCATAATTTCATTTATATGCAGATACCAGAATAGGCAAATCCAGAGACAGAAAGCAGACTGGTAGTTATCAGGGACTCTAAAGAGAGGGGAACGGGGTGTGAGTGCTAAATGCCAATGGGGATTCCATTTGGGGTGATCGAAAAGTTATAGAATTAAAGAGTGGTGATGGGTTATACCGCATGGCGAATGTACTTTGTGTTACTGAATTGTACACTTTAAAATGGTTTAAATGGTAAATATATATTAAGTGTATTTTATTACAATGAAAAAACATTGAAAAACAGTATTTGCATGAAAGAAAATAATGTTAAGAAAACCATAAAAGTTAAATATTTTACACAGACACTCAGAATCTAAATGAGAAAACCATGATTTCTGCAGAATAGCATAAATATAAAAACTGCCAATATGTAATTATGTTCCATACCTGTATGTGAGGCCAAGAGGCCTCAAGCGTGGGTTCATCCTCTTCTGGATCAAAATCCGGATTATCACTTGGAGGAAGTGTACGGAAGATGTTAGCACTGATCTGTAATGAAAAAATAATTTTATGTTCTTTGTTGTATGTGTAAATGAATTCGACAATTGAAAATGAAATATTTTAAAGATCACTTTAAGAAAAAAGTTATAGCTGTAAGCTTAGTTCAAAATCTATAAACCTCTCCAAGATACAAAGAAGGCAGGTGTTTGTTTCTCTCTTTTCTCTTATCCAATAACTTTGACTTCCTCAGACCTAAGCTCCTGAAGATTAGATATAGCCTCTGGATTAATCTTCTTTAAATCATAAATTGTTCTTTCCGAATTTTACTCAAAAAGAAAGAGGGGGCCAGGCGAAGTGGTTCACACCTGTAATCTCAGCACTTTGGGAGGCCGAGGGGGCAGATTGTCTGAGGTTAGGAGTTCAAGACCAGCCTGGGCAACATGGTGAAACCCCATCTCTACAAAAACATAAAAATTAGCCAGGCGTCATGGTGCATACTTGCGGTCCCAACTACTGGGGAGACTGAGGCAGGAGAATTGCTTGAGCCCAGAAGGTGGAGGTTGCAGTGAGCCAAGATCGTACCACTGCACTCCAACCTGGGTGACAGAGCCAGACCCTGTCTCCAAAAAAAAAAAAAAAAAAAAAGACAGAAGGGAAAGGGAGAATATAGACGAAGGGAGTAAAGGGAATTCGAGGGAAAAAGTTATTAATTCTACTTATCTTTAATTTGATTCATTTCATCTTTCTACAATTCCTCCCATATTCCAACCTGGCCATATTCTATACTTGCCTTATAACTCAGAGTTTGGTAAAATATCTCCATTCTTATACATACCACACTAAGGGAGAGGTGGGCGAGGGTAGAATGCCTTCACTATTATTATAAATGTGTTTATAATACTTCTTGATGATTTAATTTACTGTATTTCATCTCATCTACTTTGAGACTTTTAAAAAACATATTAACCACCTTGAAATCAGGATGTTCTTCATTTTAGATCCAGTGAAATACAGTATTTATAATTTCATGCTTTGCATTATCTTAGTACTAAGGTAATATATATCCTTTTTCTCTAGCAAAGGATAGACTGTGATCTCAATCTACAATTTTTTAAAGAATAATGAACAGACTGATAGACCAAGTAGTTTAATAAATATTTAAGGCCCAACTACTAAGGGGCTGATCATTTTGAGATAAACTATTCCAGAGGTAGAGGATAAGACAAGAAATTGCAAGCAAATTCCCAACTATTCTTATGAAGTTGCATCTTTGGTACACAAATTACTGCTAATAGTCAATTACTATAACCATAAGACTTAATAAGAATAACCTAAAATTTCATCAGCCAGAACTCAAAGCCAGTACTTGAGGGCAAAGCGAATAAACAGTTTGATGGACATCAATTTCACAAAGAGTAGCAGCAAGCCATCGATAAAATTTGAAAACAAATATATCTCACAAGAGCATAGAATTTGTCCTTGAGATCACACTTATTATTGTCAGTAGTAAAAGAAAAAGTTAACCTTGTAGCTACTAATAAAATTAACTGTATATAACAAATATTCAGAAGAGCTTCAAGAGTCTAAATGGGTAAGATGACTCAAGTATTACTTAGATATTAAATTAAGTACTCATAAATTTTTAAGAAACCAACAATATATACCTACTATGTGCATACAGAAATCAAAATAAATTTAAGAAAGCAACAACAAACACACAACTTTTTACTTGGGCAAAGAAATTAAATCCCATAATTTATTAGTATATAGCAAATTTGACTCAAATATTTGAGACTTTCAATATCTGTCAACAATTTTAGAGATTAATTCCCGACTCTAAAAATTCTTGAATATAAGCCATTTGAAATCAGTAACAGTAGGAAATACTGCTTTTTCTCCCTGAACTTTTTAAATGATTAAAAAACAAAAAAAAACCTTGAAGAAGTCCACCAGTAATTAATATTTATGTTCTCAAACTATCACTTCCTTTTATTGTCTGTGGGAGTTTAAGCCAATTTCATTTTGATTAATGCTCTCTCTATACCCAATCTTTAAATTTTTTTGAGGCTGGACATGGTGGCCCATGCATGTAAAACCAGCACTCTGGGAGGCCGAGACAGGAGGACTGCTTGAGGTCAGGAGTTTGAGACCAGCCTGGGCAATAAGCAAGGCTCCACCTCTAAAAAAAAAAAGAAAATGAAAAAATTAATCGGGCATGGTGGTGCATGCTTGTAGTTCTACCTACTCAGGAGGCTTAGGCAGGAGGATAGCTTGTGCCCAGGAGGCCAAGGCTGCGGTGAGCTATGATTACGCCACTGCACTCCAGCCTGGGAAAAGAGACAGACTCTTATATTTTTTTCCTTTTTTTGAGACAGGGTCTCATTCTGTCGCCCAGTCTGGAGTGCAGTGGCACAATCTTGGCTCACTGCAATCTCCGCCTCCCAGGTTCTTCAAGCAATTTTCTGGCCTCAGCCTCCCAAGCAGTTGGGATTACAGGCATCCACCACCACACCTGGCTAATTTTTGTATTTTTAGCAGAGACGGGGTTTCACCATGTTGGCTAGACTGTTCTTAAACTCCTGACCTCAGGTGATCCACCCGCCTTGGCCTCCCAAAGTGCTGGGGTTACAGGCGTGAGCCACTGTGCCCAGCCAACTCTGTCTCAAAAAAAAAAAAAAAAAAAAAAATTGAAGGCTTTTATTCTCTTTAAAGAAAAAAAAAAAAACTCTGTAACAATCGAAATTTCCTAATTCCTTTTGAGAGGTCTTCTACTACAGAGTGATGAAAGAAAACCCAACTACTATATTAGGGCCAAACTTATCTTTCCTACTACACATTTGGTTCTTCCCTGAGAACATATATTAGGCAAGGGGAAAGAAATGAAGGCAACTGTAGGTTATATTTATATTTGCTTTTAGCTTCAATACCCTGATATAAGTTTAAATTATATACTCAGTGACAATCTAATTAGTCCAACTGGATTTATTTATTTATTTAGAGACAAGGTGTTGCTCTGTCAAACCAGGCTGAAATGCAGTGGTGATCATGGCTCACTTCAGTCTTGAACTCCTGGGCTCAAGCGATCCTCTCACCTCAGCCTCCTGAGTAGCTGGACCTAAAGGCTCATGCCACCATGCCTGGCTAATTTTTTTATTTTTATTTTTAGTACTTTTTGTAGAGATGGGTCCTTGCTATGCTGCCCAGGCTGGTCTTGAACTCTTGGCGTCAAGTGTTTCTCCCACCTCAGCCTCCCAAAGTGCTGCGTTTACAAGCATAAGCGAGCCACTGCACTGGACTAAATGTTTGTATTTTGTTAGTATACAATAAAATACAAAAAAAAAAAAAAAAAAAAAACTCACAAATACTAAACAAAATCCTACTGTTTGATAGAAAATAAGGTTGAATTACTAATAACCAGCAAGAATCCTAAACAATCTTACTTCAAAAAAGTTGGCTGTAGTTTTTTTTCACATCAGATATTCCATTTATTTATCTTCTTAAAGATCCTGACTTTCAATTAAAGTGTTATACCTGACTCCCTTACCCACTACTTAAATGTGGAGATCCCTAGTCTTTCATCGGTCTTCCCTTTCCCCTTTAAAAGTTCTCAGTAATGGCCAGGTACAGTGGCTCACGCCTAAAATCCCAGCATTTTCGGAGGCCGAGGCGGGTGGATCACGATGTCAGGAGTTCAAGACCAGCCTGGCCAAGATGGTGAAACCCCATCTCTACTGAAAATACAAAAATTGGCCAGGCATGGTGGTGATGGGCACCTGTAATCCCAGCTACTCAGGAGGCTGAGGCAGAGAATTGCTTGAACCCGGGAGGCAGAGGTTGCAGTGAGCTGAGACTGCACCACTGCACTCCAGCCTGGGCTACAGAGTGAGACTCCGTCTCAAAACATAAATAAATAAATAAATAAAAATAAATAAAAGTTCTCAGTAACTATTCACCTCCATAACGTTAATTACCTATCGATCTGTATAATCCCAGGCCTAAATCCTTCTCTTAAGCTCTAGATCTGCACTATCCAATATGGGAGCCACCAGCCATTGTGACTCTCTCAATTCCCAAACTTGTATATGCAATGATGGTATCATTGGAATGGATGGGATAATCTTTCAAATGAACTATTTTTTAAAATGTGGGGAATGTATTGTACATTTATTTAAAATCAGTCTCATTAATCCATTATTATACCTCAGATCTTAAATTTACATACATCTGAGGAACATAAGTCTAGAGGCTTACCATTTTTACTATATCAGAATACGCTGATTCAACAATTACACCACGATTAGTTGAAACATACTCAACCAGTTCATTCAGTGTTGCTCTTTTAATTTCTTTGCTCTTCAAGTCTGAAACAGAGTCCATGAAATCAAACAGTATACAACACTGCTGCAACTTCTGACAGAAAAGATCTTGTTGTTCATTTGAAGTGGCATCTATAAATAAAAATAAAGAAAAACTTAGAAATAACCTACTCAGAAGTTACTTTTATATATTTATTAATTTTGTAGAAGCTATTCACATATGTAAAACTTCTTCCAAAAATCTAGTGAGAAATGTGCCCATCTAACCCCATCATTCAGGGATTCATACTGGACCCTTCTCTCTCTCTGATTACTCACAATCAATCATTAAAAAAATTGTTTTAAAGAAATGTGATCTTGCTACGTTGCCCAAGATAGACTCAAACTCCTGGGCTCATGTGATCCTCCTGCACTCATGTGATCCTCCTGCCTCAGCCTCCAGAGTAGTGGAGATTATGTGCCACCATGCCCAACTAATCATTAAATGTTATTGATTCAACGTCTTTAACATATTTGAAATCTATCCTTGTCACTCCCATTGTCATTTCAGACTCTCACCATGCCTCATCTGGACTACAGCAATGATATTCTAATTGCTCCTCTTATCCCATAATCATTACCACTCCTGACATACCCTCCAAACTACTTCAAAATGAGAGTCGGTGTGCTCAAGTTCCATGTTTTTCAACGATACTCCAATAATTAAATAATAAAGTTCAAACTCCTCTGGGCTGTATACAAAGTGCAGCTGTCTACTGTCAAGAGTCATCTCTTAACCTTTCCAACATGCCTTTTCATTTTCGTTAAACCATACTCTATGCAGTTCCCCGAAGGTTACACAATGTTTCCTCTGTCTGGAATGCCCTTCTTCCCACATTCCCACCCCAGGAACACTACCTACTTATAAAGTTTCAGCATAAGTCCCTTCTTTTTTTTTTTTAATTTTTATTTTTTTGAAACAAAGTCTTGCTCTGTCGCCCAGGCTGGAGTAGTTTTCAGAAGCTTTCTTATGGTACTGAAGCTAAATTGGTTGGTTTATCCACTTTTACCCAAATATGTTTTAGGTGCATATCCCTATTATAGTATTTACTGTGCTTTACAGCAATTATATTTTACGTATTCAGCACCCCTCAACTAAAAGCAGGAACCAACAGCCAGGCACAGTGGCTCACACCTATGTAATCCCAGCACTTTGGGAGGCCAAGGCAGACAGATCACTTGAAGTCAGGAGTTCGAGACCAGCCTTGCTAATATGGCAAAACACTGTCTTTACTAAAAATACAAAAATTATCAGGGTGTGGTGGCGCGTGCCTGTAATCCCAGCTACTCCGGAAGCTGAGGTAAGAGAATCACTTGAACCCGGGAGGCTGGGGTTGCAGCGAGCCGAGATCGCACCACTGCATTCCAGTCTGGGCAACAGAGACGACGTCTCAATCAATCAATGCAGAAACCAAGTTTTATTTATCTAATTATTTCTGTCTTTCTATCTCTCTACTTCTCTTTATCTTTCTAGTATCTAATACAATACCTGGCATATAATAGGTACTCAAAAAATGGGCCGGTGTGGTGGCTCATGCCTGTAATCCCAGCACGTTGGAAGGCTGAGGCAGGCGGATGACTTGAGGTCAGGAGTTCAAGACCAGCCTGGGCAAATGGTGAAACCCCATCTCTACTAAAAATACAAAAATGAGCTGAATGTGGTGGGGGGCACCTGTAATCCCAACTACTGGGAAGGCAGAGGCAGGACAATCACTGGAACGCGGGAGGTGGGGGTTGCAGTGAGCCGAGATAGTGCCACTGCACTCCAGCCTGGGCCACAGAGTGAGACTCAAGTCTTGATTTAAAAAAGCTTATTGTTTTATATTCTACTTATTACAAAAATACGGACACATCGTATCGATTTGATTCTAACAAATGTTAAATCCTTTTGTATCTAACCTTCAAAACCATAAAACTTCAATTCTGAACTTCCATATCTATAAACAAGGACTTCAATTAGCTCAATCACTTAAGATTATTGAACTTCTGAGAGTAAAATTTAAAAATTCAACTCTGATATTTAGCTCATAATATACAAAACTATTCTTCCATTCAAAACCAGTACATACTTTATATAAAGATACAGGCAAAAATCTTCGTAAAGATGGTAACCTAATCAAGAATGCCTATGCTTTGTAATTAACTCCAGGGCAGGAAGCTAAAAGGTAAAATTACCTTTCAATTATATTCAAGTTGCTGTCCTTAAAAAAGCTGATTTAGATAAGGTACTGCTGAACCGTAGTAGGTCAGGTATTCTAAGCATGTTCACACAAAGTCACAAGACATAAGGCACATTCTCTTCATTGGTCAATTATTATTAAATAATTTTACAATAAAACAAATGTGGATATATTATAAAGAACAGCAAAAGTCACATGATTTTTGAAGTAAAAATATGAAGACTTGAATTTGCTGCAGTTCATTTGTGGCTATGCCAGTAAAATAAGATAGCTCCACACTTACAAAGAACTTATATTTAACACTTCCTGTTCCAAAATCAATAATGACTCTCTGCTTTATGAAGGCTAAAGTCTATAATCCTAAGATTGGCATTCAGAGTCCACGTAATATTGACATATATGACATTTTTCACTACCAATTTGGTAGTTTTTGATTCAGGGTCACTTTTTTTTTTTTTTTTTTTGAGACGGAGTCTCACTGTGTTGCCCAGGCTAGAGTGTGGTGGTGTGATCTCGGCTCACTGCAACCCCCGCCTCCTCCCAGGTTCATGTAATTCTCCTGCCTAAGCCTCCCAAGTAGCTGGGATTACAGGCCTGCACCACCACGCCCAGCTAATTTTTGTATTTTCTTTTAGTAGAGATGAAGTTTCACCATGTTGGCCAGCCTGGTCTCAAACTCCTGACCTTGAATGATCTGCCTGCCTCGGCCTCCCAAAGTGCTGGGATTACAGGTGTGAGCCACCACATCCTGATTCAGGATCACCTTTTATGAAACTGTTCTTAGGTGGGAATATTTTGATTTTTGATTAAAAAATATTTGATTTAAAAAAATAAAATTTGCAGCTATTTTTAATACTAAGTAATATGTCAAACAGTTGTCTTTATCCCAGAATTAAAATTAATTCTATTGGGGGTGAAAATGAAGCATGAGCCAACATACATGCTACATATAACCAGCAGTCTTATGTTTACTACCTTTTTTTATCCCAAAATGGCCATTAGTCATTCTAAGCAGAATCTGCTGCTTCTCTGTAAAATCAGTTGTTTCTTGAATGGCCCTTTTCTTAAATCTTCTGGGGCTTTTTACCCTTAAAGTTAAAATGGTTATGTGCATTTAATTTCCATTAATAAATGATGTCTCCTAATACTTAATTTATTTCAACTAACAAAAAGATGTCTGCTTGATATTACCACTTAGTTTGAAAACTAGAGATGGACACCTCTGCTTATGTATGTACTACACACTAAATGAGATACATGTTGACTATGTGGGCTATAAGAATCCTTCTCGATCCATAGTGTACAGGAAATCCCTATAGTTTTGTCAGTTATTCAGTAGTATCTTTATAGTTATCTATTTTCAAAGATATCTATATCCTTAATATATGGCTTTATTTTATAATATATATCTTTATAATTAATATAAATTCCATAATGATGACTTGGTGAAATAGTTGCCATACCTTGAGAGGCTGCATTCTAACAGAGTTTTAAGATATATTTTAACTCTTTCTCCCTAACGCTAATAGTAATACAAACTCACACAAGATCCCACTTCAATTATGTGAATACCTTATATAGCCAGTCCTCTTCTTTCCTTCCTCCCACTACCACCTCCTCAATGTGAAACCAGCTCTCTTAATCTCTAAAGGCCGTGTGTTTGTTCAAAGTCTTTTCCCTACCTGAAATACTTCACTAGATTTCCTCCCCTATCTTTCCATATCCTACTTGCCCTTTAAGAACAAACTTAAATCTCACATTCTCCACAAAATTTCCCTTAGGTAGGTCAGGATACAATGATCTCTCCCACCTCTCATGATCTATAATGTTCACAACCTCAATTATGTATTTGAGTACCCATTATCTTTAGGCCTATATTCAACAGATGTTTCTTTCATCAACCACCAAAAGATTTCAGGCTCCTCAAGGGGAAGGATTATTCACTGTGCAGGGTTTCCTTTTTATTTCTTTCTTATCTAGGATAGGGTATATAAGGAGTTAATAAATACTTACTTGATGCTTCAAAAAACTCTCTGAATTTAAAGAATAAAGATACTGCACTGAAAAACAGTCTACTGAACAAGGAGAAGTTCAAAATTGGTGCTGGCTATTAACAGTGACATAAAAAATGAATTACTACAACATGCCTATGTTTAAGAATTAATAATGCCGCGTGTGGTCGTGCCTGTAATCCCAGCACTTTGGGAGGCCTAGGCGGGCAGATCACAAGGTCAGAAGATCAAGACCATCCTGGCTAACATGGTGAAACCCCGTCTCTACTAAAAATACAAAATATTAGCCAGGCATGGTGTTGGGTGCCTGTAATCCCAGCTACTCGGGAGGCTGAGGCAGGAGAATGGCATGAACCTGGGACGCAGAGCTTGCAGTGAGCCAAGATTGCACCACTGCACTCCAGCCTGGGTAACAAAGTGAGACTATGTTTAAAAAAAAAAAAAAAAGAATCGTAATGACCATTTTTATGAACAATCTACCTTGATGGTAGAATTAAATGGATTGAGATAACAATCATGAACATGAGTGCATATATTTCAAGGTGAAATACAAATGGAAAGTCTGTTTTTCTAACACTACAGGCTAAGTAGCCTGTGGCTAGGACAAAAAAAGACACAAAATAACTTTCAGGATTGGAAAATACAGTCATGCACCGCATAACAAAGTTTTGTCAACAACAGACTGCATATGTAATGGTGGTCCCATATAAACCGTATTTTTACTGTACTTTTTCTTGTTTAGATACACATATACTTACTTTTCAAATTGCCTACAGTATTCAAACAGTAACATGCTGTGCAGGTTTGTACACAGCCTAGATGTGTAGTAAGCTATACCATTTAAGTTTGTGGAAGTATACTCTATGATGTTTGCACAATGACAAAACTGTCTAATAATGAATTTCTCAGTACATAGCCCCATCATTAAGCACAATCATAGTAGGTTTAAGAACATGTTACCCTTTTTTTTTTTTTTGAGACGGAGTCTCGTTCTGTCACCCAGGTTGGAGTGCAGTGGTGCAATCTCTGCTCACTGCAACCTCCGCCTCCCAGGTTCAAGAGATTCTCCTGCCTCAGCCTCCCAAGTAGCTGGGATTACAGGCGCTCACCACCACGCCCGGCTAATTTTTGTATTTTTAGTAGAGATGGCATTTCACCATGTTGGTCAGGCTGGTCACCATCTCCTGACCTCGTGATCCACCCGCCTCAGCCTCCCAAAGTGCTGGGATTACAGGGGAGAGCAACCATGCCCAGCCCCATGTTACACATTTTTTATTTTATTTTATTTATTTATTTATTTTTTGAGACAGAGTCTCGCTATGTCGCCCAGGCTGGAGTGCAGTGGCCAGATCTCAGTTCACTGCAAGCTCGGCCTCCCGGGTTTACGCCATTCTCCTGCCTCAGCCTCCCGAGTAGCTGGGACTACAGGCGCCCGCCACCTCGCCCGGCTAGTTTTTTGTATTTTTTAGTAGAGACGGGGTTTCACCGGGTTAGCCAGGATGGTCTCGATCTGCTGACCTCGTGATCCGCCCGTCTCGGCCTCCCAAAGTGCTGGGATTACAGGCTTGAGCCACCGCGCCCGGCCTACACATTTTTTAAAAAAGACTTTTTCTGGGCACCTAACTCTTGGGTCTCCTCCTCCAGAAAGAAATTAATGTTTTTCCATAGCTTATCCATTCAGTAATCCATTTCTTAGCCTGAAGATGCATTTAAATTTGTTTTTGTGTTTTCTCCCCCAGAACTATATCCCAGCATTACATAATGCTTGGGTGGGATAGGTCACATCTGAATTCTCCCAAACATCAGAAGTATTTAGAAGCAGTTAATGTTACAACTCCACTGGCTCTGGGTTAAAACAGAAGTTTCCAATTCTTGATTATTTTTAGGTATTATGATATAGAAAGATCTTTTCCTACTAAACCCTTCCCATTAAGTACATAACGTCTATTGAGCAGTCTGCTGTGCTCCATATTAAAATACAGTACTACTGCTAACGTTAGTACTTCATTCCAAAGACAATTCTAAGTGTTTTATATGCACTAATTTCACTCTCACAACAATCTTTTGAAGCAAATTCTGAAAGAGACTATTTCCTGCCTTCAAAAGACTAGAAGCAAGTTGAGAAGGGAAGATACAGAACACAGAAAGTAATGCTATCAGGCAAAACGGAAAAGGTACTACCACAGTATATATTTACCACATCTATACTGACTACTCTCCACACAATCTGGAATCAAAAAGAATTCAAGAGTGCTTACAAGATTAAATATAAACAGAAAAATTAAAAATGAAATCAGAGGGCTGGGAGCAGTGGCTCACGCCTGTAATCCCAGCACTTTGGGAGGCTGAGGTGGGCGGATCACGAGGTCAGGAGATCGAGACTATCCTGGCTAACACGGTGAAACCCTGTCTCTATTAAAAATAAAAAAAATTAGCCGGGCGTGGTGGCGGGAGCCTGTAGTCCCAGCTACTCAGGAGGCTGAGGCAGGAGAATGGTGTGAACCCGGGAGGTGGAGCTTGCAGTGAGCCCAGATCCTGCCACTGCACTCCAGCCTGGGCAACAGAGCAAGACTCCATCTCAAAAAAAAAAAAAGAAAATAAAATAAATTAAAAAAATGAAATCACAATTAATTAAATGCAAGAAAGCTTTACAAGATATTTGACTGCTATATTTAAGGGCTTTTGTTTTTACTAAGTTTCTTGGCAGCTAAGGTAAAACAGTTGTGAAGAGTAAGCCATACTGTAAACGGTTAAATGAGAGAAGAGAAGCTGCTGTTATGTACTGCTGGTTGGCCTACTTGTAGGTTCAAGACATGCAACATTTTTATATAGGTCAAAAACATTTTTATGGTAGTTATCCTGTAAGAAAAGATGGTAATCATAGTTTTCATTATTTAAAAAATTACGAAATATTTTGCATTTGTAGATGCTTAATATGTCCCAACTCTAGTACATTTGTGAAACAGTAACACTGAATTTTCTCATAAGAAAAAAGAGCAGAAAATATAAATAGGTTGAAAAAAGATCAGCCTATCTTCTTGTTATATTTCATAAACATGAGTAACAATCTGTAAGAAAAAGAGCACATAGGCCAGGCATGGTGGCTCACGCCTGTAATCCCAGCACTTTGGGAGGCTGAGACGGGCGGATCACCTGAGGTCAGGAGTTTGAGACCAGCCTGGCCAACATGGTGAAACCCCATCTCTATTAAAAATACAAAAAATTAGCCGGGCGTGGTGGTGCACATCTGTAATCCCAGCTACTTGGGAGACTGAAGCAGGAGAATCGCTTGAACCCAGGAGGCAGAGGTTGCAGTGAGCTGAGATCACACCATTGCATTCCGACCTAGGCAACGAGAGCAAAACTTTGTCTCAAAAAAAAAAGAAAAGAAAAAGAACACATAATAAATCTGTTAAATGTAAAAAGCACAGACAATATCTGCACTGGCCACTTTATTCTTCAGCTTCTCCGTTTTAAGAATTCTTGCAAATGAAGTCTGTCATAATGATGTTTCAGTCTGGCAATTGGTCTGATGCTGATTATCCATTTGCCATTCTCACTACGGATGATAACATCCATTCTGATTCCTACGGTGACAGCTTGCTCACCTGGCATTCTCCCTGCAAGAGATGCTGATATTTTCTATCAGAATTTCACTTAAAGGTTTAAAAATGAAAACGTCTTTAGAAACAAACAAGTTCACAGGAAAAATTCACACCACCTTACAGCGCTGCATCATCAGCAACTAGAGTTGTGGCTGACAAGGTAACTTTTGGATCATGCCCTGAGTACTACAACACAGTAGTTTGCTCAGTCACTCTGAATTTAATTATTATAAGAGGTCCAAGTTTTGTTGGGACAATTTTAACCAGGTTTTCTTGAACCGATGACATATATCTGTTTCAAATGGATGCTGATTTCTTCCAAAATGTATAAACAAATGAGTAAATAAGGGATGCGTATTTAAGGTCCTAGTGACCTCTATTTAAATGAAGAGAATGTCCTACATGTAAACTTATAAGTATACAGTTGATCTGCATTATCCATGGGGACAAGTTCCTGGACTCCCCTGGATACCAAAATCTGAGGATGCTCAAGTCCCTCATGTAAAATGGTCTAGTATTTCCATCAACCTATCTATGCATAGCCTCCTGTATACTTTTTAAAATCATGTCTATATTACTTACACCTAACACAATGTAAATGCTATGTAAACAGTTGTTATACTATATTATCTAAGGAATAATGAGCTGGAAAAAAGTCTGTACATATTCTGTATAGACTCTTCCTCCCTCCCCTGGAGTACTTTTGATCCAAGGTTGGTTGAATCCACAGATGTGGAACCCACAGATATGGAGGGCCAACTGTATTTTGGTCTTCCCAAGTATTTACCAAGGAACAATTCAGACTACTATCTACTATCATGGTATATCATATTTAACCATTTCCAATGCCTTAAGTCTTTGTGTTGCCTCAAGGAAATTTGACTACGCACTTACTTAATATATGTAATAACCTGCAGCATCAATTTGTGGTCATCTCTTCAGCATCAGAGTTAGGATTTATTAAAAGCATTCTTCCAAAAATAAAAAATAAAATTTAAAAACAGCATTCTTCTAAAAAATATCACTAAATCCACAATATAAAGAGCTCTGCATGAATATTATGAAAGGTACAACAAACTGCACAATCTAGGAATTATCTTTTTAAAAAAACAGATATGCTTTGCTTTGCTAAATACATAATTAATTTAAATTTGGCTAAAAGATGTGTTTTTAAAGCACATTTTAAACTGTATTTCAATTTATTATGACTGCCACTTGATCTCACTAAAGATAATTCTCAACACTGTAAAAATCCCTGCATGGCCTCAAGCCAAGGGTGACTCAAGATAACTCTAGGGAAGGGCAGAATTTCACCTTTGGAGGATTATTAACACACCTTTTAAAACTCACAAAAGCCCTGCTAGGTTTTTCCTAAATTCTTACGTTTTTTTCAATACTCAACTTGAAAATATATCTGGCTCACACTTTTTTTTTTTTTTTTTGAGACTGAGTCTCAGCTCACTGCAACCTCTGCCTCCCGGGTTCAAGTGATTCTCCTGCCTCAGCCTCCCAAGTACCTGGGACTACAGGTGCCACTACCACGCTCAGCTAATTTTTGTATTTTTAGTAGCGATGAGGTTTCACCATCTTGGTCAGACTGGTCTCAAACTCCTGACCTTGTGATTCGCCCGCCTTGGCCTCCTAAAATGCTGGGAATATAGGCATGAGCCACTGAACCTGGCCCTGGCTCACATTTTTAAGAAACACTGCTCTAGTATACTGTTTTTCAAAGTGTAGGTTGCACACCATTGGTGGGCAGTAAGATCAAGTTAGTGGGTCACAACCAGAGTTTAAAAAAAAAAAAATCAGAGTCCATTGCACGTAAGGATATTATGTCATGGAATTATGTAAGTTGTGAAGTAAAATGTATTTCTCACTATAGTTTACAGTCAAAAAGAGTTTGAAAACCATTGCTTTACAATATGTGAAGTACTTCAGGTTCCCACACTACACAGCATGCCCAAGATCATAAAGCAAATTTGTACTGAAGCTAGGACTTAAACCACCTAGAATGTAAGGTGAACAAGTATGAGAATACTGTTTTTGAAATATCAAATGTTCCTTTAAAAGCTGTATCCTAAATCGTTACCCATTAGAGATTCACAGTACATATCAGTTAAAAATGGCAATTTTGTTTATTTTCTCTCCTTCTCTCTAAAATAAAAGTAGACCCCCCCACCAAAAAAAAAAAAAAAAGATAAAAACCCACAGTAACAGAGAACAGAAGAATAGGCCCTTAGGCAAGAGACTTCAACAAATTTCAGGGAAAACTCAAAGTAGGTGGAGAAGTGGTAACTGGCAAAACTAAGAGGAAGTCACGTCCTAGAATAAAAAGAAGGGGGAATACAGACAAGGGTCCTACAGAAACTTCAGATTAGCGGGAATACAGACAAGGGTCCTACAGAACTTCAGATTAGTTCAAGATTAAGAAATATCTAGTGAAACAGAGGAAAGGATCAAGACATGAACTAAAATGGGGGATTAAATAAAAGTCTGGATTTGCTGAAGAGTCTACCATCCCATTCCAAAAGACAGTCAAGCATTCATGCTTCAGGCAAGAAAATTAGAAGGTTCTTCCCTACCGAAACTGAATAGTGCCAGAGGAGGATTCCTACATTCCAACATTTAACTAGTTCCCTAACCAATTACTCTAAACAAAACCAGATAATCAATAAACCCCAACCAACTCTTACAGTAATTTTTTGTTTATCCATACATATTAATGGAAAATAAAGGATCACCAGACATTCAAGGAAAAACTACAACATGACATAAAACCAAATACAGAGAAAAACATGATCCCAAAGGGATAATTCAGCACATCACTGAAAATTCAGATGCCCAGGAGAGAAGAATAAAAGCTTTCAGATTTAAAAAAAAAAAAAAAAAAAAAAAGTCATCCACAAAGGAATCAGAGGTTAAATATCCATGGAATTTCTTATCAGCAAAAAGTCATGCCAGAAGATAATGGGGCTATCCTATTAGAATTCTAATGCCAGTCTAGAACTCTATAACTAGTCAACTATCAATTAAGTACAGAGGTTCAGGAAGGGCATTTTTAGACATGTTCTGGATTAGGCTTTGGCTTAAGGAAATGTTATGGCTGTTTGATCTTCTATTCAGACCACTCAAACTTTCTCCAAATCAGCAGTAAGACTGTTCTGCTTTCCTATCATGCATGTGGTCACTGGAGTAGCACTTTTAATGTCCTTCAAGAGTTTTTCCTTTGCATTCACAACTTAGCTATTTGGTACAAGAGGCCTAGCTTTTGGCCAATCACAGCTTTCAACATGCCTTCCTCACTAAGCTTAATCATTTCTAGTTTCTGATTTAAAGTGAGGTGTGAGACTCTCCTTTCACTTCAACACTTAGCAGCCATTGCAGAGGTATTTCATTGGGAATAGGGAGGCCCAAGGAGAGGAAGAGAGACCAGGAAATGGCTGGTTGGTGGAGCCGTCAGAACACAAACAATACCTACTGATTAAGTTTGACATCTTATATGGGTATGGTTCATGATACCCCAAAACAATTACAATAGTAACATTAAAGATCACTAATCGGAGACGACCATAATAGATAGAATAATGCAAAAGTTTGTAATATTGCGAGAATCTCCAAAACGTGACACAGACACACAAAGTTAGCACATGCTATTGGAAAAATGGGACCAACAGACTTGCTCAATGCAGGTTTGCAAAAACCTTCCATTGTTTTAAAAAAATAAAACCCACAATATCTGGGAAATGCAATAAAGTGAAGCACAATACAATGAGATGTATGTATACTTCATATTTACATAAAATGAAAATATCAGAGAAATAATCTATATAGTTGAGTACATAGCCTGGCTTATTTCAATGACTCATTCAATATTAGCAAACTTTGTGAGAATTTTTTGAAGTAAATTAGAATCTTTAGGAAAATGCTGCAAAGAAGTTTTACATTATGTTCTTGAATGTCAATTTATGAAACCTACTTAGGAAGACTGTACAACTAAATTAAGAGGTCTTCAAGACAAGTTTGGGTGTTTTAACTCTGTGTAACATATATCTGACTACAGAAATGTCACGCAAAATGAAACCTCATTCTCAACCATGCAGGGATGTTAGTATACCCTCAAAAGAGAGTAAGTCCAGTTTCCCAAGGAGCTTAGTGTTCATGATGAATTTTCAATGTCTGAGTCTATTCCTCTGCCTTACAAACTCAGCTGTTTTTTAAAATCATACATAACACAAATTCCCCAAGCTCACAAAACAGTAATAAATACCAATTTATTAATCCAGGATGAAAAACTATTCCCCATATACTATATTAGAATATTCTGATTATGTGTTCCCATAGGAAACTTATAAAACAAGCCAAATCATAAGCATAATGATGCCAGGGGTATTCATTTTCTATTCTTAGTAACAAATTATCCCAAAACTCTGCGGCTTAAAACAATTAATGGGCTGGGCGTGGTGGCTTATGCCTGTAATCCCAACACTTTGGGAGGCTGAGGCAGGAGAACTGCTTGAGCCCAGGAGCTGAAGACCAACTTGGGCAACATAGCGAGAACTTGTCTCTACAAAAAATTTAAAATTTAGCCAGACTTGGCTGGGCACAGTGGCTCATGCCTGTAATCTCAGCACTTTGGGAGGCTGAGGCGGGCAGATCACTTCAAGTCAGGAGTTGAGACCAACCTGGCCAATATGGTGAAACCCCATCTCTACTAAAATACAAAAAAAAATTAGCCAGGCATGGTGGCATGTGCCTGTAGTCCCAGCTACTCAGGAGGCTGAGGCAGGATAATAGCTTGAACCCGGGAAGCGGAGGTTGCAGTGAGCAGAGACTGAGCCACTGCACTTCAGCCTGGGCATCGCAGCGAGACTCCATCTCAAAAAAAAAAAAAAAAATTAGGCTTGATGGCACACACCTGTAGTTCCAGCTACTTGGAGGCTGAAGTGGGAGGATCACTTGAGGCCAGAGGGTTGAAGCTGCAGTAAGCTGTGATCATGCACTCTAGCCTGGGCAACAAAGCAAGAACCCATCTTAATTTAAAACAAAACAAAACAAAACAAAACACTACCTTTCTCAATTTGTGTCAGCGATTCAGAAAGGACAGAACAGGAATACCTTATCTCTGCTCCATGATGTCTAAGGCCTCAGCTAAAGGACTAGAAAGCTAGAGGATGGAATTCTGAGAAGGCTAAATCACTCATATGTCTGGTAGTTGATGGCTTTTGACTGACAGACTACCTGGGGCTAGTACCAGAACCTCCAACATATAACCTCTCCATGCGGTCTGAGCTCCCTCCTAATATGGTGACTGTGTTCCAAGGGCAATGAATCTGAGAAGTCTAATGAAAAACAAGCAAGGCTCTTATGAATATAATTATAAAACATTCTTGAAATGTATTAAAGAGATAAATAAATGGAGATATACTATATTCATGGGTGAGAAGAATCAATGTTTTCCCCCAATGAATCTATACAAGGAACACAATTCAGATTAAATTCTCAATAGGGTATTTTGGTGGAACCATTAGAGTTGTTCTTAAAAATGCGCCTGGAAAAATAAAGTGAAAAAGAATAGCCAAGATGATTTTTAAGAAGATGAAGAAGGGAAGAGTCATCTTACCACATTTAGTAATTAAAACCACATGGTATTGTGCAGGAATTTACAGACCACTGAGGAAAAAAAAATAAGGCACTTAGAAACATGCCAGCATACACATACAAAAGGTTAGTATATAATAGGGTTGGTGTTTTAAAAAAAAAAAAAAAAAGGCAGTAGGAAATATTTAAAATTCAATAAATTATTCCAACTACTCATATGAAAAAAATTAAAATTAGACCCTTCACACACAAAAATTAGTCCCAAGAGAACTAAAAAATTAAATGTGGACAAGAAATTGGTATACAGAGTGTACAAAAGAACACCTACAAATCATTAAGAAAAAAAACAAAATCTATAGGAAAAAAAGGTCACATGAAACATAAATGACTGATAAGCATATGAAAAGATATTCAACCACACTGGTAACCAAAAAAATGTAAGTATGTATGAACGGTATACATGAATTTATACATGAAATGTCATACATCACTTTATACCTATTGGGTAAGAATGACAAAAAGTGTGGGCAAGACTTCTTCCAGAAGACTAACCTTCCCACTGTAAACTACTAAAAACTGAACAAAATATATAAAACAATAGTTTTCAGATGCTGGAAACAGGCAGTAGAGGACTGTGATCCCTGTGGGAAGGAAAACAAAGCCCCACAATCACACCAGCTTCCTACCTGCTAGGGCTCTCCAGAAGAGAGAAGGCACAGGAAAAAAAAATCCCTAAAAGAACAAGCAGATTTAATGAGCAAAATAAAGACTACAGATAGGGCTACTGAGGTGGCTAGGATTTGCATAGAAAAGTATTAAAGAGAAGGCAACTATACAGAGAAGGAACTTTCTATTTTCTCTATTTATGTTGAAGTGATACTTTTTATTTTATTCTATTTATGTAACAAAACTTTTTTTAATGTAAAACCAGCCTTGTATTCCTGGCATAAATCCCACATGATCAAAATATTGCATTCTATTTATATATTTCAAATTCAATTTGTTAATATTTTGTATACAACTTTATTGTTCAAGTTGGGCGTGGTGGCTCACGCCTATAATCCCAGCACTTTGGGAGACAGAGGCGGGTAGATCACGAGGTCGGGAGATCGAGACCATCCTGGCTAACACAGTGAAACCCCGTCTCTACTAAAAATACAAAAAAATTAGCCGGGCGTGGTGGCGGGCACCTGTACTCCCAGCCACTCGGGAGGCTGAGGCAGGAGAATGGCGTGAACCCGGGAGGTGGAACCTTTAGTGAGCCGAGATCACGCCACTGCACTCCAGCCTGAGGGACAGAGAGAGACTCCATCTCAAAAAAACAAAAAACAAAAAAAAAAGACAAAAAAAACTATGTTCATAAGGGATGTTGGTCTATAATTTTCTTGTAATTTCCCTCTTGGGGTTTTAAATTAGGAATCAGTCAAATAGGTATGCAACTATTCAGATTTTTGTTTCTTCTTGTGTCCGTTTCAGAAAGCTGTTTATTTCAAGGAATTTTCCCATTTCCTCTTAGGTTTTCAGATTTATTCGCATGATTATGTACCTGAAAGCTATGAAGTCCTAAATAAGGCGAACGTACTAATTATTACTACAAAAAAAAGCTAACATTGTAGTCCAGAGGGATATCAACTTCTGACAAGACAAGGTGAGAAGTTCCACAGACCTACTCACCAGGGAAACTGATAGAAGTTATGTTTAAAACAGCCATTTTTATAGCCTCTGAAATGGTCCTAAGGGCAAACAGCAAAAAACCATTTATTCAGGAATATCTATGAAAATTTGGTTAGAATAGCAAGAGCTAATGGTACAGTCATGCATCACTTAAAACGACAGAAATACATTCTGAGAATGCATCCTCAGGCGGTTTCATCATTGTGTGAACATCACAGAATGTATTACACAAACTTAGATGGCACAGCCTACTACACGCCTAGGTTATATGGTAGAACCTACGACTCCTAGGCTACAAACCTGTAAGCATGCTACTATACTAAATACTATAGGCAATTTGTAAGTGTATCCAAATATAGAAAGGTATGATAAAAAATATGGTATAAAAGATTTAAAAATGGCACTTAACATGAATAGAGCTTACAAGACTGGAAGGTGCTCTGGAGGAGTAAGTGGTAAGTGAATGTGAAGGCCTAGGACATTATTGCACACTACTACAGACTCTATAAACTGTATACTTAGGCTACCCTAAATTTATTTAAAACATTTTCTTTCTCCAATAATAACCTTAGCTTACTGTAACTTTTTTACTTTATATAAACTTTAAAATTTTAGCTTTTTTACTCTTTTGCAATAACATAGCTTAAAACACACACACTGTACAGCTGTATAAAAATATTTTTTCTATCAGTAGTCTATAAGCTTTTTTCTATTTTTCAGACTTTTTAACTTTTCAAACTTTTTTGTTAAAAACTAAGACACAAACACATATTGGCTTAGGCCTACAGACGATCAGGATCATCCACATCACTGTCTCATCTCCACATCTTCTAGAAAACCTCCTGAAGGGCCTGCCTGAGGCTGTTTTACAGCTAACTTTTTTTTTACTTTTTTTTTAAATAAGTAGAAGGAGTACACTCTAAAATAATGATAAAAAATAGTATAATAAATACATAAGCCAGTAACATTTATTATCAAGTATTATGTATTGTACATAATTGTATATGTATATATACTTTTATATGATAGTGCAGTTGGTTTTTTTAGACTGGCATCACCATAAACACGTGAGTCACACCTTGTTCTATGAGCTAAAGCTACATCACTAGGGGATAGGAATTTTTCAGCTCCATTGTAATATTATGGGACCACCATCCTATATACCACATCATGGACCAAAACATCGTTATGCAGCACATGACTATATTTTAACCAAGACTGCTCCTTCCCCCTTGGCTCTGCTATGTAGAAAGGCAGCCGAGAACACAGGGATCCTCCTCTACTTCTAGCTCCCAGACATCTTTAGGTAAGGAGTAGGACATATCAGCATTTCTCATCCTTTCCACAGCTACTTATTGTTGCTAAGGATAAGTTCTAGACAAGTGCATCTGAAAGGCAGGCCTCCTTTCTTCTGCCCAACCTCCACGCATGGGGCAGAGGCTCTAACTTTTGTGCAACACTGCTAAAAAATACTGAGGCCTCAATTACCTTTGCTCTGGCCTATAAAGTGGTGATTCCACACTGGAAGAGGCAAGCCAAAAAGACCTCAGGCTACTGCCCCCACTTTCCCCAACTGCTCCTAAAGCAGGGTTTCAGAGAGAAGCATACTATTGTCCCCACCCCTAACTCAGAGCCTTGACTCTAGAGATTTTGCCTGGGGGGAGAAGTAGGCCATAAAACAGTTAGCTCTTCATCTTTTCTCAGAACAACTGACTTCTTTACAACAGGGCATTAAAAAAAAAGTTCAAGCCTAAGGGTACTCTTAAAAACAGTGGAGGTTTTGGTGAAAGATAATGGTGAAATTTGTAAATTCAATGAGGATACAGACTAAACTGTAGGCTATTTTTCAGGAGAGACCAAAAAAATAAAAAATAATAAAAAATAAAAATAAAACCCAGCAGTGTGGATGTTAGAACAAATATCACCACACACTGACCTTGGGAACTATTCCTTCAAAGGAGCCTGGATTTGATTGGATTAATCCATAGAACAATGTGTGCCCCAAAGCATTATTGAAAACAATTGAGAATCAGCTGAAAATCAATGGAACTTAACAGCTGGCAGTATGGTCAGGAAAAGACAAAGAGAACCCTGCCAAAACCACTGTCATCCCAAGGTGCCTGGGCATATCCAAAGCTGTACCTCTCTGAGGAACAAGATCAGAGGCTTTACAACGTATGGGGGAAAACTACACCCAGTCACTAAACAAATAAACAAGTGACAATAACAAGGTTGATACCCAGACTTGCTACCATATATTATTTAAAACAGCCGAGTCCAACCCTTAGGATGCGAGGACCTTTTTGCTTATCTGTGGTGGTGGGTATCACAAAAATTATGCATGGACTGTTTTTTTTCTTTTAGCTCGTCAGCTATTGTTAGTGTTAGTGTATTTTATGTGTGGCCCAAGACAATTCTCCCAATGCGGCCCAGGGAAGCCAAAAGGTTGGATACCTGTTATTTTAAATGTCCAGTTAATAACAAAATGGACAAAGAAACAGGAAAAGTATAACCCATGTGCCAGAAAAAAAGAAGGTTGTAGAACCTGCTTGTGAGAGTGACCATATGTTGGATTTAACATAACATATGACTTTAAAGTAGTCATTATAAATATGTTCAAAGAACTAAACTATGATTAAACAGTAAAGAAAGGTACGATGACAATGTCACATCAAATAGAGCATATCATAAAGAGATAGAATTTACAAAAAAAAAAAAAAAAAGGAATCAAATGCAAATCCTGGAGTTGAAAAACATAACAGCAAAATAAACTAAAGGGACCCATGAGGAGATGCGAACTGGCATTAGAAAGAATTGGGGAACCTGAAAATACATCAATAGAAATTATGCAATCTGAAGAACAGAAAGAAAAAAGAATGAAGAAAAATGAACAGATTCAGAGACCTGTAGGACACCATTAAGTGTAACAACATACAGCCGGGTGTGGTGGCTCACGCCTGTAATCCCAGCACTTTGGGAGGCCAAGGCGGGAGGATCACCTGAAGTCAGGAGTTTGAGACCAGCCTGGCCAGCATGGCAAAACCCCATCTCTACTAAAAGTACAAAACTTAGCCAGGCATGGTGGCAGGTGCCTGTAGTCCCAACTACTCAGGAGGGTGAGGCAGGAGAATCACTTGAATCTGGGAGGCAGAGGTTGCAGTGAGCCAAGATCATGCTACTGTACTCCAGCCTGGGCAACAGAGCAAGACTCCATCTCAAAAAAAAAAAAAAAAAGTGTACCAACATAATGTATTGAATAACACAAACCTAACACAAGAAACTCCAAGAAGGATAAACTCAACAAGATCCACAAATAAACATCACGGTAAAAATGATGAAAGTCAAAGACAAGGAGAAAACCTTGAAAGCAGCAAGAGAAAAACAACTAGTTACTTTCAAGGGCTAAGATTAACAACTAACTTCTTAGCAAAAACAACTGAGGCCAGAAAACAGTGGAATAACATATTCAAAATGCTCAAAGAAAAAAAAAACTGTTACCAAAAATCCTGTATCCAATAAAACGATCTTTCAAAACTGAAGGCTTGGGAGCTGAGGCAGCTGGACTGCTTGAGCTCAGGAGCTCAAGATCAGCCTGAGCAACAGTTGAGACCCTGTCTCTACAAAAAATACAAAAATTAGCCAGGTGTGGTGGCAGATATTCTGAGGCAAGAAGATAACTTCTTAGAGGCTGAGGCAAGAAGATAACTTGAGCTCGAGAGGTAGAGGTTGCAGTGAGCCAAGATTGCACCACTGCACTCCAGCCTGGGCACTAGAGTGAGACCTTATCTCGAAAAGTATTTAAATCTTTAAAAAATGAAGGCAAAGGCCGGGCACGGTGGCTCACGCCTGTAATCCCAGCACTTTGGGAGGCTGAGACGGGCGGATCACGAGGTCAGGAAATCGAGACCATCCTGGCTAACACGGTGAAACCCTGTCTCTACTAAAAAGTACAAAAAACTAGCTGGGCGTGGTGGCTGGCGCCTGTAGTCCCAGCTACTTAGGAGGCTGAGGCAGGAGAATGGTGTGAACCCGGGAGGCGGAGCTTGCAGTGAGCCAAGATTGCGCCACGGCACTCCAGCCTGGGCGACAGAGAGGAGAGACTCCATCTCAAAAAAAAAAAAAAAAAAAAAAGAAGGCAAAATGAAGACATTCCTAAATAAATAAAAACGGAGAATGTTTTGCTAGCTGGTCTACCTTATAAGAAACACTAAAGGATTTCCTTCAGACTCAAAGCATATGACCACCAATGATAGTTTGAAATCTATATTTAAAAACAGCACCAGTAAAGGTAATTATGTAATTATAAAGTACATTATAAATGCCTAGTTTTCTTTCTTCTCTTACCTGATTTTAACAGCCATTACATAAAATAGTATTATATAATGTATCGTTGGACGGTTAATATATAGAAATATAATGTATTTGCTAATAACAGCACAAACGAGGAGATGGGAGGAAAGTTGTGCTACATTAAAGAAATATCAGGCCGGGCGCGGTGGCTCAAGCCTGTAATCCCAGCACTTTGGGAGGCCGAGACGGGCGGATCACAAGGTCAGGAGATCGAGACCATCCTGGCGAACACGGTGAAACCCCGTCTCTACTAAAAATACAAAAAATTAGCTGAGCGTGGTGGCGGGCACCTGTATTCCCAGCTACTCCAGAGGCTGAGGCAGGAGAATGGCGTGAACCCAGGAGGCGGAGCTGGCAGTGAGCCGAGATCGCGCCACTGCACTCTAGCCTGAGCAACAGAGCGAGACTCCGTCTCAAAAAGAAAAAAAAAGAAGAAATAACTACTGATGGTAAAGTAATAATTATAACAATATATGCTCGGGGTTGTAACATTAATAGATATTATATAACACTAATATCACAAAAAAGGAGGAAAGGAAATAGAGGTATATAGGAATAATGATTCTACATCTCACTGGAACAAAGCCTGTATAAATTTGAAGCTGATTCTAACAAGTTAAGATGTATATAATAAACCTAAGGGCAACCACTAAAAAAAAAAAAAAAAAAAAAAAACTCTCAAAAATATGTAGTGAAAAATAATCATTACACAAGTTTAAATGCTGCATTAGAAAACATTCACTTAATACTAAGGAAAACAGAAAAAGAATACAATAAAATAGAAAAAAAAATACAGAACAAAAAAAGACATGAGGTACAGAGAAAACGAAAAGTAAAATGGCAGACATAAATCCAACTATATGAACAACTACATTAAGTGTAAATGGATTAACCGGAGGAGTGCGGTGACTCACACCTGTAATCCCAGCACTTTGGGAGGCCCAGGCAGGTGGATCACGAGGTCAGGATTTCAAGACCAGCCTGGCCAAGATGGCGAAATCCCGTTTCCACTAAAAACTACAAAAAAAATGAGCCAGGCATAGTGGCAGGTACCTGTAAGCCCAGCTACTCGGGAGGCTGAGGCAGGAGAACCGCTTGAACCCTGTCGGCAGAGGTTGCAGTAAGCAGAGACTGTGCCACTGCACTCCATCCTGGGAGACAGAGCGAGACTCCATTTCAAACAATAAATAAATAAATAAAAGTAAATGGATTAACCAAGCCCATCAAAAGGTAGAGACTGTCAAACTGAATTTTTTAAAAATGATCTAAGTCTCCAGAAGATACAATTTAAATTTAAAAATACAAGTAGATTGAAAATAAAAAGATGAAGAATATATCATGCAAACAACCACAAGAAAGCTGGAATGGCTATACCAATATTAGATAAAATAGACTTTAAAAAATAGGTAACTGTTTGACATATACAGACAAAACAGACTTTAAAAACTTTTGTCTCTTATATCTTACACAGACATGGATATATATCAAACTATATATATTTTTAAAGTCTGTTTTGTTTAATATTAGTGTGGGATATGATGAGGTTTCTCTTCAAATAATCTGATTAATCTTTTATTCTTTAATTCATAGTTACCTCCCACTCAATTTTTCTCCTTTTTTCTTCTTTTCCCTTCTTGCCTTTGTTAAATGCCCAGGCCCTCCACACCACAAAGAGTTATCAGTACCAGCTCACATTCCTTTCCTTATTTGGAAGGAGGACTAACTTTCTGGCTCATTACAGACACCCCTTCCCCTGTTCCCTCCACTTTCCTTTACGTGCCCACCCTATCTAAAAAAAAATAAAACGTTTAGCCAACCAGGATTAGTTTAGATTGTACGACCCAACCCCGGCCAATGGGGAAAGGGTACAGGGGCAGGACTTGCGTCAGGAATAAAGGCTCTTTGTTGCCCCTTTGTTCAGGTGTGCTCTCATGGCAACTGGCCAGGGAGCCACCCCTCTGCACATAAGTAAAATTGCTTTGCTAAGAATCCTTTGTTCAAGTATTCAATTTCCTTAGGATTTTGAGCATTATTCCTAACATTAGTATAGCCACTTCAGTTTTCTTGTGGTTGTTTGAATATATATTATTTTTCATCCTTAGATCTTACTTAGATATAAATATCATTATATAAATATACTCTTTATCTCATATCTAAAGAGCGTCATTTTGTAATGATGGAAGGGTCAGTCTCTCAGGAAGAGGGTAACAATTATAAACATATTTGCACCTACTAACACAGTACCAAAATATATGAAGAAAGACTGACAGAAACAAAGAGAGAAACAGAATATTCAAAAGCAATAATAGTTGAAGCCTTCAACACCTCCTTTCAATAATGGATAGAACAATTAGGTGGAAGATCAATGAAGAGACAGAAAACTTTGAACATACATGAATTAACTACACCTAACAGGTGTCTATGGAACACTATAGAATTTATACTCACTATATAACACTCCACCCAACAACAGGAGAATATATATTCTCAAGCGCATATGGTACATTCCCCAGGACAGACCAGACCACATACCAGATAGTAAAACCTCAAAAATTTCAAAAGAACAGAAATACAAACTATGTTCTCTGACCACAAAGGAATAAAGCTAGAAATCAGTAACATTAAAAAATTGGGGGCGGGGCATGGTGGCTCACGCCTGTAATCCCAGCACTCAGGGAGGCAGGGGTGGGTGGCTCACGAGGTCAGGAGATTGAGACCAGCCTGGCCAACATGGTGAAACCCCATCTCTACTAAAAATACAAAAATTAGCCAGGCATGGTGGCGTGTGCCTGCAGTCCCAGCTACTCAGGAGGCTGAGGCAGGAGAATCGCTTGAACCTGGAAGGTGGAGGTTGCAGTGAGCCGAGATCATGCCACTGCACTCCAGCCTGGGCAACAGAGACTCCATCTCAAAAAAAAAAAAAAAAAAAAAAAAAACCTGGGGCGGGGCTTGGTAGCATGAACCTATAGGCTCAGTTACTTGAGAGGCTGAGGCAATGAGGATCCCTTTGAGGCCAGGAGTTAAGAGGCCACAGCGTACTATTATAGCATCTGTGAACAGTCACTGCACTCAAGCCTGGGCAACATAGTGAGACCCCATCTCTCTATTTTTTTTGTGAGACAGAGTTTTGCTCTTGTTGTGCAGGCTGGAGTGTAATGGCGTGATCTCGGCTCATCTCAACCTCCACCTCCTGGGTTCAAGAGATTCTCCTGCCTCAGCCTCCCAAGTAGCTGGGATTACAGGCATGTGCCACCACCCCAGCTAATTTTGTATTTTTAGTAGAGATGGGGCTTCTCCATGTTGGTCAGGCTGGTCTTGAACTTCCGACTTCAGGTGATCCGCCTGCCTTGGCCTCCTGAAGTGCTGGGATTACAGGCGTGAGCCACCGCACCCTGGTTAACCCCTTCTCTTAAAAAATAGAAGTTAAAACATTTTTGGGAAATTCAAAAATATTTGGAAATTCAATGATTCTTAAACAACTAATGGGTCAAAGAAGAAACCTAAAAGAAAATAAAACATACATTAAGACAAATGAAAATGAAGACATAACAACCAAAATTTAAGGGTGTTTAGAAAGATATAGCTGTAAATGTCTATATAAGAAAGAACAAAAGATCTTAAATTGGAAACCTAACCTTTGCAATTATAAGTAACCCAATAACAGCCAAAACAATCCTGAAAAAGAAAAACAAAGTAGGAAGATTCACACTATCACATTTCAAAACTTACTACATAAAACAAGTAGTCAAGACAGTGTGGTACTGACACAAGAACAGACATATAGATCAATGGGACAGAATTGAGAATCCAGAAATAAAACCATCTGCTAATTTTCAACAAAAAGGCCAAGATCATCTAATGGGGAAAGAAGTATTTTCAACAAGTGGTGCGGAGATAAATGTGATAACTACATGCAAAAGAATGAATTTGAATCCTTACGTCTTACCCTATATAAAAATTAACTCAAAATGGCCAAAGACCTAAATGTAAAGGTTAAAATTATAAAATTCTTAGGAGAAAAATAGGGGTAAATCTTCATAACCTCATATTTGGGAAAAGATCCTTAGAAAATGACTCCAAAAGCATGAGTAACAAGAAAAAAGAGAATTTAGACTTAATCAAAATGTAAAACATTTGTGCTTCAAAGGATACCACCAAGAAAGTGAAAAGACACAAGGGACTTATATCAGGATATATAAAGAATTTTTACAACTCGATAAAAAGACAAATAACAATTCAAAAGTGGGCAAAGGATCTAAAGAGCCATTTCTCCAAGGAAGATATACAAATGGCCAATAAGCATGTTCAAAGACACTTGACATCATTAGTAATTAGGGAAATGCAAATCATAACCACGAGGAGATACTACTTCACATTCATTAGGATGGCTATAATCAGAAAGTCAAAATAAGAAGTACTGGTAAGGATGTGGAGCAATGAGAACCCTCATATACCACAAGTGGGAGTGTAAAATAGTGCAGCCACTATGGAAAAAACTGTGGCAATTTCTCAAGTGACTAAGCCCAGAATTACCTTATGACCAAGCAGTTTCACTCCCACATGTATACTCAAGAGAAATGAAAACATATGTCCACACAAAAACTTGTATACAAATGTTCACAGCAGCATTATTCACAACCAAACAGTAGAAAGAACTGAAATGTCTATCAACTGAGGAATGGATAAATAAAACATGGTATAACCATACGATAGAATATTATTCAGCCATAAAAAGGAATGAAGTCCTAACACATGCTACAACATGAATAAATCCTTGAAAACATTATGCAAAGTGAATGAAAGAAGTATATTATGAAAGACCACATACTATAATACTCCATTTACATGAAATGTCCAGAATAGGGAAATCTAGAGACAGAAAGTAAATTAACGGTTGCTCAGGGAATCCCGAAAGGAAGAGGGGGTGATAGTTAAAGGGCATGAGATTTCTTTTTGAGATGATGAAACTATTCTAAAATTGACCGTGGTGGTAGCTGCACATGTCTGTGAATATACTAAAAGCCATGGAATTGTATACTTTAAATGGGGAATTACATGGTATATGAATTATATCTCAATAGAGCTGTTTAAAAAATTTAGTCCAGTTCTGGTCTCTAAAATACTTTCATATCAAATATCCAAAACATTGCTGAGAGACAGTAAAAGTTTAAAGATCAATTGCAGCAATGCCACTGACCAATAATCACATAAACTTCATTCCACCACCAATGTCTACACAACACATACATAGAATCCACTAGTTTTGTCTTTATGCTGCCTATAACTTATAATACTAAATTAGATTAATAAAAATTTTCAAGGAACATGTAAATGAAATCCCAAAACCAACACATAAAATGAAAAAGAGGTAGTAATAATAACTTATTAAGATGACCACAGAGGGCTGGTTTTAAGAACAGTTAACCGAATTTTTTTTAATACCATACAGTAAGATAATTTGTAGTTTTCCCCCTGTAATGCGGTTTTGCTTGTACTGTTTCAAATGCATCTTTCCAGAAAACCTAATCTCTATTCATTTCTCTCAAGATTTCAAATACCAAGTAGAACATTGAAATTTTAATATATTCATTATCATAAAGCCTTCCTTTTCTTGCCCATCTTCATTAAGTCAGTGATAAAATAAACTTCTGAGGTGACAACCAAGTTATTTCAAGTTGTCCATTGTTAATTCTCTACATTTAATGATAAATAATTCGAAGTAGCAGGTATCATTTGTAACAAATAATAATTTTATAGCTATAATTTTCCATAGAGGAAAACATCCCTAATTACTGCTGCTAACATACTTGAAATCTAAAGTAAGATCTCATATAGGATTCATGCTACAAATTATAGAACAAGCACTGTATCATAGCAACCCAGCAATACCACTACAGTGACACGCTGAGGATGCAATCCAAGATTCTAATTTAAGAAACTGGCACAGAATATAGGACATGTAGCTTTTTTTGGCAATACCCCTAGAACATTAATAACTAAAAATCTAAAATCAGCTTTTATTTGAAACTTTAGAGAGCAGGCTATTATAAAGTAACAATGGAAATGTTTATTAACAAATGATTCACAGCACTGTGACTAAATATGACTTATTAAGGTTCTGTGATTTCATTAAAATTGAAAATGGTGGGAAAAAAATTGTAGACATCACATTTTAGGAAATTTGAACACATACGCACTACCAGTTTGATAATGTTCTAATATATAAATGTATGCATTATTTTAAGAAAACCCCTACAATACTAAAACTTTCAAGAACATAAATATTTCCATGCTTTAATCAATTACCATTCAAATGCAAGTATATCCGCAACTACTGCTATTTTTTATTTCAAAAAATTAACTGGGCTGGGCATGGTGGATCACGCCTGTAATCCCAGCACTTTGCGGGGTCAATGTGGGCAGATCACTTGAGGTCAGGATTTCGAGACCAGACTGGCCCACATGGCGAAACCCTGTCTCTACTAAAAATACAAAAATCAGCCAGGCGTGATGGCTCGCACCTGTAATCCCAGCTTCTCAGAAGGCTGAGGTAGGAGAATTGCTTGAACCCAGAAGGCAGAAGTTGCAGTGAGAAGATTGCACCACTGCAATCTAGCTTGGGTGACAGAGCGAGACCCTGTCTCAAACAAACAAACAAAAACAAACAAGGTGTTCAATTCTCTAGAGCAGAACCTAAGCTCTACAGATGTCCCACTTCCTTCTACCATCAGCATAGATGGGCTTTGGGATGGTGGTGGTGGGGAAATCCAAGAACCCTGAAAATTACATAAAGTATTATATACATATTTTAAAATGGCACATTCTTTAAATTGGATTTTCCAAGAGATTCACACATAATCTCCATGAAATTAAATACTAGTACTCTTAGAAATTATTTCCTTTCCTTTAAACATAAGAAACTTATAACCAAGGTTTCAAATGAGCTGGTTCAGTATTTCCAGAAATAAAAACTTTATTCACAAACAATTCTAAATTGATTCTAATATTTTTCATTCAGAAATTTGCTATTTGTAATATTCTATTAACAGAAAATAATAGGCTATTGAACAATACACACAGTATGATCCCACTCATGGGTAAATATGAGAAGATGCTCAAAAATTTAAAAGAGATTTCCTCTGGGTGGGAATTTTTACTTTCTACCATTGTAAGATTCTCCTTTGAGTTGTTTTAACAGTGAGTCTATAAGTTTTTACAAAAATAATACATAATGGGGTAGTTTAAAATATGACACTTCCCATTACATATTCTTTAAATGAGTTTATTTTAGAAAACCATGAAAACTGAGATTCGCTTATGACTCACAGCAAGTATTGTATTATAACCTAAAATAGTCATTTCTGTTCTATAGAAGTTACTTCTCTAGATCTTAAACAAATTAGTTCTTAAAAATATACAGAGAGTATCCAGGTGATCCAAATTAAAAATAGATTATCAAAACAGATGAAGTACCAAAACCAATGACTAGATACATGGCAGCTAGGTGAAGGCTGAGTTATTTTTACCTTTCCTACATGAATAATCAAAATTTCTTATGGGCCGGGTGCAGTGGCTCACACTTGTAATCCCTGCACTTTAGGAGGCAGAGGCAGGCAGATCACTTGAGGTCAGGGGTTCGAGACCAGTATGGCCAAAAGGGCAAAACCCTGTATCTACTAAAATACAAAAATTAGCCGGTTGTGGTGGCAGGAGTCTGTAATCCCAGCTACTCGGGAGGCTGAGGCAGAAGAACTGCTTGAACCCAGGATGTGGAGGTTGCAGTGAGCGGAGATCAAATCACTGCACTCCAGCCTGGGGGACAGAGCAAGACCCTGTTTCGAAAAAAAAGACAAAAAAAAAAAAAAAAAAAGTCTTATGAAGGCAATATGACTGTGGGAAATAAATGCATCTTAAAAGCACTTCATTGTTATATTTGCTACTTTATGTTCACTCTGGATTCAAAATTAGGTTGGTTCATTCACTGGAAGCACAAATGCATGTGGAAAACTATTTGAGGAGATGATATCTAACTTTAATTTCAGCTTGTCTGGAAGTTTTAGTGGAAGAATAAAATCAGTCAAGTGGTAGATTAACCCAATTGACTTTTATTTCCAACTCTGTTATCTTTACCTAACTTTTTTCCTCTCTCAAATTGAGAAGAAATGATCAGAAAGATAGTACTATGCTAATGTGGAAGAGTATTTTTAAAAGTTTTCAAAAACTTTCTGTAAAAGGGGACCAGAATATGCCGAACATTTCCAAAAGAGGCAAAAATAAGTAGATTCTAATCAGTTCTTGATAATCTACAATAATTTCTTCAAGTTAATTACAGATCATTATAACTTTGAGTGGTGACTCCAAAATCTAACTGTGACACAAATGTGCTGAATGATTAACAATTCACTTCATCTTATTTCTCAGTACTCATTCATAAAACAAATGCTCTCATATTTTTTTGAGAAAAACTTTAGGTTACCTAAAAAGGAGAGAGAGGACAGTGCTAAAAAGAAGACCTCAAAGAAGATCAATGAAGCATTTTTATATCAGAAGAATTTAAGAAACAAAAATCCCTTGCTTTAATGGGTCTTAGAAAAATCTACATTCAATACTGGCTTACTTGCCCAGCACCTATAGTCTAAAGGTCTAAAGACTATAGTCTATAGATTTAGTCTTAGTCTTTAGTTAGACTAAAGACTATAGTCTAAAGACTTACTCATTCAGCTTTTACAATTTCTACTCACCTTACACAAATCTCATCTCAAGTTATCAGAAAGAAACGTACTGGCTGGGTGCCGTGGCTCACACCTGTAACCCAGCACTTTGGGAGGCCAGGGTGGGTGGATCACGAGGTCAGGAGTTTAAGACCAGGCTGGCCAACATAGTGAAACCCTGTCTCTACTAAAAATACCAAAAAAAATTAGGGAGGCGTGGTGGCAGGTGCCTGTAATCCCAGCTACTTGGGAGGCTGAGGCAGGAGAATCACTTGAACCCGGGAGGCGGAGGTTGCAGTGAGCAGAGATTGTGCCACTACACTCCAGCCTGGGCGACAGAGTGAGACTCGGTCTCAAAAAAGAAAAAAAAAAATTTTCTCTTGATAAGGTTCTCAATTATAAATATTTATCAGTTGCACTCTAAGGAAATAAGGTACTAAACTTTGCTTCAGTCCAGGCAACAAACATCTTCCATTTAACAGAGGAATCAGCAACCAACTGAGAAGAGCAAGTCATACATGACCGGCACAAGAATATAACCTACCTAGGTTTTGGTGTTTTCATCTATAAAATGCTAACCAGTTTAGTGTTGCAGGTAAACATTACTCAGTTATAAATCATCCTAAAATTATAAATTATTTTATGATATAAAATGATGTTTTTCTTTCAATCAATTTAACAGCTTTTGCTTCATTCTTTCGTTCAATAAATATAAAACAGCACTGACTATCTAAATGCTGTGTAGGAAGACATGGCTCTTGGGTCTCAAAGCACTTATAGTCTAAACACAAAAAGCAGGCACTTTAAGTAATTCATGCAACTTGTCCCAGCAAGATTTTGTGATCTTCTTCATGCACATAACAATGACATCTTCTCATGCAGTGTACACAGAAGACGTTCTATTGAGTAGGGAATAGATAATCCCAATTTGGCCAGGAGACTATGTGGCCAGCAACCCAAACTATCAGTGCCTTCTTATAAGCAAATCTGAAAGTCTTGGCAGGCCATTAAAGAATATAGTTAAAGACTATACATAAAGAAACATTAACTATATTCTTTATATTATTTATATATAATTATTTATATATTTTTATATATATGTTTACAAGTCATAGAAATTACCAAATGGGCACTCTTTGATTCACATATGCAGTGGTCTATTTTATATTTACAACTGGGTTTCTAAATGGCATCTCAATTTTAAAATTTCCAAAATACAACTCTGGATTTTCCCTCTATACCTGGTTCCCCCTCCAGTGTACTCCTTTCTCGCTGGTGGGACACATTCCTATCTACCCAGGTGTCCAAGCTAAAGCATCTGAGAGAGTCATCCTTGACTCCTACACCTCTGCCTTTCCATCTCCTCCCAAACAATTCATTAACAAGGTCCTATTTAAGATATATCTCAAATGCATCTTTCTGTCTCTATCTTGGGCTACTACCCTAGCCCAAGTCATGTAATGTCTTACCTGGCTTATTAATCTCGTAACTTGTCCTCCTAAAAATCTTGTTCTGCTACAATGCATTCTCTACCCAGTAGAGATAGTAATTTTTAACTGCCAAACTTTCCGAAAGAGTTGTCCATACTTACTCATTCAGCTTTTACAAGTTCCACTCACTATCCACCTTACACAAATCTCATTTCACGTTATCAGTCCTCCAAACGCCTCTCATGTCACCAATGTTGCCTAGAGACTAACAAACCCATGGAAACTTTTCAGTTCTCATTGGGCTTGTCCACAGTTATCCACTGTTACTACTTTCCCCATCCATCCTCCAGTTTGTAAAGACTCTCTTCCCCTGACAGCCTCATCTCCACTCTCTCCTGTCTTCTGTGGCCTCCACTCCAGCTGTCTCTCTTGGCTCTTGGTTGTACCTTTTCCCCTTACCCATTATCTCAATGTTGGTATTCCTTGGCGTCTTCTCATTCTATCCATTTTCAGTGGGCAGTCATTTCTACTTCAGGTGCTTCAAATGCCACGTATAAGCCAAAGACTCTCAAATTACCTCTAGCACATTGCTTCATATCCAAATAATCCACCTTCCTACTAGGCAGCTTCACTTCAATTTCCCATGGACACTCGACCTGTCCAAAAAATAACCATTATCTTCTCCTCCCAAATCTAATGTCTCCCCCCTTTTTCCCTTTCAACTGCTATTATACATCCAGTTGCCCAAGTTAGAAATGTATCATCGATGATTGTTCCCTCTCACCAGATTTTGCCTGTGATACCACCCCATCCCCACTTGGACAAGCACCTTTATCTCTTGTCTGAATTACCGTGTCAGTATCCTCACTAGTGTTACTCACTCTCATTTCCCAATACACTCTTCATGGTACTGTAAGGTATAAATGCAATAAAGTGCCTACATCCATTCTTCAACACAGCAACAAGACTATGCACTAGGCCCTAAATGTTGTTCCACTTCTCTAGTGATACAGAATGTATCACATAGAGATATAGAATGTAACCTATATTCTAGATCACAGCCATGTAAACCGCTGGTAATTCCCAAAATATACTATGCTGAATTACCTCTGGGTCTTCATATATTGTCTTTTGGGTGGACCTCTTAGCCCATCTATCTTGGCTTAACACCTTCTGGCCTTTTAGATGGCAGTTTACCTGTCACTTTCTCCAGGAAACTTGCCCTGATCTCTCCCCTACCACACCAAAACAGGACTGAGTCCTTCACCTACTCCCTTAACATTTTAGAGCTTATTCTTATCATGACACTTATCACATTACTTGAAACTGCCTGCTTACAAGTCTGTATTCGCCACCAACTATAAACTCCTAAAGACGTTAAATTTGAAAAGAAAAAGCATTCATAATTTTATTCACTTTACTAAGCTTTAATCTCTGCAGTGGTTCACCAAAATTTTATGCACTATGGAAAACCAAAGAAAGGAAAAGATTTCAGTACTAGATTTTTGAAAATAAAGTGTGTGTCTAATTTCACAGCAAACAAAATCTTTTGCCTCTGGTCAATTTAAAGAAAAATGGTAGGGCAACTTTGTTGTTGTTGTTGTCGTTTGTTTTAATAAACTCAGAAACATATTCCTACAGAAGTTATGTCTTATTTTACTTTTAACTTCAATAGATATTTTTCTTTAGAAAAGCCTGTCTGAAAAGTTGTTTTAAAAATCTACTCAGTTTTGCTAATCAAAATTCAGGAGTTATAACAAAAACTGTCTCACCTTTTTCACTTTTATCAATTTAGAGGCAGGGGATTAACAATGAGTTCAAACAATCGTTGACTTATGGTAATAGCTATAATTATGGAATATCCTTGATACAATGTGAAACGAAGGCAAAACCAATTAGACAAAATATACAATTTTTTAAAATCTGCGTTCTGCTGAAAAAATACACAATTTTAGATTTGATACTTTCCTCCCTACCTTAAAGAAAACTTCTCTGATGAAATGGCAAGATATTTATTAGAATAACAAGAGTGAAATCAATCCCCAAGGGAGGCTAAACCAGAATGACTTCTGAGATCCCATTCAGCACTGGAAAGCTCAACTAGATATAACACACAGTCAGGTTATAGTAGCTGCAATTAGCATCACCATTCCAGTAGGAGGAGTGTGTTTCCAAGAAATCCCTTGTCTTCAGTATCCAAGTTAGACTACCCTCACCAAAAAAAAAAAAAAAAAAATCCCAGTATGTTTCTTCAGGAAACCCAATCAAAATTACGGGATTTCTAAAATTCTTCATTACTCACTTAAAAGGCCCACATAAATAAAATCCTTCAGGTAACAGTTCAAAAAGACAGATATAAAAACGAGGCTTGAAACTGCTTATTAGTCAACATCCTGCTCAGAGAAGTAGAGTTTATTTTGCATAATCCCAGTCTGTCATGTACAACTCTTTCAGCAAAGCATTTAGATTCCTTGTTACATAATAATACACTAAAAGTAATTATATATTTCAAATCTGTTCCTTTTACCTCCCTTCAAGGACATCCTTATAAAAAAAGATTGCATCTCAAACTTAGAAATTACTGCAAACAAATTGTTTCAGTTATTTTATATACACATGTCCACCTCTAGGAGTCAACCCAGTATTACTTTTCCTCACACATTTTATACAGTAACTTTCATAGCAACAAATCACTCAATAATGTTACATGTCACTCATACTGTTCATTGGCAAAATACAAATAATCTTTTGTTTTAAACCTACATTTACTATTTACTGCCAAGATATTAAGGACCCAGAATTCATTTACTTTAAATCAAGCTTGTCCAACCCACCTTATTTTGCTGTTGTTGTTCTGTTTCATTTTGTTATAGGCTTTTAGCATCCTGAAGACATAGTTTTTAGTTTCTGTCTCTAGTGATAAGCAGAAAAGAGGGATGAGGAAGGGGCACAACCAAAAACAGAAACTAAGAACCCATGACTGTATTCTCTCCCTTGGATACCCCTGTTTTAAATAATCCTGAATCAGTTTTAGGCATAAATATATTAAAACCAAAAAACTGGGTGAGGCAGTGATTCACACCTGTAATCCCAGCTTTTGGGAAGCCAAAGACGAAGGATCACATGAAGTCAGGAGTTCAAGACCAGTCAGGGTAACATAGCGAGAACCTGTCTGTACAAGAATAAAAATAAAAAACAGCTGGGTGTGGCAGCACACACCTGTAGTCCTAGCTACTTGGGAGAATTGCTTGATCCCAGAAGTTTGAGGCTGCAGTGAGTTATAATTGTGCCACTATACTCCAGCCTGGGTGATAGAGCAAGACCCTGTTTCAAGAAAATACAGAAAACCAAAAAACAAAACAGAAAAGAATCAATCTCTGGTAGACAGCACCAAACATCACTAAAAGCAGCACAATCAACAAAGGAGAAGGGGTGACTAGAAGAAAACCAACAGATAATTTCTTCATCAAAACCGTGATTCTGTCTCTTTGACCACATTGTGCACAAAATACTGTATTTGGTACCTTAACAGGATTTGAAAAAACAGATAATAACTTCTGCTTTCATGGAAAAATTCACCATCTCATTCTGGAGAGAGAGCATCACAACACAACAGCTGAACACCCACCCAAACAACAAATCAACTAACACAAGTATCATTCAAACTGGTTATCAGAAAAGACAAAGACAAAATAGGAATATGGAATATAAGCAGCCCTGAGTTCTCACTGCCCTACCTTCGATAAAAAGCTGTGGTCAAGATTAAGTTAGAAGATAGACACGCAAAACACTCTGGAGAAAAACATTTCTTGATGTGAAATAAAAATAAGGCATGACCAAAATGAAGTAAAGTTGAAGAATAGTTCCTTTGTTCAATATCTTGTATTTAACACATACAACAGTAGTATCAGGTCTAGATCTTCAAGAAACAGAACAGTGTTGTGAGCATACAGAGGAAACTAGTTTTACATCCCAAAGTGGTTGAAATCATTACTTACTATCCTGAACGATGGGATTAAAATTAAGCAAACCTGTATCATATGTTCTCAGTTTTATTGCCAGCTCCAAAAATCACAGAGAAAAGAAAACTGACGACCTTACATCAAATAATAGTTGGGCTTTAATTATGGTAATGACAACAAACCAACAGAATCATCCCATCATACCTAAAACTCCAGAATCTAACGGCACTATCTCCCCTTCAGGAAAGTACTTAATAAGCCATAGGGGGCAGCAAAGTTAAGAGAGTGAAATGTAAATAGCAGGAGGTGAAGCCAGGGCAGGAAATGTTAATAGGCTGGGTAATGAACCATGAGTATCAGAGAGAAAAGGACAAAGTCTCAATTAATGAATTAAATCAATAGAAAGACAATGCTAACCCAGTGATTCTCAATCCTGGCTGCACGTCAGAATCACCCTGGGAACTTTTAAAAATACTGTAAGTGGATTTTACCTTAGGCCAATTAATTTACAGTCTCTTGGGGATGTGCCTAGGTATTGATTTTTTGTTTTGTTTTGTTTTAAACTCTCCAGGTATAGGCCAGGTGCAGTGGTTCATGCCTGTAATCCCAGCACTTTGGAAGGCCAAGGCAGGCAGAACACCTGGCGTCAGGAGTTTGAAACCAGCCTGATCAGCCATGGCGAAACCCCCATCTCTACTAAAAATACAGAAAATAGCTGGGCATGGTGGTGCATGCAAGAGAATTGCTTGAACCTGGGAGGCAGAAGTGGCAGTGAGCTGAGAGATCGTGCCACTGCACTCCAGCCTGGGAACAGAGCGAGAACTCAGTCTGAAAGAAAAATTAAAAAATAAAAAAAAAAACCCTCTCCAGGTATAGCCAGTATTGGGAACCACAGTGCTAAACACATAAAAACAAACTAGTCTTTATCTCCAGCTTTTTACAAAAAGCTAACTTTTAAAAATGAAGCACAAAAATCTAAATGTATTATTTTTGTTAGTAAACCTGTCTTTGAAATCCAAAGCAGCAGTAACTCCTTAAAGACTAATTCATCTTTGTAATTTTATCAAGAGAAAAATGTTATTCTTGCAGGTGAAAATGGCTAAACTGAAGCTAAAAGGAATGAGTCATCACTCATGCAGGAAGACAACTTAAATCTACTGTTTACATGACAGTAACATACTACGATGGTTACATTATTTTGCCAAATACATTTTATTGGATTAGCACTTTATTCAATTAGACACTTCATAAAATAATCCATAATTAACAATTCGATAAGATAATGAAATGGAGGGAAGGAAGAGATGATCCTAAACAGGAATTCTAAAGATGTTAAAATAGGTTTAAATAGGAAAGTTTTTCCTGTATGTGACGACTAGCAGTGAACACTTTATTTAGCAATTTCTCTTAAATATATCCTAAAAATGTTTTAAGTTTTTTAAAAATAAATCTTCCAGAAGAGATATCTCAGAAAATAGTCCTAAAATGACTAAAATGTTATTTCCCTTTGTAAACAATTTTCTTAACATCTTCAGATGAATCTGAACTCTCCTCTAATGGTATCCCAATTGTGTTTAGATGGAATGACAGTAACTTTGAGAAGATCTATAAACCTTAAAAGTTGAGTGAGTAGTACTATTTTCTCTCCACGAAAAGGTTTAGCTATAGAACTTAAGATAATGTCAGTGTTCTTGTTCCACAATTACCTTAGATCACCTACTCTAGAAAACACACACATTTTACTCCCTAAAGATAAGGAAGCACTGCAATCAACACCACTATTACTGGCCTCAATACCTCCAGTGGGACCCAGTTGTTAAGAAAGAACCAACAAAGAATCTGAGTGCTACTGGGGAAAGTTTTATCTCTTCTGAAGGGGATTTCAATCTCAAAGCCAGTTTCAGCTTGATCTTGCTATTTATTTCCTGGCTGTCTCCTATGAGGACTGCATATCTATACAATTCTACTGGTTAGTCGGATTTCTTCGCTTGGTAAAAAAAATCTTACCACAGCTTTTAATATTTTAAAGAGTCTGACTTAATCCTAGTTCCATTTCTACACTCATGCTGAAAGATGTTACAGCTGCACTTCACATAAATCATATCTGAAAACTGATTATAAATAAAATCACACTTTAAATACACTAGGAAAGTTTACCATTTAAGTAAGTAATCCTATTAATAATCCTTCATTTAAAGATATTTTTAATCTGGATTTTCAAATATTTAAGAGAATGGGAACTAACATTCTTTGCCTATTTTTAGGTACTTAAATTATTTCCCTTAATCCCCACAGACCTGGGGAGATTGAAGGTATTATCCCCATTTTATAGATAAGGAAAACGACTTAGAAAGATTAAAAATTTACCTTTGACCCAGGACTAACCCCAAAGACCCAACTCTATCACACTGCTTCAAATTTACGTAAAACAGTTAACAGCACAAATACTGAAATCGTTTAACCTAGGTCCCAGTGTCAGTTGCAACATCATCCAGATAAGTAATCACAGGCCAGAAAACTTCTTTTTAGGCCTCACCTTTCTCATCAATAAAACGGGACTACTGATCTTGCAAAAAGTTCAGGGATGACCCAACGAATAGGATGTTTGTAAAAATACATTGAGCCACGGATTATCAAATAACAGTATTACCCTTAATAGGTGTGAAAAAGCAGGAGATACACAGGTATTAAGGGTTACACATCTTTGGATTGTTTCACTTGGTATGAACAATACTGTTCTATAATTTAAGAAAATGTTTTAAGGTAAAATAATTTTAAAATGCTAAAATGTTATATGAATGTAAGGCATCAATATAAATGTAAGGCATCAACTACTTTACCAAACCAGTCCTTCCAGAATCTTAAACAAAATAGGTTAAACAGACTGAAAAGCCTTTTAACAAGGCTTGTTTATTAAATACTTTCAATTATAGAACAATTTATTCTGAACATTGTTGCCATTAAAATCCTACAACCCACTTACCAAATGATTTTGCACAAATACTTCTTACAGGTGAAAAGGTTGGATTATTTTGTTAATCCTTACTATGCTTTGAGGAAAACTAGATGGCACTTTTCCAGTTCAGATGCATGTGGTCAAAGTGTAACACAAGCAGGCTGGTATAAACACTTAAAAGATCTTGGAGTCCATGGATATCTGAATCACTCCACAGTAAGATGGTATTTCAGAGGAGGAAGAAAATTCTCTTTCATACACATACTAAAGGGCTTTCCACTGGTTTTGTGAAGGCCACAAATGGAAAAAACTACCACTCACAGAAAAAACACAACACTGTGGTATCAAGTACACTGCCAAAGTTCCAACTGAAGCAATTGAATGTCTTTTTTTTTTTTTTTTTTTTTAAATCACTTTCAAGCATTTTGGCATCTGGAGTAAAAGAAGTTGTTCTTATTAGTTTGTAATCCAAGTAAGGGTCTTATTTCCTCAATTAAATTTGCATAAATTTATTCTGAATACATAATTTTCCTTATGATGAATACTGTATTTTCATGCAAATATCTACAATTAAAGTTCCAATTTACTTTTTTCTTTACTAGTGACCAAATACTATATGGCACCTTCAACCTGTTGAACCCTACATCATATAACTTAGATGATTACTGACTCTATCCATATTTTTGCCAAGTTTTTAAAAGCAAAATGTGGCCAGGCGCGTTGGCTCACGCCTGTAATCCCAACACTTTGGAAGGCTGAGGTGGCCCAATCACCTGAGGTCAGGAGTTGGAGACCAGCCTGACCAACATGGTGAAACCTCATCTCTACTAAGAATACAAAATTAGCGGGCCGTGGTGGCCCATGCCTGTAATCCCAGCTAGTTGGGATTAGTTCGGAGGCTGAGGCAGGAGAATTGTTTGAATCCGGGAGGCGCAGGTTGCAATGAGCCGAGATCGTGCCATTGCACTCCAGCCCAGGCAACAAGAGTGAAACTCCGTCTCAAAAAAATAAAATAAAATTAAATTAAATTAAAAAAAACAAAATAAAAAAAAAAAAGCAAAACGTATCAAAGCTGCATCTCCTGGCCTGAAAACAACCAAATGTTTAATATTCAATTATTTTTATTAAAGTATACTATTAAGAAGTACAATACTAAGAAACTAGAATATCTTACTAAAAAGCAAATTAAATAACTATGAAATAACCCTAGCACAAAACCTTTAAACTACATAGTTTGACAATTTAATGAGGAAAAAAAATCAGTAGTGTAAAAAAACTATGATATTTTAAATAAGTGTAAAATTTAAAATCTATGAATAGCAAAGACGATATTCTTTTATAGCTATGACATCATTCAAGAATTAAAGTCTTGGCAATGCCTATCATTACAGTCTACCATTTTGCTATGTAAATTTTAACAATTTTTGTATGCTAAAGAGCAATCAAATGATAAATTCGATAACACAGACTAATCATATCTCTAAACCTCTTTTCAAAAGCCAGTTTGATTCTAACGGTGAGATGTCATGATTTAGAACCACTCCAAGAGTCAGGGCAAGGTAGGGTCTCAATAGGGTTCTGGAGCTGTTGTAGGTCAGCTGTGATTTGATCTGGGTTTTCTTTAGACTCCTTGCCAAACTAAGGCTGGATTCACAGGCCCAAAGACAAATGAGAACCAGACTGGCCTTGAAGGAGATGCTGTAGCTTTTTCAAATGAATTGAAAAATCTGAACATCTGATGATATGGATCTCCGTCAGGTTGCAAATTTTATTTAAAAATGTAGGAGCATTATCATCTTGTTCCATCATTTCTATCTCATAAAATGCAAGGACATTATTAAACATACTGAGTAATACACAAAGAATAAACTAGACCACCAGGAAATAACATCGAAAATCCTCTAAACCTAGTGGGAAAAGTGAGCCAAAAAGAGTGCCAAGTTCTCCTGCAAGGCATTAGGCACGGATACCAATTTGAATTCCTGTACAAACCTACAAAGTCCCTGGAATCACTGCCTGGCAAACTAAGTTCCCATTCGATTGCAAAGCAACACTACCTACTTCTTTATATTTCCAAATAGACCGTGTGTATCATCTCAGACAACAGAATATTTTAAATATTTCTGTTCTTTGAGCTACAGGATACCATTTAAACCTAACGATCCAGTGAATAAGATACTACACTGGTCAAATTTTTAGGCTTTTTCTTTATAAATACATCCAAAGGCCAGCTAACTCTTCGCCGATGTTTGCATTCGGATTCCTGGTTTGATGACTCTTAGGGGCAATCAATGGGAAGTGGAGTTGAGAAGAGGGTGGGTGCACACGGCTTCATAACTGTAAAAGTAAAGGACTAGCTAAAAGTGGCTGAACAGAGGAGCTGACAGTCGGGAAAGTGAAGGTCGGGGAAGGTTCGTGCGGTTGTTAAAGCAAGACCGGGAAAGGGCAAACCTGGAAGAAGAGTGAAGGGCTCTACCTCGCGGGACGCAAAATAGGAAGTGCAGGTTAAGCAAGCGCGCAGGTGGGGAGGGGTGTTGGCCTCCCCTAGGATGGAAAGAGTTCAGGTGGAGAATTAGAAGGAAAGAGCCAAGACTTCACAGAAAACCTGTTTGAATAAGGAGGAGGGGGTGAGGGGACGCCAAGGCATCGTGGGGAACTCGGCTCACACACTAGGAGTCCCAGCTGAGAGAAGCCCAGAAGGAAATGGCTCTGCTTGCGCAGAGGCAAGCGTTGCCAGCCCCTGCGCTCGCTCCCGGGGCTGCGCCCTCGGAGGTTACCTTTGAGCTGGGGCAGCGGGTGCAGCTCTGCCTGGCTGCCCTGGCTGCGAAACTGCGACGAGCCCTGGGAGCGCTTCTGCCTCTGCGCCTTGCGGACCGATTTCCGGGTGAAGCCGTCCACTTTCTCCGAGGCCGAGATGGCGGCGCTGGCAGCCCCCGCCGGCGGCGACGACGACGACATCTCCGCGGCCCTGGCGCTTGGCAGCTCCGGCTGCTGCTTGCAAGGCACGGGCAGCGGCGGAGACGGCAGGAGGAGGCGGGGGAGAGGCGCGGGGTGCTCGCGCCCCTGCGCCCCGGCCCCACGGCCCTCCGGCCCCGGGACGCCGCCGAGCTTCTCCTCGCCGCCCGCCAACGCCTCACGGCCACATCTCAGCGCCGGAGGTTCCTGGTCCCCGGCGCGCGGCGAGCTCCCGGGGCTGACGGAGGGAAGGGCGGGGGCGGAGGGGGGTGAAGAAGTTGTTGACTCCGGGCGCGCAGGGCGGGTGGAAGAGAGCCCGAAGTTTAGACAACTGAGGCGAGGGCACGGGGGTGCGGGCGCCAAGCGCGCCTCTCGTTGCTTCTGCCCCGGTCGCCAGCCAGCCGGTCGGCCAGCACCTCAGTGGCCGCTGCCGGCGTAGCCCGCCCTGCCTGGAGCCTCCTCCCGGGGCGCTGCCATCGCGGGTCCCCTCGGAGCCACTGCTGCTGTGCCCACTCTTCCCGGTCAGCGCCGGCCCCTCATCGCCCGGGGCGCTGCCCCGTAGCCCCGGCCCTGTGCGTGCACACACTCCTCCTTGCCGCGCTGGGCGGCCCGAACCCCCTCCCCCACGCGCCCGTCGGCCGCCCACGGAGAACCCCCGGCGAGCGACCGCTACAACTTGAGAAGGTGGTTGGTACAGGCGAGCGGGGAGTGTGTGCGCGTGTGCGCGCGCTAGGGCGCGCGGCCCGGGGAGGGGCCTCGCGAGGGGTGGGGAGGGAGGAGTTTGACTGACAACTTCCGCGGGGTCCCGCCCGCCTCTCGGTGCGGCGGCGGGGGAGGGGGCGGGAAAGCATGCCAGTCTTGTTAGCCAATCGCACGGCTAAGCGGCAGCGACGGCGTGAGGTGCGGCCTCTTGAGGCAGAGGAGTGGGGCGGGCTGTGTGACGGGCTTTGGCCACAGCCAATCGTAAGTGAAGAAGGCGAGCGGGGTGCCCCTGCGTCACAACAAATGTGGCAAATCTCTTGGGAGGGAGGGGAAGCGCCCCTCCGCCAGCTGGCACTTTTGCGCTCATGCGCGACTGCTCCAGGCTGTCATTGCTCTCCGGGCTGTCTGCGAGAAGACCGGGAAATTTGAGAGGGTGCGTTCAGAGAGCAAAATTGAGCGCCCCTTCCCTTCGCTCTCCTCTCTGCTGGCCAGTGAGGAACTGAAGCGATTGGTGGGGCGCCGGAGGGCTGGGGCGCGAAAGAGCGCCAGGTGTTATGCCACTGAAAGGGGGCGCAGCAAAGGTCGGGTGGCGAGCAAGCAGTGTGATTGCTCGCCACCCGAGCAATGATGGGCGAGGGAGCCCTGGAGGAGGCGAGGAGTTGAGCTCGTCCAATCGTTGCGAGGTACTGGACACCTGGGCGGGTCTTGGCGCCTCACTGGCCCCCAACCGCGTAATTGATAGTTGCGGAATAAATTTGTAGTTCTTGGGAGGTTCGGACTCCGCAACTCCAGAGAGCTACTCTCGTGTGGGGTTTGAGCAGTATAGCATCTACTGCTTCAAAGAGTTCTGCAAGTCTACGCCCTCTAAAAAGAGAGTTCTCATTCCCAATTTAGTATCCTGCTAATTTTCACCCCTCCATGAGCCAAAGGCCCTCGACTACTCCAATGAGAAGAGTACAAATTCATTGGTCAGTGGTGTGTAGATATGGAAGCTTGCCATGTACTCTTACTGGAATCTCTTTCTTGGAGATTCCGTCTAGATTTTGAATTTCTTAAGGATAAGGACTGGTCATCTTAGTGTTTTTTGTGCAGTGCTTTCCATACAGCGGCCGTTAATAATTATTAATCTGAACAGTCTGCCTCCCTTTGCGGCAATAGACCGAAATCTGTAATCCCCTCCCTGGAACTCCAGACCTTTTCCTTTCAACATAATAAAAGTAGTTGTCGTATATTTAAACGAAGCCACCTGATGTATATGTACAGAATATTTCAAATTTGGTAGGAAGTTGAATTCTAGACCTAGAACCAAACATACTATCCTCAAAACGTTTCCTCCTTCAGATTTGCTGGTTGGTGAAATTGTACATAATCTTCCCAGTCAAGGAGGTTCAAACCTCAGCAGCGTTTCTGACACTTTTCGCTTTCTCACATAGTCAAGCTCCAGATCATGTTAAATCTACTTTCACAATTGGCCTTTCTCCCAGTGTGTACAAAGACCACCAAACGTAGTTCAGGGCTTTCAAACTCACTGCCACATCAATCTTTTAAGATCACTTTTATCTTACCTGCGTGTTTGAAGAACCACCCAATACCTGCAGAATAGAGTCCAAACCCAAGGCTCTCTGCAATCTGACTCCTGTCTTTCCAAGTGTAAATTCCTACGTGTGCCCACACAAACTCTTTTTAGTTCAGGCACATCGTTCCACATATTGATCCCCTAAAAGAAGTTATGCATCCTCAACACTTAGTCTTTGCTGTTCCAACATCTTGAAATAATCCACTCTTTTTTTTCTTTTTCTTTTTTGAGACGGAGTCAGCTCTGTCACCCAGGCTGCAGTGCAATGGCGGCACGATCTCGGCTCGCTGCAAGCTGCGCCTCCTGGGTTCAAGCGATTCTCCTGCCTCAGCCTCCCGAGTAGCTGGGATTACAGGCACCTGCCACCACACCCGGCTAATTTTTTGTATTTTTAGTAGCGACGGGGTTTCACCATGTTGGCCAGGCTTGTCTCGAGCTCCTGACCTCGTGATTCGCCCACCTCTGCCTCCCAAAGCGCTGGTATTACAGGCGTGAGCCACCGCGCCCGGCGCACTTTTTTTTTTTCCATCTTTTTGAAATTTCTTTCTTCAAACCCCCTATCTTTTACGAAGCATGACAATCCAGCCAGAAGTGATGCCTCCCTTTTTTGTATTCGTATTGTATTTAGTGTCCACACCGCTCACAGCTATCATCACATACTGTCTGACATGGCAGACAGTATCCCTTTCTCCCCTGAAAGTTTGTCAACACCAAGAGAGCAAGAACTCAGTTATTTTACACCTCTGTTTCCCCCAGTGAACAGAGGATAACAATCACATTTTTAGTTCTCAGCAGCAGAATTTCTGAAAGTGTGGTTACTGGATCACCTGCATCAGCATGCTCTGGGGGGTGCTTATTGAAAATGCAGATTCCCGCCGGGCGCGGTGGCTCAAGCCTGTAATCCCAGCACTTTGGGAGGCCGAGATGGGCGGATCACGAGGTCAGGAGATCGAGACCATCCTGGCTAACCCGGTGAAACCCCGTCTCTACTAAAAATACAAGAAAATTAGCCGGGTGAGGTGGCGGGCACCTGTAGTCCCAGCTACTTGGGAGGCTGAGGCAGGAGAATGGCGTGAAACCGGCGGGGCGGAGCTTGCAGTGAGCCGAGATCGCGCCACTGCACTCCAGCCTGGGGCACAGCAAGACTCCGTCTCAAAAAAAAAAAAAAAAAAAAAAAAAAAAGAAAATGCATATTCCTGGAACTCCCCCCGGCTCCCCCCCCACCACACAGAATTGTAACCTATGGGAAAAGCACTGAGAAGTCTATTTTTAATAACTTCCCTAGGTTATTCTTATGTACACAAAAGTTTGGAACTACTATTCTCTAGTCATCTGGAAGTTATTAAAAATAGATTGTAAATGTCTATAAGTCAGGAGTAGTATTATTTATAATAATTTACATAAAATAAGAAAGTGAGACAAATAGTAGAAAGAAAATCAGTACAGGCCGGGCGCGGTGGCTCACGCCTGTAATCTCAGCACTTTGGGAGGCCAAGGGGGGCGGATCACGAGGTCAGGAGATTGAGACCAACCTGGTCAACATGGGGAAACCCCGTTTCTACTAAAAAAATAAAATAGCCGGGCGTGGTGGTACAAGCCTATAGTCCCAGCTACTCAGGAGGCTGAAGCAGAAGAATCACTTGAACCCGGGAGGCGGAGGTTGCAGTGAGCCAAGATTGCGCCACTGCACTCCGGCCTGGGCGACAGAGTGAGACTCGGTCTCAAAAAAAAAAAAAAGAAAAGAAAGAAAAGAAAAAATTAATACAATAAAGCAAATTCTGTAAGTCAATACAATAAATCATATTCCATGTTCATACTGGAATATGATATATAATAGATACTGGTTAGAATAGATAGAAAATACTGGAAGCAAGTTTTGGGGAGTCTTGGAACCAGCAAAAACCATCTGGACTTTGTCTGAAACAGCCTCTTGGGGAATAATTTTGAGGATAATTTTAAAGATCAAGTCAAAACCTGAAAAGAGAGGCTGGCGTTCCAGATCAAGTCACTATGCATTTTCCAGGGGGAAGAACAATAGCCCAAGAATCAAAATGCCTGACTCTGTGTTACTTATCAATAGAATGACCCTGTCCAGTGACTTTTTCCACATGTGTACATCAGAACAACAATAACAAAAAAGACAACCTGCTTCACAGGGCTGGCATGAGTTTTAAATATGACCCGAGAAAAAACACTCGGGGAAATAAAAATTATGCAGATGAAAATGTTATGCATACATGTATATCAAACATTTATTTTCCGACCACTATTTTGAGTAAATAACGTATCTGAGTCCTAGACAGAGATTTGGTCACTAAGAATCATCTAATAGAAAACTGCAATGAGAGTACTAATCTATATGTGCCCCTGAAGCAGAAGAGTGTCTTTGATTCCATGTCATAGAATTTCTGATCCTTCCCATATGTGAAGCTCCTTGGTCAAGAGCAATTTAGAGGCCAGGACTGCATCACTAACAAATTCCTTGGATGGTTTGTGCTCACATTACTTGACTTCCTTAGTTTATAAACGTATATACACTTACCTTATTCTTTTGTTGAGAAAAATGATGCAAGAAACAGTAATATCCACAACATCAAAATAGTGGTTGGGTAATGGTTTTAAAGAGCACATCCTGTACAGAGAGTGTTCTTTTCAAATCACTGTGAAATTCTCTAAAGCATATCCAAGCAAAATTTCGACTGTCAACATTCTCTTTCCTTAAGAGTCATGATTCCCAAACTGCTCCAATAGAACACCAGACCAAGGTGCCAGATCTACAGAATCAAAGAGTAGTAGTATTTTCCAAATTTACACAGAATTTCTCACATGGCCAGGCACAGTGGCTCACGCCTGTGATCCCAGCACTTTGGGAGGCCAAGATGGGAGGATCACTTGAGCCAGGAATTCAAGACCGGCCTGGGCAACATGGCAAAACCCCATCTCTACTAAAAATACAGAAAATTAGCTGAGCGTGGTGGTGTGCACTTGTAGTCCCAGTCACTCAGGAGGCTGAGGTGGGAGAATCACCTGATCCCGGGAAGTCAAGGCTGCAGTGAGCACTGATGGTGGCACTGCAGTCTAGCCTGGTGAAAACAGTGAGACTTTATCTCAAAAAAAAAATTATCTCATATCTCTTTAAAATGTTTGTGTCTTACTACCACTTTACTAGAATCAAAATCAAGATACTATCTGACTTATAAAAATACGCTAATTTTTAGTGCCTCATTTCTCTTTATTTAAATACATTCACATTATTTAAAATTCAAAAGGACTAAAAGGGCAACAGGAAACATCTCACTCCCACCCATGCTTCCCAACATCTAGTTCCCCACTTTGGGGACAACCACTGCTATCAGTTTCTTATATATGTTTCCAGAGATATAATGTGTTTAATTGCTTAAGGCTTAGCAAATTCACACTTCAAGAAGCTGCAGGAGAGAGCACCAAATCCTAACTGCTGTTCCAGCAGAGAAATTAATATTGTTAAAATGTTCATACTATCCAAAGCAATATATAGATTTAACCCAATCCCTATCAAAATTCCAATGGCATTCTTCACAGAAATAGAAAAAGCAATAAAATTCATTTGCAACCACAAAAATTCCCAAATAGCCAAAGCAATACTGAAAAAGGAAAAGTTAGAGGTATCATACTTCCTGATTTAAAAGTATATTACAAAGCTATAGTAATCAAAACAGAATAGTTCGGGCATAAAAACGGACACATAAACCAGTGGAACAGAATAGAGAGCCCAGAAATAAATTCAACTGTATATGACAGTCTGTTCCATAAGGGTGCTAGGAAAACCATACATCTACATACAAAACAATGAAATTGGACCTTTATACCATACACTAAAATCATCTCAAAATCAGCATAGGGAAAATGCTCCTTGACATTGGCCTTGGCAATGATTTTTTAAAAAATTATACCAAAAACTCGGTACAAAAGCAAAAATAAGTAAATGGGACACATCAAACCAAAAAGCTGCATGGCAAAGGAACAATCAACAAAATGAAAAGGTAACCTATGGAATGGAAAAAAATATTTGCAAACCACATATCTGATAAGGGGTTAGTATCCAAAATGTATAAAGGACTCTTACAACTCAATAGCAGAAAAACAACCTGACTGAAGGCTGGGCACGGCAGCTCACATCTGTAATCCCAGCACTTTGGGAGACCGAGGCAAGCAGATCACTTGAGGCCAGGAGTTTGAGACCAGCCTGGTCAACATGGCAAAACCCTGTCTCTACTAAATATGCAAAAGTTAATCGGTTTTGGTGGTGCACACCTGTAGTCCCAGCTACTTGGGAGGCTGAGACATGAGAATCACTTGAACCCAGGAGGCAGAGGTTGCAGTGAGCCGAGATAGTGCCACTGCACTCCAGCCTGGGTGACAGAGGGAGACTCTGTCTCAAAAATAAATAAATAAAAATGGACAAAAGACCTGAACAGACATTTCTCTAAAGAAGACATAAAAATGGTCAACAGGTGCCAGGCACGGTGGCTCATGCCTGTAATCCCAGTACTTTGGGAGGCTGAGGTGGGTGGATCACCTGAGTTCAGGAGTTTGAGACCAGCCTGGCCAACATGGTGAAACCCCGTCTCTACTAAAAAAAAATACAAAAAATTAGCCAGGCATTATCATGGGTCCCTGTAATCCCAGCAACTTGGGAGACTGAGGCAGGAGAATCCCTTGAACCCAGGAGATGGAGGTTACATGAGCCGAGATTGCACCATTGCACTCCAGCCTAAGAAACAAGAGTGAAACTGACTCAAAAAAAAAAAAAAAAGGTCAACAGGTATATGAAAAGGTACTCGACATCACTATCATCAGGGAAATGCAAATTAAAACCACTAAAGATATCAGTTCACATCCATAAGGACAACTATTACTAAAAAGACAATAGGCAACAAATGTTGGCAAGGGTATAGAGAAAAGGGAACCCTAGTACACAATTGGTGGGAATGTAGAGTAGAATCATTATAAAAACTGCATGGAGTTCCTGAAGAAATTCAAAATAGAACTACCTTATGACCCAGCAATCCTTCTAGTAGATGTATGTCTAGAGGATATGAAATACCACTTGGTAAAGATATGTGCATTCCCAATGTTAAGTGCAGCATTATTCACAATAGGCAATACGTGGAAACAACCTAAATGTCCATCAATGGACAAACATACAAAGAAAATGGTATGTACGTGTGTGTATAATGGGATATTATTTATATATATAATATATATACACACATGCATTATATGCATTATACAGACACTTTATATATGTTTTTTATATATATATATGTATATAAAATGGAATATTATTCAGCCCTCTAACAAGAGATCCTGCCATTTGCCACAACATGGATGGACCTAGAGGATGTTATGCTAAATGAAATAAGCCAGACACAGAAAAATATTGCATGATCTCATTTATATGTAGATTAAAAAAAAGAGTTCAAATACACAGAGAATGAAACAGTGGGATGCAGTGAGGAAGAGGAAATGGGGAGATGTAGGTCAAATGATGCAAAATAGCATATATGTAAGATGAATAAGTTTAGAGATCTAATGTAGAAGGAAAGTTAATAAAAACTATTATATTCAAGGTTTTTTGTTAAATAAGTAGATCATAGCTGCTCTTGTCACAAAAAGGTAACTATGTAAGAGGGTAGGTCTATTAATCTGCTTCACTAGAGTAACCATTTTACTCTCTACTTTTCTAGATTTTTTTTTTTTTTTAAGAATTCTAATTCCATATCGTCTATCTGGCCATTTTACAAGTACAAGAACATATTGATATGATTAGAAGTCGTGGTTTTCAATTGCTGCCATTTTTGCTTTTTAACTTTAAACTTACTTTAGTTAAGCGTATTATGATTCACTTCATTTGTTGTGGGCTACTGTACAGGCTATTGTGTTGGTCAGCCAGGAGCTTAGACTAGGCCAGTGGCAGTAGAGATGGCTAGACTGGAGATTTATTTTGGACGAGGAGTATATAGGATTTGCAGATGGACTGAATGTGGGCTGTCGATACAGCAGAGGTATTATTAAATACCCAAAGCCTGCTCCTGTAGTTACACTTTCTGATTATCACGGAATCATCTTTCCATAACTATGAAATCTTTTGCCCCATCTAAATGGGCTGTAGTCATAAATGTTCAATAGCCCCTGGTCTACCCAGTTCTTTACCTGTATAGATGAGGAACCAGGACATAGTTTGAAGGGGCTCAACTCATGCCAATATACCCTTGCCCTTGCAGAGTGGGACGAAAGAACCTGATGTTAGCAAACTCTCCACACTTTAATTCAACCCTGCAAGCATTTACCAAGTGCCTTCTGTTTGTCAGGCAATATGCCAGTCACTAGGAATGAAGAGGTAGATAAGGATGGGCCTTAAAATCAATCTAGTGAGGAGGGACAACATAAACAAATGAACAAACAATTATCAGAAATATTTTTTGTGGTGTGGTGGCAAAACAGTGGAATAAAGGATCTAATTTGGTTTGGGAAGAAAGAGAAAATTTAACAGAAAAAGTAATGTTTGAAGTCAGTCTTGAAACAAAACAAAGGCCAGGCTTAGTGGCCCATACCTGTAATCCCAGCAGTTTGGGAGGCCGAGGCATGCGGATCACCTGAGGTCACGAGTTTGAGACCAGCCTGATCAACATGGTGAAACCCATCTCTACGAAAAATATAAAAATTATCCGGGTGTGGTGGCATGTGCCTGTAATCCCAGCTACTCGGGAGGCTGAGACAGGAGAATCGCTTGAACCTGGGAGGCAGAGGCTGCAGTGAGCTGAGATCACGCTATTGCACTCCAGCCTGGGCAACAAGAGCAAAACTCCATCTCAAAAAAAAAAAAAGACCTGTAATCCCAGCACTTTGGGAGGCCGAGACGGGTGGATCACGAGGTCAGGAGATCGAGACTATCCTGGCTAAGACGGTGAAACCCCGTCTCTACTAAAAAATACAAAAAACTAGCCGGGCGATGTGGCGGACGCCTGTAGTCCCAGCTACTCGGGAGGCTGAGGCAGGAGAATGGCGTGAACCCGGGAGGCGGAGCTTGCAGTGAGCTGAGATCCGGCCACTGCACTCCAGCCTGGGGTGACAGAGCGAGACTCCGTCTCAAAAAAAAAAAAAAAAAAAAAAAGAAAAGAAAAGAAACAAAACAAAATTTTCATATGGAGAAGACCAAACAAAGAAGAAAAATGCCTGCCATTCAAGAAATTAGCTTACCACATTTCTCCGTCACTATGAAGATTTCTGTATCTCAATGAATTTACTTATTCCACACAACTATTACCAAAAAGTAAAATTTCGTTGCAAGAAGAGAATATATTATGCCACACCTTGTGTCGGAATTTGACCTGGAAGTTGATGGGCAAAGAAAAAGTAGAGATTAACTTCAACACATAACTGTCCTTTGGGCATATCATAAAGAGCAGTGATTGCAAAAGTGCTATATGGTTCCTTCATGTTCCTCTAATATGCATGTTTTATGTAAATCTATAAGTGGTCTTCTGCTTTCATCCATCTGAAGGCAGCATCTAGTAGGTTTTGAGGCAGTCCCTGTCTTAAAATACCTAGCTGCTGAATGTCAGCAATGTATTTTCTCTCATTGGCTTACTATTTTGGATCAAATTACTTTGAAAATCCTACAAACTCACTATTGTCTTCTATGTAAGGTGTTGTCTACAGTTTGATAAAATAATACTGGTAGTACTAAGAGTTTTCAGGAATTATTAAATTGGAAATTAATGTTTTCAGACCCTATGCTTTGACTTCTATAGCAAACAATATGGCTTTTTTAAAAATTTGTGTGTCTGTAGGTAAGTGTAAATATAATCTTGGCCAGGTGCAGTGTCTCACGCCTGTGATCCCAGCACTTTGGGAGGCCAAGGTGGGTGGATCACCTGAGATCGGGAGTTTGAGACCAGCCTGGGCAAGATAGTGAAACCCCACCTCTACTAAAAATACAAAATTTAGCTGGGCGTGGTGGCGGGTGCCTGTAGTCCCAGCTACTTGGGAGGCTGAGGCAAGAGAATCACTTGAACCCGGGAGGTGGAGTTTGCAGTAAGCTGAGATCGTGCCACTGTACTCCAGCCTGGGGGACAGAGGGAGACTCTGTCTCAAAATAAACTAAATACACGTATAATCTCTAACATAAATTTAACACCTATATGCTATATGCTAGGCACCATTCATATAAAGAATCTGGCAGAAAGAGATCAAATGAGATCCCCACTTAAAGTTTCTCTCATCCATGTGACACTCCTCTTTTTTCCCTTAGGAGTTTGGTCTTGGTGACTTCTGCCATGTTCAGGAGCAATTTTTTGTATTCTAGGATCTCTGGAGTTCTCCATTCTTATAAACATCAGTGGAAATTCAAGGCTGTCTTTATTCACTCTGTACAAAGACATTTACAAAAAAATGAAATTAGAATGGATTAGCATAAGATCATTATTCTTACCTAGCACTTTAAAAATTTTGTGTTTATGGAACTTTGGAGCCTACTACCTAGAAGGAAAATGAGATTATCAAGAGATGTAATGGTGCTTAATGTTTTCTTTTCATTCCATCAAAAAGCATTAATTAGGCTGGGCGCGGTGGCTCAAGCCTGTAATCCCAGCACTTTGGGAGGCCGAGACGGGCGGATCACGAGGTCAGGAGATCGAGACCATCCTGGCTAACCCGGTGAAACCCCGTCTCTACTAAAAAATACAAAAAACTAGCCGGGCAAAGTGGCGGGCGCCTGTGGTCCCAGCTACTCGGGAGGCTGAGGCAGGAGAATGGCGTAAACCCGGGAGGCGGAGCTTGCAGTGAGCTGAGATCCGGCCACTGCACTCCAGCCTGGGCGACAGAGCCAGACTCAGTCTCAAAAAAAAAAAAAAAAAAAAGCATTAATTAACCTCCTATAATGTGCCTGGCCTGTTCCAGGTGCTTGGAGTATAGTGGTGAATGAGATGAAGTCAGCCTGCATGGAGCTTGGCTCCAATGACGAAAGCGCACATCAATTAAAGTTCAGATGTGGAAACAAAGCAGGGAATATGTACCAGAGGAAACACCATGTGACTGCACACACAGACCTTCAAAGCTGCTTAGGAGAACCTCTAGGGTGACCAACTCATCCTGGTTTGCTAGAGACTTTTCCAGTTCTAGTACTGAAAATCCCATGTCCCAGGAACCCCCTCAGTTTTGGGCAAACGAGGATGATTAGTCACTCTATGAACTAAACATGCAGCAACACATTTATTCAAGGCCCACTATGAGAAAGGCCCATGGCTAAACACTGTGGCCTCCACCCTAAGAGAGCACAAGCTCTAGGGGAAGAGATGAGATGAGGCATGCATTCACAAAAAGATAACTTCTCATTCAGAACACTATTTGATGAGAGCCAAGATAGAACATTTGGAAGGAGGTCATAGGTGGTGTATGTGCTCAGGTGGAGAAGACAGAATTCAAGCTGGACCTGGAGGTTCAGGCATAATTACATAAATAGAGAAAAGGATAAGAGAGAAGGGAAAGCACTATCCAACTGCTTACTGCATGCCTCTTAAACTCGAAGTTTTCGAATTACTATGTTGACCTCCTCCTCCCCTCTCTGTCTCACTGTATCGCTGTCCACCAGTCCACAACGGGAGAAATGACATGGAGGTGTGGAAGTGGAAAGAACAAGTATGTAGATGGGAGATTAAAAGATGTATTGACTGGAGAAGATGGTTTTTGGAGGTTATAGTGGGAGGGAAAACTGGAAAAGGTACAATTATGTACTTATTCAACAAATGTTCAGTGTTTATTATTGGCTGTTTTCTGGTCTAGGTTCTGGGTATAGAAAGGAAAAAAAAATACAAATCTTTCCTTCAGAGAGTTTGGAGAGGGAAAGAAAAAGCCCTCCAAACCCCATACCCACCACAGATAGTATCATAAATGCTGTGATAGAGATAAGCACAGAGGAGGAGTACAGAATCTCTGGCGTGGAGAGCAAGAAAGGCTTTCTAGAGGAAGATGCTCTAGATCTGAGAATTGAAAAACCAGAAGCAGTTAGGAAGACAAAAAAAGAGGAAATCATTCCAAGCAGTGGGAATATAACTTCTAAGGTGCAGAACCCTGAGCGAAGGGGCTACATATGGAAATCAAAGGAATTTGGTATAAGCTTTCTTCAGTGGGCAGAAGTTGTGTCTATTGAGGAGGGCAGAGTGGGTCATGAAGGGCTTTGTGTGCAGTTATTGGGCTTTATCCTCAAGTCAGTGGGGAGACACTGAAGGATTTTAATAAGCAGGAGAGTGGCATGATCAGATTTGCATTCTAGAAAAATTACACTGTTGGCAGTGTGGAGGATGAACTGATTACAGAGGGCAAGGCCAGAGAAAGGGAGACCTGTGGGCCAGAAGACAAATAGTAAGAGTCTGTGTCAGGCATCTGAGATGGAATGGCAAGATCAGACTCAGGAGATATTGTAAATAAATAAAACGACTTAGTGACTTATTGGGCATAGATAAGGGTATGGGACACAGAAGAGCAAAGGATGATTCCCAGGTATCCAGACTGAGTGACTGGTGGGCAGCAATGCCATGTAGTGAGACAGGGAAGGGAGGAAAAGGTGGACATAATAAGTTGGACGCTTTGAGAATAAGCAGTTGGATAGTACAGGCTTGCAGGAAAGGGATCTGTACTGAAGGTAGAGATCTGGTAGTCATCAGTATACAGATAGGAGATGGAACTCTAAAAATACCCTTGTTCTTCTGGGTGGAGTATATAGAATAAGGAAAGAGGGTGAGAAAACCCCTGGGGTACCCTTACTTGAGGACACTGCAGAGAAAGAAGATGGTATCAGATTATGGAGTGTCACCAAGTTTGGGCCTGATCCTGAAGTCAGTCGGGAGATGCTGGAGACTATTTGAATAGAAAGTGTCATGTTGAAGTAGTGTTTTAAGATCACCAGGTGAAGGCAATCGAAGCCAAAGAGATTGGCTGGAGATGATTACAGGTGTCCAGGCAGCCAGAGCTTGAATGAGTGGTGCTAAACAGTGTGTGTCAGTGGCACCCATGGAGTTTTCCAAGCTATAACTTCCTGGCTCCCCAGTGGACATGAGAATCTTGGGGTAGAAGAGGCAAAACGTGTAGTTTGAAAAAAATCCCAAGTGATACTCCAGTCCCCTCCCACTATCCTATCCTCCATTCCTTGGTGATGAGTGGCTTGAACTGACAATGGCCTTGGGAATAGATGTGAGAGATACTACAAAAGAATACTACACTAGAAAGATTTGACTAAAGGTGGAGGAGGGAGGTGGCAGGTCAAAGAGGAGAATTACAAATGATGCCAAGGTTTTGAATTGGGTGACCAAATAAACTGGGGGCCTTTAACAAAAGTCCAGTAGCTGATCCAGTTTTCTTTTGTGGGAGGAGGTAGAGAGGGGTGTCAGAGGAAGGAAGGGAAAGAGAAGCAAACATGAGTCTGAGGTTAGAAATGTTGAGTTAAAAGAGCTTTTTAAGGTCGTTGAAGCTGAAGAGCTGGATCTTTATTTTTAAAAAGAGGTGATGACATGTTGTATATTAATTTGGAGAAAGACGACGACTAGAATGGCTGACAGCCTGGCATAGGCCAAAGCAAAGAAGGAAATTACACAAACAACACAAGCCTCTTTTTCCTCTTTAAGGAAAAAAAAATCATGACAGAAACAAATGGTCAAAAGATGGCCTGTCATGTGCCTCTGCGTTCTCCAGTGCCAAACGGTCAGTAGAACTGCACTGGAGAGGACCAGACCCAGGGTAACCCCTTATATCTGCTGTGGCTGTGGGCCAAAGATCACGAGCAATGCAGCCCTCACTCTGGGCACACCATGTGCACACACACAGACACACACACACTCACCCTGTGTTCTAAATTCTTAACCACCTTCTAAGCAAAACTATACCTAGATCTTTTTATGATGCCTTTAGAGAGGAAGAAAAAAAATCAATTTACCAACTGAGTACCTCCTCCTAGTTTCAGGCAAGATCTATGCAAAGTCTTCCAGCTTTCCCAGCTTCTTGATTAGTTAAGGCCTCTTCTTACACTCAGCAGATAAGTCCAACTCCCTCACACTGAATTACAGTGATTGTTTCTCAGCTTACTTTGGGTCAAGGATATGGGCTAGGACTGGAGAATGACCTTAGCCTTTCAGACTGAAAGATGCAGTTTCAGTCCTTATACACATTGGGCACGTTTCAGTGCGAATTATTTGCATATTGGCCTTAAGAGAGAAAGTACCACATCAATCCAGTGATTTAATACAGCACTATATCCTTCTGAGTGCTAGGGAAGCAAAGTTGAGGAGGACACAGCTTGTGCTCTCTTGGAGTTTACAGTTTCATGATGAAGAAAAGTCAAGCACACAGAGAATCACTGTATAATTCAAGAAGAGAAGAGATGTACCAACAAAATGCAATTGGGGCTAAAGGAGGAAAAATAATATTATGATTGGGAAATGAAGAACAAGGGACAGGGAGGAGCTGGAAATTTAAAATTGACTTTGAAAAGTGCACAGAATTTCAGTGGGTAGCTAGGTAGAGGAAAGGAGAATATTCAGGTAAAGGAAACAGCATGAGCAAGGTCACGAGAGAGGAATATGTGTGGCATATTTGGAGAAAAGCAAATAGCTTGGTTTGGCTGGGGTATAGGAAAAAAGTAGGAGATAAAGCTAGGAACATAGGTCGGGGACCTACTGCAGAGGACTTCAAATGCCAGGGTGAGGAGTTTGTACTTAATTCTTCAAGTAGTGGGAAGCTACTGAAGACTTTGGGGCAGGACAGCAGTTGATTAGACTTGGATCTAAGAGGTTTTAATCCCACATCTGTTAACTGGGAGTAAAAGAGGGGAGAGGCTACAGACAGGACAAAATTTTAGACATGTGTTTAACATGTCTGTGCACTCTCTGAATAAAGATGCTCATTAACACTTGGAATGAGGGTCTGAGATTCAGGAGAAAGGTATGGTTAAGGTCTTTGTAGCCTTAGTTTCTTTACTCTGAGGATTGTTTTGGGAATCAGAAGATAATGCTTTGAAAAACACATATAACAGTTCCTGACTCGTAATGGGCACGTGAGACAGATGTGATGGTACTTCTGGCAGTGGTAGCGTCGGTAGTAGTTGTACAGTTAGTTCTTCCTTGTAACCCTTTTGTTCTTCCCAGAATTCTACCATGAGTTCAGGAAACAAAACCAAATGGCAAACTCTTGCTGTAGCCAGAATTGCTCTTCTCCTAAGATGACCATGGCTGTATATTAATTGAGTCAAGCAGTTGTACTGGCTCCTTTTCCGCCACCCCCCCGACCTCCCAAGATAACCCACTCTACTGGGAAAACACTTAGCCTCTGGCAAATAGAGTCCTGTTGAGTGTCTCTTGTTTGTTGCATTCAGACACAAAAGCTCAGAAAAGCTATAACCCTGGATGGAAGAATGAGTGGAGCTAAAAACATGTAAAATGCTTTTTATTATTTAGGGATATATAGCTCATATAAATATATGCATACACACACAATTATATATATATGTATATATTTCTAAACATTCCTGTATATATAATGGGAATTGAAAACACCAAATTGAGAAAACTGGTTACTTCCTAGAAGGCAGGCAGGAAGGAAAATATAAATGAGAGGGATACACTGAAGGCTTCAGCTATATCTGAATGCTTTATATTTTTTTCAGCTAGGTGTTGGATTGATGTGTGTTTATTATATTATTCTCTAGAGTTTGTATGTAAGAAATGATGTGTATATATAATATATATATTTTTAATTTTGGAATGAGAAAAGTAGGGTCTCTACATTTTAGAAATGATGAGCTTGAGCTGATATTTGGGCACTTACAAAAGGGGAAATTGAATATGGAGAGAATCCTTTTCAGCATGCATTTGATCTAGCCAGCAGATGACTGCCAAGCCTCATGCACCACAGTAGGAATCCCCAAAAGGAGCTGAATAACGGAAAGCCTCAAGCCCTACCCCTAGAGGTTACCCACCACAGGAAAAGTGACACTGAAGTAGCACCAGCAGAGGAAAAGCTAGAGGAACAGATGGTTGCTATAACAAAGTAAGGGAAATGTAATTCCTTAGATGCTTGAGGGGAAAAGCATAGATTAGAAAGTAATCTGTCAGTAGCAGCAGGGAAGAAAGAAAGAGAAGATACTTGGACTTCTCTGGAAAATACTTGTATTGACTTATCAAGAACAATTCTAGCAGTGCAAAAACCGATTACTATGAAAAAACTTCTACTTCCAGACGTGAAAAGTAACTGGAATTTGACTTGCCCTCTCACTGGCAACAACTAGAAAATTGGCCATAATATACGAAACAGTTGTTTTCATTGTACAATACACAGTAAGGAATTGTGATCCCTGAGAAAAGAGAAAGAAATGAAAAGATCGCTACAATATTCCTGGCTTTCTGCCTGGAGGCACTTTCCAGACCACAAAGAAGGGGACCCAAGTAGACATGACAATCCTGCTATGATGAGGACAAAAAAGATCAGAGTTTGAGGAGACTGAGGAGGCTGGAATTTGTGAGGCAGAGTGCCAGAGAAGACAGAGGTATGCAGAGAAAGAGCTCCAGAAATCTTGAGCCCCCTTGAGTCCATGCAACTCCATGACACTGGGCAAAAATAAATAAATAAAAAAACTCTTAGGGAGCTGTAAGCTAAACAATTTCCTGAGCTCCCACTGGGCTGGGAAACATTCCAGTTCCAACCAGGGAGAATGGAAAGACCTTGTTGAACCTTTGTGGCATTCAGAAAAGACCCCAGAAGGGCTTCATGGTTATGCAGTAGGGCTAAACTAGCCCTAAAGTAAAGGCTACTCTAGACCTTCCCTAACCAATCTTAAAAGCAAGCATCAAAAAAGATCAAACTGATCTGCTAGTTTTGACCAGACGCCAAGCCATATAGAAATCCAATATCCAACATCCAATCAAAAATCACTAGATATCCAAAGAGAAGGAAAATGTGGTTCATAAACAAGAGAAAAAAAAAAATCAGTCAACAGAAACAGACCCAGAAATAATAGAAGAATATGCGATTGGGTAACAAGAGCTATAAAAAAGCTATTGTCAATATGTTTAAGAATTTAAGGGAAAACCTAAAAATGTTGAGCAAGACAAACTATAAAAAAGAATACAATGGAATTTCTAGAGCAGAAAAGTACAATGTCTGAAATAAAATATTCATTGAATGGGCTTAACAGCAGCTTAAATAATGAAGAAGAAAAGATCAGTGGACTTGAACATATAGCAATAGTAACTGTCCACATGGCAGAGAGGACGAAAACGAGAAGAAGAAAAAAAAAAGACAGGTTGGGCACATTGGCCCATGCCTGTAATCCCAGCACTTTGGGAGGCCGAGGCAGGAGGATCACTTGAGGCCAGGAGTTTGAGACCAGCTTGGCCAACATGGCGAAACCCTGTCTCTACTAAAAATACAAAAAAAAATTAGCTGGGTGTGGTGGCATGCACCTGTAGTCCCAGCTACTTGGGAAGCTGAGGCATGAAAATCGCTTGAACCTGAGAGGTGGAGGCTGCAGTGAGCCGGAGGTTGCAGTGAGCCAAGATTGCACCACTGCACTCCAGCCTGGGGGACAGAGTGAGATAGCCCATTCGATGATTTTAAAATTTCAGATATTGTACTTTTCAGCTCTAGAAATTCCACTGTATTCTTTTTTATAGTTTCAATTTTGCTCCTCAACATTTTTTATGTTTTCCCTTAAATTCTTAAACATATTGACAATAGTTTTTTTAAGGCTGGGCGTGGTGGCTCACGCCTGTAATCCCAACACCTTGGGAGGCCGAGGCAGGTGGATCACGAGGTCAGGAGATCCAGACCATCCTGGCTAACATGGTGAAATCCCGTCTCTACTAAAAATACAAAAAATTAGCTGGGCGTGGTGGCGGGTGCCTGTAGTCCCAGCTATTTGGGAGGCTGAGGCAGGAAAACGGCGTGAACCTGGGAGGTGGAGCTTTCAGTGAGCCGAGATCGTGCCACTGCACTCCAGCCTGGGCGACAGAGCAACACTCTAGGAAGAAAAAAAAAAAAAAAAAAAAGTTTTTTTATAGTTCTTGTTAGCCAATTGCATATTCTCCTATCAAAAAAAAAAAAAAAAAAAAAGACAAATAGAACCTCAGTGACCCATGAAAAAATGTCAAATGTTCTAAAATAGTGTAACTAAAATCCTAAAAGAGGACTGAGAGAACACAAATACTATTTGAAGAAATAATGGCAGAACATTTTTCAAATTTGATGAAAACTATAAACTCATACATTCAAGAAATCCAACAAACCCCAAGTAGAATAAAAATCAATTTAGGTAGAGAAGGCATTCTGAGTATTTTTAATAATGGAGTGATTTTCTGAATGGACTGGACCTAAAGGCACTAGTGCAGGGAGGAGAGGGAAAGGTTTGCAAGATGGAGGGAACTGTACAACTTTTGAAAAAGTGGAAACCCACCTACAAGGCACAAACACTAAAAGATAATAAAAGAGAAGAGATGGACCATCTGGAGGAATCAAATACTTCGAAGGTGCAGACAAACTGCAGAGTAAGGAGAGAAAGTCATGAGAATAAAAGAATAGAGTGGCATCTCCAGCTTTCAGCCTTTCCTTGTTCCCATACCTCATTTTTGGACAACAGTCATCTCAGAACTGAACTTGAAGCTGCATTCTTTTCTGCTTTTTCTTGCCTTCATTGAGCCTAGGTCTTTGTCTGTCTTTGGACCACAACAATTAGAAGTGGTTTATGCTTCACTTGTCTCCTTTCACTTCTAAGTAGACCCATGCCTCCCCTTTCAGCCTCTTACTTGCCTGGAGTCTTGGTGGGATCTCTTGACCCAGTTTATAGACCTTGAACCTGGTAGGCCACAAGGATATCTCCTAGCAGCCAGAACGCCTTGTTTGAGAGGCAATGAGGGGTTGAGGAAGGGATACTGACTTAGAATCAGGATTTGAATGATAGCTCCTCAGCTTCTGCCGCTAAGAGACATTCTAGAGCTGTGTTGTCGAATATATGTTAGCCACTAGACAAATGTAGCTACTGAGCATTTGAAATGTGACTGTTGTGACTGAGGAATTGAATTTTATATTTAATTTTAATTTAATTTTAATCAAAAACCGGAGACACTGAAAATCATTTTTCCGTTAAACACAATGTGGAAAATATTGTTATATTGTAACAATAATATAAATAATTAATATAAACAATAATATAAATAATATATAACAATAATATAATTAAAATGCTTATTTTAATTTTAATTATATAATAAACTAGGTTTTTAGTTTAAAAAATGAGTATGGAAAATTTTTAATATTTAAAATGAAGACATTCTACTGATACAGAATTGAATAGGGATTCAGCAGCTAGTAAGTACTATGACTGGACCATAAAGAAAAGAGACTGGGCTGTGCACAGTGGCTCACGCTTGTAATCCCAGCACTTTGGGAGGCTGAGGCGGGCGGATTCCCTGAGGTCAGGAGTTCAAAACCAGCCTGGCCAAAATGGTGAAACCTCGTCTCTACTAAAAATATAAAAATTAGCCAGACATGGTGGTGTGTGCCTGTAATCCCAGCTACTCAGGAGGCTGAGACGGGAGAATCCATTGAACCCAGAAGGTGGAGGTTGCAGTGAGCCGAGATTATGCCGCTGCATTCCAGCCTGGGTGACAGGGCAAGACTCTGTCTCAAAAAGAAGAAAAAGAAAAGAGACTGGCTGGGTGCAGTGGCTCACGCCTATAACACCAACATTTTGGGAGGCTGAGGCAGGAGTTTGAAACCAGCCTGGGCAACATAATGAAACCCCGTATCTACAAAAAAAAAAAAAAAAAAATTAGCCAGGCATGGTGATGCACACTTGTAGTCCCAGTTATTTGGGAGGCAGAGGTGGGAGGATCACTGGAGCCTAGGAAGTTGAGGATGCAGTGAATCATGATTGGGGCACTACAATCCAGCCTGGGTGACACAGCAAGACACTGTCTCAACAAAAAAGAGACTGGAAGAAGTCACAAATTTACGAAGCGAAGAGCAATTGCAATTTGCTGCAGCAGAGCAAAATTTAAAAGCTATTTATTTTATTTAAAAAAATAAAGATAAAGTAAACAGGCCGCGTGCAGTGGCTCACGCCTGTACTCTCAGCACTTTGAGAGGCCGAGGCAGGTGGATCACTTCAGGAAAGGAGTTCAAGACCAGCCTGGCCAACATGGTAAAACCCCATCTCTACTAAAAATACAAAAATTAGCCAGTCATGGAGCACACGCCTGTAATCCCAGCTACTCGGGAGGCTGAGGCAGGATAATTGCTTGAACCCAGGAGGTAGAGGTTGCAGTGAGCCAAGATGGCACCACTGCAATCCAGCCTGGGCGACAGAGCAAGACTCCATCTCAAAAAAAAAAAAAAAAAGTAAACAATAGTACAAGACATTTTCAGCAAATATATAGTGAACTTGATAAGACATTTGCTCTCAACAGTTAAAAGAGAACCAATATTGGTTGCCTGAAATTAGAATTATATGCCCAACAAATATTTTAAACAATTTTTCGCGGGATCTGAGCATATAATGTTGGCCTACTATAAGATGACTTAGATTCTTACACAAAAAAGAAAGTCATTTTTAGATAGAGAGGTAATAAAAGAAATTATTTTAGTCATGGATATATTAGTGGAAGAGTATAAGAAAAAATGTAAAATACATTTTACAAGAAGTTAAAGCATGGTATAGCCATTATGGAAAACAGCACAGAGGTTCCTAAAACAATTGAAAAACAGAACTATCATATGATCAAGCAACCCCATTTCTGGGTATATATTCAAAGGAAATGAAATCAGTATCTGAAAGAGATATCTGCACTTCACTCACTGCAGCATTATTTACAACTTAAGTGCCCATTGATAGAGGCATTGATAAAGAAAATATGATACACACACACAGGAATATTATTTAGCCTAAAACATAAAAGAAAATCCTGCCATTTCTGACAACATAGATGAACCTGGAGGACATTATGCTAAGTGAAAAAAGCTAGACACAGAAAGGCAAATAACGTGTGACCTCACTTATGTGAAATCTAAAAAAGTCAAACATAGAAACAGTGAGTTGGCCAGGCATGGTGGCTCACGCCTCTAATCCCAGCACTTTGGGAGGCTGAGGCTGGTGGATCACCTGAGGTCAGGAGTTCGAGACCAGCCTGGCTAACATGGTGAAACCCTGTCTCTACTAAAAATACAAAAATTAGCTGGGTGTGGTGGTGTGCACCTGTAGTACCAGCTATTTAAGAGGCTGAGGCAGGAGAATCGCTGGAACCTGGGAGGCGGAGGTTGCATCGAGCCGAGATTGCGCCACTGCCCTCCAGCCTGGGCAACACAGCGAGACTGTCTAAAAAAATAATACTAATAGGCCAGGTGCGGTGGCTCACGCCTGTAATCCTAGCACTTTGGGAGTCCGAGGTGGGTGGATCACAAGGTCAGGAGTTTGAGACAAGCCTGGCCAACGTGGTGAAACCCTGTCTCTACTAAAAAATACAAAAATTAGCTGGGTGTGGTGGTATGTGCCTGTAGTCCCAGCTACTCGGGAGGCTGAGGCAGAAGAATCGCTGGAACCTGGGAGGCAGAGGTTGCAGTGAGCCGAGACTGTGCCACTGCACTCCCGCCTGGGTGACAGAGTGAGACTGCATCTCAAAAATAAATAAATAAAATAATAATAATTAAAAATAAATAAAATAAAAACAGTGAATTGAATGGTTGTTACCAGGGATGGAGGGTGAGGGAAATAGGGAGATACTGGTCAAAGGGTACAAACTTTCCTTATAAGATGAATAAGTTCTGAAGATCTAATGTATAGCATGATGACTATAGTTAATAATAATGTAGTGTATACTTAAAATTTGCTAACAGAGTATATCTTAAGTGTTCTTACCACACACACAAAAAAGTTGTTATGTGAGGTGCTAGTATGTTAGCTTGATTGTGATAGTTATTTCACAATATATATCAAATCATCGCATCGTGTATCTTAAATATATATGATTTTTGCCAATTATACCTCAATAAAACTGGGAGGAGGGGAATGAAAGCCCTTCAATTAACCTGCCAAACAATTGCCTATTGAATACAAAATTTTTCTAACTATATCAAAGTTCAATTGATTTAAGTTTTGGAAAATTACAAGGACTTTCTTCTACTTTGAGAAGTTATATAAGAGGCACTGCCCAACTAATACTTTGAATGTGTTTTGTCTTAAAAGGACTTTCAAACTTATAAAAAACAAGTATTATTATTTTGCAGCCTTTTTAGTGAACTGACTGGTGTAGATGTTTTTGAGTTTTTTATTCCTGTCAAAGAAAACAGTCAGCTAGGCCGGGTGCGGTGGCTCAAGCCTGTAATCCCAGCACTTTGGGAGGCCGAGACGGGCGGATCACGAGGTCAGGAGATCGAGACCATCCTGGCTAACACGGTGAAACCCCGTCTCTACTAAAAAAATACAAAAAACTAGCCAGGCGAGGTGGCGGGCGCCTGTAGTCCCAACTACTCGGGAGGCTGAGGCAGGAGAATGACGTGAACCCGGGAGGCGGAGCTTGCAGTGAGCTGAGATCCGGCCACTGCACTCCAGCCTGGGCGGCAGAGCGAGACTCCGTCTCAAAAAAAAAAAAAAAAAAAGGAAAACAGTCAGCTAGATAAAACACAGATTCTATCACAAAGAAGGGTGCTCTAGCTATGTTAAGTCAAAAGTCTAGATTTATTATCATTTTAAAGCAAGAAACTGATATTTCTTCTATGACTTTGTTGCTCTTATACATATTGAAGATATTTATGTTCAGTTTTCTGAACAGTGTCATGATACAGTTGTTAAATATATGTGCAAATGCTATGAATCATCAGCTTGTGGAACTGTAGAAATACATGAAAGAAAATAAATGTAATGATCTTGTGCTCTTTTCCAATGCCCATTGGTTGACTAGTGGAGAGATCTTTACAAAGGTTTAATGTACTGTTAATTCTCATTTAAAATTTTCTTGAAACAAAAGGAATACTCTCCAAATATTTAATAATAAAAGACCAAAAACAGCAGTGTGATTTTGTTTTCTCATTGATATCACACAGCATATGAATGAGCTAAATTTGAAGCTTCAAGGAAAGGAAAAGTCTTATCTGTGACCTAGCTAGACAAGTACAAAAATCTATGTTTAAACTGAAATTTTTCATAATACAAATCAATAACAATCTTATACATTCTTCTAACAAATTAACATGCAAATTTTCATTATAATAAAGAGCATTATGCAAATTTGTTGCAAAACTAAGAAGATATGAATATATTATAATAATTGATGAATGTATCATTTATTTTCAACTTATGTAATACCCCTTTGAATTCAACTTTAATAATACTGAGTTGACACAAGAGTTACTGAATTAAATAGACATAATTTGAAACTGATAATAGTTTGCTTCAAAGTCAAGTTAATTCTTCTAAAAATAAAGAAACCAGATTTGACAATATGGATGCAAATGTTAAAATTATTTTTGGTACTCAACTTAGTTATTGGAAAACTTTTAAGTATGTTTGGAATAACTTGGGTATGTGAATCTATTTTTTCAACTATAAAGTGTATGAAATATACAGATCAAATATTTCTGATGTAAATTTAGCATTTGAATTGAAATATGCTGTAAGTTTAAAAATACTCAATTCAGAGATTTCACATTAAAAAGAATATAACATATATTTAATAATTTTTAATACAGATTACATGTTGAAATAATATTTTGGTTGGGCATGGTAGTCCAAGCTACTTGGGAGGCTGAGGTGGGAGGATCTCCTGAGCCCAGGAGTTTGAGGCTGCAGTAAGCTAGGATTGCACCATTGCACTTCAGCCTGGGTGACAGAGCAAGACTGTCTCTAAAAACATAAAACATAAAAACGAATTTTAAAATACTTTGGAGATATTTGGTTAAATAAAATACATTATTAAAATTAATTTTACTTGTTTCTTTTTATTTTTTAATGTGGCTACTAGAACATTTAAAATTATGTATATGCCTCACATTTGTGGCTCACAGTACATTTCTATTAGCAGCTTTGCTTTAGAGGCTTCTGAGGCTGGGCTCTGAAACTAGACTGCCTGAATTCAAATGTCTAGTTTCTGACATTCCTTAGTTGTATACCTTAGGCAGGTGTTTTATCTCCACACTTCAGTTTTTCCCATCTAAAAATGGGGTTAACAAGAGTTTTTACTTCATAGAGTTGTTATAAGAATACTTAAATAGTGTCTGGCATATAGTAATTACCATGTGTAATTGCTATTATTATTATTAACTATGTGATCTTGAGAAGTTCCTTAACCATTAATTTACTCATATGTAAAATGGTGATAACATTTACCTCACAAGACTACTTCTTGAATTAAGTGAGATATGATATATGAGATTGCTTGGCAGGAGGTAGGTGATCACAACATTGCTGAAACTTCCAGATCTTTGATGGTATTCAGAAGGTTCTGGAATCTGGCTCATCTTGCCACTCTTAAATTCAATTGTGTTTGTGTGTTTGTGTGTGTGTGTATGTGTGTGTGAGAAAAGTTGTAAATTATAAGGTGCTCTTTAGTTGTTAAACATTATTTTTATTATCCCCTACCATAAAACTCTCTCTCCAAGTATATGTTCCCTAAACTTGCCTTACTTAAAGCCTTCCTAGCCGCACTCGCTTACCAGCTAGACTGAAAATTTGCTTTTCCATGAGGCCCTCACCGTGAATTACAGCCCCAGTATGATCTCCTAACCCTCTAAATTCCTGAAACATTTCCCACCCATTGTATATTGTTGTCAGTTAATCCTATACTATTTTGTATTATTGTTTAATATTATCATATGTATGTCTCCCTGGTCAGGCTACAGTGACTGTTTTATAACTTGTGAATTTCCCAACAGCATATGATCATTGCTCAAAAAAATATTTGGCCACCAAGTGGGAACATTTGGAAAAGTTAGAAGGAAAAAAGGAGTTTTGACCCTGGAGATCTGGTTATACTCTGCAAAGGACAAAAAGTGTCATGGGATAGAGGGAGTTTTATGCAAAAGTTTGAGATAAGCTTGAAAGGGCTGAATACAGCTGATATGGAAAAAGAAGGGCGGAGGTGGTGGTTAAGGACAGAGCAGAGATTAGGAGCAAAGTGGACACCTGCCTTGCAGGACAGTCCTGGAACTCAAAGCAGAGCTCCGTCTTTCCCATGGTTCCCCCAACAGCTATTTCCAGCCACACCCAATTTTAGAAGGTGCCACAAGACCTCATCCAATCAATTATCTTGCCAATCTCAGGCAACTTATTCTGAGAGTTACCTTCCTCTTGCCCTGGGAGCTTTCCCCACACTCAGGCATTTAAAATGTTTTGAAATTCTTTCTTCTGCATGAAGGTTTTGCTGACTGCCTGACAGTGAATGAAAGCAGGTGCCCTACTCTACTGCCTTCTGAACTCATAAATTCCTCCTGGTACTCTATCAGGAGAAAATACCCTACCACCTGAGTCACTGCAGAATCTACCATCTCTAAACACAGTGCCTACTCCATAACATGATGAATTGATGTCACCAAGTTGATGCTTGTTTGGGCCACAGTGAAGGAAAAACACAGCTAACATGGAGAAAAAGAAACTGCTGTTCAACCGTGACTCATGGGCTTACCTCACAACACAAGGTTCAGGTTTGTTTTGCATTTTTGTGGCTCCAAGGTGATAGTGAATTGGCAAGGAGAAAGGGAGACAGCATGGTGGAAGTCAGGAGAGGTGTGATTCAGTTCTTGTCACCAACTGCAGTATGAATTGGGCTGGGTATGAACTCATTTGAGTTTCAAAAATACAGAGTGCCTTACCGCCTCAAAATTTTATTATTCAAAGTTAGTCTGTTCCCACTAGGCATGCTGCCCCAAAGACAATCACACCTGAAAGGGTCTGACACGATCCTTGGGAAAGGATCACTAATTTCTGGGGAAGTAGGACATGCCAAGTCTGGTTACCTTGGCCACCTGGCTCAAGAATGTGGAACTAACAGAGACCCAGCATACATGACTAGGGACCCAGCTGGCTTGATCTTTCACGCTGCTCTTTTTTTTTTTTTTTTTCTTTTTAAATCCAACCAGGTTCAGCCAGACTCCTCCTCTCTCCTTCAAACTTTATTCCCAGCCCCAGGTCAAAATCTGATGACATAATTAGGCACCCAGTAAGTGTTCTCTGATGCTGATTTTTAATGAACTTGGACAATGCTGCTTCCTGTTTTGAAAGAGACAAACACATTTGAAAAGCTAGCCTGTGCCCCCAGTACCCACAGCATCTTGGAAATCAAATGGGCATTTTAATCACTTTAGAGGCAAAACAATCAGATATAAATAGGTTAAAGTTCTTACAACTTTAAGAGGGCAGCTGTTGAAAAATTTGGTAGCAGGATACTATTGTGAAGCCAAAACTAGTACTGGCTGATCTATCTATCTATCTATCTATCTATCTATCTATCTATCTATCTATCTATCTATCTATCTATCCATCCATCCATCCTACCTAGTCACAGATTGTTCTGGGCTAATATCAAGATTATGAGGCCTGGTGAGGTAGCTCATGCCTGTAATTCCAGCACTTTGGGAGGTCAAGGCAGGAGGATTGCTTGAGCCCAGGAGTTTAAAATCAGCCTGGGCAATATGGTGAGAACCCACCTCTACAAAGAATGAAAATATTAGCTGGGTGTGGTGGTACATGCCTATAGTCCTGGGTACTCAGGAGGCTGGGGTGGGAGGATCACTTGAGCCCAGGAGGTTAAGGTTGCAGTGAGCTGTGATTATGCCACTGCACTCCAGCCTGGGTGACAGAGCAAGACCTTGTCTCAAAAAAAAAAAAAAAAAATTATGACTATGCTGACTGTAGTCTACCATTTTCCTGATATTTTGGAATGGCAGATAAAAGATATTTGTAAGACTTCGGATGGCATCTTCCTAACAAATCACTTCTCGGTCTCCTGGGTAACTTTAGAGGGCACTTTGGAGTTAATTCTAGCCGTTTTAAGTGCCACACCAGGCCTGGTGATGTTCCTTAGTGGAAGTAGAATTAGGCTGACTTTCCCAGTATTTTTGGTATGTGTTCAATAGTACAAGAGGCATGAGGAAAAGGAAACGTTGGAGGTAGTAGGCTTACTGGGAGAAAGGGTAGACATTGAGAAGGGGTGTAAGGCCGGGTGCGGTGGCTCAAGCCTGTAATCCCAGCACTTTGGGAGGCCGAGACGGGTGGATCACGACGTCAGGAGATCGAGACCATCCTGGTGAACACAGTGAAACCCCGTCTCTACTAAAAATACAAAAAACTAGCCGGGCGAGGTGGCGGGCGCCTGTAGTCCCAGCTACTCGGGAGGCTGAGGCGGGAGAATGGAGTGAACCCGGGAGGCGGAGCTTGCAGTGAGCTGAGATCCGGCCACTGCACTCCAGCCTGGGCGACAGAGCGAGACTCCGTCTCAAAAAAAAAAAAAAAAAAAGAGAAGGGGTGTGGTAGTTATTTGCCATAAAAGCTGTTTTATCTTCTCACCCTATATCCATGACTACAACTCAGGATTAAATGCTAACACTATTATTTCCTTGCTTAAAACCTTTCATCTGAACAATGCTTCCCACTGCATCCTTGGTCTGACATTCAAATTCAAATTGGGTTCTGCCTGTATCTTCAAATTCATTTCTCAACACTCCCTGTCACTAAACATTACTTACAGTTCCCAGTGAGATGGGAACTCTCTTTTGTGCCTTTCAGATTGAGTTCTAAGGTTGCCTTTTTCCCACCTTCTTTACCATCTATTTTCTATGTGTTCTTTAAGATAACTCAGGTGCCACCATCCGTGACACCCTCCTGAGCTCAGTCTCCCTCCTCTGTTACCCCTGAGCACCGCAGGCAGATCTCTATCATAGTCACAGGATACTGTAATCATCTCTTTGCTTTTTTGTCCTCAACTAGACTGGATCATAGACTCTTTGAAGGTAAAACTATTAAGCATCATTATATTTCTGTGACTTGTACAATGCCAGTCACTTGTAGAAACTCAATAAATGTTGATGAATTAATTAATTTGGTATAGATTGGGGGGTAGAACCATCCCAACCAACTGGCGTTGCACAATGCTATAGACTAGAGCTGGCCTCATCTCCAGTTCTCTCCTGGGCACTGGCCTGGAGCTCCACTGGCACCCTAGGAGCTGGGTCCTGTGTCTACATACAGACTCACATTATTCTCTCCATCTAGACTTGGAATCTCCAACTCCAAGCTCCATGCTCTCCCTCTTTCCTCTTTTGGAAATTTGTTTCTTTTTCTTTTTTTTTTTTTTTTTCTTTTCTTTTCTTTTTTTCTTTTTTCTTTTCGAGATGGAGTTTCGCTCTTGTTGCCCAGGATGCAGTGCAATGGTGCGATCTTGGCTCACCGCAACCTCTGCCTCCCAAGTTCAAGCGATTCTCCTGCCTCAGCCTCCCGAGTAGCTGGGATTACAGGCATGTGCCACCATGCCTGGCTAATTTTGTATTTTTGGTAGAGATGGGGTTTCTCCATGTTGGTCAGGCTGGTCTCGAACTCCCGACTTCAGTTGATCCACCTGCCTCAGCCTCCCAAAGTGCTGGGATTACAGGTGTGAGCCGCCACGCCTGGCCAGAAATTTGTTTCTTGTTTAAATCCACTTGGTTCTTTTCCCTTTGTCTCTCTGCCCTCCCACCATTATGTACACAATGTTTTGATTGCATGTTTTTGTCTGTTTTTGCATGCATGCATGTGTGCCGTCTCCTCCAAAGTTCAGGCCAAAGTTCACAGACGGCGATGGCTTTCCACCAAGCCCACTGCAGTGCTGTGTGCACAGTGGAGGTTGCCTCCTTCACTGGCCCAGAGCCTGTTTGGGATCATTCACAATCCCTACAGTCTGTAGCCATCTGTACAAGAGGCCAGTTTGTATAGCTTTTCCTCATAGTATTCATTTCCACTGTATTCTGTGTCCTGTACTGGATCTGTGCTGAGTTACTGAACATAAAGATTTCACTTCTGTCTCAGAGACGTCTGATGAGAAGGTGGTGTGTCGTGACCTCAAACAGCTCAGAACAATTAAACAAAATGTGATATCTCAACTGGATTGGAACACTTCTACCATTTCCCAGGAATACCTTTTGGGAGAGAAGGAGTAAATTTGGAGCTGGGCCTTTCAGGGATTGGGATTCACTGAGATACCAGGTCTCTTCTATTGCAAATAGAAAGCAGTTTTCATATAAGGGTTGTAACTCTTGCCCATCCGTCTGCAGAGCACATGCTTTTATGGGTTATTTATTAAAAAAAAAAATTAAAGAGTTGTGTTAAACCTTTTTTTCTCTTTTTTTTTTTTTTTTTTGAGACAGGGTCTTGTTCTGTCACCCAGGCTGCAGTGCAGTGGCACAATCTTGGCTCACTGCAGCCTTGACCTCCTAGGCACAAGTGATCTTCCCACCTCGGTCTCCTGAGTAGCTGGGACTATAGGTGCATACCACCATGCCCAGCTAATTTTTAACAAATATTTTTTGTAGAGATGGAGTCTCACTATGTTGCCCAGGCTGGTCTCAAACTCCTGAGCTCATGCATTCCCCCTGTCTCAGCCTCCCAAAGTGCTGGGATTACAGGCATGAGCCATCACGCCCAGCCTAAGCCATTTTTGTTCTCATCCAATGGTCTGAAGTTGAGAACCGTTTGTCAAAGTTAGGAGTGCTGCCTGTGACACTGGAGTAGATGGAAGTACACTGGCCCACAAAGGAATCAGATTCATGACCTTGGCCCTATTACCACTAAACCAACTAGGATGCTGGCCCAGAGGCCTGGCAAAGATGGAGCTTGGCCACAACTCCCTTGAGAAACAGCAGGCTACTCTGCAGATGACCAGTTCCAGATCCCCATGGTTTCTGGGCAGTCTTACCCCAGGTCCCTGTTGACCAGCTTCCCCTCACCCCAAATGGCTTCCTGTTTGAAATGGTCTTCCTACTTCATCAGGTGGGAATAAGTCAAGATAAATGCCACTCAAGCATATGTCAAGATGGTTAAGAGGAGGGGAGTGGGAACTAGGTACATCTGAATCTGCACCCCAGTGCTGCTGCTTGGTGCTACCTGGTCTTGGGCAAGTTGCTTCACCTGTCTAAACCTTATTTCCTCATGTGTAAAAAGGGGATTGTGATAGCTGCTACTTCATGTGTTTGCTGGGTGATTAAATGAGAAAAGGCATGTAATGTGTGGAGGACTATGCTTGGAAGACAGTAGGTACTCACTTGGTGGTAGCTCTTCTTCATACCTTCATAATATTGTGAATAGTGATAAGAAGAAGCCATATTGAAAGTGATTACAACAAGATAGGGCCACGTTGGCCATGCTCTCAGGACACAACCCCAGTCACTCCTGCCTGCTTTCTCCCAAGGTGACCCAGTTAGACAGTAGCAGCTTTGTTGGGGGCTGCTGAGTGAGGTGAAAATCCTGGCCTGCATCAGGCTGCCTGGGCATGACGCCTGCGCCAGCAGCCATGGGAGGGGAGCAGAAGGGGCAGGGGAGAAAGAGGGTGCTAGTGGGAAGGCTGGGACTTTGAGGAGGAAGTGGGTTTGTGGTAGGGAGAGGGTGGGGTAAAGAAGAGGGATTGGCAGAGCTTGAGAGATTTTTAGCAGGAAGGAAGGCAGTTGAGCAAAAAAAAAAAAAAAAAAAATCCACTTGTGTCTTATTGGCCTCTTACTGTCATTTGCTGAAAATGAGGACTCAGATAAACCAACACAAGTCTTCTCGGGTATCACAAAACTCAGGCCTTTCTCTTTTTGTGTCTTTTGTGGGGCATAAGAGAGGTGTGGTCTTATCATTGTCCTATATGCAGCTCCAAAAAAGAAAAAATGGGCTGTGTTTTTCAGATGGTCAGACCATCAGACCAAGATCTAACATGCTTTTTTCAGCCTAAAAGTCTTGTTGCACAACCTGGTGGTATTTCCACAGGCAATTGAAGTAACTCTGCTCTTGAAATCCTGCCCCATGTGACTTTTTCTTGTTTGTTAGCCCAGTAACTAAATAGTCATGACAGGAAAAGAATACCCCTGTTCTGTGAGGCAGGGACCTGGGAGGTCAGCAGCACCCCGTGGACATCTCCAGGGAGGGCACATTACATCCTGTGTACTTGGGATGGGGAAACAGAGCTGCTCCCGACTCTCGGGGGCCTAGCTTAATGCTCCGTGTCGTTCTTCAGCCACACAGTTATCCAACCGAGAGGCAGCTGAGTGTAGACAGAATGACTCTAGAGCCATGCCCCATGGAACACTGAGCAGGTTCTCCTATCACAACAGGAAGCAAAGTCACAGGAGAGCAGGATGTCAAAAGCGAGGTTTCTTCAGCACCTGTGGAGACACCAAATTGCCTCCTCACCCTCCCCCATAGTTTGATCTTTGCTAGACCACTCACTTTCCCAGATTCATTTTCAGACCTTCATCCTCAAACTTCAATCAGATTTTTATGGGGAAGGGGCCGGGGTGAATGATTTCACCCCAGTGGATCTATTTGATTCCTCATCTCCTCATCTCACCCCTGAAATGGCCTATTGTTTGGAACAGTCTATTGTTTGAAATATCTCAGCTTGGCTGCTCTGTTTTCACCTCATTTTGCACGTTCAAAATCAACCCCTAATCCTCATCTCCCAAATCATCTGAGTTTCCTTATTTCCATTAAACAGGACTGCCATTTATCCTGTTGTTCAAGTACTACTTTGCCTCACCCATACTAGCTTCATAAATGGTCACCAGCAGATTCTGCTGATTCTTGATTCATCTGAAATGTCCCTTGTCACTGTCACTCCTATACAATGCAAGCTTTTATCACTTCCTCATGCCTGGACCTGGGTAACAGCCCCTTACCAGACCTCTCGGACTCATGCCAGCATTATCCACATTAATCTGCCTGGAACACAGATTGCATCACTCTCTTTGCACAGAAGCGTCATCATTGACTACAGTACAAGGTCCAGCTGAGCACTCAGCCTGGCATTCCCTACATTCTTCTGCAGTCTGGCCACTAACTTCCCCAGGCAATATCCCACCTCCCCAAAAGATACCCACACTCCTGCCATGCTGTTTTAATACCACGCCCTACCTGGTATGGGAGATGCTAACACACAGGAAGGGAGAGAGGGAGGGAGGGAGGAAGGGAGGAAGGGAGGAAGGAAATGCACAGCTCCATCTCTCCCGCAAATCTTTCTGCAGTGGCTGTAGTCCTTGCTACTACCCCTTGTCTGAACTCCACCATTAGTGTCTATGCCATTCATTAAAAAACAGACAAGCTACAGGTGATGCGCAGGTGTGTTTAAAAAAAAAAAAAAAAAAAAAAAAAAAAAAAAAAAAAAACAAGCAAACCACTTTTATTATAAAAATTTCCAGACTGACATAAAAACCCCTATGACCCCATCGACCAGTTTCAATAGCCATCAAGTTTGCCATACGTATTTAATCTATCCTCCCTTTACCTCCCCACCTTTTTGCTTTTTGGCTGAAGCTTTTTTTTTTTTTTCTTTTTTTTGAGACAGAGTCTCACTCTGTACCCCAGGCTGGAGTGCAGTGGCACGATCTTGGCTCACTGCAACCTCTGCCTCCTGGGTCCCAGTTCAAGCAATTCTCCTGCCTCAGCCTCCCGTGTAGCTGGGATTACAAGAACGCGCCACCTTGCCCAGCTGATTTTTGTATTTTTAGTAGAGATGGGGTTTCACCATGTTGGCCAGGCTGGTCTTGAACTTGCCTGACCTTGAGATCCACCCGCCACGGCCTCCCAAAGTACTGGGATTACAGGCGTGAGCCACTGCGCCCAACCTGCTGAAGCATTTTAAAGCAAATTATAGGCATTATGTCAACTTACTCCCAAATACTTTAGCATATATCTTAGAAAGGGTATTTTCTTCTATCACCACAATGCAAAATTGGATAATACCTTCTTATGTACAGTCTATACTGAAGTTTCCCAAACTGTTTTTTTTTAAAGTTCATTTTCAGAACCCAGTGCAGTGGCTCACACCTGTAATCCCAGCACTTTGGGAAGCCGAGGCAGGCAGATCACCTGAGGTCAGGAGTTCCAGACCAGCTGGCCAACATGGAGAAACCCTATCTCTACTAAAAATACAAAAATTAGTCAGGCATGGTGGCGGGCGCCTGTAATCCTGGGCACGGTGGCTCACACCTATAAACCCAGCACTTTGGGAGGACTGTACTTGGTTATGTCATTGAGGTCTCTTTTAAACCACCCCCGCCTTTTTTTTTTTTTTTTTGAGATGATTTCTTCTTTTTTTTTTTTTTTTTTTTGAGACAGAGTCTCCCTCTGTCTCCCGAGCTGGAGTGCAGTGGCCGGATCTCAGCTCACTGCAAGCTCTGCCTCCCGGGTTCACGCCATTCTCCTGCCTCAGCCTCCCGAGTAGCTGGGACTACAGGCACCCGCCACCTCGCCCAGCTAGTTTTTTTTGTATTTTTTAGTAGAGACGGGTTAGCCAGGATGGTCTCAATCTCCTGACCTCGTGATCCGCCCGTCTCAGCCTCCCAAAGTGCTGGGATTATAGGCTTGAGCCACCGCGCCCGGCCGATGATTTCGTTCTATCACCCAGGCTGGAGTGCAGTGGCACAATCACTGCTCACCGCAACCTGAACCTCCCAGGCTCAAGCGATCCTCCCACCTCAGCCTCCTGAGTAGTTGGACTACAGACATGCACCACCATGCCTGGCTAATTTTTGTATTTTTTGTAGATACCGGTTTGTTGTTGTTGTTGAGAGAGAGTCTCATTCTGCCACCTGGCTGTGGTGCAGTGGCATGATCTCGGCTCACTGAAGCCTCCGCCCTCCAGGCTCAAGCGATTCTCCTGCCTCAGCCTCCAGAGTAGCTGGGATTACAGGTGCACACCACCTAGCCCAGCTGATTTTTATATTTTTAGTAGAAACGGGGTTTCACTATGTTGGCCAGACTGGTCTTGAACTTCTGACCTCAAGTGATCCACCTGCCTCGGCCTCCCAAAGTGCTTGGATTACAGGCCTGAGCCAACATGTCTGGCCCAGGATTTTGCTATGTTGCCCAGGCTGGTCTCTAAGTCTTGTCCTCAAGCAGTCCTCCCGCCTCTGTCTCCCAAAGTGCTGGGATTACAGGTGTGAACCACCACGCCCAGCCCTTTAACTCCTTTTAAGCTACAATAGTCTCTCCTCTACTTTTCCCCTCAAGTTAATTGTCCTGTAGAATGTCCTGCATTCTGGATCTGCCCTGTGGTATCATTTATAGCCTACTTATAACAATCCTAATACCTTGTCTTGATCTTTTTTTTTTTTTTTTTTTTTTTTTTTTTGAGACAGAGTCTCATTCTGTTACCCAGGCTGAAGTACAGTGGCAGGATCTCGGCTCACTGCAACCTCCACCTCCCAGGTTCCTGCCTCAGCCTCCTGAGTACCTGGGATTACAGGTGTGCGCCACCATGTCCAGCTAATTTTTGTATTTTTAGTAGAGGCAGGATTTCACAATGTTGGCCAGGCTGGTCTTGAACTCCTGACCTCAGGTGATCCGCCCACCTTAGCCTCCCAAAGTATTGGGATTACAGGCATAAGCCACCACGCCCGGCCTTGATCTATCTTTGATCTAACTTTTGTATATGTAATTATAGACTCCCAAAGAAAAAGTCTCGTGTGTGAGTATGTGCAAATGAATGCATATGTGTGTACAAAGAGTTTTCCACATACTACATCCTCAATAAACACCCAGTGAACAACATTTATTAAGTCTACTACCTGAAGAATTGTGTACTAGGGAGAAATATAGAGAAAAAAGGAGACAGATTCCTAACCTTGGTGTTTCTAGTCCTGTTTATACAGGACAGTGGTTCTCAAACTGAAGAAGGCTTATTACAAACACAGACTGCTGGGTCCTACCCCCAGAGCTCCTGATTCAGTAGGCCTGGGATGAGTCCTGAGAATCTGCGTTTCTAATAAGTTCCCAGATGTGTTGCTGGCCTAGGGGTCAATCTTTGAGAACCGTTAATATCAGACATGAGCTTCAAAAAGTCTCCCACAGCCCCTGGTGCCCAGGCCACTTATACAGTACTGATTCCCTAGGCTGCCACTTCTGAGGTCTCTCTGAACTCAGTGAGTGGCCTGATTGTCCAAACTTTCTGGTAAGAAGGCGCTACTGTGAAGATATGTCCTCCTGGTGGAGAGGGGTAAGACGATGGTGCTGATAGTAGGGTAGAAAAGTGGCTTCCTGATACAGATGAAAAGGGTCAGCTACGTTTTTTGAGTCCCAAAAAGTCTGAAAGGCATGATGGGCAGCAAAAGCCTTTCCCAGGCCAGATCCTGATAGCTCTGAGCAAGGGTTTCAGGGCATAAAGGGTATGCCTGCTCCTTTGCCTCCTACAGTAATTCATGCCATCCCTCCACAGGACTACTGCAGGGCAAGATGTGACTCAGGCTTTTTGCCACTGCTTCTGCTCCAGTATCTGCCATCCAGATACGGAACAAAAAGATGTCCTTTAGAAGCAGTGGGCAAAATGAAAAAAACTTTAAAGTCTTTTAAAAGCATCCTATTAAATTGAATCAAAGTGACTAAGTAAAAAAATGTTGTTATTTTGCTCAATGCTCCCAACTAGACTTTTTTTCTATCTCAGGTTTATTTCTTTTCCTGTAGACAATAGCTGTTTCTTAGTTTTCCTCATAATTCCTGTTATTCTTTCTATCCCCTACCTTATTACTGGGGGGCAGATTCCTTTTCCTTTCATCCACCCCTTATATTTGGACATTTCCCATGTTCTAAACTCAACCTTCATCTATTCTCACTAATAGACTCTCTTTGAGAAACATTATCTACTTTTTTGTTTTTGTGTTTTTTGTTTTTTTTTGAGATGGAGTTTCTCTTCTGTTGCCCAGGCTGGAGTGCAATGGTCTAATCTTGGCTCACCGCAACCTCTGCCTCCCAGGTTCAAGTGATTCTTCTGCCTCAGCCTCCCTAGTAGCTGGGATTACAGGCATGCGCCACCACGCTCAGCTAATTTTGTATTTTTAGTAGAGATGGGGTTTCTCCGTGTTGGTCAAGCTGGTCTTGAACTCCTGACCTCAGGTGATCCCCTCGGCCTCCCAAAGTGCTGGGATTACAGGCTTGAGCCACCTCACCCAGTCCATTATCTACTTTTATAGCTTCAGCTTTGCACTCATATGTTCATGGCTCCCCCAAAAAAAATCTCCAGCCCAGAACTCTCTCTTGAGCTCAGACCATCATGCTAACTTCCTGCTGGATGTCTCCACCCGATGACCCACAGGTACCTCCAACTCAGTACATCTAATCCAACTTATTTTCTCCATCCCAATACTTACTTCTTATCCCCTTGCTTTATATCCTATCCCTGTTCCTCCAAACTCAGTGATGGCATCAACATTTCTCGAGTTGTTCAAGCTTGAAATCATGGAGTTCTCTTTTCCTCACCTACCCTCTACCTAATTGTTCATCAAGACCCCTCTTTTCACTCTTGAAATATCTGGATAATTCATAATCTTCTTGCAATCTCCCCTGCCTCTGACTTAGTTCCAATCCTTATCATCTCTTTCCTGAGTAACTGCAGTGTAATAATGATAGCTGCTATATATTGAGTGCTTACTCTGTGTCAGAAACAGTGCTCAAATCCTTACATACCAACTACATCTGTTTTCTGCTGCTATAAAAGGATACCACAGACTGGGTAGTTAATAAAGAACAGAAATTTATTTGGTTCATGGTTCTGGAGGCTGGGAAGAGCAAGAGCACGGCACCAGCATCCAGCAAGGGCTTTGTGTTGCATTATCCCATGGCAGTAGGGCAAGAGAGTCTGTGAGACAAAGAGAAAGATGGGGACTTAATTTATCCTTTTATAAGGAGCCTATTCCTGTGATAAATAGCCCACTCCCATGATAACAGCATTAATCTATTTACAAAGGTGGAGCCATAACTCAATCACCTCTTAAAGGTTCTATCTCTATGAGACCATCCTGAGCAACGTAGCAAGACCCTGTTTCTACAAAAAAAAAAAAAAAGAAAAAGAAAAAAGAAAAAGTGAAAAAAAGGCCAGGCGCGGTGGCTCAAGCCTGTAATCCCAGCACTTTGGGAGGCCGAGGCGGGCGGATCACAAGGTCAGGAGATCGAGACCATCCTGGCTAAGACGGTGAAACCCCGTCTCTACTAAAAACACAAAAAACTAGCCGGGCGAGATGGCGGGCGCCTGTAGTCCCAGCTACTCGGGAGGCTGAGCCAGGAGAATGGCGTGAACCCGGGAGGCGGAGCTTGCAGTGAGCCGAGATCCGCCACTGCACTCCAGCCTGGGGGACAGAGCAAGACTCCGTCTCAAAAAAAAAAAAAAAAAGAAAAAGTGAAAAAAAAAAGTGAAAATTAGCCAGGTATAGTGATGTGCATCTGTGGTTCCAGTCTCAGTTGGGAGGCTGAGATGGGAGAGTTGCTTGAACCTCGGAGGTCAAGGCTGCAATGAGCCGTGATTACACCATTGCACTCCAGCCTGGTCAAGAGAGTGAGACCCCATCTCAAATAAATAAAAAATAAAGGTTTTACCTCTTAACCCGTTTAATTGCAATTAAACAGATATTTTTGCCAATGGCAATTAAATTTCAACATGAGTTTTCAAGGGGATATTCAAACCATACATATACCTTATATTTTTCCTTTTTGTTTGACTGTTTTACAATAAATATTATACCATAATTACTAATCAATGGGGTAACTATTATCATCCCCATTTTATAGATGAGAAAACCGAAGGCTTAAAAATACTAAGTAACTGGCTGGGCGCATTGGCTCATGCCTATAATCCCAGCACTTTCAGAGGCCAAGGTGGGCGGATCACCTGAGGTCAGGAGTTCGAAACCAGCCTGGCCAACGTGATGAAACACCGTCTCTACTTAAAAAATACAAAAATTAGCTGGACGTGGTGGCGCACACCTGTAATCCCAGCTACTCAGGAGGCTGAGGCAGGAGAATCGCTTGAACCCAGGAGGCGGAAGTTGCAATGAGCTGAGATCACGCCATTGCACTCTAGCCTGGGGGACAAGAGCGAGACTTCGTCTGAAAACAAACAAACAACAACAAAAAAACAACTAAGCATGCCTAAGATCTCCTGCTTTCTGGTAAGTTGTGGAGACAAGAGCTTGTGTTTTTAAGCTCTGCCATGTAGTGATGTGGTCCCGACCTTGGTGGCACTCTAGAATCCCCTGGGGAGCTTTTAAAGACTACCATTTTCCCAGCCTCAACCCAGACTAACTGAATCAAAATCTCTGAGGATTTGGCCTGCACTTGGGTATTTTTTTAAAACCTGTTTAGGTGATTGTCATGGGCAGTCAATACTGAGAACCCTTGTATGACTCTTTGTGTGCAGAACCACTTTCTCTACTCCAATCCCACTCCAATCTGAATCTTCCTCCAGACTGCTGTCTAATTGTTCTTTTAAAGCACCGCTATGATGATGCAACTGTCCTGCTCAAGCACCTCCAGTGGTTCCCTTCTGCCTGTACGATAGGGACAAACATCCTCAGTGGAGCAGCCAGACCCTTCTCAGTTTACATGCCCATCTGTGAGCCACTCTTCCCTTACTCTTTTTTTTTTTTTTTTTTTTTTGAGACAGAGTCTCACTGTCGCCCAGGCTGGAGTGCAGTAGTGCAATCTCGGCTCACTGCAACTTCCACCTCCCAGGTTCAAGCGATTCTTCTGCCTCAGCCTCCCGAGTAGCTGGGCTTACTGGTGCCCACCACCACACCTGGCTAATTTTTTGTATTTTTAGTAGAGATGGGGTTTCACCATGTTGGCCAGGCTAGTCTCAAACTCCTGACCTCAGGTGATCCACCCGCCTCGGCCTCCCAAAGTGCTGGGATTACAGGTGTGAGCCAAAGACTTTCCCTTACTCTTTACCTGCATCTACACCACACACTTGAGATTTTCAATACCCTTGTACATGTTATTTGCTCAGCCTAAAGTGGCCTTTTCCCCTTCCTTCCCATCCCACCCAACCTTAACTCCCTGACAAACAGCTCCTCCTTTTCCTTTGAGACACAGTTACAATGTTATCTCTACAATTTCCCCAGGTAGTATTAATGGATTCTCTTTTGTTCTCTTTGTAATTTGCCTAATTGCTCTGAATTGCAATCATGTACTTACACATTTGTCTCCTTCAAAAGACGAGCCTCAAGAAGATCTGTGTCTTGCTCATATTTTTACCCCCATGGCCTAGTCCATGTCAGGCACTCAGTAAATGATGAAAGAATGATCCTTGCCCAGCTGTGCTGCCTACTGTCACCTGGTTCTATCAAGCAGTGGTCAAGAACAGAATCCCCAGAGTAAGATGAGTCCAAATCCCAGTTCTGTTCCCTTACTAGCTGTGTGGCCACCCACTTGAGACTAACCTTATCTACTCCTCTCTGGCTTAGTCTTCTCATCTGTAAAATGGGAATAGTGATAGTACCTACCTCATAAAGCAGCCATGAGAATTAAGTGAGGTTAATCTATATCAAGGGACAAGGGACCAGCACAATACTTAACACACAGCAAGCACTCACTCTCCATTGTTATTATTATTAGCTTAGAAAACAGCCTTCTAATATATTGATACCACTTATGGAAAATTACATCTCTCTCTCTGTGTGTGTGTGTAGAAATACATGGGAAAATGTCCACTAAAGTGATACTTTATGGTTTTTTAACTTATATTTTTCTTTACTGTTTGACTGTTTCACAATAAATATCAATTTTTTTTTTTTTTTTTTTTTGAGACGGAGTCTTGCTCTGTAGCCCGGGCTGGAGTGCAGTGGCCGGATCTCAGCTCACTGCAAGCTCCGCCTCCCGGGTTTACGCCATTCTCCTGCCTCAGCCTCCGCAGTAGCTGGGACTACAGGCGCCCGCCACCTCGCCCGGCTAGTTTTTTGTATTTTTAGTAGAGACGGGGTTTCACGGTGTTAGCCAGGATGGTCTCGATCTCCTGACCTCGTGATCCGCCCGTCTCGGCCTCCCAAAGTGCTGGGATTACAGGCTTGAGCCACCGCGCCCGGCCATAAATATCAATTTTTATATATACACTTAGCCACTTTAACTCCCAGAATACACCCATACATACACACAAACACTCCAACCCATAATATGCATATACAAACTGCACCAACACACAGACACAACCACATATACTCCCTCAGGAGGCAGAAACTCTGAATTCAGATGTGACCCAAGCTCAGGGACATTGAAAACATGCCTACATAGTGGGAATGTTTAGACTTTAGGCAATCTCTGGCTCACAGCCAGTAGTGGAGCAGGCACTCCACCAGCTCTGGAATAAGAAAGTGGCATTCCTATCCATCCAAGCCTTCAAGTAAACACCCAACCTGGATGGCTGGAGACAGACCCCCTTATGAAATGCAGGTCATGGAAGAGAGACCCATCTAGGCTGATTTCTCTCGCTGGGTGGAAGTGTGGAGGTGAGCAGTGGAGGGCTGGACCCACCGCACAACACACAGAAGAATGCTGGGAAGTTAACTATCTTTCAGACCGTGCTGTTCAGAGGAAAAGGAACTGTCTAACTACTGTCAGAAAATGATTTACTTTTAATCCTAAAAGCTTAGGAAATGCTAGAAGAACTGGATGGATGGAGCTAAATCCTACATTTTAATTAGAACTTCCTTTTTCTTTCACTGAAAAAGAAAACTTGTGATGACTTTTGAACTGGCCTTAGTGCTTAGACTGCAATTTCACTATAGTTTTACATCAAATGTATTATCATAATTAGCCTACTCCATGTTAAAATGTATTGTGACCAAGAAATATCAGATGCCACAATGACTTCCAGAAATCAAACCTGCTTCTGTTGCCTCAGAAATGAGGCAAATCTTTGGACCCATGTACCAACCCTGACATTTGGAGAAGAATCTGGGGAGATCCGTAGCAAACAGAACAGAACCCTATCCAAGGTTGAAGACTCTCATAGGTGAGCACCGGTGCCAGGCCCCTGTTATACACCCAGTTTGGAGTCAGGTAGGGAGAGTACAGCATCGGGAAGAACTTATAGCTCCCCGACTTAAGGCAGCAAAGAAAGGGGGAATCCTTTTGCTTAAAAAGACAGGGTCTCAGATTGGGTGTGGTGGCTCATGCCTGTAATCCCAGCACTTTGGGAGGCTGAGTCGGGTGGATCACTTGAGGCAAGGAATTCGAGACCAGCCTGGCCAACATAGTGAAACCCTGTCTCTACTAAAAATACAAAAAAATTAGTCAGGAGTGTGCCTATAGTTTCAACTACTTGAAGAGGCTGAGACAGGAAAATTGCTTGAACTCAAGAGGCGGAGGTTGCAGTGGGCCAAGATCTCGCCACTGCACTCCACTGAAACAATTAGAAGAACGTATCTAGCATTCTTTCTTGGTGTGTGGAGATCCTGTGTCGAAGTTTGCAGAAATATGTAACTGACCAGGACTACCATGTACAGACACAGAGATTGTATAATATGTGATCTATACAACCCACCTTCCACACTTAGAATGTGTGCTGCACAACTTAGCACTGAATTATATACTGTCTCCTGTAACACAGATGATCCTAATCATTACCAGGCAAATGAGAAACAATTCAGGCAATAAATGAAGAGAAAGTAGCATTAATAATAAATATTTTACTAACTTGCAACTTCCTCATGTGAATCGAGACCTCAGCTTTTCTTCTGCCACCTCAAATTTCCCAGTTCTTTCTTTTCTAAAATTGAGGTTTATGTATGTAATTACACATCATAAAATGTACCATTTTAAGGTGTACAATTCAGTGGCTTTTAGTATTTCACAACTCTGTGCAACCATCACCACTATCTAGTTCCAAAATATTTTCATCACTGAAAAAGACACCCCTACCCATGAAATAGTCACTTCCCATTAATTCCCATCTCCTCCCAACCCCTGGCAACCATTAATTTGCTTTCTGTCTCCATGGCTTTGTCTGTTCTGGACATTTCATATAAATGGAACCAAACAATATATGGCCTTTTATGACTGGCTTCTTACCTTAACATGCTGTCAAGGTGCATCTATGTGGTTGTATGTATCAGTGCTTCATTCATTCTTCCAGTTATTTCTGGGCATCCCAGATGATGGTTCTCATGCACTCAGGCCTAAGTCTGCTCATGCATATCTGCCCCCCAGAAACCACCTGGAAGAAAGGCCTCAAAGCTGCTCCCTCTGCCCCGAGGATGACATCTCAGAGGATGTCATTTACCCACATGGGTTTCCTCTCCTGGTATTCTTCAAACTGCAAACCCTGAGGTGTCAAATGATATTCAGTTCCCATCAGTCCTCTCCTCTCTGCACTAGAGATACATTCTATGCAGACGTGGGGACACTGTCTCTCCCTGCTTGAGTGCTGCCCTCAAGAACGGCATTACGCCATTCTTGCATTACTAAACAAACAAACAAACAAAAAGCCAACCAACCAACAAACAAACAAAAAACCTGAAGCTGGGTAATTTATAAAGAAAAGAAGTTTGATTGGCTCACACTTCTGCAGACAGTACAAGGAGCATGGTGCTGCCATCTGCTTCTGATGAGGGCGGCAGGAGGTTTACAATCATGGTGGAAGGCAGAGCGGGTGCAGGTGCCTCACATGGCGAGAGCAGGAGCAAGAGAGAGAGCCAGGGGAGGTGCCACACACTTTTAAACAACCAAATCTCGTGAGAACTCTCTATCACTAGGACAGCACCAAGCCATGAGGGATTCTCCCCGATGACCCAAAGACCTCCCACCAGGCCCCACCTCCAACACTGGGAATTACATCTCAACATAACATTTGGAAGGGACGCCGGGCGCGGTGGCTCACGCCTGTAATCCCAGCACTTTGGGAGGCCGAGGCGGGTGGATCACAAGGTCAGGAGATCGAGACCACGGTGAAACCCCATCTCTACTAAAAATACAAAAAATTAGCTGGGCGTGGTGGCGGGCGCCTGTAGTCCCAGCTACTCAGGAGGCTGAGCCAGGAGAATGGCGTGAACCCGGGAGACGGAGCTTGCAGCGAGCCGAGATCGCGCCACTGCACTCCAGCCTGGGCGACAGAGCGAGACTCCGTCTCAAAAAAAAAAAATTTGGAAGGGACATCCAAACTCTATCACCTGGGTCCTTAGGAAGGCACCATCTTCAGTTTTTAATTATGTCTCCTTCTGGTGTCTGAAGACAGGTCTGCACTTCCATTCCCCCATCTCTCTCACTCACTCTGATCCTAGAGACTTGAGTTGGGAGGGAGCCCAAGACAAAACAAACTCCCTGTCTTCAGCTAGGTTCCCTCAGAAGCACTTCTTAAGACAAGAATTGGTGTGGAAGTGATTTTTTTAGGATGTGTTCCCAGGAAAAACCAGTAGGGGTATGGGAAGGTGGAATGAGGAATATGTGGAATCCAGAAAAGGATGTGGAATCCAGAAAAGGATACGGAATCAAGTAAAATCCCACAGAGGGTAACTTGAGCTCAGTCCCACAGGGCAGTGACAGTGTAAGTGAGACCTCAGAGTGGGGTGTCTACTCACTGCACCTGTCAGTCAGTGGGTAAGGGCTTCTCTCTGGATGTGTAAAATCCAGACCCTTCAGCTCTCTGTGCCTTCATGCAAAGGGGATCCTGGCAGCCTGAGATCAGCCCTTTGACATAGAGATGCAGGTGCTGGCTGTTAGAAGTGAAAGCACACATTTCTGCTATGCTGATTCTCAAGGTTTCTTTTTCCAACAAATGTATCAGAACCTCCTACATCACAGTGCTGAGCACTTAGTATCTGTAATAGATAGACGGACAGAGAGAAAGAGAGAGAAGGAAAGAGAGAGAAGCTCCACTAGAGGCCTAAAAGTAACTTTTTACAGTCATAATTTTCTTTTGAATCACTTGAAAAAATAAGAGCACATTATATACATCTCTGGCTAACTCTTCCACTTACTGTACATACTTTGGCATGTGCAAAAGAAAATGAAACCAGTAGCTGCTATATGGTTGACGTAAAGAAAGGAAACACAGGCCAGGTGCATTGGCTCAGGCCTGTAATCCCAGCACTTTGGGAGGCCGAGGTGGGTGGATCACCTGAGGTCAGGAGCTGAAGACCAGCTTGGCCAACATGGTGAAACCCCATCTCTACTAAAACTACAAAAATTAGCCATGTGTGGTGGCGCACGCCTGTAATCCCAGCTATTTGGGAGGGTGAAGCAGGAGAACTGCTTGAACCTGGGAGGTGGAGGTTGCAGTGAGCCGAGATTGCACCACTGCACTCCACTCCAGCCTGGGTGACAAGAGCAAAACTTCATTTCCAAAAAAAAAAAAAAGGAAACACAGACACTCAGGGAAATCTGCTTCATGAAGTTCCAGGTGACGAAGTTGATTGTTTCACTTTGTTAGTGTCCAGTGTTTGATAAGCCAGGGATGCATGATAATGTTGTACTTCTCACCCTGGGTATTGGAGGAGGCTCCCTCTCTGGTGTCTGGAATGAATCTTATTTTCTTTCTTCTTCTTCTTCTTCTTTATTTTTTTATTTTTTTATTTTTTATTTTTTAATGGAGTCTCGCTCTGTCACCCAGGCTGGAGTGCAGTGGCACGATCTTGGCTCACTGCAACCTCTGCCTCCCGGGTTCAAGAGATTCTCCTGCTTCAGGAGAACCCAGGGAGCAGAGAACATAGCTCTGTAATTAACTTGGGATTGCTGCCAAACTTCTTTGTTTTTCTCTTTCCTCAGTTGCTTTGCCTCCCTCCCAAGGTTGATGTAAAGATGATATCAACGGATATAAAAAGACTTTGAGAAACAAGGTGTAATGTATTATTTTAAATAGTTTTTGGATTTTTACAAAGAAATATCAGGTAATGGTGAAGAAAACATTCAAAGAATGAGACTGAGAAGGTTCCCTTGAGTCCTCAATGAAGTCTCAGTCTCAGTGGGAATTCACCATGACCCCAGATCTGGCCTGTGACTGTACATTCATTAACCCCACCATTAACAGCTACTTTGGACCTTTCAGGCAACAGCTGGACTAATCAATAAAGGTCCATGAAGGGTCTGTGGCAGAACTAAGGTCAGGAGAGAAGGCAAAAGGGGAATACAAGATAGAGTGAGGGGGGAAAACAGAGGAAAACGGATGAGAGAGAGAAGGCAGCGGTCTGGGTGAGGTCTGGGGGAGGTAAATGCATTAAGAAGTAAGGAGTAAAGAACAAAGAGGAAACAGAGGTGACCATGCTGGACAAGGACAGATACCATTAGCAGCTCTTCCTGTGACATTCACAACCTGGGCTTCTATAGTAGAGGCCACATCAGTCACATACTCTTCACAGCCCTGTTCCCAACTCTCAACCTGCCTTTCTAAATTATTTAAAGGGAAAAGAGTTGGGGAGGGTCTCCAAGAAAATCTGACCTTGACCCCCACAGTTCTCCAGCAGGTTTGGGCAGAAGGTGGCTAGGAGAGCCCGGAAGCAGAGCCCTGATCCGGCTGGTAAACAGAGGGCCCTCAGTGAGCATGCCAGCCTGTAAATTGTCCTTTTGTTTTGCAGGCTTTACCGAACACGGTTTTATTTCATGTGACTGTGCTATTTCAGGAGGAGTAAATATTGCCGGCGGTCTGTTTAAAAAGACCAATGACCTGAAATGTTGTGGGTTTTTTTGTCTTTTCTTTTCCATTTGAATTATCTCCAACAGGCAGGCTTGCCCAAGGATCGTGCAGTTTTAACTCACTGGCTTTTGGTTATAACTTTCCCTTTTTGTCTCGTGATATGCTGGACTGGCAAACAAGAGAGCAAAAGATATGAAGATAAAGAGGCGAAGAGCTGACCTAGGCTCCAGGAAAGAAGTGGGAGATGTCCAGGGTGTAACCCGGAAGAGGGTAGGGAGCCATAGGCTCTCTGCTGCCTTCACTGTTTCCGGAGCTGGTATTTGACCTATAATTATAGTCTCTTTCCTCTGATTTCCTCTGTGAAAATAGCAACATTCAGACTAAGCGCAGAGTAGAAAAAACGCACTGCATAAAGGATCAAGGATTTATAAATACGGTCAAAATTACAGGATTGTTACTCCCGTGGTTTAGTTCTCTGAGAGAAGGTTGGGAAGAGACAGCACAGTTCTTCAAACTTGACTCAAGTCCTAAAATACCTAGGTTTGCCTCTTTGGGGGCCAAGTCAGGGAGAGATTCACTGCAATTATTTTTTCACTGGATGTCAAAACATTGTAAAAATGGATGTCCCTGGCCAGGCACAGCCCACTCGCAGGATTTTTATTTTCACTTCTTAAGAATTCTCACTCATCATCTAATTGTTCTCCCTCCTCATCAAACTTATTATCTCTAAGGAGTAGCTAGGGGTGAAGGATATCCTGGTCTTAGCCCACTACCTCCCAATCTTCTAAGACCTGCTTTTCCCCTAGACAGTGTGTTCATGTTGGAAACATCATGTTCTTAGATGACCCAGAACCTGGTCACAGCTGGAACACACATTGGCCCTCCCATTGGGATTTCTTAACTTAGAACAAGTGAAAGATCAGCTAAGTTCATCTCTGATGATAGAAACTGTCCTATGGAAATATGGCCATGGAAATGGAGACAGCCTGTCTGCAGTAAAAGAGAAATGAAGCAACCACGAGTGAGAAAGAGATGCACAGTAGAGACAAAGGCCGGCACAGTGAAGTCCCTGGTGCTTGTGGTTCCTGAGGCCCAGCTCCATGTTCTCCTGACCTTTTCTTAGTTTGGATACTCAACCTTTCTATGGACTCCATAAGCTAATACATTCCCTCTTTTACTAAACTAGTTCAAGGGAAATTCTGATGTGTGTAGCCAAAAGTCTTAACTGATGCAATACAGTTAATGCCAAGGATTCTCCGGGAGAGTTGACAAAGTAATATGATCAGTGCAGCATCTCAAAACTGGTTTCACAAAAGGGTTAAGAGCGATGTTTATGGTATGCCGGCTTTGAACAACTATCACTACTCTACTTTTCAGAAAGATAAATGTTTGGAAGAGGAATGAAAATATTCCAAGCAGCATTTATGACCCAACAGCTGAAGAAGAGGAGGGGACATGGAAAAACCCTTGTGGCCTGGCCTCTGCCTTCATGTGGAATCACATATATGATTTCTAGGTAGGAGACTTCTAGCAGGGACTGCAAGAATTATTTTCCCAGCACCCATCACAATGTCGTAACTCTCAACATTGGATCTGCAATCAGTTAAAACCCATGTTTTCCTCTCAGAAGAATAGTGACTGAAGCAGAGTAACTGGTTAGCATGACAACCTTTTCTACTCTTAGAGTTGGTACCTCCACGTGAAATGATTCCAAGCCTCTCTATGTGTCAATGAGGCAAATATAACAGCTTGTCATGATGGTGTAGAAAATGCCCTGGACTGGGCCGGGTGTGGTGGCTCACGCCTGTATTCCCAGCACTTTGGGAGGCCAAGGCGGACGGATCACCTGAGGTCAGGAGTTCGAGACCGTCCTGGCTAACACGGTGAAACCCCGTCTCTACTAAAAATATAAAAAATGAGCCAGGCGTGGTGTTACATGCCTGTAGTCCCAGGAGAATCACTTGAACCTAGGAGGCGGAGGTTGCAGTGAGCCGAGATCATGCCACTGCACTCCAGCCTGGGCGACAGAGCGAGAGTCCGTATCAAAACACACACACACACACACACACACACACACACACACACACACACTCACTCTCACACACACACAAGGAAAGAAAAGAAAAAGAAAAGGAAAGAAAATGCCCTGGACTGTGTCCTGGGACCTGGATTCCTACCATAGTTTTGCTACCGAGCATTTATAGAACTAGCTAAGCCTCTTGGTCCAGTTTCCTCATCTGCTAAATAAGGAATTGGGCTAAATGATCCCTAAAATCTCTTCCAGCTCTCATATGCCATGGCTCTAAGGTAAATTACTAGCCTAGAATCATTCTCCAGAATGAATACTATTTGCTTTCCACCAAAAACAAGGGGAAAAAAGGGAGAAAGAACAAGAAATTCAGATATTTTGTTTTCTCGTATTTAAGGTGAGATGATTCTTTTTATAAAATTAAGATTATTTCTAACATCATTAGATCTTTTCAAAATAACAGGTTTATTACATAAGAAATGTATATTTACTATAGAAAAATATAAATACACATAAGCAAAAAGAACTTAAATAACCTAAAATCCTTCCTATCAGAGACAACCTCTATTAATATGTTGATATATAAATGAAAATGTTTTTCTATACACACATATACATTTTTCCTTCTGAAAATAGGATCAGACTATTCATTCTGTTTTTCGAGTTGATCCTGACATTTAGCAACATACTGAAAAAACATCTTTCTATGTTAATAAGTATACTTATATAGCATTGATTTTAACAGTTATATGGTAATCTGTTGTTTAGGTATATCACCTATGGCTGGATAGTTACATTTCTTTTTCACTATTAACAATCTTATAAATATACTATGTGCAAACATGTATGTTTTTTAAGGCTTCTGAGTGCACAGCAAGCAGCAATTCAGCATAAGTAGGGAGGAGGAGCTGTCACATCCTTCTTTGTAGATCCATGCACTAGGCAATCTCTTCCTAACAATCAGATGGTTGCAGGGAACCATTTGATTCCCCTATGCCACGTGACTCCCACCATCCTGGTCACAACTGATTGGATTGGCATCCCCTTCTCCCCTAAAAGCAACCATCTGGGAGTGGCCCAATGCCTATGAGGGGGCAGGAGACCCCTTCCCTGAGAGGGATTCCTACCCTGAGTGGTGGGTGGACAAGCTGAGCAGATTCTCCCTCAAGTCACTGAATACAACACACACAAGAGGCCTTTAGTCAGCAAGGGCAGGAGCAGGCAATAGTGGATTCCCCACAACCTCAGAGAGGAAGGAATTCTTTCCAGTGTGATTCTCAGAGCCACCCTCCCTGGCTCCAGCTAGTTTAACCTGGAAGGTGAAGGGATGGCCTCCAGAGCCAGAGAACCCAGCTTTGGATCCTGGTTCCATCACCTCTTAACTAGAGGATCTCTGGCTAGTCCCTTTGCCTCTCTGATCCTGAGTTTCCTCTTCTGAAAACGAGGAGATCAACACCTACTACAAAAGGTCACTGTGAAAACTAAACAAAATAATATATTAAAAAGGCTTTAGAAGAATGCCTGGTATAGAATAGGTAGTATTATGCCTCTGCCAGGAAGGTGTGTTTTACCTAGAACCACAGGAGTTTAAAGAGTGCTATAGGTCACTGATACCTGCAAGGACAAACTGGTGACTTCAGATACCCTGCTATTATTAGTTTACTTTTTAAGTGATTCAATTTCCTGCACCAGCTTGGCAAACTCCTTGAGGGCATGGGCTCTGTCTTCTGTTCCATTCTACCCTCCACTGCGCCTTCGAAGGGTATAAGCTCCCAGTCTGTGATTGATTCTGCTGATTGGTGAGAGTGTCTTTTCCTTTTTGAGCCAGCACAGCCAGGTTGAACCAGCATAGTGGGCAGCTGGCCCGGCAGCCTAGCTGTCCTCCCTCCATGACAGCCTTCCAGAAGTAACTCTCCCTGGAAGGCAGGCAGAACACAGCGGCCCTCAGCAGCAAGCGGAAGCTTTGTGTTCAAAGCAGAGCCAGCCAAATTCTTGGGACTGGAAGTTGTCACCTATTTCAGTTTGCAGGCTTCAAAAAACATCCCCATCGAAGCTAACCCAGAACCTCCTATAGCATGTGCCAGGGCTGACAAAATGTAGAGGTGCAAGTCTGTTTTAGGGACTCCTCCCTTCAGGAAGGCCTGCTTCCTGAGAAGGCCTGAAAGTCACACGCCCTGGCTTCCCCCTCTGGTATGTCCTGAGGCTAGAACCCCAGACAAATAGGGAATGAAATCATGAAGTCAGTGAAAGTTGTAGGTACTTCTCACCCCTTCCGCCCCGCCGAACTTGCCTGCTGGCCTACCTAGGCCATCAAACATGGGCCCTGAAGGCCTAATTGCCCAGCAGCTACCAAGACCTGGCTTCACACAAGCTGGAGAGAGGCTCAGCTAAACAGGACAACTAGAGAGGAAGGAGATCCTGAGTAGCAGCAGCAGCAAGTTTGGAGCTAAAGGTGTCAGAGCACAGGGATTCAAACTTTTTTTTTTTTTTTTTTAATATTCCTCTGTGCTGGGTATTAGACTGGGTGTGTGGCATAATAATATGAAAAGCTAAAACATAGTATACACCATCTGCTGATTACTATGCCAAGCATTTTACACATATTAACTCATTTAATCATTATCAAATCCATTGAAGTAGGTAGTATTATTATCTCTATTTTACAGATAAAGAAACTGAGGCACAGTAATTTGTTTAAGGTCTCACAGCTACTAAATGGCACACCTGGACATGCACATAATTCTACTGTTATGGTTTGAAACTGTCCCCTTCGAAACCCCCCTGTTGAAACTCACTCCCCAATGAAACAGTATCAGGAGGTGGGGCCTTTACGAGATGCTTGAGTCATGAGGGTTCCGCCCTCATGATTGGATTGACTAGTCCATTCCTGGGTTAATGGATAATAGGTTATCATTGTGTGAGTGGGTTAGTTATCACAAGAGTGTGTCTGTTATAACCAAGTTGGTTCTCTCTCATGAGCCCCCTCACCACGTGATGTCCCAAGCTACCTTGGGACTCTGCAGAGAGTCCCCACAACAAGAAGGTCCTGACTAGATGGAATCCTTTGTCCCTGGACTTCTCAGCCTCCAGAACTGTAAGAAATAAATTCCTTTAAAAAAAAAAAAGTACCTAGTCTCAGATATTTAGTTATAGCAACAGAAAGTGGACTAAGATACCCACTGGAAAGCTTTTCAGTTAAAGTATAAATATGATCATCTACACATCTATACATTTAATTCTCATAGTAAGTCTATAAGCTAGGTTAATGTGGTCTCATTTTACAGATGAGAAAACTGATGGTCAGAGAGGTTAAATATGTTCAAGTTCCATAAGCAACAAGTGGTGAGTATCATGCCAGGCCTGTGTGGCTCCACCACACCCTGACACAAAGAGAACACCTTGCAAAAGAACAGGAAAACGCTTAATGGGCTTAGGAAAGGAGGCCACTGCAAAACCACAAAAATTGGGAATATGCTACCCTGCTGGAGGTAGCACCCAGGCACAGCAAAGGGTGGAGGCTCCAGAACCAATCTGATTACTTGCCCCATTGCAACTTTCAAATCACACCAATTAGCCATATTGGTGAACTGATTTAAATCTGATAGTGGCAGGTTTCTAAATGCCTTTTAGAAAGGTGAACCTGGCAATGCTTAAAAACTGGCTCTAAATGCAGCCATATCTCAAATAGAAAAATCTCCAAGCTTTACACTTTCTGCTCACTTTCTAAGCCATCTAATTTTTGTTTTTTCTTTTCTTCTCTCCTTCCCAGTTAGGATAATTAAGATCTTAGAATCATAGACCTGGAAGGAAGTTTAGAGATGACTTAGTACCCCTCTGCTTGCTTTAAGGCTACTCACAGCAACAGTTACCTCCCTCTGTATGTTTAAACCTTTTCTCCCTGCCAGATGAAGGTTTGCCCTTGTGAATGGGGTTGAGTGATCAGCTAGTGGCAGAGCTATTTTAAGGCACCTGCCTGGAATCCCACAATGAAGGCTGATGCAGAAGCCACCTGCTTAAAGATGGCTTTGTCTACCGACCCCCTACTACCACCACCACCCGCCCAGGTCCTCATTGGGGAAGGCCAGAGGGTCTACTCTGCCTTTTCCAAACCTAAAGGAGCTCTTGGAAGGGTCATCAGGAATACAGAAAG